>NC_092139.1:10951641-11551641 GCF_043159975.1 Macaca nemestrina | reverse complement strand
ATTTATTTATTGATGATATCTCTCTATACTGTACTAAAAGTAGACACAAGCAAATCCCACATTCAAAACAACCATAATAGAAATAAATGAACAGAATAGAACGTTCAGAATTATGATTGGATCATTTCCCCTGAAGTAGATTACATAATTTATCATTTAAGGGATACTGGCTTTATTTCTTCTCCTTTTCCCTCTCTCCTTCCTTCTACTTTCCCTCAAATAACCATTCACATCAGCAAAGCAGCCACCAGGTGGTGGCTGTGTCTATCTGGAACACAGACATCAACTGGAAGGACACTCCCTCTTGTCTGTGGCACAGAGAGCACGAATGTCATGCCACATGCACAGAGAAGCCAAGAGAACGGAGTCACGTCGCCCCGTTTTCTGTAAGCAGGAAGGGAGAAACCAATGTTGGCTAAACCAAAAAGAGTCAAATTAATAAAAGAAAAGAAAAAATTGCCGGACATGGTGGCCCACGCCTGTAATCCCAGCAATTTGGGAGGCTGAGGCAGGTGGATCATGAGGTCAGGAGTTTGAGACCAGCCTGGCCAACATAGTGAAACCCTGTCTCTACTAAAAATACAAAAAATTAACTGGACGTGGTAGTGGGCACCCATAATCCCAGCTACTCGGGAGGCTGAGGCAGGAGAATCGCTTGAACCTGGAAGGCGGAGGTTACAGTGAGCCGAGATCACACCACTGCACTCTAGCCTAGTCGAGACTCCATCTCAAAAAAAAAAAAAAAGAAAAAGAAAAGAAAAGATATTTTCAAGTTCCTAAAAAGAGCCCTGAAGATTAAAATTAAATTAGCCATGGGGATTCAAAGTAAAAAGAGGTTTGAAAAGTCCTCAACTTCATGTCTCCTTCAAGTGTGGAGAGGCTGGACTTTCTGTCTGCTTTGCTTTCTTGAGGGAAGGAAGGTATTTGTCAAAGCAGCAGCAACTTCACTTTGTCTCCACTGTCAGTGTATCTGGAGTTGAAGAAGCTTATTTTCTGCAAATGCCTTCAGCCCCAGACATGTCTGCAGTCTATTTATGTTTGGCTAAAACAAACGGAATAAACAGTTGAGAGGATATCATTCATATTGTGACGGGAGACAGAATATAGGGCATTCTTGACATCTTGCATATACAAATCATTGAATGTCTTTCTAACTAGCTGCACTTGTAAATCAATCCATGCACCCCTTCAGAAAAAATCTACTGTAAAGTGATTTGATTTCAACTGGCAATAGATGAATTGGAATATTGAAGAGCTGTTTTTCTTAGGTTATCTACAAAGTCAACGTTAGTGCACTGAGGTGACCACACCAAAAGCCGGCCCTGGAAGCCACTGAACCAAAGCCATGAAAAGGATTTCAACACCGGGTGGATGTCCAGGAGAGTCACTGTAGGGGAGAAGAGGTCATCGATGGGTAGTTGTGGTCTCAGCAATTATCTTAACACTTGTCCTTAGTCATTCAACACATATACACATATTTACTGAGCATTTACTATGTGCTGGAAGAAATTTTTTTTTTTTTTTTTTGGTCTTTAAGAAATCAGCCAACCCACAAGGAAAGGAGAGTCACAGATAGCATCTTTCCTCAACCTCTACAGGAACACACATTCCCACACTATTTGTTGCTCACCTGTCGCTAAGACATGAAAAGCCTTACAATCTGAAAGCCCTATTGAATGTTCCTGAGTTTTTAAATCATTTGTAGTGAATCCTTGAGAGTTGGCACTACAGGCCATACAAAACAATATTTTCTTTTCTAGAGGAGGGTCTTGCTCTGTTGCCCAGGCTGGAGTGCAGTGGCACCATCATAGTTCATTGCAGCCTCAAACTCCTGGGCTCAAGCCATCCTCCCACCTGAGCCTCCCAAATAGCTGGGACTACAGGTGCCTGCTCCCATACCTGGCTAATTTTTTTATTTCTATTTTTGTAGAGATGAGATCTTGTTTTGTTGCCTAGGCTGGTCTCAAATTCCTGGCCTCAAGCAATCCTCCTGCCTCATCCTCCCAAAGTGTTGGTATTACAGGCGTGAGCCACTGCAGCTGGCCAAAACAGTAATTATTGAGCCCATACTGATACTGAACAATGTCTCTCTCTCCTTATAAAACAAAGACAGCATTGGAATTCTCAATCTACAGTCTTCCTCGCTGGATCCTCATCTAATTCATACATTTATTTTTTCATTTAATCATCTATCTTTCCTTGAGCCTACCATCTTCCAGGCTCTGAGGAAACAGAAGAACCCGGATGGATAAGACTGAGCTCCAAGGAGTTTACCATTGGGAGGGAGACAGAATAATAATTGCAACACGGATCACATTTCCGATCGAAGCTGATTTTACTCAACCAAAACATTCCTCTATTAGACATTTCTGCAGAAACGTAGATGTGTTGCAAGGAAACCCAAATCATTAAGTAAGAATGTTACTGTTGTGTTCAATATTGAATTAGCCAGGTCCTCTTCATAATCATAATCATCATCATACACAATGATGGGAAGATGGCTGGACCCCAGGAGTTAGAGGCTGCAATGTGTCATTATGGCACCACTGCACTGCAGCCTGGGCAACAGAGCGAGACCCCCCTCTAGAAAAAAAGAAAATTATTATTGTTTTGTGTGGCCTGTTGTAATGAGCACTTTCTCTGTGCCAAGCACCGTGTGAAGCACTTTTACCTTTTTCATCCATTCAACAATTACTGTATTTTATCTAAGCTAAGAGGCCATTCAGTGAAGTGTACTACTTCTAGTTGGCACCACTGAGAAAGAAAAATGCTTATAATTAAACCATGACACACTGCTCTCCTGCTATCACTTAGAATTTCTATTTTATACTTACTGAAAGACTCTTTTAGACTTATTTTTTAAAAAGATCTTTATAAGGTAACACTCTCGTGTTTATATAAAAAGAAAAAGATAAGCAAAATGAATTGGTTAAGGCATTCCTGAAATAGCTTCCAATTGCCCCCTGGCAGCCATTTTAAGATACCATTGATTGTAGGATTCACCCTAATTCCCAAGATGTTAAAATGTAGAAGGAAGATCTTGGAATCAATGAAATGCTATTTGTAAAGTGTATGCTATGCTGCAGGCCCTGAGAAAATGCAGAAGATACTGCAATGCACAAGGCACAAAGTCCCTGCCCTCATGGAGTGTAAATGGCAGAGTCGAGAATTTAACAATTACACATATAATTGTTTAATTGCAATTTTGATGGGAGCAATCGGAGAAAAATCCCATGAGCCTATGTAAGAAGAGATCCTACCTAGTCAGGGGCCAGAAAAGATCTTCTAAGGATGAGACCTTTATGCTAAGACTGGGAAGTTGAGCAGGAAGCAGAAAAAGAATTAAAAGAAAGAACTGTAGCATTTTCTCATAAATGTCCTCAGTGGCCATATGGATTTAGTACTGTAATTATCCTTGCTTTACAGATGAGGAAACTGAGACTTGGAGAGTGCAAGTAACTTGCCTAAGAACACACAGCTAGGAAGTGATAGAGCTGGGGTTTTCCTCATCTCAAACAATAAATTATCTGCTTGTTCAAATGGGCACACTCAGTTCTTGCTGCATTAGAGACAGAGGGAAAAGGAGGAAGAACTCGGAGACTCTGTAGTATAAATTCAGACATTATTAAATAGTTTCAATACTAACAAAAAAAGAAGAGTATATGTCAGACTCCCTATATCCTGGAACCAAGGATTTCAGTCTCATAGGACCAGAGAGATGGAAGGATGCAATAAAATAACATGCTTTGGATTTTCTTCCAAGTAATTAAAAACTTTTTAAGTGCCTGGCTTAAGTAACTTTAGGAAGCATATTCAATAGCCCTGGTGTGTATCATTTATAGCCCAGACCCTGCATGGTTGTGGACCCTACCCGGCTGAAAGCATGGGCCCATTAAGTATTTTTCTGATTAAGAAGCATCTCTGCCTTTACTGCAAGTATTCTGTGTTTCTGCCCTTAAATTGACTTCTAAATATAGAACCAGATTGGTTTTGAGAAAGGCTATCATACTGAGCAAATGTTGGAAGTCTGGGAAGCAAGACTAGTCCCTGGGACCTACGTTTTATTGGAAAATAGAAGGTGGGTGCAAACCCACAGCCAACCCAGAAAAATTCTGGTGAGTGGATAAGTTTTGCTCTCCTTTTGGTGTTGAAAATGTCAGAGATTCAAGAAATGTTCACTGAGTCATTCAACAAATACTTTTTTGATGACTGACCATGTACCATGCACAGGTGCCTCCATACAGCATCAAGTCAAAGAGACAAAGATACCAGTTCTTACAGAGCTTACAAACTAACAAAGAAAGATCATAATTAACAATAGATATAATAAAGAAGTCAACTCTATAGTAAGCTACAAGTTGGTAAGTATGAAGGCAAAAGAAAAATAGAACAGAATAAGGGAATTGGGAGTTCTGAAAGAATGGGGAGACCGGTTGCAACTTTAAATAGGGTGACTGGAGTAAAGTGTTATCAAGAAATGACATTTAGGCAAAGATTTGAAGGAAGTTAGGAAAAGTGCAGAGACAGCAGCCAGCGCAAAGGCCTAAGATGGGAATGTTCCTGGCTTATGGGAAATAGCAAAGAGGTCAGTATGACTGCAGCAGAAAATCCAGGAAGAGGGAAATAGAAGAAAGCATTAGAGACCAGGTGGAGATCTAACATACATAGAAATCTGAGGGCCATGGTGAGAACATTGGCTTTTTCTTTGAGTGGGAAGAATGTCCCTTGGGAGGTTTTGAGCAGGGAAGTGGCATGATCTGATGCATCTTTCATTCTGACTGCTAAGAGTATTAAGCATTGACAGTAAGTCACAAGGATGGGATCAATTCATGGAGGAGTCAAGGTGGCATGAGAGGTGTCCAGTTGAGACCATTTTTCACTTTGAGTCCGCTGGGACCGTACCTCATCACTTACTGTCTCATTGCAGAAAGTTGAGGTGGAAGATGCTTGGGTCTTGGGTCTCTGAGCTTGGTTTTGTGTGTGTTTGGGGGGGGGGGGCGGTGTTTGTTTGTTTGTTTTTGAGATGAAGTCTCACTCTGTCACCCAAGCTGGAGTACAGTGTCACGATCTTGGTTCACTGCAACCTCTGCCTCCTGGGTTCAAGTGATCCTCCCACCTCAGCCTCCCAAGTAGCTGGGGTTACAGGCGTGGGCCACCACACCCAGCCAAATTTTTTGTATTTTTAGTGGAGATGGGGTTTCACCATGTTGGCCATTCTGGTCTCAAACTCCTGACCTCAAGTGATCCACCCACCTCAGCCTCCCAAAGTGCTGGGATTACAGGTGTGAGCCACCACCCCTGGCCAGGACTTGAGTTCATATCCTGCCTCTGTCACTGTCTACCAGAAAGCTACTTGCATCTTTTCTGTTAGCCTCAAATTCCTCACATAAAGGTAAAGATACCTACCTCACAGGATTATTTCCAAAATAAAATGCATATTGCATACTGTACCAGGTACACAGTAGGTACTTGAAGAAATAAAAGGGATACTCTCTCTTTATATCTCCCCAATAATGAGAGAGATTTTGTGAGACGTAAATTCTGTCGCCTAGAAACTATTTAGATTTACAATCTTTATTTTAAGTTGGTTTGCCTGAGTAATTAATTCAAAGTTAAGATTTTATTGGTGAGGTGCCCAGGATTTTAGCAATTGAGTTAGTTGAATATGAAAGGTCTTTAAGAATGAAAGATAAAATAAAGTCTGTTCCATTGTAGCTCATCTTCCTATACAGCAGATTAGTTCATTCCTGATTGGTAAATAGGTTAATGATAAGAATATAATGAGAACGTCACATTGATGCACATGTAATTTTTTCCAACACATTATTGTTTAGCACCACTGAGTAACAGCAGCCAAATGCAAAGTTCACAACATGGCTGAATTCAGCAAAGAAAGCAGTCAATTCATAAAAGCCAATCCTCTTAGCTCAGGTTAACCATGTAAATCTGCCTCAGAAGCCTGACTGTCACCTTTCCCTGATTTTTAAAAATTTGACCTGCCTGTAACTTCACAATCTCACTACCTCTTTAAACTCCTTTCTATCTAACTACCATCACTTATTTATTTACATTTGTAAAGCCTTTTATTTAGTGTGGCATTCCTTTATTTATTATGAATTGAACAAGTGTTTCTAACCCAACCAGTATTTTTATTATGTTTGTTATTGTTTGCTTACTCTCTGGATGCTAAGTTGCTTACTTTGTAAGTGGTCTATCCTAACCTTATTTTTCCCATAAGCACCATAATTTTAACTGCAAAGCTGTGCAAAATGCAAGGTTTGTCTAGGAACACACATTGCATTATAGCAGAAACACGCACACCTCCACTATACACATTGGTAATGGCAGGGCATCATGGAAAACTGACATGCCGTGAGTATGCTAGTACACAGCCATGAGAGGGCACTGGGTCTGGGGTCCAGTGAACTCACTTCAAAGCTAGAGTCAACCAGTTTCTGGGCTGTATTAGTTCGTTCTCAACGCTGCTCTAAAGAACTGCCTGAGACTGGGTAATTTATAAAGGAAAGAGGTTTAATTGACTCACAGTTCTACATTACTGGAGAAGCCTCAGGAGACTTACAATCATGACGGAAGGCAAAGGAGAAGCAAACATGTCCTTCTTCACATGGCAGCAAGAGAGAGAAGTACAGTATGAAGTAGGGGAGAGCCCCTTATAAAAACATCAGATCTCATGAGAATTCACTCGCTATTATGAGAACAGCACGGGGGAACTGCCCCCGTAATCTAATCACTTCCTCCCACAAGGTCCCACCCCCAACACGTGGAGATTACAATTCAGATTACAATTCAAGATGAGGTTTGCGTGGGGACCTGACAGAGCCAGACCAGGTCTTAGGAAAGTTGTTTAACTTCCGGAAGCCTAGATTCCTCGTCTTCAAAAATGGAACTGATAATATCACCTCCACCATGGGAGTTCTGTGAGACTCAACTAAAACAACTCATGTAAGATACTTACTAAGTGATACGTATTAGGATATTGTAGATATAGAAGCCATTTGTAAGCAAACAGGGTTCTTATGAAGCAATGTAGAATAGGTTGTCTTCACAGCAGAATGAGGTCAAATGGAGGTCTCAAAATCAATGCCTCTAATTGACTTAAACAGTTTTTTGTGTGTCTGGAGCCCAGCTTAGCTATCTGAATCACACACAGCTGAGTGATGGTAGAAACCTTCAAACCAAAGAAAGGAGAATATTGTTCTCTGGTCTTTCACTCCCTACAATTGCACAACTGACTCAAGCCCAGTTTGTTTATGCAAGATATTGACCATACATATACACCCTGCTCTCTCTCTCTTTCTCTGTGTGAGTGTGCATGGGTGTGTGTGCGTGCATCTGAGTTTCTTTCCTCTGCATGTGAAACATATAGACAAAAAAAAGATAATGCTCCCACGACTGGAAAAAGATGAGATCATTTGTAAGTGGCTTGTTAAAGTGCACATCATTTTCCTGATCAGCGGCAGCGAGGCTGCCTCTTTAGGAGCTGATGCGATTTATCATGTTATTATATATTTAGAGACATTTTGAAAATGCTGTTATTTACTCAACCGACTGTGTATATAGACGATTTAAAGCAGATTTTTGACCCAGTAGACTGTACCAGCTCTATCTATCGTCTCAACGAGCATGTGGGGACTCTTAAATATGCAGATTATTGACACAATAGACTACGAGCACTGCAACCATACTCGAGACGGGTACAGTCAAGTCATTGGGGGATGATATGTTTCCAGAAAGCATTTTTAAGGCAAATCCACATATATAGACTTGCTCTATGGAAAGATATACATCTGGATACAGGGGACTCTGGCTTTGGAAGGAAATATTTGGTATCCAGAAATAGGGTGTTCTTACTAACTTTCCTTTATGTTCTGCCCTTTTGTCTATGAACATCTAAATAATAATACCTACCCTCTACTTAATCCCAAGCAATGTACCAGTGGTTTGAGCTTAATTTACTCAAACTTGGTAAGAAGTCATTCCGTTTGGGTTAGTATAAATGCATTCTTTGATTCAAAGTATGTATTGAGCACCATCTATCAAACAGTGGGGTCTTTGATTGCAAGTGATAAATATTATCTTGGCAAACGAGTAAAAACAAGGAATTTGTTGGGAGGAACATGGTGTAGCTCACCTAAAGGGGAGGAACTAGTATGTCTGTGAGGACCAAAGGGGCAGAATCAAAAGACAATCTCTCTGTAATAGAATTGTGAAGTGGATCTACTCTAGCCCATTTCCACCTTTGAGTCATAGGGTCAGAATTCACTTTCCATGGAGCAAGATTTTGGTTGGCCAAGCTAGTGTTCTGTGCCATAGTAAAACAAAAACAAAACAAAACACCAAAAAGAGAAAGAAGAGAGAAAGTTTTCATATGTTCGTTTCACCTCCCTGCTCCTTAAACAAATGATCAGATATTTAAATACACAGACATAAACACACACAATGCACACACAGGGAATCTACATTGTTTTTGCTGGAAAACAGTCCAGATGCACTGGGCTCCCATGAAATTAAACTCCCAGAGGCCAGAATCTCTGTTCTGTCATCTCCTTCCCAAAGTATCTGTAAGAGAGCAGTTTTATACAGCCTGGACCTTATGATGCCATAAGTCCGTAAGTCAGTCCCAGGTCAATCTTAAGTCTAAAAAAAAAAAAAAGAGCTACACTACCTACTTTAACATCAAGGGGGAGGGAAGGGTGATTTCAATTGTTAATTCCTCCAAATTGCAAAAATAGAAGGGCAGAGCAATCCCACCAAGATGGCCAACAGTAGGAAATGGATGGTGGTTAGACATAAACAGGAAAGAGTTACCTCAAGACCTGGGCTTGCCACTAGGGATAAAGCAATGAACCAGACAGATAAGTCTCTATATTTGTTGCATGAAATTGCCCTGTGCATTGTAGGATGTTTAGCAGCATCCTGGGTCTCTACCCACTAGATGCCAGTAGCATCTTGTCTCCCAGTTGTGACAATCAAATGTCTCCAGACATTAACAAATGTCCCCAGGAGCAAAATCACCCCAGCTGAGTCATTAAGGGTGTGTTGGACATTACCAAGTGTGTCTCTAATGTAGTGCCCTCTCAGGAAGCTGGGACCCTCCTGGGGTAAGCACCATCTCTGCTGTGCTATTTAAGTAGGATTCTGGAGTTCTGGCTATGTGCAAGATCTTATGTAGTCACAGGATACAAAGCAAGCAAGGAGAAAGAAGAACATTTATAGAGTCCTTACTGTGTGCTCAAAAACTCCTAGTGCTGGGCATATAAAGATAAACACTCATAGCCCCTTTGTTTTAAAGAGCTTACCAGCTGGGAGGTGAGGTCAAGAATCACAATTTGATTTGTCCAGTAGTAGAGAAGACCTTGGGGAGGAGATGCCATTTGAAGTGGCGTTGGAATTTGAAATTGCTAATGGATAAATAACAATGGATTAGGTACTTGACTGCGAGCAGCAATCCCAAATTTTACAGCATTAACCAGATCATCATGGAAAATTAATGGACAGAATAGCAAATAATTACCTTATACTTTATCAAACAAAAATTATAATACTTTGCCATCATAATCGTTAGGGGCTGAAGAATATATACACCAAGGAATGAAACAATGTATAATATGAAAAAATGTCAGGGCACAGCAAGGCTAATTTGTACACATTTATAAAAATGTATCTAATTTGTGAAGTAACAGCTATACAAAACTATAAAATGTGCATATACAAATTAGATATATTATGAAGCTCTCAGTTGCAAGGAACTATCTTAAGCTGTAAAGGGGATTATTTGTTCATGAAATTTCAAAGTACAAAGACAAAAATCTTCAGGTAGAGTTTGATCAAGGTTGAAATTTTCTTGGCTCTGTGATCTCATATATGTTGGCTTGGTTCTCTGGCTGCCATTCCTCATACTAGCAAATCTCCTAAAAGTTTATGAGATGATATGTTATTATATGAAAATAGGAAAAACAAAAGATAAAATCCCTTACTTTCTTAACCATCAAATCAAACTGAGAATGCCAGTCACCAATTGACTTAGACCCAGCCTGAATAACCTAAATAGGATGCTGTGGCAAGGTGATTAGGTTTGATGATTCAGCGCCCACACATAGACCTGGGATGGCACCAATCTCACCCACACTTATTGGGAAGCAGCCATAGCGTCTCCTGTGATGTACCCTAGAACACTAATGATCTCTTCAGCATTGCTCAAGAATCAGCACATTTCCTTTTTAAATGCTTATAAGTAACTACCAAGGTCCTTTTTGAATCTCTATTTTTAGGTACAACTGCAAATTCCCTTTGTATCTCCTAAGGGTCACTCAAAGGTGTTAGAAGCTGCATATAAGAAGATGCTTTTCCAGGAACTCAGTCCATGCCTAATAATCCTCTTCCAAGTCAGAAAGAAAGATCTGGGTTTTGTTTTTGGTAATTTCTCCAAGAAAAGAAAAACTATCTTTTACTCCCAGAAGCAAATTAAACAATAAGCTAAATTGTGCATTAAAATAGACAGATGATAGATAGATGATAGATAAATAGATGATAGATAGATAGATAGATAGATAGATAGATATGATTTTCTAGGGGAGTTTGACTTCTGTAAATGTGGTTTGAGATCTGGCTGAAAACTAACAGAATAATTAAAAAGCAAGGGAAAATAACCCCCAAAAGGAAAATGAAACAGAGACAAAAAGCCAGAAAGAATATCAAGAACAAGACAGTGGCTGTCTTATGAACCATTTATTGGTGTTCACCAATGGAGAATATTAAATCACCAGATAGTGCTATCTTCCCCAACTTTCCTGTCCTGGGAGAATGGCCAATTTGGTACTATTAGGAGGATGCTTATAAAGTGACTTAAAGCCTCTTCCTATTTACCTGTTTTCTCTATTGGTAGGAACAAAAAAAAAAAAACAAGATGCCAGCTCTTGGAAATTTCATTCTTAAAGCCCTAACCTAAGTCAAAGGGTCAAAAAAACCTGGAGAATTTTCCATTAGATTATCCAAACTGTTGATTTAAAAAGATGATGGAAGACCTACGTATGAAGACCTAAGTATCTCCGGAATTTGGGTCGTTTCCAAGTACTGCTTCATGTAACTCTGTGGTGTGGGTTTGGCCCAGCTCAAACTCGCTGTTCCATATAAGTTGACTCATTTAAAAGCTAACCTAGTTAATTAAGAACTGAAATAGGTCAAGATTTATTTGGTGGAGTTACTGGAGTAGTTTATAAATGCTAATCCCTTTTATCATTAACTTTTTTATTTGTTTGTTTCTTGTAATATAAAAATACTCAATGTGATAAGGGGATTTAAATGCATCCAGAAGGAATTGATTGAGAATAATGCTAGAAGTCTGATAAACAATTTTTTCAGCCAAAACTTGAAAAAGCAAATACAATAAGTCCTGAGAAATCCGGCTCCATAACATGATTCTTCATGACTAGGTTTTTGTTCTTGTGATGGTAATGAGAGCAGACATATCGAGTGCTTATTTTTACCAGGCGTTCTGACTTCTTTCCAGTTATCTCACTTAATTTTCAAACTGATCTTTGAGGCAGGTACTAGTAGTATCTCCAATTGATAGACGGGGAGACTGAGCCCCACACAAGTTGTTAGTTTGCTCAAGATGATAATGCAGGACATGGCAGAGATGAGATTTGAACCAGGGTGGACTTGCTGCAGACCTTGTTCTCTTCCATCCTGGAACACCTATGAGGGTGGTGCACACACTTTCTCCTCTATTAGGTTGATGCAAAAGTAATTGCTGTTTTTGCCATTAAAAGTAATTACTTTTACTTTTGTACCAACCTAATAGTTCTCTTTTAATAATAGAGTGTTCTTCTCTGTGCAGACCCTTGCTTCACTGACAACTAGAAAGAGCACGAATGTCACACTTCCTTGTCGTCAATTCCCAGAGCTTTAGCTGACTTTGACTTTGCAGCATTTCTAAGCTATTGACATATTGAGGCTGTATAATTCTTTGAGTAAGGACCGTCCTGTGCATTGAAGGATGTTTAGCAGCATCTCTGGCCTCTACCTACCAGATACCAGCAATACAGCTTCTTTAGGTATAACCAAGAATGTCCTCAAACATTGTCACATGTCCCCTGGGGAACAAAAATCACCCCCAGAACTACTGAGTAAGAGTATTATGGTGACCTAGCTGGCTCCTAGGGTCCCATTTTCTTCTCTAGAAGAAACCAGCTGCCAAAAATAATGATCTAATTAACTCATTCAGCCTGAAGTGCAAAGGTGAGATAAGAGATTAAGTTTTTATATTTTTATAGGGGATGAGTTCTTGGACTGCCTCATGCCAAATGAACATAAGCCAAGTTGTAGGGTTTAAGGCAAGAAGAAGCAGAGAGTAAGAGGTGTCACAATTGCGGGCTCCTGAATTCACATGACACTTGTACCTGATTTATCTACTTCCCAGAGGGAGTAACCCACCCTATGAGTTTAAACCCATGTGCACACTTCAACCATCCAAAGCAATATTCTGTTTAAAAGATACTTTGTTGTTGCTTCTCTATGGCTTGAAAGCAAATTGGCAGCAATGAATAAAATCTAAGTTTTGGATGGAATCTAAGTGTTGGATAGAAAACCATGCTTCACTGATGCAATCACTCATTCACTTATGGGTCCAATCATTCATTTTCTTATTTATATATCCAACAAATACTTGAACAAGGTGGGCTGGGTAGAGCAATGGGATACAGTGGTGAACAAGATAGATTTGACCTGCCCTCAGGGAGCTTACAGTCTTATCTAGAGGACAATCAAGTACATAGTAAGTACAATTGCAAACTGAAATAAGGTAAACAAAAGAAAAACGGGGGGCTGAGATAGAAAATAACTTTGGTTGTTGGTAATTTCAGAGGAGTAAGTGGGGAGGGTACAGTGATCAGAGATGACCCATCCAACAAAGGGCATTGGAGCTGAAACTAAAAGAACGAGACTAAAAGGAAAGACTTAGATATAGGAAAAGGGGGAATCTTGTATACAGGGGGAATGGAATTTCAAGGGCCTTAAAGAAGGCAAGAATTTGATGAGTTTGGGGAACAAGGAGAAGAATTTTGACTTTCAAATCCTAAGCAAAATGGACAGTGATGAGGTAGGTCTGAGATGGAAACCGGGCAGGTCATTGCACTCCATGAGTCATCCCTGCATGCATGTTCAAGTATATGCTGAGCAGTACTTGACACAAATGTTGATGAAGAGATGAAAGCATATCATAAAAGCTTAAACTGAAAGTTCTCCCCAATCCTTTGATTCGATCAGATTGTACCGTGATGGAAACACGGCTCAACTCCTAAGTATGAGGAATAGAAATGGTTCCCATACAGTGTGGTCCTCATAGCAGGCTAGTAACAATGACTGTGCTGGTGGAGAGTCCAACATGAAGAAGACAGGTTGGAAAGTCAAGCATCTGAGCCATTTAAGGATACCAAGGCCAGGAAGCCCTTTCCTGAATGAGAAATTGGCCCAATGCCATGAAAATTCTTTCCACCTCAGGCTTCTGTGATTCTTCTAGAGACAGCAAAGACTTTTCACCAGAAAACTAAAGTCCAGCCTGCTTTCTGACAGTGCCAATGTAGCTTTTCTAAGAGGACAGTGAGTTTCTTTCTCTTTGTTTCTTTCTTTCTTTCTTTCTTTCTTTCTCTTTCTTTCTTTCTCTTTCTTTCTTTCTTTGTTTCTTTCTTTCTCTCTCTCTCTTTCTCTCTCTCTCTCTTTCTTTCTCTCTTTCTTTCTTTAATGGGAAGTGGTCACAGCCATGAACTTAGCAAAAGAAGCAGGTTAAAATTTGTCCATTGTTGGCTAATGCAGTTAGACGTTTTCGAGAAAAGGCAGTGAGAACTGGTCATTATCCATTATCTGCATGAAATATTTCAGAGAGAGAAGCAGCATTTGCCAAAAAAAAGAAAAGATGTTTGACTTCAAGCCAGGCAAAAAGGAAACAAGATCACCTTCTAGCTCTGTGGGATGGCTGTGCTAATGATGTTATTTCAAGTAAAATTGGAATATATGTCTGAAAAAATACAGATGGTGCAGCAGCTTCGTATACTTTCTGAAGGTCGTTTTGGACAATGATTCACTGTCCCTTTTCTTGGAAAAGAAAAAAAAAAAAACCTCTCCAGTCTTGGAAGGAACTATATGAGTGTGTGTGTGTGTGTGTGTGTGTGTGTGTGTTTATATATCCTTATGCAGAATAAATGTATAGAAAATAAGCATGCATGCCTTGCTGAAAATACTTGTTACCACTTGAAAACTCAACAACTAAAAACCTTAATTTAGTGGGAAAGTCTCAGTTCTATTGTGTAGTTTCTTTGTTCCTGTTTTGTTTCACTTTGTTTTCTCCTCTGTTCCTGATTTGTGACTCTCTGGGTGTAAGGATAATGTAAGGATAATGATTTCTAAACTGGAGCTACCAAAAAGCTTATAAAGTGGTCCCCTTCTCACCCTTCTCCATGAATATTTTCTCACTCTGCTTTTTTAAATTGTCACCAAGACATGTCGCAATAATAATATACACTGGACTGAAATTCTAGGTAGCTGAATATAAAGCATTTTTCTTGGAGACCTTCTGCTTTAAACATTTGTCACCTCTCTCAATGCAAAGCCCGAGGCCTCTAACAAAGACCTTTTTTCTCAGATGGTGGGTTGCTTTATTTCTTGAGGATTGCAGACATTACCATTATGGGTAATGACCTAATAACTTGCTATTTGATGTTTGTACATCACTTCTACGGAAGTTCCCGGCACACATACCACTGGCTCCTTGTACAAGTGATTTAATATTAAATAACAAACCCCAAACTGGAGGAAGCTCTTTTCTTATGCATTCTTATGCATGACACATAAACAAAGCTGGTTCTTATCTATTGTGAATACCATCTAAAAGCTGTTGGCTTGGAATAAGATTTAGGGATAACAAAGAATGCCAGACTCAACTGATTTCAGCCATCTGTGGGTTCAGGTTGAAGATCAGATGTACAGAGGTTGGAAAGTGCCTAGAACCAGGGCTGAGAAGTTGGAAGTTAGCCCTGCATTCTTGGTATTTCACATATTTTATCACATGCAATACTCTAAAGCATCTTAAGAAGTAGATACTATTATATTCCTATTTTATAGATGAGGAAGCTGTGCCTTTGAAAGTTTCAGTAATTTTCCCAAGATGACATCACACAGTAAACCAAGGTCTGCCTGATCCCAAGGCTGAGGGGCCATCTTATCTACCCTGTTAACTGATCAGTTCTTGAATCAGCGATTTATTTCTCTCTTGGTTGGTGCTTTCCAGTATAAACTGGGAGCAACCATCTAAGCCATAGGCATTTAGTCTTTTGGTATCTGGAGGGGACAGGGGCTGAAAGTCCTCAAAGTTGTATTATCTTTTCACAAAGCTGGTTCCCATGTACACTGGTGAACATAGGCATAGAGAAGTAGATTGCTAAATATCTCTCTACTAATTAACAGTTTTGCAATTTACATCCAGACTTCTTAAACTTTCTGGAGCATAGGAATCCTCTAGGGACCTTGTTAAATGATTTCTATTCTGCAGACTTGGGGTGGGGCTGAGAGCCTGCATTTCTAACAAGCTCCCAGGTGATGCTAACACCATTTGTCAACCCTACGTGAATAGTGTGGGTTTACAATATACTTCCTCTTTTGTCTGATAGGACCCTTTCAGTCAGTCAGGCTTGGGATGGTCACTCCTATCTGAGGTTGACAGATGAAGAAATAGGTGATAGGAGAGAGAACCAGAAAAGCACACCAGATTCTCTAACCCCTGGTTCCTGTGGTTCAGAGGTTGCAAATGGTTGGCTCTCAGATGTATTTAGTTTTGTCCACATAGTTTGTCCCAAATGAAATACCTGGCATTCCTAGACTCCATGAAAGTCCTTCAGTAGCAGCTGTGCCTTTTTTTTTTTTTTTTTTAACACAGTCTTGCTCTCTTGGACCGGCTGGAATGCAGTGGCATGATCTCGGCTCTCTGCAACCTCCGCCTCCCGTGTTCAAGAGATTCTCCTGCCACTCAGCCTCCCAAGTAGCTGAGATTACAGGCATGCACTACCACACCCGGCTAATTTTTTGTATTTTTAATAGAGATGGGGTTTCACCACATTGGCCAGGCTTGTCTCAAACTCCTGACCTCATGTGATCCGCCCACTTCTGCCTCCCAAAGTACTGGGATTACAGGCATGAGCCACTGCACCTGGTCCACTGTGCTTTTGATGTGCCATAAACTTTCCTGTTACTCACAGCCCTCAGTATCCTCCAGCCAAGTGTCCAGTCTAGCTGAGTATCCATGATTACTTACCTTCACAACTGAGGACGTATTTTCCTCCACCTGGCCTGCTTTGCCCATTTTCATTACCTGCCTTCCTTCAGTAATGTGTGACCTTTTCATGACCTCTCTCTCCATAACCTCAGCATCCAGCTTCTCTCCGTAACTCACCTCTCTACTTGCCTTGGCCTCGGAAGACCCACTGTGACGAAAGTCCCAGTGAAACTCCACTAAAGTGTCTTGCATGTGGTAACTGCAGAATAAATATTTCTTGATTGAATGAATAAGCAGATGAACCACAAAGGGATGACAGAGTATCCACTTCCCCTGACTTCAAGTAGCTTAGCCGTTTTTTTGCTGATGACCGAGATGTGGAGAAACTCACAAAATGTGATTAGAAAACGTTTTACAGTCCAAAGAGCTGTAACGATGGCCCAAGAAAGAAGCAACAAGCATATGTTAAGTGTTCAGACAGACCCCACCTGGGATGCATGCGTGGTACATGTAAAACATTCCAATTAACCGAACCATCTTCAGGAAATTGAAAAAAAAGAGATATTGTTGTTTTGATGACCACCAGAAACGTCCCTATTTACCTTCGCAGAGTACTGATGGGCTCAGGATGGCCCCTATCACTGTACCCACGCGATCTCCAGCAGTCCTTTAAACAAAGAATTCTATTTGTTTGGTTCTGACATTCAGACAGAGGAGGGAGTAAACTCTTCTCTCTCGATCCGTATATATCAGTAACACTTATGTTATATGTGGCATGCCAGGGATAAAAATCCACACACCACAAATTTTATGTTTCTTTTTGAACATTTTTCTGTTTAAAAATGTGCATGAACATAGATAACTTCTCCAGCCAGCAAACACCCTGGGCCCTGGCCTGTGGTACCTGGATTCTCTGTAAATGAAATCTGTGCTCAGGAATGGTGCCAGGATCCCACAGCTCTCTAGACTTCCTCTCTCCTGAAACAAAAAGCAGAGGGATCCCTCCACATGGCCCTCCAAGAGGCCCTCACTCCAGGCCTAGCTACCCTTGAGAATAGCTCAGCTTCCTTGAACATTGAATCCGGTATCTCTTTACTCAGCCTGCCAACATGCATGCCAATTAGTGCCAATAATAATATACATATTAACAGACTTTTAGACCACAGTCACCAAAACACTAGAGACACATGACAGGGAGCTCTTATTCCGAGTCATCATTTTTTGTAGCTACTGGGTACACGCTGAGAAATTCTCACGATCTCCTCGTTGACATCTGCCTTGAACCCTGTGGCATCTTCTTGTGACTTTAAACAGTCATTTAGTGCGGTAGATCGGCGAAAATGATCCTGTCACCATCGGATATGTTTTTAAATGAGGTCTTGGTTGAATTCTGGTTTAGTTTTTAAAAATCAACCTTCTTGAGTTTTTAATTGTTCTTATGTTATAACGGTTCTACTTCTACAGCCATTTCTAAAACTGTCAGTGTTTTTACTGTAAACACTACTGTGGACTCACAAGGTGACTACAGAAATGTATGCCCAGCAAAAGTCTGGTATCTAACACCATACCACCCATGAATTATTTTGCAGAATTTCATTTAAATCATTCTGACTAGAGGTTTGGAAACAATTGAGGTAGTAAATTTTTAAAAATAATTGTTTTCCTCTTTTTGTTGTTGTTTTTAGGGACAGGATCTTGCTCTGTCACCCAGACTGCAGTGCAGTGGCGTGATCACAGCTCACTGCAACCTCAACCTTCTGGGCTCAAGTGATCCTCCCACCTCAGCCACCCAAGTAGCTGGGACCATAGACATGCACCATTATGCCTGGCTATTTTTTTTAATTTTTTTTGTAGAAATGGTCTTGCTATTTTGCACAGGCTGGTCTCCAACTCCTGGGCTCATGTAATCCTCATGCCTCAGTTTCCCACAAGTACTGAGATTACAGGTGTGAGCCACCATGCCCAGCCATTAACCTTTCATATGAAAGAAAATTTCTGTAGGAAGAAAATAAAATGTAAGGGTTTATTTGTAATTTTTACCCACATACTATTAGGGTAAAACAAATGCAGCATATAAAATATTCTTCTCCAATAATATTTCTTCTTTTTTAAATGAAGAATTCAGGGGAAGGCTACTGTAATATGTATGTCTGCTAACACATGTGTAATGTTGTTTATAGTAGACCAGCTAACGGACTTTATCCATGATAAAATTAGTCCGTACTTTCAAAGTTCCCATGTGTGAATCTTTGTTGAATCAAAGTCTGTTCACATTAAGAGCATAGATTCTGATGCTTTTGTGGTCTTGTTGCTTATTCGCAGCCTTTATACTTAGGAGTATAAATCCACAGCTCAAAGAAGTTGGACAGCAAGGAAGTTGGTAGCTGGGTTGTTCTGAAAAGATGATTTGTGGTGATGCTCTGGTTTTATTTTATTTTATTTCATTTCATTTCATTTCAGACACAGTCTCACTCTGTTGCCCAGGCTGGAGTGCAGTGTCACAATCTCAGCTCCTTACAACCTCCATCTCCCACTTCATATGATTCTCCTGCCTCAGTTTCCCGAGTAGCTGGGGTTAAAAGCATGCACAACCACACCTGGCCAATTTTCTTTTTTTTTTTTTTTTTTTTTGTAGAAACTAGGTTTCACCATGTTGGCCAGGCTGGTCTCAAACTCCTGACCTCAGATGATCCGCCCGCCTCAGCCTCCCAAAATGCTGGGATTACAAGTGTGAGCCTCAGCACACAGCTCTGGTTTTATTATTGAGTGAAGTTGATTATTATGATTGTATTTCACATCGATGTACATGGGCTGGGGGTGGGGAGCTCTTTACCCACCAGAAGTACCAATTGCACTGCTGAGGAACGGAGCCAGAGTTTGCAGCTGGAATAAACCTTTTTACTGTATAATCTATTCATTCATTCAAATAGTTTGTCGACATCACTCTGTGCCAGGATGTGAACTGAGCACTGGGGAGGAGCATTCTGACTGCATGGGGATAGATATTCTAACCTTACATACAGTATAAGAAGACATCAATCAATAAACAAATGGGCTTATTTCAGAGTCTGGTAAGTGCTCCAGGGATTTCAGGCAGTAGGGTGATGTGATGGATAGTTACACAGAGCAGGGGAGACATCAGGAAAAGCCTCACTGAGAAGAGCCCATCAGAGCTGAGACTTGATGGAGCCTGCTATGTGATGGTGCAGAAGAAGAACTTTTTGGTCAGAAAAATCTACAAAGGCAGAAAGCCTCAGTCGGGAGAAGGATTGGTGGGCTCAAGGAAGAGCAAGTAGGCTATTGTTTCCTAGGCAAGAAGAGCAAGCCATGGGTGCTGAGAGAGGAGCAGGGAGGTTGGCCGAGGACACATCCTGCAGGCTCTTGTAGACCATGCTAAGGGTTGAGATTTTACAGTAAGCGCAACAGGAAGACACTGCAGGAGTTAAAACAGAGGGACGTCATGACCTAATCCCTTTTACGAAGAATCTTCTAGCAGTTCACTGAAGAGCAGACTCTGGGAAGTAGAAGCAGGAAGCTCATTGTCCAACCTAGTGGACAATATGGTGGCCCAGGCTAGGGCAGTGGCCATGGAGTGGGAGAAAAATGTTCTCTTGAGTCAGTAGTTCAGTCAAAGAATGCACCAGATTTGCTCTTGAATCAGTTGTTCCAGGAATGGGGACATCTCATGTGGCCGGAGTCAAGCTGGGGAAATGGATGAAACTGGAAATTTAGGTTGGAAAAGGAAATTTTTGCCACTATGAAGTTTGATCTTCGACCCCCAATCAACAAGGAAGTTCTGTAGAGAACAGTTCTTTCGTCCTGTGCTTTGGCATAACTGTGATAGTTTTCTTTCATTATATAAGTATTCGTAAGAATACACTTGCCACTCATCCACTTGTACTAAGACTTACACATGATGCAATCTTATTAAACAAGTCATCAATAGAGAGAGAGAGACTGATATTCATTATTCATCCAGATCACCCCTGTTCTGGCTGCTTTTCCTCCCTTGCCCCAACTGCTGGTGGCAAACAAAATCACTTAAGTCAAATGAACAGTTTTAGATGTATAATATTGAAATGTGTTTTTAAAAAAAAACTCCTTGGAACCCTCAGCCATTGTTAAAATACACTCACTTTGACAGATGTTTGGCACTTTTTGTATGAGGCTTTTCAATGCCTTACCTTATCCAGTGCATGAGATTTAGTCTGCTCTGCAGAGGAAAACAGACAAAAAGGGTCTCTCGGCACGAGTTACTCTTCTGTAAAGGTTATAGTAAACATGTCAATGCCTAATTAAGCGGAAAATTTTATCTGTATTGTGGGGGAGGCGTTTGCTGTCTCTGACTTTTCTTCTGCGGAATCCATTTAGAAGGACAAAGTAGATTGTGAGGTTGAGCTGGTCCGGAAAGCTCTGCTTCCAAATATCAGTGAAAAAAAAAAGAACACTTCTTTTCTCCTAGTTTGAAAATGACTGTATTGGATGGGCAGAGTGTGTGTGTGTGTGTGTGTACGCATGGGCGCAAGCATTAGAGTGCATGTATGTATATTTCATCAATGTACACACAACATGAATTACTTCCCAACTTCTTGCTAAATGTCAGGCACAGTGCTAGGCACTGAAAATACTGAGATGAATGAAACCCGGAAACTCCCTTAGCCAATTGTGATGACAGAAAGTCCTCACTGCCACCAAACCCCCAAATTTCTTTACTTGCTTCTTGGTTGCTGTGATTACGTGAGCCGTAGGTGTGGTCACCACGTGTCTTAGCCTGGACCATCCTGCTGAATACCTATTGACCCAGCATATGTTCCGGATTAATAGCATTCCCTTCATTCTCAAAGTGACCCTATTTGATTGGTGAAATTTGTCTGATTCCCTGATGTATTTTACTTGGCTCAGTAACAACTTATTTTATCAGTTGTTATTTAGTGTATTAATTTTATAACAGAGACTTTCTCCTTGAATGGTATACCTATTTTTTGCAAACACACAAGTTAATCCAGGAAAAAGAAAATGGTATGATACCAACAGGAATAATCTAATTCGGCCCTACGGTCATTTTAAACTACAGTTTTCTTGCAAGTTGTGACCGCTTATTAATGGGTTTTGGACTAGATTGAGTAGTTGTTGTTTTTTCAAACCGATTTTTGAGACTAGAGACCAATAATGCCAATTTAATAAAAAATCCACCTGTCAATTTGCTAGGAAGGTAAAACACACCACACCAATAGCAGGAAAATAACTAACACAACCATAAAATTCATGGCTAGACTGAATTTATATATTTCATCTTGTTTTATGGTATTCTGTCACTAAAATCATGGGCTCTTGTCTCCAGTTTTCCCCTCTGATGTGGTTATCTATTTAGTGACATTTCAATGAAATTCCACTGCTTAACCTTTAGCCTTTGGGTCTCCTCAAAGGGTTCTTCTTCATTAGGTTGGCAATCCAAAGACAGTGACATCTCCTGTGTTGAGGCATTCTCCCATCAGGCAGACCTGGGTGTTATGTCCTCACTCTGCAATGCTAGCTGTGTGGCCTTGGGTGAATTTCCTTACCTTAAAGCCTCAGTTTCCCCCTCTGTGAAATGAAAATAATAGTGGCTACTTCATGCAGATATTAGACAAAATGAAAGAATGCATTTGCAGTGTCTAGTTTACTTCCTAGGAGACAGTAATTGCTCAATAAATATTCTTTATCTTCAGCAGCAGTGGCAGCCTTTGGAGTTGCTGCTTTATCCTAGCAAGCCCCCTTCTCTTCTAATTCTCTGTGCCTGCCTCACTGGACGGCCCTCCAGTGCATGGCCACTCCTTTTCCAAGCTTTGTCCTTAGTGACTGGAAATAACAGAGCCTGCTCTAAGGTTTTCCCCAAGTCACTACCTGCTACAGAGAGAGGAGATAGAAGTTCATTAAAAAAAAAAAAAAAATTGCATTAAGATTGTGCAGTTCTTGCAAACCTAAAACTGGATCTCCTTTTCTTTGGGACTTCTTTGGTTGCATTTTATCTGCATGGTTCTGAAAAGGCCAGGTGAAGAAAATGAGCCCATAGGCATAATGTCACATTCCCCATCTCCATTGATGGATATTTGCCCATTAATTCCCTTTGCACTGGCTCCCTCATGTCTTCATTTTCCCTATGCAATTACTGGTCCTAAATCCTTTCAGAGAAGGGAAAGCATGCATCCCCAATAGCATTTTGCATCTACAAATCAAACATATAATTGGCATCTCATGACGGGTACCCACAAATCACAGTGCATTTGAAATTACAGGCACAAGATCGAGAGGGCATTTTCAACCTTGTCGGGAAAGGTCTTCATAAACCTGTTTTAGAATAATAAGATAGTCGCCAAATCTCCCATTTTAGCACCATTTGCGATTATTTTAAAGTCATTATATTTGCTGAGCTTATATAATTTTTCAACGATCAATAGATTTTATTTGCATACCCCATAATCTCTCTTCCTGCTGTGTGATTCTCTACAAATAAAAATGTTATAGCAAAAAGACAGTGGCTATCAAAAAATATAATGGCTGTGCATCCAAATTACTTCGGAGCACTCGAAAATGATTTATTTATGGGGTTATATGCCAATATATACAAGTGCCTTGGTAAACTTTACCATCTAGATGCCAAGAGTCAAGTCTTAATCTCCTTATGCGCCAACGTTCTTCCTGTAGAGGTATGACTTTAATGGGATATGAATTTCAATCCAGATTTCCTAAAAGTCATACACATGAATTTAGCAACTATCCCACTACAGGAATATTAGAAAGACATTCCTCAAACCTGAAAATTATTAACTTGGGACCCTAGGCATTTATAAAGAATTATGACTCCTGCCAATTAAAAAAAAAAAAAAAAAAAAAAAAAAAAAAAAAAACCACACACAGTAGATGGCACGAAAAACACCATTTGGCTTTTCCTGCGTCCATTGCTCACAGTGCATAAAAGTGTAGATCAAGTCACTGTTCAGTTCGGCATGGGAAGCACTTAGTCTGTGTGAGGAAATTGGAATGGAATATGGAGCCTGTTACTGTCGTTTCATCGCTGCTGCTTCTCTTGCAGGCTACGCCCAGGAGGAACAGCTGAAAGAAGAGGAGGAAATAAAAGAAGAGGAGGAGGAGGAGGACAGCGGTTCAGTAGCTCAGCTGCAGGGTGGCAATGACACAGGGACGGACGAGGAGCTAGAAACGGGCCCAGAGCAAAAAAGCTGCTTCAGTTACCAGAACTCTCCGGGAAGTCATTTGTCCAATCAGGATGCCGAGAATGAGTCTCTGCTGAGCGACGCCAGTGATCAGGTGTCAGACATCAAGAGTGTCTGCGGCCGAGATGCCTGGGACAAGAAAGCAAACACTCACGTCAAGCTTCCAAATGAAGCGCACAACTGCATGGATAAAATGACTGCTGTCTACGCCAACATCCTGTCGGATTCCTACTGGTCAGGCCTGGGCCTTGGCTTCAAGCTGTCCGGTAGTGAGAGGCGGAACTGTGACACCCGAAACGGCAGCAACAAGAGTGATTTTGACTGGCACCAAGACGCTCTGTCCAAAAGCCTGCAGCAGAACTTGCCTTCTAGGTCCGTCTCGAAACCCAGCCTGTTCAGCTCGGTGCAGTTGTACCGGCAGAGCAGCAAGATGTGCGGGACTGTGTTCACTGGGGCCAGCAGATTCCGGTGCCGACAGTGCAGCGCAGCCTATGACACCCTAGTCGAGTTGACTGTGCACATGAATGAAACGGGCCACTATCAAGATGACAACCGCAAAAAGGACAAGCTCAGACCCACAAGCTATTCAAAGCCCCGGAAAAGGGCTTTCCAGGATATGGACAAGGAGGATGCTCAAAAGGTTCTGAAATGTATGTTTTGTGGCGACTCCTTCGATTCCCTCCAAGATTTGAGCGTCCACATGATTAAAACAAAACATTACCAAAAAGTGCCTTTGAAGGAGCCAGTCCCAACCATTTCCTCGAAAATGGTCACCCCGGCGAAAAAACGCGTTTTTGATGTCAATCGGCCGTGTTCCCCCGATTCAACCACAGGATCTTTTGCAGATTCTTTTTCTCAGAAGAACGCCAACTTGCAGTTGTCCTCCAACAACCGCTATGGCTACCAAAATGGAGCCAGCTACACCTGGCAGTTTGAGGCCTGCAAGTCCCAGATCTTAAAGTGCATGGAGTGTGGGAGCTCCCATGACACCTTGCAGCAGCTCACCACCCACATGATGGTCACAGGTCACTTTCTCAAGGTCACCAGCTCTGCCTCCAAGAAAGGGAAGCAGCTGGTATTAGACCCACTAGCAGTGGAGAAAATGCAGTCGTTGTCCGAGGCCCCCAACAGTGATTCTCTGGCTCCCAAGCCATCCAGTAACTCAGTATCAGATTGTGCAGCCTCTACAACTGAGCTAAAGAAAGAGAGTAAAAAAGAAAGGCCAGAGGACACCAGCAGGGATGAGAAAGTCGTGAAAAGCGAGGACAATGAAGATCCTCTACAAAAATCTTTAGACCCTACCATCAAATATCAATACCTAAGGGAGGAGGACTTGGAAGATGGCTCAAAGGGTGGAGGGGACATTTTGAAATCTTTGGAAAATACTGTCACCACAGCCATCAACAAAGCCCAGAACGGGGCCCCCAGCTGGAGTGCCTACCCCAGCATCCACGCAGCCTACCAGCTGTCTGAGGGCGCCAAGCCGCCTCTGCCTATGGGATCCCAGGTACTGCAGATCCGGCCTAATCTCACCAACAAGCTGAGGCCCATTGCACCAAAGTGGAAAATGATGCCACTCGTTTCTGTACCTACACACCTGGCCCCTTACACTCAAATCAAGAAGGAGTCAGAAGACAAAGATGAAGCCGTGAAGGAGTGTGGGAAAGAAAGTCCCCATGAAGAGGCCTCATCTTTCAGCCACAGTGAGGGCGATTCTTTCCGCAAAAGCGAAACGCCTCCAGAAGCCAAAAAGACTGAGCTGGGTTCCCTGAAGGAGGAGGACAAGCTGATGAAAGAGGGCAGCGAGAAGGAGAAACCCCAGCCCCTGGAGCCCACGTCTGCTCTGAGCAACGGGTGCGCCCTCGCCAACCACGCCCCGGCCCTGCCATGCATCAACCCACTCAGCGCCCTGCAGTCCGTCCTGAACAATCACCTGGGCAAAGCCACGGAGCCCTTGCGCTCACCTTCCTGCTCCAGCCCAAGTTCAAGCACAATTTCCATGTTCCACAAGTCGAATCTCAGTGTCATGGACAAGCCGGTCTTGAGTCCCACCTCCACAAGGCCAGCCAGCGTGTCCAGGCGCTACCTGTTTGAGAACAGCGATCAGCCCATCGACCTGACCAAGTCCAAAAGCAAGAAAGCTGAGTCCTCGCAAGCACAATCCTGTACGTCCCCACCTCAGAAGCACGCTCTGTCTGACATCGCCGACATGGTCAAAGTCCTCCCCAAAGCCACCACCCCAAAGCCAGCCTCCTCTTCCAGGATCCCTCCCATGAAGCTGGAAATGGATGTCAGACGCTTTGAGGATGTCTCCAGTGAAGTCTCAACTTTGCATAAAAGAAAAGGCCGGCAGTCCAACTGGAATCCTCAGCATCTTCTGATTCTACAAGCCCAGTTTGCCTCAAGCCTCTTCCAGACGTCAGAGGGCAAATACCTGCTGTCTGATCTGGGCCCACAAGAGCGTATGCAAATCTCAAAGTTTACGGGACTCTCAATGACCACTATCAGTCACTGGCTGGCCAACGTCAAGTACCAGCTTAGGAAAACAGGCGGGACGAAATTTCTAAAAAACATGGACAAAGGCCACCCCATCTTTTATTGCAGTGACTGTGCCTCCCAGTTCAGAACCCCTTCTACCTACATCAGTCACTTAGAATCTCACCTGGGTTTCCAAATGAAGGACATGACTCGCTTGTCAGTGGACCAGCAAAGCAAGGTGGAGCAAGAGATCTCCCGGGTGTCGTCGGCTCAGAGGTCTCCGGAAACAATAGCTGTCGAAGAGGACACAGACTCTAAATTCAAGTGTAAGTTGTGCTGTCGGACATTTGTGAGCAAACATGCAGTAAAACTCCACCTAAGCAAAACGCACAGCAAGTCACCCGAACACCATTCACAGTTTGTAACAGACGTGGATGAAGAATAGCTCTGCAGGTATGAGTTTGCTCCGAGGCATTGCGACTAGCCTGGTGAGGAGCTTCTTACAGGGAGATGGGTCTGCTTAGAGGCAGCTAGTGTCTCCCAATGCCAAGCAGGGTAGTAGCTTGCTTGAGTAGGATTTATTTTTATGAAAGACCAGAACATGAAAACTAAGTCCTAATCATTCTCTCAAGTTCTCCAGTCTAGAGCTGGGAGCTAGAATAAAATGGGTTTAGAGAGATAAAGTTCACAGATTACTACTGCTTTTTCTAGGAATTCATCATCCATAATCCTGAATTACCCAAGGCAAGCTCAAGTGTCCAGCCAAGGCTATCTTTCATTTTAATTATTAGATACTAACTTCTGTCGCCATTCCATTTCACCACTCTACCTTTCCATAGCAATGCCAGTGACTTATAAGGTGACAAAAAGGTGAGCAATGAAAGAAAGATTGGAGAGTGCTAGAAGTAGTTACTATATAGAGATTCTTTCATCAACTCATGAATAGCTTGAAGTTGTCTTTAGGATTGTTACTTGTAATTAATGCTTTTTGCAGCTTACTTTTTAGCCATTGCCACCTTCCACCCTCTTCCCTTTGGTTATTTTCTACATTACATGTCCTGTGAATGAGCATGTGTCCTAAACAGGTTGGTAGAAAAATATTCTTCTTCGCGAAACATTGAGATGAAAATAGAAGAAGCTTATTTTCTTCTTTCATCTTTTGGTTGTCTTGTGGATAGGCCAATATTAGAGCCCACCTTTAACAAAGATAGAGGCAATGTGTGCCCTTGAGGTTTCATTTCACATAAAGAAACAAATGGCTTTCTGTACACTTAGTGTGCATGGAGTCCCACAGCTTGAAGATAATTTGCATCATGTATCATAAAAGTTCCATGCCTTATATAGTCATCCATGCCCAGACCATTTGTATAATTTTTAGGAAACAGGGCCGAGACCAAGGTCAAATGCCCTGGCAGATTAGTTTCACCATCCATTTTCAAATTGAGTATAAGCACGGCTGAGTCTTAACAAATCTCTTTCATTTGCCTATTTGTGTTTTCTGTACTTCTTTTTCTCTCCCTTCCAGCACGATGCCCCCACACACTAAGAGCCCTCCTATGTGTTCACGTGTTCCTCCACCTTTGGCCATTCCCCAAGACGGGAACCCAACCTGAACTAAACCTTCCGCACTGACCAATCCAGTTTATGTCATGCTAAGTTACAGATTTGCTCCTAACTAATTAGCTCTTAATTAATTCACAATCAAATATGAAAAACTAGTAACATATAATCGCTCACCACCCCCTGTTGTCAGAGCATTGGTTTATAAATAGAAGACTTTCAGAACAAGTTAGAAAGGTAGGACACTAGGAGAGTTCCAGGTAGACAGCGGTATTTACATGGCATGGCTTTGGGCTCGCCTCACATCAGACAGAGAGGCTTACTGAGTGTGAGGATGGCCAAGATGAAATAAAAAGTTCAAATATCTGACCTGGGGCTTTCCCCTGAGTGAGGAGATCTCTGCTTCTGATGGAGAGGAGTCCTCCTATAACTCTAATTGCTATCTGGTCCCAAATGAAGACTGTCTTTTTGGTTTGCATGTTTTTATCATGATGATTAAATGTGTTATTGGCAGATTCTTCTCATTCTTTCCAAGCATGATTTGTTCAGCTCACGGAATTGAAAGAAAAGCCAAAATGCATCCATTGAATTCACACCTGAGCTTGGGCCTCGACAGCGTCCTATTTATTTGCTGTATAACATTTTAAATCTTATATAACTTGCCATTATGTTTTCCTGGTTCTTTAAAAAAAAAAAGGGGGGGTGGCGGCACATACACAGAATACCTAGGGAGAAGAAAGATATTTCAATCCAATAGTAGTGGGTTGAAACCATGGTGAAGAGGACAAACAGGTAATATTTATTTGTACTATAACAAAGACCACTTTTCCGCCTGTTAGGTTTGTAATCTTTTTTAGAAAATTAATATAATTGCCAAAACACTGTGATATGTAGATAGGAAGAGGGAAGGGGAAAAAAAGCTTGATCCATCGTCAGTCAGAATCTGGAAGGTATGATACCTGTTCTAGGGATTCAAAGGTAAACCAATAATTTGGAAAAACATATACAAAAGGTACTTACAAATCTGTTAAATACATAGATAAGATAGCCATTTTGGCACCTCCCTGCGTTTGTACAGGATGAGTATATCTAATCTGGACCTCAAAAGCACCGTATTAGTGTTTTCATTATACAAAACCAAAGCTCCATCCTTACAAGCACCATTAGGCTGTGGTTCTGAGAGGACTGAAGAAAAACAGGTTTGAGTGTTTGGGACTCACTCAAAGCTATGGGCATGTATGTATGTTTTGTAAACAGAAAAGCTGGTGCAGGTACTGTCTGTGTTTGTGTTCATCCCAATAATACTCCTATCTGCCTGAAGGTTTCCTCCATCTGTACAAAGGTCGATTCTTGGTGCTTTGGTCATCTTAGAAAAAAATGCCTCCACCCCCGGGGTCCTCTTTTAGAACAACATTTATGCAATACCTTGCCCATTGCTTAGAATGATGCATGTAAGGTTTGTAAATGGTCATGAAATGACATCACTGTTGTCTGGAACTCTAATCTTAGTTGTAATGCATGATAGCACAAATTGTGCAAAATGACATGATCTTTTAGAAAGTAGGATCAAGATTTCATGGAAAATTTGAGAGCTTTAACCTATCTATGTGTTCTGAAACACACAACTTTTGATCTGAATTTTCTTTCCTTTATCAGATATATCTTAAATCCTGCAAAATGCTCTGCCAAATATTAAATGTAACTTTTCATTAAAAATTCATTAGAAAATATTAAGTGTGCATCTCTATTTTAGGACATAAGTAATCTAGAACAATTTCAATAGGTATCTGTATGTATCTTTAAAAGCCACATGCTGGCCGGGCGCGGTGGCTCAAGCCTGTAATCCCAGCACTTTGGGAGGCCGAGATGGGCGGATCACAAGGTCAAGAGATCGAGACCATCCTGGCTAACATGGTGAAACCCCGTCTCTACTAAAAATACAAAAAACTAGCCGGGCGAGGTGGCGGCGCCTGTAGTCCCAGCTACTCGGGAGGCTGAGGCAGGAGAATGGCGTAAACCCGGGAAGCGGAGCTTGCAGTGAGCTGAGATCCAGCCACTGCACTCCAGCCTGGGCGACAGAGCGAGACTCCGTCACAAAAAAAAAAAAAAAAAAAAAAAAAAGCCACATGCTCTTGACTAATAGAAATTAAACTGAGAGCAAATCAATGAGTCTGAAATGCATAAAGGCTTGAAATTATAGTCATTACTGTGTAATATAGTGTACAAGTTTAACGGCACACCTAGCCTTGAAATCGTTGGCAGGAAAGTATTCTAGTCCAATGAGCTGCCACTTCTGTTGTGGGCAGCTTGATAAAAACATATGTTCAGGGTGAAAAGCGTGTAAGGTTGCCAGACAAAATACAGAATGGATGTCCAGTTAAATTTATATTTCAGATAAATTATAAATATGTTTTGAGTGTAAATCTGGCCCAAATATTGCATAGGCCATACTTATATTTTAAAAGTATTCATTGTTTATCAGAATTCAAATTTAACTGGCATCCTGTATTTTTATTAGCTAAATCTGGCAATCTTAATAGCATAGATTATATGGCAATTGGGAAGAATAAAACAGCCCGGACAAATTAATGCCTATTAATGGCATCAACCATTCCTTCCTCCATTAAATAAATATTCCTCCCTTTCATCCTCTTTTCCCTCCTTTGTTCCTTCATTCCTTCCTCTTTCCCTTCTTTTCTTCCTTCCTTTTTTCTTTCCTTCCTTCTTTTCTTCCTTCCCTGCATTACTTTCATCCTTCAACAAATATTGGTTGTGCTTTTACTTTGCACTGGACTCTATTATATTTAACAATGGAAGTATAATAGTGAAGCAGCAGTTCTACCAATTATAATAGCAAAATGTGCCAGGCCTTGCAGCAAACACTTTGCAAACATTATTTTACTTTATTCTCACAAACAACCCTACGAAATGGAGGTTGATTCACTCATGATAGGGAGGAGAAAATGGAGGCAGAGAAATTCTGCCTGAATTCCCCAAGGTCCTGCAATCTCTGAGCCTCACTCATTCATTATGACATATCTAGAAAGTCATCGTTCCACAGCAAGCACTGTGCTAATTCCCAGGGAGTAAGCCATAACCAGGACAAGAGTCTGCCTTTGAGGCTAGTGGCAGACAAATAGATGAAAAACTCTAAGGGAAATGCTGAAAGGAGCACACAGGAGGTGGCTCTGCCTGGTTCTGGGGGAAGCCAGGATGGGGAACAGTGGTCTTAGAGGCAGTGTTTGGAAAAGAATGCCCAATTCACCCGCTTTCATGCAAACATGCCCCACTTCTACATCTATATGATGTGGACATAGTATCCTTCTCATAGGAAGGTTGTGAGAATTAAATGTATGTAATTATTTTCCTTAAAGCCCGTAGTAGGTTTACAAGAAAAGCACATAATAGGTCTATAAGAAAAGCAAGTTCTAGGCAGAGCCACTGCATGCTCTTACCATGCTCTGTAGCCTCACCTGCAGCATAGAGAACTCGCAGCAACTTCTCAACTCTAACTAATTAATAATCCTCCAAAACCTCAACCTGCTCTTTGATTCAGATGACAATGACAGTGAAACTATCATTGACTGGCCTCTTTTTATAACTCAGGCGTAATTATTCATATTATCCTCATTTTGCAGAGAGGTAAACCAAAGCTCCAAGAGTTTCATGATTTGTCCAAGAGCATAAAACTAAGCCTGGAGGCAGGATTCGAACCCAGGACTGTCCAATGCTCATCAACTTTCTCCTGCGCCTTAGTTTCCTCCTCCTTGCCTGATGGTTTCTAGGCAATACTCATGGCCAGATGTGCCTCCAACAGCCCAGAGAAAAAGCTGTAAAATGTGGCCTAAAAGTTGAGAAGAGAAAGGGCACTTTCCTGGGTCTTTTGGAGGCTCCAGCTATCAAACATTGCAACTCAGGGGCCCAGGACTGACCCGCAGGGTAAAGCAGAACATGCTTGTTCTCTTTCTTTTAATGCTCTTGTTCAATCAGGTAATTATACATTTGCCGTATGGTGTCTAACCAAGAAATGACCCAAATTCCAGTGAAAATATAGATACCTAAGATTAAAAAAGAACATCCTCATTCTGACCCTTGGGGATTCATTTTAGGGAGACGAAATGAGAACTGAGAAACAGGGTCAAGTATAAGACTGTAGCATCTCTCAAGCAGCAAGAAACCAATGCATCGTCCTCCTTAACATTTGCATTTTTTCAAAAGGATCTGGCTTAGCTCTGTGTACGCATCTCAGCCTCCATTGTACCTTCCCCCTCATTTGGACTTTTGAATGCTCAATCCTGACGTGTATAATTTGGTGCTTTAATATAGAGTAACATTATTTTTCATTTACTCCAATCTGCCATCAGTATCATCTTTTCATTTAACCAGATGCAATTCTTTTTTCTTTCGCTAAATTGAAAATCCATGAGCGACAGGGAGTGCAATGTTTTAATTAGCTCATATTTTTTATATGGATTTATGTCTTTAAAATACATTTGTGTAATTCTTCAGCTAAATTAAAAACGTCTTTCTGCGAAAGTGAGGAGGGGAAAATAAAGAGCTAAATTGTGTCATTAGCTTAGGTGGTTGCAGAGGAGGAGCAGAATCTAGTGGAGGTTCACATGGTTGCCAGAGCTGCTTCCTGTGAGGCTTTTGAACTTGCCCTTCCTGCAAAGAAGTCTTTCTCCATAAAGACCTCTTAAAAAATGGCTTGGGGAGGATTTTTTTTTTTTTTTTAAGGCCTCTAGTAAGTAAACAAGCAGTTACCTTCACTGAGCTAATTTGAAACTCAACCTGCCGCCAAACAAACAGAGAAAAAGAAGTCATAATGATAAACAGTTTTCCCTGCATTTCTCTTTGTCTTTTTTTTTTTTTTTTTTTAACTATCAAGTTTAAAGCTTTCCACGATGCTTTTTTCTACTTTCTAGGAGACAAGTGACATTCCGTGGTAAATGGGAGAAAAAGCCATGCAGAACTGAAATCTCTCTAACGCATTGACACTAACTTGCCCTCTATTGTTGGAAATGAGCAGGCGTTCATGATTGTTCATCAAACGGCTCCTAATGCAGTTAAAGCATTCAGCTATAATTTCTCCTTGCATTTATAATTACTGTCATAGACTGCACACCTCGGTGAGCAGATTAAAGCTATAAACTATTTAGCCTCGGCTCTAAGACGAGGAACTTGATTTGTCTGGCAGGAGTTATTTGTTAGGGAGCTTGACACTTCACATAAAAATGACTCAACTTGATGAAGAACAATGCAGTTTTAGCAATGCGGGGATTTTAAATCAGTCATGACGCCACGCCCTGCAAGAATCGCAGGGCAGTTTGTTAAATGATATGTAGGCCAGGGAGATAAGGGAATGTGTTAAGGGTACCAAAATAGAAGAGGATTTGGTGTGCAGTTGCCTTCTTTCCTGACTCTCTCCTGGAAGATCAGGAGTTTGTTGAAAATCAGTGCATGTCATGTTCTCCTATTAAATCCAGTGTAAATGTTATGTGAGGCTCACCTGGAGGGGAAAGGGATGCCAGCAGCCACAGGCACATGTCACATTTGGGGGTTTTACAGAACTCTGTGTGGCTGTTGAGAACATTCACCTCCAGAAGCCCAAGAAGCCAGGAGTATAAGGAAAATGGGTGTTTGGTTTGGTTTATTTCCTGGAACATGTTCGTGTGTTTCTTTGGGTATTTATTTATTTGTTTACTTGCAGGAGGCACAGAATATATTTAGGCACAGAAGGTGTTTCCATGGGGCTGATTCTATACCTTTTATCTGTGACAATAAACAAAAAACAGATACTTTCCAACTCAGACATCTTCTAATTGTTGTGACCAAGAGCTTTTCCTCAATGAATTTTGGGCAAATTTGACTTGCTACGGAATCATCTTCCACCTATCCATACTTCATAGCCATCAATAAACACAAATTTACCTTAAAACTGGCATTCAGCATCAAGACTGTTGAACGTTTATTTGCAGCAAACAGTGGATACCGGCTCCCAAATATTAGGGATCATGAAGACAAGTGCTCCCAGGGCTGGGCGGTGACCTGGAGGACCCTAGCATGCTGGCAGGGACAGTCACAGGGAAGCAAGGAGGCCTTGCACAGCACCAGTGGTTTCCAAAGAAGTAGCAAATCCAGATCTTTGTGGGAGCTCCCCAGTGTTTTAGTAGAGAGGTTTTTTTTTATGGATGTGGTTTGGTTTGGTTTGGTTTGGGTTTTGGTTTGTTTTGTTGTTGTTGTTCTGAACACCCTTCAAGCCAAACAAAGTATATCAGAGACCAGATTCAACTCCTAGGCTGCTGGTTTGCAGCCCCTGGATCTGGTGGCAGGTCAGGTGGAGACACTGGCCCTGTTTCTCGGTGGTCTTTGTCCCCTCTCCCTCAAGGTAACCCCACTAGGGCTTTGGGCTCTTACATGAATGCCGCTTGTCCCCATCTCAGAGGATACTGGGCTGTTCTTTAGGAAACTCTACTTCCTTCTTCTTAAGATTTCATCAGGTTGCTGCTACTCAGAGGAGAGGGGCAGGCTGGGCTCCGCTGGAGAGGAACCAACCATTCAGGCTTACCCAGGACTTGGTCGGAAGGGTTCCAGGGATTCGAGACTGAAACCAGAAAATTCCAGACAAACCAGGCGAGTTGGTCACCCTGCCCTCCTAATATACTCTGGTTTCTTTGCAGATTCTATAAATCTTTTGCCATCTACTGATACATCTCTTGCCTTAGGGCGCAATACTCACTACTGGCATAGCTTGCGAAATGGTGTGTGTTCTCTACTCCTTATGATATTTAGTCAATGCTGTTACCCAGCACATTTGACCTATGGTATTTGTCTAATCCTCACAGCAAAACTGCAAAGTAAATATTATACCCGTTTTAGAGATGAGAAAGCTGAGGCTCAGAGAAGGTGTTTCAGACGCCCGAGACAGCAGCAGGTAGCGGAGCTGAGACTCCAGGCCAGAGCCGTCAGAATTGGAGCACAGGGTTCCTTACACAGCACTGGGCAGCCAGTGCTCAGCTTCAGTGTACATGGAACAGACAATGTTTCAAAGTGTGGTGCCTTTAAAGTGCATAGTCTTAGTGAGCTGATTTTTGAACATGTGTAACGGTGCCTCAGCTATATTTACTGCAGAGTGGAATCTTCTTGCATGCCAAAACCCCCGGCCCAAAGGATGTATGTCCAGACTGAGCAAGTGTTTCTAAAGTTTCACCAACTTCAGCCCAAATATATGCTCTTACAAGCTACCCAGCACTCGTGCCAGTAGGCAAAGGACTATGGCTAAAGGAGATTTTGTTCAATGAAGTAAGCCTTCAAGTTATTGCTCCGTGATATGTGTAGATTTTTTTTATACAAAGCTTCTCCCTTTATTCACTCAGGTGCTCTACAGGGAGCACTCACTGTAGGTTAGGAGCTGGCCTTCCTGTCGGGGAGATGGACAGACAAACAGTGTCATAATGATGAAAAACAAGGCAGTGTGGAGGGCCAGAGGGCACTATGGCCTGCCAGTTTACAAGGAGCTCAGGGGAAGGCCGCATTGGGAGGGTCTGTTTATGTTGAGACTGGCCAAGCAGCACTTAGAGGGGTTCCCAAGAAGCGGTAAGAGTACCTGCTCCTCGCCAAGCACTGAAGGCAAGAGCAGGCCTGGTGGATCTAAAGATGTATCAAGGGTCGGGGGAGACACAGCTCAGGGAGCAAGGGGACAGCTCTGAAAATGAAAGCTGGAGAAAGAGGCCAGGGCCAGAGCATGCGGGGGTGGGGGAGATGGGGAGAAATAAGGCCTAGAGAGGTTCAGTGACTTACCCCAGGCCACACAGCTAACAGACGTCACATATCCAAAGAAAGTCCCAGTGAGAACATTCAAATGCATTGAGCCAGACAGGGAAGGCACACTGAGGGAGCTTGGAAGATTCTAAATTTCAGATTTTCAATGCCAGAAAGGCTGAGACAAGGGAGAGACTGGCAAGCATGAGAGAGGCTTGAGAGGTGTTGGAGGTGAGCAGGGACAGGGTGGGGGTGCAGCAAGTCATGGCAGGGGAGTGAGGAAGGAGGAAAGGAGGTCTGGTGGCTGCCAGGTACAACACAGGGGAAGCTGCTGTTTCTTTCCTCCTCCAGCCCCGCAGCGCTAACCCACTCTGAGGGGGCTCAGCCCACCTCTGTGAGCTGGTCTTCCTTTTTCTGTTGTGTAATAGACGCATGGCAGTAAATGTCACCTCCCTGGCTCTCTCGGGGAAGCCCCACAGCTTGATTATTCCTGAGAATTGGTGACATTCTGTGGCTGCTCCTTGTGGGGGAGGCACAGGTCTGGCCCACCTGTTGATTTTTGTTCACTTCTTGCTGTCACTTTTGAAAGAGAGGAAGGTTTTACATACACATAAGTAATTACTTTTGTTCTTTCTTATTCTGAACGCCCCACACATCAGCAGAAAACCAGAAAGGCTTCTTCAGGACAGAGAGGCACAGGAGAGCAATCTAAGAGAAATTGTTTTCCCTTTCTCCCTCCCTTCCTCCTTTCTTCCCTCCCTTCTTTTCTTTCTTTTTACCGATATTTATCAGACACTTCTTACAGACACTGGGACTATAACAGGGAAATATACGAGCTTCCTGCCCTTGGGAAGCTTAGAGTCTGACCCTCCACTTTAGACTGAGGCTCGAGAGAAGCTATTTGGCCACAGCTACGCCAATTTTACCTGCAGTGGGATAAGATCTAAAAGTTAGACTTCCTGGGTTTTATGGGAACACCAAGGAGAAACATCTAATCCAGGATGGGGGTCAAGGGTGGAGGAGGACACGGGGAGTCCGGGAGGGCTTCCTGAATGGGAGCCCCGATTCTGAGACTTGCAAGATGAGCAGAGAGAAGTCAGGAGAAGAGAGATGAAGGAGGGACACAGCGTGGAAAGAGAACAACAGAAAAGGAAATCTAGAAACAAAAAGAAGTTCAATTTACGCGCTCTGCCCCACGCCCAGAAATTGTTTTCTCGTTTTCACTAATCTGACATAAATAACTGTACACTCCAGCTCTGACAAGGCTGGCCCCTGTGTTTTCACCCCTCCACTTAGAGGATCTCTTTCTAGTTCAAGACAACACAGTTTGTTCTCTCAATGCACCTACGCACTCTCACCTCAAATAAGAAGCCATTTACTTTGGATTTTCCAAAATACCAAAAATAATTCTCATTGTCCCATCATTGCTACTAGTAAGAATAATACGGCTATAATAATAATTGTGTCATTCATAATTCCAAAAGTATTTGTGTGCATGTACTTTTTCTCAAGCCCTATATAAGGCTCTAGGGATAGAGTGGAATCACAAACAATGATACTTCTTGGCCTTGTGGAGTTCTGGTCTGGCAGGGGAGGCTGATGGATGAGTTTTTTTGTTTTTGTTTTTGTTTTTTTCTTTTTGAGATGCAGCCTCACTCTGTCGCCCAGGCTGGAGAGCAACCACAGGAAGTGTGTTCCAGGCAGAGGGAAGAGCCTGTGTCGAGGCTCCGAGGCCAGTGAGAAGAGGGACAAGTACAGGTGCCTGAAATGAAGTCAGTGAGGGGAAGGGAGAGGGAGAGCACGGGTGATGTGAAATGAGGCTCCAGTGATGCAGTTTCTCTTAATATTTCAGCCTGTGCTCAGATCCTTAAAGGCGCTGTTCAGGTCTTTCAGTAATCTCACAGGATGGGTGATAGTCATTCATTTTACATAAGAGGAAACTGAGGCCTAGAAATAATGAAAAGCCCCAGCCTCACAGTCCATGGCAGAGAGAGAATGCGAGTCCAGCTTAGACCCTACACATGTGTTCCTTCTACCACATGACTCCTGTAGTCACATCATCCCCTGCCTGTACCTACAAAGGGCTGTTTAAAGATGCCCAGTAGATGCTGTGAGGACTTAAAAACAATATATGTTCAGATTGCTGAAAGGAGCCGGCACAAATTGGATGGCAGTGAAGGTCCTTGCAGCCCCCTGTCTCCTGCCTTAGTTTGTGTTGAGGATTAGGTCAGATAGTGCACCGGGGTGGGGAGTGTCGGCGTGGATCTGACACACAGAGCAAGTGACTGAGGAATTGCTTCCCTCTCGATTCCCTTTCCCCTGACCCCCAGCCCTTGATCACCTACTTTAAAGAAAAAAACCCTTTCATTTACTTAGGGTTTAAAGTAAGATGTGAAACGGATGGTGCCACTTTATTTGAAGGAATAAAGAGAGATCGTAAGTATAGATTTATCTAAAGCAGCTCTGGGAGGGGTCGGGGGGACAAAAGATATATCCCTGAGAAAAAATGGAGTATAGCATTAACCTGCATTTCCTTCCCTCCGACTTTCCCATTCTCTTCCTGCCACCAGCCACTTTGCAAAACTCCACTTGCCACATCACACATTTGCTGGTGGCTAAGCCATGCTTGGGAAGAACTGCACTGGAGTTTTCAGTAAGGTCATGAGGATGGTGATGATCATGATGATATGATGACAGTGATGATGAGAAGGAGGAGGATCTGATGATGAGGATATGATGATGATTAAATGTTGTAAGACACGAACTTAGAATAGTGCCTGGCACACTATCCATTATCAGAAATATCCGTGTCATCGATATTGACAGAGGACTAACATTTATGGAGCACTGTTTGAATCACCATGTAGGTTAATTATATGATCAGTAACAATGAAGTGAAAGGAACCTCTTCTTTTAATCCTTTTTTGATAAAATAACTTAATATATTCTCCTATCATCTCTGAGAGGTAGATGGAGACCCTACCTTCATTTACTAATTTACCTTTAGGGAGACTGAGGCATTTGTCCGTAAAACTGGGAGCTATGTAAGAACCTGGCCACAGTGAAATGCACCTGTGGAGGGTATGGTGGAGATGCCTTTGGATTTCTGATACTATATCCTCGTGCCCACGCCTGGCTTCTGCTTGTTTCCCCCCTAATAGATGCATCTGCAACTCTCTTCTGGGGATATCCCCCAGCTCCTGCAGCTGCTCTCCTTGCACACACAGAGAACCCTTGCTGCCTGCAAGTGTGTGCCCCTGGCTGGCCTTGAGTTTATGACTGATGTGGAGTACCAGAGCCCAACTCTTGCCTCCCGAGGGGCCAAGCTCCAAGTCCTAAGTTGCTAGTGCCTTATGTATGCTATCTCAATTAATCTTTCTCCTAAATTCTGTAAAGAAGGAACTATGACTGCACCCAGCTTACAGGTGAAGAAATCAGCCCTCAGAGACATGAAGTGACCAGGAAGGCCACACAGCTAGTAAGTAGCAGAGCTGGATACTAAATGTAGACAAATGGAGGATTTGCCTGAAGCCAGAATTTTGGCCAAAAATGTCAGCACCATTCTGGCATCCCTTGGTGAAATTCTGTGGGTAGTACGCCAAAGCGTGAGATGCAGACACACCACTTATTTGAAGGAGAGAAAAGATGAATCCCCGCCCCCCAAAAAGCTTAAATATCCCCAAAATTCAAATCTTTGACCAAGGCAACTTTCTACCACTCCGGGCCGTCGGCAAATTGGCACTTCAAATGTGCGTGGTTTTATCTGGTATTTTTTTATCGATGGAGAAAAAAATGATGTTTCAGGTAATGTTATTTTCAATGCTACATTACTCGATTTCACAGTCAAATAATTCTATTTTTGCTCACCAGAGGATTTTGTCATGTTTAATTGTTTATGACTCCCCCCTCCCCCTGTACTTGCAGGAGCCTCCACTTTTCCCCCTGCTGCCTTTCGTTAGACTCTCCCGTGTGCGGTAACCATGGAGATGGGTCCCTATTGGATAGTCTCTGCTCTGGCTTAGAAGTCAAAGAGCCAATCAGGACCTCGTCATACCAAGAAATGTAAGAGGATGAAAAATGCCAGGCCTTTGTAAGTGGAGGGAAGGCCTGACATGCAGTCTCCACGGACAGGGAGTTCCTGATGCCTAGAAATCCTGAGAAGGAAACACACAGCAGCTAAGCTCAGTGGGGAAAAACATGGGTCCTGGAACTGCTGGAGTCTGGCCCCAGGGCTGGGTCTCCTCTTCCTGGCTGAGGGACCTGGGTCAGGTCACGCCACTTCTTTGAACCTCAGCTGTCTCTTCTATCAAGTGGCAGCAGGAAGGCTGAGCTCACATATTGTTATAAAGATAAAATTAAATACAACCACTAAGCACCTGCCCAGTCCTGTATCAGGCACGTAGAAGTCCTCAATTAACAAGAGCTACTCTCATAATAACTAAAATGTAGTGCCCCTAGAATTGAGGCTGGGTGAACAGATCTAACAGCCCTGCCCTCAGAATGTTTGCTGCCCGTCACAGAAGGAAGACAATGAAACCACAAGGCTTAGCCTCTGCTTACTGCTAGCATAACAGAAGTACAGAGCCAGTGGGGAAAAGAGGGGTCAAAGAAGTCTAACCAAACAAGAAGAGATCTAGGCTGAGTCTGGAATGATGAAAAGGAGCTAGCCAGGTGGATAAGAGGGAAAAGTGTTGTGGAAAGAAGGAGCGGCAAGAGTAAAGCCTTGTAAGTGAGAGAGAGGGTGTGGTTCCTTCCAGAGAATGCATGTGGCTCAGTATGATTGGAGGGAGCCCAGTTTTGGGGAGCAGATGGCAGAGACAGGAGGCTGAACAGACAGGTGGCTGGTGGATGTGCACACAATGACTTCTACTTGGGTGCACAAAGTTTGTCTTTTCATAATCTTAGAGACAGATGTTCAATTGAGGTTTGCTTTACGAAATATTGGAGCATTGTTTCCATGAAATTGACTTTGCAGGGCTGGGAAGTGAGTGGAGAAGTGGAGTTTCTTTTTTGGTGTGACGGAGTCTTTCTCTGTTGCCAGGAGTGCAGTGGTATGATCTCAGCTCACTGCAACCTCTGCCTCCCCAGTTCAAGCAATTCTCCAGCCTCAGCCTCCTGAGTAGCTGGGATTACAGGCACGTGCCACCACACCTGGCTAATTTTTGTATATTTAGTAGAGATGGGGTTTCACCATGTTGGTCAGTCTGGTCTTGAACTCTTAACCTCGTGGTCTGCCCGCCTTGGCCTCCCAAAGTGCTTGGATTACAGGCCTGAGCCACCGCACCCGGCGGAGAAGTAGACTTTTAACTGAGCCTCCAGTTGACACTGCATACAAGGTCGACCTGCACCTCGAAGCTCTGGGAGGGCCGAGGCTGCATCTGATTGGCTTCCTGTTGTATTCCTTGGAAACAAGACTCTATAAATACTGGATAAAAGAAAGGAAGGAAGGAAAAGAGAGAGGGAGAAAGGGACATACTGTCCAGGAAGTGATTATACTTCCTTTTGCCATCCACCACGGGTGAAATGGCAATACTTACTTCCCTCATCCGTGAGGCAGATCAAATGCATAAAAGTACACAAAACATGAAGCACAGTCCCCAGCATCTAACAGAAGCCCAGTGCAAATCAATCTTCAGGCTTTGCACAGCCAGAAAAGTATGAGGATGTAAGAAACATTTCCAGCCTGCTGTAGAAAGGACTAACACTCTGCCGGGATGTTTGTGCATCCGGGATAAGAAATGTCTGTGCTAACTCTCGGAGGAACTGCTGTGTTCCAGGCTCTGTTCTGAGTCCTGGACTACACCACAGAATAAGAGAAACAGGGGATGCAGGTTGACAATAATACTAAGGGCTAACATCTATTGAGCACATAAATACAAGTAACAATTTCTGAGAATGAGGGGCTGCCAAGGAAATATGGGGTAGTGCAAGGGACTGTGACAGGGCCACCTACTTTAAATAGAGGAGATTGAGAAGACAGGAGTCAGGTGGCAAATTGGAGGCAGAACATCCCAGGCAGGAGAAACGGGAGCAGGGCTGATATGTTTGATTCAGAGAAAGGGTGGAGTGTCATGAGCTGGGCATCCAGGAGCGGGACATGAATTGCGGGATGGGCATGGGACAAGTTAGGGCTTTGTAGAACATGCTAAGAACTTTGCATTTTTTGAGACCATGCTAGCTGGGTGGGGAAATAAAAGAACGCTGGATTTGTTTTTCCTTAAGTCCAGTGGGAAGCCATTGAAGCAGCTTAAACAAGCATGTGGCATAATCTACTTTCTTTCCTTTTTTGAGACAGAGTTTCACTCTTTTTGCCCAGGCTGGAATGCAATGGTGCAATATTGGCTCACTGTAACCTCTGCCTCCCGGGTTCAAGCGATTCCCCTTCCTCAGCCTCCTGAGTAACTGAAATTACAGGCATGCGCCACCATGTCTGACTGATTTTGTATTTTTAGTGGAGACAGGGTTTCACTCTGTTGGCCAGACTGGTCTCGAACTCCTGACCTCCGGTGATCCACCTGCCTCGACCTTCCAAAGTGCTGGGATTACAGGCATGAGCCACCACGCCCGGCCTACTTTCACTTGTAGAAGATCACTCTGGCTACTGGGTGTGGAATGGACAAGAGGGTCAGGAGTGAAAGCAGGAGGCCAGCAAGGAGGCTGTTGGGAGACCAGGAACAGATGGCCTTGGTTGGAGCCTCAGTGGAGGCCTCAGTGGAGGCAGTGAGCATGGGAAGGAATGCGTGGACCTGGGAGGATTCTGGGTCACTCAGGACCATGCTTACCTAGGGAAGAGAAGGGACTTCAAACAAAGAAGACATGTGCACATGGGGACAGGTTCTCTCAGCTTCACACTGTGGGGCCCCGGGTGGGCTCTAGAGGACCAGGATACAACTGCTCTTCCCAAATCTCCCCTGGACCGCCCGGACTCCCAAGCATGGCATCACTGCCCATCTCCCAGGAAGAATCCAATCTGATAAAAGTAAACCACTATTGGCAGGGCGCGGTGGCTCACGCCTGTAATCCCAGCACTTTGGGAGGCCGAGGCGGGCAGATTACGACGTCAGGAGATGGAGATCATCCTAGCCAACATGGAGAGACCCCGTATCTACTAAAAATACAAAATTTAGCTGGGTGTGGTGGCAGGGGCCTGTAATCCCAGCTGCTCAGGAGGTTGAGGCGGGAGAATCGCTTGAAACTGGGAGGCGGAGATTGCAGTGAGCCAAGATCGCACCATTGCATTCCAGCCTGGCGACAGAGTGAGACTGCATCTCAAAACACAAAATAAATAAATAAATAAACCACTATTTTCGTGCTTCTCCAGGAATTATGAAGTGTAAAGACGAAAGGCCCCGCTGTGCTTGCCTTCCTATTTTTCAATCCTAATTTAATTCCTCTCTCCCTTCTGTAATTCAGCGCCCCCTCCTCTGAGCCTCCACACTAGGTGGTCTTGACTTCTGTGGGAGATTTACTGGAGAGCTGACATGGAGGAACACATTGTCTTTTTCAAAATGATTTAGTGACCTTTTTTGGCATCCCCGTGACTGCTGAAATCTTGCCTAATGATTCCATTTGCCAGCAGAGAGTTCTGTTGATCAGGGGAAAGCTGATGTAGACGTCAAATGACAATAAATTTGCAATCCATAATTGTAACCACTTGATGCTGGAGCAGACCAGGGAACAAGGACTTGGTCACAAGGCCGTGGATGGTTGAACCAATACAAGCACCAAAGTATCTCAAGCATTACACATGCAGAAACGTTGCCTATCTTTCTTTCCTCGCTAGCACTCTTTCCCTTTCTTTGCCTCTTCTTCCTCTATCTCTATCACTGTCTTCATCCCCTTCCCTAGAGATGAGCACGTTGAATACCCTGTTCTAAGTCTTCTAGGTCCATTTCCATCCAGAGTCAGTGATGCCGTAAATATAGCCACAGGTTTTTCCCCCAAGAATTCCCATAAGCTCTTTCTGGTCTTGCTGTTTTGGTCTGTTTGGCCCCTGCTGGAGCTCAAGCATTGATTTTTTCTGCTTTGCTTGCTTTCTGACAGCACGGCTTATACTGGAAAGGTCTGTGTCAGGAATTAGAGAACATTCCTAACAATGGGGAAAAGTACCCTAATATAAATATACCATTTGTGGACTTGCACTTTGACAAGTGCAAATGAACTGGAAGACACTGGAAAAGCTCTGAAGTCATGGAAACATGTAACAGAGGCATTTGCTTAATAACTCGTCTCATTCCTTGAGCTCACCTTATCAAACTTTAACCTCTGAGTCTCTAAGTTCCCAGTTCAAAACTGTAGAGTCTCCTCTGTCCTCATGTTAATTTTTAAATTATATATCATTGTAGAGAGGCCCTTGTGTTGAATATTATGAGCCATTTTCACATCTGAAATGGGGAATTATAACTGAACATTAGTGATTGCCTATAAATCTCAGCAAGCAAAGTGGCATCTATAACTACATGGCGTTAAGCGGGGAGAAATGTAGTGCACAAAAAGGGGGATTTAGAGGGGTGGAGGTGATTTTCAAGAGGAGAGGCTGCAGGTGGATGAGCACAAGCCTGCCATGTGCTGTGTAATTCCTAGAATCTTAGTGGACCTGGGTGGAAGTTCGTTGAAACTTTTGGAAGCTGGTTAAAACTCTTCAGCATGTTGGCTGGGCGCGGTGGCTCACGCCTGTAATTCCAACACTTTGGGAGGCCAAGGTGGGCAGATCACCTTAGGTCGGGAGTTCGAGACCAGCCTGACCAACATGGAGAAACCCCATCTCTACTAAAAATACAAAATTAGCCAGGTGTGGTGGCGCATGCCTGTAATTCCAGCTACTCAGGAAACTGAGGCAAGAGAATCGCTTGAACTAGGAAGGTAGAGGTGGCGGTGAGCCGAGATCGCGCCATTGCACTGCAGCCTGGGTGACAAGAGCAAAACTCCATCTCGAAAAAACAAACAAACAAACAAAAACTGTTCTACATGTTAACTCTACATTGTGTATGTCAAAATCTCTTATTTACAATTCACTGCAAACCAAATTAAAGTTAGTTAAGTAAAACGAGAAATGCAATGGCTCATCCAAGGATAGAGTTGGACGCATGCACAGAGGAATCCTTGGTTCAAAGGATGTATGCCATCAGAACTTTGTCTTTCTCCACCTTTCCACTCAGATGTTCCTTGTGTCGTCTCATTCTTAGGCAAATGGCAAGATTACCTGGACCAGCTTCAGGATCTAAAGCTAGGATTTAGCTCTGGGACTGGCTCCTTTTTTTTTTTTTTTTTTTTTTTTTTTTTTTCTAAGCCACTTTTTTAGGTGGAAACTTGCTTGGAGGTTGAGAAATTTGTCCTAAGGCTTACTAGGAATTGGCAAAAGGGCAATAGGATTTGTCATTCTGGGACAGTGCCAGCCAACTGGAATGCAAGTGAGGCACTCTGCCTGGCAATATGAGCAGCTGCATAGATCTGTCCACTTTTGCTGCGGATCACCAGTGAGGAACAATGGTCAGGCTGCCTGGGTTTAAATTTAGGGTCCACTACTCACTAGCAGTAAGAGCAAACATCCTAACCCCTCTCAGACACAGTTTCTTCATCTGTAAAATGGGGATAACTGTTCTACCTCAGAAATTGATAGAGTTAAAAGAATTAATCCAGATAATGCTTTAAGCCAGTGGTTCTCAAACTTGACTGTACATCACAATCGCCAGGAGGTTTGTTAGAACCCAAACGACTGAGCCCCACCCCCAAGTGTCAGATTCAATAGGTCCAGGGTGCAGCCAGATCATGTGAATGTCTAACATGCACCCAGATGATACCAGTGGTGTTGGTCCAGGGACCACACGTTGAGAACCATTGCTCTGAGTACCTGGGCATGTTGTAAGTGCTCCAGATAGTTTGCTTTTAGCAGCTTTCCTCCTGTCTTTGAGCCTGTCTGACACTCTGTCCTTTGTGAGATCCTAGCTTACTGCACAAAATCAAGTCAAACCAACATGGGGGTCCAACAGGATGACCTATTACAGGGGCTAAACAGAGAGCAGGAGCTGAAATACAGAAGCAAAACAAGGAAGGGCCCAAAATCTAGGAAAGGAGTGGGTAGGCAGGAAGTTTGCGTGAGTCTGCTGAGGTCGCTTAAAGAGGTGGACAACGTCAACTCAGTTGCTTGTACTGTGTTAAGAAGAATTTCTCACCTGAAGCACATGACCAGCTGTCAAGGGAAGATGTCCTCCTCTTGACTTAGCTTAACACCTTCCTTAATGTTGAAGAGATTGGCCCTAAAATTGTTTTAGAAGCAATGGTTAAAACTGTTCAGCATATTAACTCTATATGGTGCTTATCAAAATCTCTTATTTACAATTCACTGCAAAGTAAATCAAAATTAGTTAAGTCAAACAAGAAATGTGGCTCCTCCGCCTATGGAGTTGCCATCCTTTTGTTTCTTTACTTCTCTGATAAGCTTGCTTTCACTTTGCAAAAAAAAACAAAAGCCAAAAAAACAGAAAAACAAAAAAAAAAAAAAAAAAAAAAAAACAAGGAATGTAACAGTTCATCCAAGGATAGAGTTGGACTCATGCACAGAGGAATCCTTGGTTCAAAGGATGTATGCCATCAGAACTTTGTTTTTCTCCACCTTTCAGCTCAGGTGTTCTTTGTGTTGTCTCATTCTCAGGCAAATGGCAAACCTGGACCAGCTCCAGGGTTATATCCTACCAGTTTAGATGCACCGGTAGGTAGATAGCCTGTTTCCCAAGCATACCAAGAAAATATGGGGATTTGGTTTAATCAGCCAGGGATCAGGAAAGCTCATACCCTTGAAGCAATGCCTGCAACTTGGAGAATTGGATGCTATCTTTGGCCTGGGTTCGATTCACTCCTGTGGAAGCAGTGAGCAGACTCAGCACTGCACAACTTGGGCTGAGATTGGTCCACTCAGAGTTTTGATGTCAGTATTGCTTGGGGAAGAATGACCTCATATCCAACTAACACCCTCCTCCTGCCAGGACTGATGCAGTAGCCACCTTCAAGTCTTCTCATCTCTACTTACTACCCTGTCCCAGTTTGGCCAGCACAGAACTTCCAGATTAAGTCATAATTCAAAGCTCATATCACAATAAGAAGAGCTACCATTTTACGAGTGTTTATTCTGCTTCGGGTACTTTAGTTATAGTCCTTCTGATCCCTATGTTAGCCTTTCTCATCATTTAAATCTCAACTTAAACACCGTCTTCTTTAAGGATTCTTCCCTGAAAACCTATCTAAATCAGTTGTTTTCTATAAAGGGCCAGAGAGATAGCTGAAGATATCCTAAGATATCTAAGATAGATAGCCTAAGCCATCTTCTCACTTTCCTGATATTTTCTAATGCTGAAATGGTAGGTAGCCTTACTCTTCTCATGATGTCTCAGCTTAGGATCTACGGACCTGCCTTTTTCTGTCATCTCTCTCCTCACACTCTTCATTTATTCCATCACCGATTTTTCTTGATTGGACCTCCATAATGCTTTTCCTACCTCACTTCCACTTCCATTTCCACAGCAGCCATGTCATTTGAAGTACACCCTTCTGTTGCCAGGACTGATGCAGTAGCCACCTTCAATTCTCATCTCTACTTACTACCCAGCCCTGGTTTTCCCAGTACAGAACTGCCAGACTAAGTCATAATTCACAGCTCATATCACAATAAGCTACCATTTCATGAGTGTTTATTCTGCCTCAGGTACTTTAATTATAGTCCTTCTGATCCTTATATTAATCTTTCTCATCATTTAAATCTCAACTTAAACATCATCTTCTTTAAGGACTCTTCCATGAAAACCTATCTAAATCAGGAGTCATCAATTTCTTTCTACAAAGGGCCAGATAGTAAATATTTTCAGCACTGTGGGCCATGCAGTCTCTGTCACAACTACAGTTGACCCTTGAACAATGAGGGAGTTAGCAGTGCTGATCCTCTGCATAATCAAAAATCCACAGATAACTTTTGACTTCACAAAAACTTAACTACTGATAGCCTATTGTTGACCAGAAGGCTTACCAAAAACATAAAGTCAATTAACACGTATTTTGTATGTTATATGCATTATATACAATGTTCTTACAATAAAATAAGCTAGAGAAAAGAAAACATTGTTAAGAAAAGCACAAGAAAGAGAAAATGTATTTACTATTAAGTGAAAGTGAATCATCATAAAGGTCTTCATCCTTGTCATTTTCACACTGAGTAGGCTGAGAAGAAGAAGAAGTGGAGGGGTTGGTTTGCTTTCTCAGACGTGGCAGAGGCAGAAGAAAATCCATGTATAAGTGGACCCACACAGTTCAAGCTCGTGTTGTTCAAGGGTCAGCTGTATTCAATCTGCCATTGTAGCATAAAAGCAATGGCAGATTATACCCCAGTGAATGGTAGTGGCTGTGATCCAATACAACTTTATCAAAGGACACTGAAATTTGAATTTCTTGTCATTTTTGTGTGTCATAAAGCATCATTCTTCTTCTGATTTTTCAACCATTTAAAAATATAAAAACTATTCTTACTTTGTTGGCCCTACAAAAGCAGATGGCAGACTGGATTAGGCCCACAGGCAACAGTTCACCAACCCCTGATCCAAAGCAATTCAGCTCTCACTGTTTTCTCTTTCTCATCACCCTATTTCATTTCCTTCATAAAATTACAACTATCTGATATCATGTCGTTTATGTATTTTCTCGTATCTAGCACCGTGCTAGGCTCCAAGAATACAGCAATAAACAAAATGACGTCGTCCCTTCCTTCACAGATCTTATATTCTTGTTGGAGGAAATAGATAAGAAATCAAAAAACAAATAAGGCCATTTAGGATCCCATGAAGAGAATAGAGCATTAAGGGCCTGGGTAGCAGTGGTGCTAATTTACTTTGGGGCTCCAGGAAGACTCCTTTGAAGGGCAGCTTCTGACATATGAAGGGCTGAGAGAACCACAAATGAGAAGAAGAGGATTTCAGACAGGGACAGCAAGTGCAAAGGCCCTGAGGCAAGTAAGAGCTGGGCTTGTTGGGGGGAACAGAAAGAAAGCCAGTGTCCCTGGAATGCTGTGAGCTCAAGGTGACAGACTCCATTGTGCAGGCCATGGTAATGAGTTCAGATTACTCTAAATACATTGGGAGGCTTTAAACAGGGAAAGACCATGACCCAATTGGCATTTTTGAAGATGACTGTGCTGTGTGTGTAGGAAAGGATTGCACACAGGAGATGTGTATGTGTGTGAATGTACCTTTCCTTCTTTATCAGGAAGCTCCGGGAAGATCTCAGGCATATGAAGGCCTCAACAAAAACTGTATAAAATTAATGCATTAATTAAAACCATTAACGCCGCCACGTAACTTTTTCTTGACCTCCTCACTAGTAATCCTTTTTATAGCCTGGTTCCCAAAGCAGGTCCATTTATGTCATAAAATTCAAAAATTACAGCTTATAGCATAAAATGACCTCCCATGAAATAATGTGGCAAAACAAACAAATTAATACCAGAGGTAGTAAATGTCCGGGCACTAATGTGGCTTGAGTATGAAATATGTTTCCATTGCGTTGGGAGTAAGGATTTTAAAATGAGGGGGGATCAGTGACCTGGCACCACCTACATGGGGCTAGCTGTGCTAAGTCCTGGTTTTGTAGACCCAACTGGTATGAATGCAACCACTTAGGTATTTTTCATTCTTCTCATCATTTAGTCAACAAATTGTTTTTTTGGTTGTTGTTGTTGTTTTGTTTGAGATGGAGTCTAGCTATTGTCCAGGCTGGAGTGCAGTGATGCGATCTCAGCTCACTGCAACCTCTGCCTTCTGGGTTCAAGCAATTCTCCGGCCTCAGCCTCCCGAGTAGCTGGGACTAGAGGTGCACACCACCACACCCAGCTAATTTTTTGTCTTTTTCGTAAAGATAGGGTTTCCCTGTGTTAACCAGGATGGTCTCGATCTCCTGACCTCATGATCCGCCCTCTCAGCCTCCCAAAGTGCTGGGATTACAGGCATGAGCCACTGCGCCCGGCCAGTCAGCGAGTATTCTTAAAAGTAAACCCGTTAGGTACCATGCCAGGCTTGTATCCAGAAATGAGCAAGACAAAGAAAGCCTCTGGTCTCATGAAGTTTGTGTGCTAGTTGCTATCATGGAGCAAACAATTTAATCAAAGAGAATAATTTCAGTGCTGTTAGTTGTAAGAATGCAGAGCCAAAACATAGGGAAATGGAAGGCTACTTTAGATGAGTGGTCAGAAAAGTCCTTTCTGAGAAAGTGACATTTTTGCTGAGAACTGAAAAATGAGAAGCAGCCAGGCATCCACTGAGTCAAAGAATGAGGGCTCCAGGCAGAAGGAACAGCATATGCAAAGTTCTTGAGGTCAGAAAAAGCTTGGTGTATTTAAAGCATTATCTAGTCCAGGGGTTTGCAAACCTGTTTTGTCAAAAGGCCAGATAGTAAATGTCTGAGGCTTTGTGGGCCATACAATGTCTATAACAAATATTCAACTCTGCCATTGCATCACAAAAGCAGCCACAGGTGATTCGTAAATGATTAAGCATGGCTGAGTTCCAATAAAACTTTATTTATAAAAACAAGTGGAGGGCCAGATTTGGCCCACAGGCTGTAGTTTACCAGCCTATGGTCTAGTAGGATAGTGTCTCATGGGGGAGTCCTAGAAGCAGATCCTGACATTAGGATTCCTGGGCTATTAAACCTATTGAATCCCTGGTTTCTTAGGAATGTGCTCCCAGGAAGAACCAGTAAGGGAGTAGGGAAGCAGGACAGGGAAGGAAAGAAAGCCAAGCAAGTCCTAGCCTCTGCCTGATCCCATGGGGAGCCTCAGAGTTCCACCTGTCTGTAAACACGGGCTGGGCTACCCTGGCTAATGACTGATTGACTCCACATCAATCAGTCATTGGCTCAAGGGCAGCCAGGGGTACATGCTTGCAGGCAACAAGGGCACTCTGTGGGTACTGGCAGAGCAGCTTCAGCAGCCAGGGGATATCCCCAGAAGGGAGCTGCAGGTGCTCCTATTAGAAAGTAAAACACTCAGAAGCCAGGCGTGGGCACAAGGATATAGTATCCGAAATCCAAAGGCATCTCTACTGTGTCCTCTACAGATGCATTTCCCTGTGGCCAGGTTCTTACCTGGAAAAAGTCTCAGTGTCCCCAAAGTTACCTTTGTGAGTAAAAGTAGACTCTCCATCTACCTCTCAGAGCTGATATTAAAATATATTAAGTTCTTTTGTCAAAAAAAAAAAAAAAGATCAAAAGAAGAGGTGACTTTCACCTAATTGTCGCTGATAAAATAATTACTTTAAATAGCAATTCAAAATAGTGCAAATACACAGAAACCACGTTTTTGAAAGTGATCAGAGAAGCCTGGCCTCTGGCTTAGCCTTTCATATGCAGATCACTGAGGGAGAGGGAACTGGCATTGACTGAGTACCTGCTGCGTGCATTGTGTCAAAAGCTTTTCTATCTTTTTTCTGATTTAACCCTTACCACACGCTTTAAGTAGCGATATTACCCCCATTTTATGGACGGGGAAACTGAGGTTCAAGTATAAGCCCCTCGAGGGCAGAACAGGGGCTGTACAATTTAAAATCCTTAATTCGTATTCACCGAATGGACCTCAGAAAGGTCTGTAACCTACTGAGGGTGACCATGACTAAGAGGTGACAGAGTTAGGATTTAAGGCCGGTTCTGACACTAAAGTCTGTACATTCTTCTAGTTGCACCTTTCAGACTGGTGATTTGAAAGAATAAATACAAAATGACCAGCCAGTGGCGTCATGCAGGGCTCTTTGTATAAGGAGGTGGCATTCCTGTGCCAGGCATATGATTTGTGTCATTTGCTTGCTGTCGTGACGAGGCCTTGCAGAGACTCCTTCACACGCTCTCACTGTGCCACTCCCAGATCGGAACAGACACTTGTAGGCCTCTTATCCCATTCCCTGGACAAAACTTTCCCAAGATGGAACCTGGGACATGCCTAATAACGATTTCATTTGCTGGTTCAATCAACAAACATTTATTCAGCATTTATTATGCACCAGGCACCATCAAAGCCCTGAAGATACAAACTTTTATAACAATCATAATTAACATAGAGTTAGCGCCCTACCAGTGTTATCTCATTATTCCCTTCCCACATCCTCCAAAGTAGGATCATGGGTCCCCGTGTTGTAGAAGAAAAAGCTAAGCCTTAAAAAGGTTAAGTAAGTGGCCCATTATCATACAGTTAGGAAGCAGCAGAACAAGAATTCAAATGCAAATTTGCCAAACTTCATTATCACTGCCAGAACGCGTGCCCTGTCCTGATACTTGCAAAAAAATCAGGGCTAATACTTATTGAATGCTTACTATGTCCAAGACACTCTTTAAAACTCTTTACATACATCATGTCATTTTATCTTTCCTGCCATCACACCAGATAGGTCCCTGTCAACACCCCTATTTTTCAGATAAAGTACCTAAAGCCAACAGAAATTAAGTGCCTTGACCATCACCGCACAACCTTCAGCTGGTGGAGCTTGGATTTAAACCCCAGCTCTGCTGGACTTTAGGGCTTGCTGGGAAGCAGAGTTATAATTTTTTAATTACCAAAAAGAGGAAAAAGTAAAATAGTAAGAAGAAGAAACATATACTGAAAACTTGCTTATGTGCCAAACACTGGGTTTTTTAGCTTATTCAAGCTTCCGTGCCCTGGGAAGTAGGTGATTTTCTTATTCCTATTTTACAGTTGAAGGAATGGAGGTATAGCAAAGTGAGGTCATCTTACCCGGTCACACAGATGCTTTGTGATGAGGGCAAAATTCAATTACAGATAGATCCGACTCTCCAAAATAAACAGATTAACCCTATGTTTATCCAGGGAAGATTTTCCTGAGTGCTTGGTCTGTGACCTGAGTTTATGAAGAATGAATAGAAACCTGTGCTCACCTGCTCCATACAACGGACTGTAATATGCAAAAGAAGCTTGAAGGTAGAGCCTCGATGAGATTGGGGTGAAAGAAGGTGGCAGAAGGAAAGTAGAAAAGGGTCCAGTAGTTCCCAGGGCCCTTTGTCAAGTTCCTGACCAAATGCCCAGGACAGGGACTTTCTTCTTCTTCCTCCACTTCTTCCTTCATTCATAAGAGCTTTACCGCCTCTAACAACACGAAATGTGTAGCTTGGGCTTGTTGAGAATGGAGTGTGTCTGTTAAGTGTTGCTTCTTGAATGTTGGACCGCCACCTCCATCTTAGTTACGCACGCCCATCTTTTTCAATCTAATGAACTCCAACCATCAGTGCAACTTAAGTTCGGCTGTCTGTTCGTGCATAGTTAATATTAAAAATGTACTAACAGTGTGGCTAAGAAATCAAATTATGCACATAAATATGCTGGCATAGCACAGGCGGCGGCAGAAGCTGAAGTTAGCAACACTGATGCCAGTTCACATTTGCAAATCTCCCGTCAATCTGTCATTAAACATGTTATCAAATGATGATAAGTGTATGCTTCTTGCTTGCATTGGTGAGCCGATTCCCGATGTTGATGCACATTAATGGGATAATACGCATTAACATTGTTGTGCTTGGATGAACACAAAACATTTTTTATCTGTCTCCGTTTGTTTCCCCCTGTGGCCCCCAAGTAAGTGTTTTGTGTTATCAAATTGCCAAAAACACGGGAAAACCTATTACTTTTAATTAGCGAATCTTGTTGGGTTTCTTCCCCCTACACGCCCGTCCCCCACACCCCCATTGTGTGATGGCAGTAAGAGAGAGAAAGAGAGAGGAGAGAGAAATAGAGAGAGAAAGAGAGAAAGGAACTCTACTGTCTTCTTTCAGTAAAACGATTAATGTCAGCAACTCAGAAGCTGGCAATTATGTTCTGTCTTAATGCACTGGCCTTTCATCTGGGGCCCTTACTCTTGACAGGCCTGATCGTTTCAGTTCAGTGATATGAAAGGCAGCAGAGGAAATGATCGTAGACATCCCAGGTCTGTCACGAGGGCCGGCGCTGCAGTTCGGATCCGGCTCCACATTCTGAAGCTTTTCAGCAGAGTCAGTAGCACGGGAGACAGATGGTGGCCCCAGGCGTTGCCCAGACTTTAGGTGTCACTGTGCTGAGTGGGGAAGTCGTAGCTACCACCATTTCCCAAACTTGAGAACTGGGAAAATGTGCAAGCCCCACAAAGTGAGAAACACGGTATTAAAAAGTTAAATGTCCTTTTGCGTTGATCACAGAGCACCAGCTCAATGCGAGGATAAACATGAATGCGGGCAGTGATTGATTTCATGCAGCGGTGTTTGGGTAGGAGTCTCTTCTCCTGAGGATCCAGGACAGGACTGGATTCATTTTTCATCAAAATGAATATAAAATTTAGATATTCTCGATTGAAACTCAGAACTTCATGAATTTTTTTTTTTTTTTTTTTTTTTTTTTTTTGCAAATGTTGGGTCAGTATAATATCTGAGAAATGAGGCCAGGCACGGTGGCTCACGCCTGTATCCCAGCACTCTGGGAGGACGAGGCAGGCGGATCACTTGAGGCCAGGAGTTCAACACCAGCCTGGCCAACATGGTGAAACCCTATCTCTACTAAAAAGACAGAAATTAGCTGGGCATGGTGGTGCGTGCCTATAATCCCAGCTACTTGCGAGGCTGAGGCAGGAGAATTGCTTGAACCCGGGAGGTGGAGGTTGCAGTGAGCCGAGATAGTGCCACTGCATTTCAGCCTGGGGCAACAGAGCAAGACTCCATCTCGAGAGGAAAAAAAAAGAAAGGAAAAAAGAAAAGAAAAAGAAATGGTACTGGTGCCCAGTTTCCTTTGTGAAGTGATGTTCTGAATCATTGGGGTTATACATGTTTCCACAAGGGATCTGTCAGGACACCTTTGAGATTGGATTGATTCATTCATTCAACACAGATGGATTGAACATCCACTATATGCCAGAACTACCGCAGCATTAGGGAGTAGGACAGAAATGATTCCTACCCTCATGAAGCTTTGGGTATTTGGGGAAGGGAAAACTGAGGTCTTTTTTAAATCGCAACATAATAATCAATTTATTTTTGTTATGAAAAGTGAAGGTAGAGACATATGTAGCGCAGTTGTAGCATTTACTTCTCGAGCTCAGTGGAAAATTTTTTTTTTGCCATTAATAATGCCAAAAGGTTATGTGTTTGGCCTTCCTGGATTCTTGTTTACATGTGTTTTAAAATTAACATTGACTTCTTGCCATTTGTGTTTGTTCCTAAGCGGAGTGAGCGGCTTATTAATGATTAGAATTATTGTTGCTATTATGAATGCGCTAATTAAAAGAAAATTCTGTCATGAGGTTTTGTGAGGCAACACCACACTTTACAGTTAGAGACGTCAGGTCTGGAAGTGTGGAGACAGAAGTGTGAAATAAGAAAACAGAGTTCAGGATGAGGAAAAGAGTTCTCAAGATGTCTACAGTCCTTCATTGGAGATTATTTTTCAGGGCATTTTCCCTAGGAAGGGTATGATGAAAATCCAATTGTTTTTTGATTGGAGGTGTCACCTTTTTTTTTTTTTTTTTTTGGTCTTAGGGCAGAAATAGCCAGCTTCTCTCCAACTTGCATTCTAAGAACAATTTATCTTCTACAGCTTTATTCAAATGTGTAAAGACAGGCACAATGGCTTATACCTGTAATCCCAGCACTTTGGGTGACTAAAGTAGGAGCATCAGTGGCTTGAGCCCAGGAGTTTGAGACCAGCCTGGACAACATAGTGAGATCCTTTCTCTACCAAAAAAAAAAAAATTCTTTTTACTTAGTCAGGTAGGGTAGTGTGCACATGTAGTCCCAGCTGCTTGGGAGGATCACTTAATCCCAGGAGTTCAAAGCTGCAGTGAGCTATGATTGTACAGATACACTTCAGCATGGGCAACAGAGCAAGACCCCATCTCAAAAATACACACACACACACACACACACACACACACACACACACACACACCACTTCTGAATTGATGACCAGATGTCAGACCAAGGATGCCAGAGCAGGACACAGTTCCTCCCTGAGGTTCATGATCTAGGGGGCAAGGAAGTGAAGTGGATGCACAGTCGTAGTGCCTGGATGCAAGTGCTATGATGGGAAAGATGCAGGTGCACACAAGAGGGGCACCTGGTCTTGTCCTTGGTAATAGGAACAAATTATTTCTTTACATCGTGAATAAGTATTTATTTAACATACTCAATATACCGAACTTTTTCAAGGAAACCAAAATAGATACTTATATTGATTGAAAACTTATATTGATTGAAAAATTACATGGCACTTCTCTAATTGTTCCTTTGAATTGTCTGTTCTCTAATCGTCTGTTCTCTTGCTGGTCTTTCTCACTCTACCTTGAGCCTCACCAGGGCAGACACTGTGTTTATCAGAACTCATCTCCAGGGTCTTGTCCACAAGGGGTGGGCATTTTCACGTGCATTAAACTTACTTTTCAGGAATTACAGTTTAGATGTCGGAGATTAAAAGGTGATTGCAATACAAGTGCAATATAAGTAACATGTGTACCCTAAGATCAGCCATGGGTTCAGAGGAATGAAACTGAACCCACTGCATCCCACAGAGTGAGCAGCTGTTACTTATCTGTTGAGTATGCCCAGAAGAGGAAGTGTTGCTCGACTGTCTAAGAGGTTAGTAAACTTGCATGGAGACTGAAATTGGAAAAAGCCTGGGAAATAATTAGTTACAGTGAGTGCCAGGGTAGTGGTATTTTGGATTTCTTTTCCTTCTAAAATTATTTTTATGTGGTTAATATCACCTTGAAAACAAACAAAATTCATGGTAGATGAAAGTAGAAGTCATTTTTTAGGAGTTAATATTTTTCTTATTTAACCTGATTTCTTGAGTTTTTAAAACTTTTAATGACTCAGCTTTTTTCCGCTCCAAGAGTATTTCAAAATGGAAAACATTTACATTCTATAAAAATATTTTTCAAATCTCTTCCTGACATTTACTGGAGCAGATTGCAATCTTTAATCCTCAAGCTAATTTCTATGTGGTCCTCATGAAATTCCACTATAATTCCATTATCAGAAGACTGGCCATAGGAAACTTGAGTCTTCAACCTAATGTAAAAATCTGGCTTTAGACAGATGTATAGATTTTTCTTAAGGTCAAAAGCTAGTTACTAGGTGCAGTGGCTCACACCTGTAATCCCTCCTGCACTTTGGGAGGCCAAGATGGACAGATCACTTGAGGTCAGGAGTTAGAGACCAGCCTGGCTAACATGGTGAAACCCTGTCTCTACTAAAAATACAAAAATTAGCTGGGCGTGGTGGCAGGTGCCTGTAGTTCCAGCTACTCAGGAGGCTGAGGCAGGAGAATTGCTTGAACCCAGGAGGCAGAGCTTGCAGTGAACCGAGATCACGCCACTGGACTCCAGCCTGGGTGACAGAGCAAGACTCCATCACAAAAACAAACAAACAAAAAAAACACTAGTTATTGTTTAATAAGTTTTAGGTTTATATTGATATTAAAATTTGTTAATAGAAGTCTAGTTTTCTCACATCCATTTTTCTTTGCCAAAGTCTTGCAGAATGAATAGTCTTGGCATCCCATCAACAGTGATTGGCAGGACCACCCATTTATTCATTCAACATATTTTTAGGTGCCTACCATTGCCAGACACTGTAACAGGTTCTGGAAACTTAGAACTGAACAGAGACAATATTTCTGCTCTCATAGAATTGTCATTCTAGTGGGAAAGACAGATCCTACACAAATGAAAATATAATATGCCTGATGCTAATAAGTGTTAAGAAGAGAAATAGAGAGGAAGGCTATTTTATTTACTTATTCACGTTTTAAAATTTTATTTTATTTTAATTCAATAGTTTTGGGGAAACTGGTGGTTTTTGGTTAAATGGATAAGTTCTTTAATGGTGATTTCTGAGATTTTGGTGCACCCATCACCTGAGCAGTGTACACTGTACCCAATGTGTAGTCTTTTATCCCTCACCCCCCCAATCCTTTGCCCTGAGTCCCCAAAGTCCATTATATCATTCTTATGCCTTGGAGTCCTCATAGCTTAGCTCCCACTTATAAGTGAAAACATACGATATTTGGTTTTCCATTCCTGAGTTACGTTACTTAGAATAATGGTCTCCAACTCATCCAGATAGCTGCAAATTCCAAGATTTCATTCCTTTTTATGGCTGAGTAGCATTCAATGGTGTATATATACCACATTTTCTTTATCCACTCGTTGGTTGATGGGCATTTAGACTGGCTCCATATTTTTGTAACTGCAAATTGTGCTGCTATAAACATGCATGTACAAGTGTCTTTTACATATAATCACTTCTTTTCCTCTGGGTAGATACCCAGTAGTGGGATTGCCTCATTAAATGGTAGTTCTATTTTTAGTTCTTTAAGGAATCTGCACACTGTTTTCCATAGAGGTTGTACTAGTTTACATTCCCACCAGCAGTGTAAGTGTTCCCTTTTCACTGCATCCACGCCAACATCTGGTTTTTTTTTGTTTTTGTTTTTGTTTTTGTTTTTGTTTTTAATTACGGCCATACTTGCAGGAATAAGGTGGAATCTCATTGCAGTTTTATGTTGCATTCCCCTAATAATTAGTGATGTTGAGCATTTTTTCATATGTTTGTTGGCCATTTGTTTATTTCCTTTTGAGAATTATCTATTCATGTCCTTTGGAGGAAGGCTGTTTTAGAGACGTGGTTTAGGGAAAGCTTGTCTGAGAAAGGGACGTCTGAGCTGAGACCCGAATGAATCAAAGAAGGAAGACATGCAAATATCTGGGAAGTAGAAATAAATCAGCTTCTAATTCTGATAGCAATTAGGTAGGTCATAAAAAGAATAAAACCATGATCAAACAATCATCGAAAATTGAAATGATTGAAATTTTGCAATGAGTGCAAATGGCTATTGAAATTTTGCAATGAGTGCAAAAGACTATTAATTATAGCCAGGGGATCAAAAGACAAATGAAATCTAAACATTTTCTACATTGCTATTATTTCAATGATAACTTTCATTTCTATTTCCAGAAATTGCATGAAGAGTTGTAAATGGCCTGAGAATGAGATTTAGTGGTTTTTAATTCAGAGGATTAGTTGTCAATATTTAAAATCAGGGAAATTTACATTAAACTCCATTTTTTCAGTTTCTCTTGAAAAACTAGAAAAATTGTCAGTGGGGTTCCACCTTCCTACATGGAGTAAGTTGGAGCTAAGGGACGTTTTCCCCTTTCAACGGGACATGCTCTTTTCAGGTTACCACAATCCCTATGACCTCCTACTACCCTACCCCAAGCCCCCACCCTCATTTATATTTTCTGCTTGGCCCCTATGTGCACTTCAACTGGTGATCACAATTTCAAAGGTTTATAGCATTGATACTTCGCTGTTCATTTTGGTGAATTCATGATCATCCAAACCTCATCTTACATCTATCACTAATTTAAAAAGTACTCTAAATCAAAAGCTAAGCAATTTTTTTAATTGAGCAAACATTTATACAATGTCTACTATGTGAAAAGCAAAGTACAAGGGAAAAAAAAGGATTAGAGTTAAAAAACACAGGTTCTCATCTCCAGGAGTTCACTATTTATTGGGGAATAAAACTCATTCTAACAATGTCCCCCATGTTTTTAAACACTTTTAACATTGTCAAAGCACTCTGAGATCTGTTACTTCATTTGGTCTATCCAGAACTCTAGGTAAGAGGAAACCCAAGTATTAATGGTTTTATTATGGGTGTTACATGCAAAGATAGGTATAGAGAGGTAAATGTATTTGTCCAAAGTGACAAGGCAGCCAGTGTTAAGGCCAAGACTAGACCTGTAGTCAGTGTCTGTTGTTTGCCTTCCCCCTTCTCAAAAGTGTCCATGCCCTCTGGACAACATCCAAGACTGGTCAGCCTTCTGTTACCTGAAGGGTGATGGGGCCTTAAGAATAACCTGGAATTCTCATGTATTAATTGTTTTCGTTTTTGAGACGGAGACAGAGTCTCATTCTGTCGCACAGGCTGGAGTGCAGATAATAGATAACAATGAGATAATGGATAGTAGAACTCGAAGGTTCTATTTTGCCAACTCTAATCTCCAAAGTGCTACCTATGTCAAGGGTTGGCAAATCCAGCCTACCACCTGTTTTTGTAAATAAAGTTTTATTGGAACACAGCCACATTTGTTTACATATTGTCTATGGCTGCTTTTGTGCTATAATGTCAGATTTGAGGGGTTGCAATGGAGACTGTTATGACCTACAAAATCTGAAATATTTACTACCTGGTCCTTTACAGAAAAAATTTGCCAACCCGTGGCCTATGTGGTAGCTGCTTAGTGAGCATAGATGTGAGCTTAGGGGAGAAAGCCATATTCCCATGTCTCCTCAAGAACATGAAAACTGAAGGAAAGGTCACCAATCCAGGGTGGGGGTTCTGGTCAGTTCCAAATACTCTGGTCAAAAAGATCAAGAGCAGGCTGGGAGTGGTGGCTCAGGCCTATAATCCCAGCACCTTGGGAGGCCGAGGCGGGTGGATTGCTTGAGGTCAGGAGTTCGAGACCAGACTGGCCAACATGGTGAAACCCAGTCTCTACTAAAAATACAAAAAAATTAGCTGGGCGTGGTGGCGCGCACCTGTATTCCCAGCTACTCAGGAATCTAAGGCAGGAGAATCTATTGAACCTGGCGGCAGAGGCTGCAGTGAGCCGAGATCCGGCCACTGCACTCCAGCCTAGGTGATAGAGCAAGACTCTGTCTCAAAAAAAAAAAAAAAAAAAAAAGATCAAGATTAAAATTGGGGGTTCAGTCAGCATTGTCAGTTACACATCACAGAATCTACACCAGCTAACAGAAAAAAGAAGTTTCATCAAATGTTATTATACGGTTCATGGGACCACTCAGACGTCCAGATAATCAGATTTGAAGGCTACACAGCCAAGAATTTTGCCAGGACTGTGCTGGTGGGACCACCCCTGCACCGGCTGTGCTGGACATTTGACTTTCCTATTAGGAGTTCTGGAACAGCTACCTCTGCAGGGCAGATGGCTTTCACCCAAGTCATGATAAAATCTGCCTGGCACCTGCCTCCTCACAGCACACCCTTCTGAATCGAACCCCTACGTTGGTACATTTGGTACATCAAGGCAAACCTTAATTTCTGCCTTGAGGAATGTCCTTCCTTCCAACCAAGTTATTGGGATACTGACACCATGGTACAGATGATATTAGTAATTTCTGAAAGGAAAAAATATATATGTATCACAGAAAGATAGCCAGGATAGCACTAAAAAAAAAAAAAAAAAAAAGAACAGATAGGGAATTTCGTTAAGGGGATTCCAAAATTGCCCATGAGAAAAGAACATCTTTGGTTATCGAACATTTAGTGTCTGGCCTATGATGGGAAAGGTCTCACATATAATAATCTTAATAATAATGACTAATCATTGAGGCTTCGGTCCATTCATCTAAGAGGAGAGCATGATTCTGTCCACATGTTTTCTATACCAAAACTGCTGCATGGTGAGCTGGTAATTCTGACCCTTACAGGGGTGGAGGAGAGTTAATCTGAGACCATCTGTGCTTTAAACTTCCACACTGGAAATGAGGGGATTTTTGGCTGCTAGTCTGAAACATTTCTGAATCCAGTAGCAAAGCAATCCTAGTAGCCTCTCTAGCTTCCCAAGAACTTTCTGAAGTTCATTAGAATTTCACCCTCCTGGCCAGTAAATACACATAAATTACCCTTTTTTTTTTTTTTTTTTTGAGACAGGGTCTTGCTCTGTTGCCCAGGCTGAAGTGCAATGGTGCAATCATAGCTCACTGCAGCCTTGAACTCCCAGGTTCAAACCATCCTCTGGTCTCAGTCTCCCGAGTAGTTGGGACTACACATGTGCACCACCATGGCCAGATGTTTTTAAATATTTTTTGTAGAGATGGGGTCTCACTCTGTCGCCCAGGTTATAAACCACCTTCTGACTACAATTTGCTTTCCCACATTGCATGTGTACTAACAGCAACTGCATTACTCAGAATAGAAGCTGACTCTCTGTTGAGAGTTTGCTCACTGTCAGGTTCCACAGCAATGGCTCGTTTAATCCCCTCAATGGCCCTATTATCATTTTTCCATTCAGACAGTCAGAGAGTTGAAGTAACTTGACTAAGGTCACAGAGCCAGTGAGTAGCAAGGCCCAGATAAAAGTCACACGCATCTGACACAACACGCTTCTTATATGTCCCCTCAGGAATATGGAATAATCAGAGAAGACTCAATCTCATCATTAGTCCATTCACAGTCAATACTTTAATTAGGTGGGTAGGGAGTTTCGATGGCATAAGGGTCACCATTGAAAAGGAGAGCAAGAATCCGAAACCCACCACCATTAGCACAAAGCCCACGCGCCTAAGCACAGATTGTAAGAGTAGTTTTTAAAATCTCTGTGGCATTTCTATACTTTTTAGAATAAATTAATACATGAGCCAAGTGCAGTGGCTCACACCTGTCATCCCAGCACTTTGGGAGGCCGAGGTGGGAAGATCACTTAAGCCCAGGCGTTTGAGACCAGCCTGGCCAACATGGTGAAACGCTGTCTCTACTAAAAATACAAAAATTAGCCAGGCCTGGGGGAGCAGGCCTGTAATCCCAGCCACTGGGGAGGCTGAGGCACGAGAATTGCTTGAACACAGGCGGCAGAGATTGCAGTGAGCTGAGATCACGCCACTGCACTCCAGCCTGTGCGACAGAGTGAGACTCCATCTCCGTCCCAAAAACAAAAACAATTAATACATGAGAATTCCAGGTTATTCTTCAGACCCCATCACCCTTCAGGTAACAGAAGGCTGACCAGTCTTGGATGTTGTCCAGAGGGCATGAACACTTTTGAGAAGGGGGAAGGCAAACAACAGTGTGATACCAGACGGACTGGTTATGGATACTGCTCTGTCAGTTACGACGCATGTATCCAGTGCTGTGCTGGTAAACGTTTAACAACTGGCTCTCCAAAAAAAAAAGAAAACCAGGTCCTGGCCAGGCAGGGTGGCTCACACCTGAAATCCCAGCATTTTGGGAGGCCAAGGCTGGCAGATCGCGAGGTCAGGAGATGGAGACCATCCTGGCCAACATGGTGAAACCCCATCTCTACTAAAAATACAAAAAGTAGCTGGGCACAGTGGTGCATGTCTGTAATCCCACCTACCCGGGAGGCTGAGGCAGGAGAATTGCTTGAAACAAGGAGTCGGAAGTTGCAATGGGCCGAGACCATGCCACTGCACTCCAGCCTGGCGACAGAGGGAGACTCCGTCTCAAAAAAATAAATAAATAAAATAAAATAAAAGGTCCTGATTTGCAGCATTGACCAATTTCTGTGGTGTAAATACTCCCACAATGGGAAGAGATGCACAGAGGCAGCTGTCATGAGCTCTTGTGAGCGAGGAGGGGCTGGCTCCTGCACACCACAGTGTGCTGGCAGGTCGCTTAATCGCTCCAGCCTCCAGAGACTGAGCAAAAGGCAGGTACCTACCTGCAAGGTTGTTAGGCAGATTAATAACAAAACATGGTAAAGCAGTTAGTGCCGAGCCTAGCACTGTGGTAGACGTTTGCTAAATGGCTTGATTTACTAGTTGAGATTCCATTAGGTAAAGTCCTAATGTCTTATGCCTGAAATGTTTTAATCTTGAAAATAGTCATAAAATACTTTCCCCACCACTTGCTCAGAATAATTGGACTGATTGAGTGAGATCATCTACATCAACTGCTTTGGAAGGTCACAAGCTTATTTTTAAAAAGAGAGAGAGAGAGAGAGAGAGAGTATTTTATTAAAGTCAAGTCAAAACTCAAAGAATAAATTTTTGCTGGGCAAAAATTATACAACTGAGTCATAATTTTTTAGTTCTTCTGTCATCATTTTCTCCTGAGCTTTCCGGCTCTTCTCAGCTCCTGATACTTAAATAATTCCCATTTAAAAGCCATTTAATTGAAAAGAGCCTGGAAACTCACCAGCTCAGAGAAAAATTCCGTCCATCAGGAGGTTCTGAGAGTCTTTGGGTTAAAGTCTTTTTGATCTTTTACTCCTCAATCCTCTAATCCTTTTTGTGAGGAATCTTTCATAATCCTTGTTTTTAGTTCTTATTTCTCAAGTTTTCCTTTGAAAAGCAGGATTCCCAACACATCTCGAAGGTGAAGGCAGCATAAAGCCTGCTTCCGACAACACTACTGCGGTTACGTAGACACCAGTCATTTCTGCCGCTGGAGCCTTCAGTGGGGTGTTCTCTTGGATTTGCTCATTTCTTTGCTTGGTCCTCCCTGTGATCTTAGAGAATTGCAGTATTTGTGAATATCATCTTGGTGCTTTCCATTTAGTACATTTCTGCCTAGTCACTGGTTTTTAATTTGGTCCTCATACCCTCCATTTACAAACAGAAATGCTTAACTAATGCTTCAACAACCCAGGTTCATGGATTGACACTAATTGCTCACCATACTCATTGCCATTTGCACACAAAGCCAGACCTCCTGGTTGCAGGATAGCACAGTTGTAAAAAATTTGTGTTCTGTGCTCCAAAACCCTCCTGTTCAAATCTTGGCCTTGCTAGATGTGAATTCTGGGCAAATTACCTAAACTCTCTGTATGTCCGTTTTCCCTATAAAAATGTGGATAATAATAATACCTCTCTCAAGGGGTAGTAAAGAAAGTGAAATGAGTTTATGTATACGTGTGTGTGTGTGTGTGTGACTAAAATACTTCCTGCTAATCACTAAAAACAAAGAAATATTAGCCATTATCATCATAAAGCAGTATTTCCCTAATTTTATTCACGTGATATTTGTACTTTTTGCCATATCTTCAAACCCCTTGTGCTATTATTTACTTATCATAAATAGTTGTATTAAAGAGGAAACTTTAATCACTAGACTAAATGGAAACCAGTATAACTTAATCAAAAAAAGAAGCAAATGACAAAAAATACATAAAGTGACCACAAAACAGTGTTTTAATATCTGGCCAGATCCTGATGCCTGCCTAAGTCTTAGAGCTGAGGGGTCTGGTTTCTTTTTGTTGGGACAAGAGGTTAAAAAGTGTTTGTGAAATGTTAAAACTTTGAACTTGAATTTGAACCTGATACTTTGAGATTTTCTTTTTGGGAGCATAGAAGAAAATTTAAAAGAGCCACCTTTCACTTCACAATTCTGTGTTGTTTTTTGCTTGTATTGCTGCCTCTATGGACCTCCTAAAAGTTTCTCACATATATCCGATGTTCTGCACCCCACGCTTTAGCTAAGATGAAGTTGAAGGATTCATTACTATCCAGGTCTGTAATGACTGCAAAAAAAAAAAAAAAAAAAAAAAAAACTCCAGGCAGTTTGATGCATATTATTCTTGAAGACTGTTTCTCCTCTCAGCCTTAGTTCTGTTATCTATGCGTCCCATCTCCAAAATTTTTTTTTAATGGTGTGCTTCCTTCATAAATTTTTCACAGCTAGGTCTGGGTTTTTGCCTCCTCTGAAGTCCAGAAATTGATGTCTCATTGAGGAATTTGCAATTTGCTCTGGGCTTCACAATGCTGAGCTGCCCACTTCCTGACTCAAGGAAAAGAGCAGATGTCAGTGTTTATTAGCGGAAGAGTGTGAACATGCAGTTTAGTTGCTGTAAGGTTTTATTCTGAAAAGATTGCAATATATCCTATTGCATAATCACCCAACATTCTATATGCCGGCAATTTCCAATATGTAAGAGTTAACCTCCTTAAAATTAGGCTCAGCGTTATCTCCCTCATGCATCAGAACAGCAAGATGGGTGAAAAGTGGTGTTGCAAACAGCTGGTCAGCTGGGCTAGCATTTCCAGGGTTGTTTCATCTCCAGCCCTTTCCCTCCCACACACTTTATCTTTTTCTTAAAACGCAGGCTCTGGACTATCTTTGTCCTTTATCATAACTTGAGTTTGTTCTGTTCTTCCTTGGTCTGAGGTCAAAGCCATCTTCCTAGAAATTCCTTTATATTTTTGGTCCAAGGCTAAGGTTAGGATGATACGAACCCAGAAATACATCTCTTATCTTTTCCCTGTTCAAGGCAATTGACAGTTTTGCATAGTCACTCACATTTTTCATGCAAGCTTTGGAAATTTTCCCCAAGCAAAGAGACTGAGATGAAACCAAGTTTTAGTATTTCTGCAGGTCTAGGGATGCCACCACAAAATGGACTTTGGAGTCTACTTATGCTGCAGATGGGATGAATGAAGTAGAAAGGGAAATGATCTGCCTGAAGTGAATCTGGAATCTTTGATTTCCAATCCATTTACCCCAGACAACTTCAAGGTAGAGAAAGTCACATGATATTTACATCCCTTCACAATACCCTGTCCCATGACCCCTGGTGATCTGGCCATGCTGGCAAATTATATCACCTTATTCCAAGTTATTTTAGTCTTATAATCTCCTCTAACTGCAAAAGATTTTAGTATACCTTAAGAAATAGCAGTGGGAACCAGGTCAGGAAATAAGCTGAGTATCAATGATAAAGGCTCAAATGCAGGGGAAATTGATCCAATGAGAGAAATCACAGAATCTTTTTTTTTTTTTTGAGACCAGTTCTGGCTTTGTCACCCAGGCTTGAGTGCAGTGATGCAATCAGGCTCATTGCAGCCTTGATCTCCCAGGCTCAGGCAATCCTCCTCCCTCAGCCTCCAGAGTAGCTGGGACCACAAGTGTGCACCCCCACTCCCAACTAATGTTTTAATTAGCTTGCCATCTTACCCAGGCTAGTCTTGAACACCTGGGCCCAAGCTATCCTCCTTCCTTGGTTTCTCAAAATGCTACAATTATAGGCATGAGCCACTGCCCCTGGCCATAGAGACTTGATATGATTTCTAACCTATCAACCAGTGTATTATCTTGGACAAACTGGGGGTAGGAGAGCAATTAGTAGCAGGAACTCTGCAGTCTCACTAACTTGGTTTGAATCTGGGTTCCATCATTGATTAACTCTATGACCTTAAGCAAGGCTTAACTTCTCCAAGCCCCACTTTATTTGTGTATACAATGGAGAAAGTAATAGTAATACTTCTAAGGCTGTTTGAGGATTAAACATTATAATTAGGCCCATGCCTAACACACTGAAACACTAGATAAATATTGTGCGTAATTATCACGTGACCTATTTGAATATTCCTCAACCCTGGAAGGTTTACTGCAGAATTTAATGGCCTCTTAGAGACATCAAAGGATTGGCTATGAAATTGTACAAAATGTTGAAACTTATTCTCTCCTTTCCAGGTGGGTGAGCAGGAGAGATAATGTATCCATAAAGGAGCTTATTGGATAGGTGGTTTCTCCAACTTCTTTCACCACCTACCTGTTATGGGTGATCCTCTTCATGAGACATGTCTTTCTTGACCCAAAATCTGGAACCCCACCCTATTTGTTCCAATTAGAAAAACACTCATGAATTAATTTAGATAAATATTCATTGAGAACCCACTGTACTCCAGGCCCTCTGCTGTCCACAGAGAAATCAGTTTTGACACGATAAGTTCCCCTGGCACATACATCTGGAGGAAAGGGGCAGAGAACAAACATGTAAACAAAAGTGAACAGACAAAATAATTTCTAAAGCAGTGTGCAAAGGATACCAGCCATGGCACTGGGTCTGAGAACAGTGAGAGAAGTAGGTTGGAGTGTAACTTGGGTGGGTGGACTATGTGGATGGGGTCATCAAGGACCCCACTCTGAAGAGGTGAACTGTTTTGCTGACACATGAATAATGAGAAAGAACTGGCTTCAGAGATCGGGGGAAACAGTGTTTCGGGGAAAGGCAAAAGCAAGTTTCATGTACGAAAAGGAGCTTGGCTTGTTTGGGAAACAGCAAAGGGGATAGTACTTAGGCAGGGAGCAGGAGGTTGGCTTGCTGTGCAGAGGCCAGGGTGCAGGGGATCTTATCAGCTGTCTCAGAGAGGACCTTGAGAAGTCCTTGGAGGGGGGTAAGCCCAGGAGTGGCAGCATCGATTTACCCTTTGAGAGAACATACTGGGATGCTACTGAGTGAGTAAAACAATAGCATAGAACAGTGTGAAATCTAGTGTCTCTCCTTAACCAAATAAATTGTATATTGCAGTCCTTAAAAGAGATTGGTCACAAATAATTTTCAACACACCTGATAACTGCACAAAACTTCCTTTTGTCTCATTTTTGAGAAGTGCTCTGGTAAAATATGAAGTGCCTCTGTCAAGGTGTGAGCCTCTGTCCCTAAAGGGCTTGTGGGAGTTATTTTGGAGCTTAGAGATGAGACTTCGCTTTCCAACACCTGTGAATTGCACAATCCCAAGAGTCAGTAGTGACATAGTCCCAGGGTAAGTGGAGAAGATTAGAGCCTGGGAATTGTCTTATTCCTGGGCAAATCCCCAACTTAAGAGATGATGGATAGCTAACTAGACCCCATCTGTTCTATAAAAGAGAGGAAGCCGCACCCTGTTTTATGACAGCACTAGAATGTTTGAACACAATTTGGAATAGTCCCACTAACAAGGTCAAGTAAGAATCGAGGCAACTAATTGGATAATTCATCAGTTAGTTGAAATCCTCTGCCCCAAAGATTTTATGTAAAATAACTTGAACTGCTCTTTTCTCCCTTAAATTATAATGACTCCTCAGCTCACTACTGCATTTTTGTGGATTTGATTGCCTTTACAAAAAGTATTTTATTATAATATGGGTATCGAGTTTTTCCCTTATTTTGCCCATTTATAAATGTGTACTTTTAAAACTGTTCTCTCCCAAGTATAACTGTTCTCTTTACTTATTTTGTCATTTTGTTGTTAACGTCATCTTTTTTGTTTGTTTGTAATTCTAAGTCTGATTATTCTTCGCCCCATGCCTTTCCCATTTTGCTTTCTTATTCTCCCAATTGCTAAATAATTAGTCAATATGGCTTCACCATATGTACAGAGTTGCACAGACAAGCAGCCGTTGGCCTTTGACACGACTCAGCCAGTAAGCTCTCAATGTGGAAGTTTGAATTTTGACCACGTCCCTACTTGCTGGTGAACATCTAAGAATGCAATTAGATGACTACAGTTTGGATGTTCTTCCTTGGACAATTCATTTTGCAACTTAATTCCTAGGTTCTCGGGGACACCAACTTCTAAACATTATACAGAGCCCATCAGAGGATGACATATTGCCTGATGTGATAGCCTATTTTTTATCTTTAAAACTTAATCTTAAAAGGTAAAATAAAATAAAAAAGTAAAACTTCAGCACGTTTTTCCTCTCCAGGGTTTATCTTCTTTTTTTTTTTTTTTGAGACGGAGTCTGGCTCTGTCGCCCAGGCTGGAGTGCAATGGCCGGATCTCAGCTCACTGCAAGCTCCGCCCCCCGGGTTCACGCCATTCTCCTGCCTCAGCCTCCCGAGTAGCTGGGACTACAGGCGCCCGCCACCTCGCCCGGCTAGTTTTTTGTATTTTTTTAGTAGAGACGGGGTTTCACCGTGTTAGCCAGGATGGTCTCGATCTCCCGACCTCGTGATCCGCCCGTCTCGGCCTCCCAAAGTGCTGGGATTACAGGCTTGAGCCACCGCGCCCGGCCGGTTTATCTTCTTTACATCCCTCGTGCTGTTCAGCTAATTCCCTGCCAGGGAAGTATTGCTGTAACTAAGCCATCACACAGTGGCATGCCAAAGACACTTGTGAACAAAGTGTTTATTTCTCTTAACAACAGAGCCAGCAATCTTCAGATTTTCTTAAGTGCAGCCCCCAGCAAACCCTCACTACCTGTTTTAGTAACTTCCCACAGACGTTCACATTTTGGTAGGTTCTGTGGCATTGTTTCGTAATGATCTTTAGGAGAGAGGGAAAAAAAATGCAGCAAATGTCAAACCTCAGGATGTATTCAAGAGGCCTTCAAGTCACTGCAGATTCAGGATCTGCAAAATCACTAAAGCACTTACATCTCAATGTATGCCTTTTAAGGTCAGAAGTATCATAGAATCACTCAGGACATCTTGTTCTGTTCAAGTTCCTTTTCTTTTTCCCACCCTAATGGCAGTTGCTCAAACTTCTTGAGAAAGGCAATTTTTGATGTTCCCCTGGAAGAGATTTTCTTGACAAAGGATTTGAAGCATTAGTATTTTCTTTCTCCTTCTTCTCTCTTCTGTTTTAATCTGAAACGTAGTATTTATTATCTCCAATAGATAAAATACAACAGTTATTCCCCCTCCCACCTCCACGTCATCCTTTTCTTTTAAAATGAGTAGTGTCTGCCTATGTCAGGATGATTTTGGTGAGTGAATGGATATAATTTGCCTCAGATCAGCCCAACACATCAGTCAATGTCACTAAGTGGTCAAACACTCCAATTTCAAATATGCTTCTGAGAGTCTAACTGCTGAAACCAGGGAGCTTTGACTGAATTTCTTTGGGACTTTGGGGAGGAAGCAGGGAGGAGAAAAGGGGTCGCAATTGGCAATGTGTTTACTTTTTGCCCAGTGGAAGATGTTGCATATTTGTCTATGTGGATCAAATAGCTTCAGGGGTAGGAGGAGTTATAGACAGAGTGATTTCTTTTCTTTTCTTTTCTTTTTTTTTTTTTTTTTTTTTTTTTTTGAGGCAGAATCTTGCTCTGTCACCCAGGCTGGAGGCTGGAGTGCAGTGGCAAGATCTCAGCTCACTGCAACCTTCACCTCCCCGGTTCAAGCAATCCTCCCACCTCAGCCTCCCAAGTAGCAGGCGTGAGCCACTAGGCCCAGCTAATTTTCATATTTTTAGTAAAGACGAGGTTTCACCATGTTGGCCAGGCTGGTCTTGAACTCCTGACCTCAAGTGATCCTCCCACCTCAGCCTCCCAAAGTGCTGGGATAAAAGGCCTGAGCCACTGCGCCTAGCCCCCAGAGTGATTTCTAAAAGGGAAAAAGAAATACACGTTAGTAACAAAGTGATGTAGCAGAAAGCATATGCCACTTTGAAATCAAGGAGACTGAAGTTCAGATTCTGTCTTTCTCAATGACTGTGTGACCTTGGGCAGACCATTTAACCTCTCTGGGTTTTATTTTCCTCAACTGCAAAATGAAGATTTAAAAATATGTTTATCTACCTTGCTCCTTTGCCAGAGAAATTAAACGGTTGCTAATGGTATCAGGATGTGGTAAATTCTCTGAATGTTGGTGTCTGCCCATTCCCTAAGCCGAACTAAGTCTTTAACATTTATACATTAGAATACCTCAACCAAATGCCGTAGGAGCAAGATGGTAAAAGGAAAAGCATAGAGAACGATAGATATGCATTTGCAAAAAGCAATACTTCTGTTCAGCAGATACCCTCTTCTCCTTTTATTGTTACTTGGTTGCTTGGCAACTTTAACCCAGTCATCCCTAAAAGCACAGTGCCACCGGCAACCCCCAACTTTCAGGTTTTTAAAAAAGGAACCTTCTATTAGGAGAAAATTCACCTTCGTGGCAGCACCATTTGACGGGAGAAAAGTATATGTTTGAAAAGGCACCCCAGCCAACATGAATACATCTCGCATTTAGCACTCGGAGATGAGAATATCATAATATTTAAATCAGTTTTGAGAACTTTCCTTGAAAAGGAAAAGTGGGGGGAAAATCCACTAGTTGAATACCCAGGGAGGCCGCGGGGAGTGGTTTCCATAGCGATTTCGTGCTGGCAAGTGGTATTGGGGAGCAGATTGGTGTCGCTTAATCCTTTTTATTTGTAATTTATGTATGTTGGCTCATTCTCTGTGCCAGTCCAGATTTTCCTGTTTACCTGCCATTCCGTAAGATATGAGTGAGGAGTGATGATGCCAGGTTTCAGGCATTTCTTCAATTTGTCAACATTATCGGGGCTCAGAAGGACAGCCGAGAGTACATGGGGATGTCCCAGCACTTGGTTTTGCCGGATGTTAGCAAAGGGTTGAAGAAAATTGTGTGGGAATTGCTGGGAATGAGGGAGAATGCCAAGAAATTCTCTACGATAATCCAGAAACGGATTGAGACCTATTTTGGCCTTATAAATCTGGGTTTCATAGAACCTTGTTAGTAAATAATTTTTATTCTCTAGTGAATGCAAAACAAAAGGTGATGGAACACTTTTGGTTTTATCTCATCATCCTGTGGCAAACATGATCCTTGAAAATAAATACTCTGTTGCCTAACCTGCTAAGTAATTGTCTTTCTAACTGTGTGTGGGTGCTGGGTTCCCAGGAGAATGGGTATTAACAGTGTTTCTCCAACTCTCTTCACACTTCCTCAGGATTAGGCCACAGAAAAATGTCAGTTTCACTGACAATTAAATGGAGTCAGTTCCTTATTCTCAAGAAAGGAGGAAGGAGACGAACACTTTCTAGACACCTTCCTTTAGTCTCAGTGAGCCTTGGACTAAGTAAGGCAAGCCTTCCAAATGGGCTGCAGTAGATGTCAACTAATAAATACTCATTTCCATAAAATTTAAATGAACCCCGTAAAATCTACCTCTTGCTGTGCCAGAGCCCTATCTCATTACTCAAAATAGCAGCAGTGTAATCACTGGAAACCACACCCTCCACAGCCGAGGTGGCTGGTAGGAAAGAAAGTCATAGCTAATTTCCACGCGCTTGTCCACGAAGGTGGTGAAAATAAGCAGCAAGCCCTCTTCAAGTTCTTTCTGCTGTAGGCCATATCTCCTTCCAACCACAGGTACCTTATAAAATAATAATTTTCAGATGTAGCACTGCATTTTGATTAACCAAGAAGCAGAGCAAGGATTTCTTTTTCTCTCAGTACACACAGGCAGCAGTCCAAATATCTAAATACTTAAAAACTGCATGTGCTGCTTAAGAAAATTTCAAAACTTTAGACAACCCCCAAGAGAGGGACTGATTGGCTGCTCCAAATGAGTTCTGTGCCCTCTTTGCATTTTAAGTGACCTTTAGGCCATGATGACGTCTACCTTGTTGAGACTTAATTGCTTAATCAGAGAAGCTGTTTTTCAGTTAGACAAATATTTCCTTTAAGACCCATCTTTTAATTTTAAAAAGGCTTCATTTAAATTTAGACACATTGAGATATTCCATATTTTCATCATCAACAGCACAACTGGAAGGTGGTTTACAGAAACACTGAGATAAGCAGTATTCTTCTACGAACGGTATCACAGACAGCGATTATATGAAGTCTTCAAGTGATTAAAAGGTTTGCAGCCTGTGCAAATGTGCTCAAACTCCCACCCATCTTGAAAGTTCCCAGAAATGGTATTTTTCTTAATAGGGAAAGCAATCTGGGGTTGTGGATAAGAACTTAGAAGCTAGAATTCGACTGCCTAGATTTCATTATTGTGTAACTATGGACAAGAGAAGCAACCTCTCTGTTCTTCAGTTTCCCCATCTGTGAAACGGAGAAAAATAATAGGTCTGTCTTATAGGTTCTTGAGTAGATTAAAAATGTTAAACTTTTAAGCACTTTGAACAGGGCTCGCCATGGTGTAAGTACCCAATACACGTTTACTGTCATCATTTTTTGCTTCTTCAGAATTCCTTTTTCCCTCTCTTACCTTTGCAGCAATTCTTTTATCACTTCCCTAGAGTTAACCAGAGGTGGACCCAGTCCTTTCACCTTAATCGTTGACCATCCCGAACCTCCACACATAATTCAAACAACAGATTCTTGTGGTAAGCTTTTATTGGAAGGTAGAGGTGAGTAGAGCAAACAACCTAACATTTAGTTTTAGAGCTCCCAGTATTTATGGCATATGGCATTGCACCATGACATACCCTGCTGGTAGCATATCGTACTATGGGGGTAATTGAAAAGTCCCTCTGTGCTCCCAGTCTAGGCTGCCATGATGCTTGTTTCCTTCCTCACCATTCTACCATCCCAAGGAAAATCAAAACAAACAAACAACAACAACAACAAAAAACCACACCTCCTCCTTAATTAGCAGACTTATAAAATTGCCTGCCCCGAACCTAAACTCAGCCCACAACTTATTTCACATAGCAAAGAACTATTAATGAAGATTTTTTTGTTTGTTTGCTTGTTTGTTTGTTTGAGACACAGTCTAGCTCTGTTGCCAGGCTGGAGTGCAGCGGCACGATCTCGGCTCACTGCAAGCTCCATCTCCTGGGTTCATGCCATTCTCCTGCCTCAGCCTCCTGAGTAGATGGGACTACAGGCACCTGCCACCATGCCCGGCTAATTTTTTGTATTTTTTGTAGAGATGGGGTTTCACCATGTTAGCCAGGATGGTCTCGATCTCCTAACCTCAGGTGATTCTCCCGCCTCAGCCTCCGATAGTGCTGGGATTACAGGCATGAGCCACCACACCTGGCCCATATTTCTGATACAAAAATAGGTGGGGGCTGGGCACGGTGGCTCACGCCTATAATCCCAGCACTTTGGGAGGCCAAGGTGGGTGGATCACAAGGTCAGAATTTCGAGACCATCCTGGCCAGCATGGTGAAACCCCGTCTCTACTAAAAATACAAAAATTAGCCAGGCGTGGTGGTCGGCGCCTGTAGTCCCAGCTACCTGGGAGGCTGAGGCAGGAGAATTGCTTGAACCCAGGAGGCAGAGGCTGCAGTAAACTGAGGTCGTGCCACTATAGAGATGGGGTTTCACCAACCTGGGCAGCAGAGCGAGACTCTGTAAAAAAAAAAAAAAAAAAAAAAAAAAGTGTTTGGCTGCAAGTAAGAGAAAGCCCAGCCCTCACTGGTCTCAGACCACAGAAACTGGCTTTTCTCACTGAATAAGAGGCATCTGCTCTGGTGGTTCTGCTCACCCATCTTGGGGTCTCCATGGCTCTTTTGGCCTCGTCCCTCATGCTTGCACCATGGTCGTCGCATCGTCCTTTCTCTGTGAGCATCGCAACTGTGTGCAAGATGAGAGGACTGGGTAGAGCCACCATCTAGCTCATCTGCTCTTCTTACCAAAAAAGCAAACATTTTCTTGGACCACCCCTCCCTCTTGGCAGGATTCCATTAGCATCTTATTCACCACAATTGTGTACTCAGCCACACCTAGATGAAAGTGAGGCTGTGAAAAACGTGTATTTTGCTTCTCCATCCCCTGCAGTAGAGGAAGCAGAGCAGAGAGGGGCGGGAGTGCTGGAGGTAGTGTTTGCTCTAGAATTAGCCACCCAGTAGCTATAGCCACCCAAGAGGAAGGAAAGTCTGAGATGTACGGATTTGAAGTGGTTGGGATTTTGCTGCTGGGCCTCACTGCTTATCAGCTACACAAGGCTAAGAACCTGCATGAAACCTCACAGAGAAAAAAAAAAAATTGCTAAATATTTAGATGATTTGCTGACATGGGGAACTTGCCATTGGCAGCAAAGATTTATTAAGCAGGCTACAAAACAAGATGTCATTAAAGAGTTTGAAGGCATGCCCTCATAATTAAGAAAGGAGAAGTTTTCTAATTTGGGTAATAAATCTGTGGCTCCGATGAGCATTTATTTTATTAATATTTATTGTGTGCCTACTATGTGCCAGGTACCTCATGAACTAATCCCATTAAACAATAAAAAAGTTTCCCTAACACCAAATCTACTGGTAATAATAGCTGCCATTACTTGGACACCGACATGCTACCAAGTGATGTGCTAAGCGTTTTACAAAACGTTTTATCCTCACAAGAATTCTAAGAAGTAGGTATAATTGCTGTCAATTTATACATAGAGTGAGGAACCACTCCAAGTTTGTCCGGACTGAGGCGTTTTCCAGGACACAGGACTTTGAGTGTTAAGCCAGAGAGGTCTCAGGCAAAGTACTGGGAGATGAAGAAAGTGAGGCTGAGTGCGGGTAAATGACCAATCCAGGGTCACAGAATCAGGAGGCAGCGCTCCTGGAATCCAACGCAATGCCACCTGTTAACTGCTTCTCCCAGGCTGCAACCTGATTCCCAAACCTCCCTTTGAACCCAGGACACTTACCACTTCCCTTCCCTGCCACGTCTGTCCCACCGACTGCTCTTCCAAGCACAAAAGAGCTGACCCAAACTCAAAAGAGCTGACCCTCTCCCTGAGCTGTAGAGCTATCAGGAGAAACCCTCGTCCCCAGTGGATGGGCTTGGGTGACCTTTCAGGGGCACCACCACTGCATCGTAGCAGCTGTTTTGACCCTTCAACACAGAGGCCTGCATGCTCCCGCCAGCCCCTTCTCCAGGCCATTAGAACTTAATTGCCTGCAGACTGTTTCTCAGCCCTGGTCGCACATTAGTGTCACCTGGGGAGCTTTTGCAACACACTGAAGCCAGCACCATCCATAGCAGAATCTGTAAGAGTGGGCCTGGATGTAGGGCTATTTTTTTTTTAGCTTTTTTAAAAATTGAGGTTATCTTTTCTGCAGCCGAGTTAATAAATATTACTGTAAAGTTCAGTGGATTTTACATAAGTTCACACCCACATAACCACCTGCCAGATCAAAATACGAACTATTTCCAGCCCTTGGGAAATTCCGTTATGGGCATGGATATGGTTTTAAACCCCCAGAGGTGATTCTAATGTGATCTGGGCTCTAAACCAGTAGAAAGACCCTGGATAGGTCATTTACCCCCACTCAGACTCAATCAGATTGGAATGCTGCTGGTTTAGAGCCCAGATCCTCTGTAGCCAGAGAGGATCCATTTTTCCAAAGATGGCGGTGGCCACAGGTTTCTCTCTCACTGGACAGAGAAGGGAGAAAAATAATCCTCATTAGTGCATCCGCTGTGTTTATTTGCACATATTCTTCTCCCACGACGCAGTGAACATCTTGAAGGCAGAAACTGCATCTTTCCGAGAGCCTAGCAAAGGACCTTGGCATAGTAAATATTTATCAAATGGAGAAAAGGAAAGAAGAAATAGACATATGTATTAGGGAGTCATGTTTGGTCTCCGTTTAGGTTCCTCAAGTTTCTCTGGGAAGACAGACAGAAAGCAGCATTCAGCTTGCTTTCTTTGACTCCAAAGGGCGAGTTCAGGAAAATGTTGATTCTGGGTCTTGTTCTTTTGCAGAGTTCACACTCAGTCTGTGCATAGGTGACACCAGTGACTTGTAGTGTAATCCTGCCGTGTTGAAAGCTGATGTCAACTGCTAAATGGGGGAAAGCAGGGCGTCTCGACGGTGATGTGTATGTATGTACACGTGCAGCCAGAAAATAAGCAGAGGACTTAGGAAATTGATGTTGTACCAGCAAAAGGCCACCGACACTTAGGAATGATCCATGTCGAATGCACGTTGAGCTGCCCTGGGTCACCGGGAGAGGCTTTTTTTTTTTTTTAATGTATAAAACTTACAAGTTTGAAAAATATGTATTTAGCCTGGAGGGCAGTTAAAAGGAGTTTATTGTGTCAGCATCCCCAGACCATTTGTACATTTTTCTGCCCACATATTTTATTCATAATGTCTATTTTATTCTCCTTTATTTTGTCAACTTGGTGTTCGACATTACTGTTTCTCTTAGAAAACAGCCCCATTATTGGAACAAGGCCATGTGACTGCAGATAAACGTGCAAGCATTGTCCGGCAAGGTTAACATTGTCCGGCAAGGTTAAAAATCAGCACGGTGTTAAGCACCTGGGAAGGCTTCAGGGTTTGAGCTTGAGTTTATTGTGATCTTTTTCCTGAGGCCTTGCATCGGGGCAGGAGTTGGGGAAGAGGGCTGTGCTTTTAACAATGGCAGAGAACTCAGGGGACAAAAGACTGAAGGCCATTCAGGTCCTTCACGTGAAGGGAGGACCAAGGTTTGTTCACCAACAGGCAAGACAGAGAAGAGTGCTCACATAACACCATCCCCCAAAATAGCAAATAGAGCAAGATACAAATCACTTGCTTCTCATGAACTCTCTGGGCAGCCCAAGAGGTCTTGGGAAATGACTGCCATGAGCTGAGGGCTCAAAGCCTTGTATTTATTCAAAGAACAACTGCCCTGTTGTGGTTAGGTCACACAGATTTGCTAGGCTACTTCAAAAAGTGTTTCTATTGAAATCGGGTTCTGGGCTAAAGACGTGAGAATTTCAGGATATTAGCTCTTCTTTCTGCCCTCCCACCCCACTTCTATCCCAAAGCATGCAAAGCCTTTCATTGAATGCAATGAAAAAACAATTTGTCAAAGAGGAAGAGAAGCAAAGAGAAAGGAGAAAGAAAAGAAAGTAGGCCAGGCGCTGTGGCTCAGACCTGTAATCCCAGCACTTTGGGAGGCTGAGGCGGGAGGATCACGAGGTCAGGAGATCGAGATCATCCTGACTAACACAGTGAAACCCCGTCGCTACTAAAAATACAAAAAATTAGCCGGGCGTGGTGGCGGGCGCTTGTAGTCCCAGCTACTGGGGAGGCTGAGGCAGGAGAATGGCGTGAACCCGGGAGGCGGAGCTTGCATTGAGCGGAGATCGTGCCACTGCACTCCAGCCTGGGTGACAGAGCAAGTCTCAAAAATAAAAAATAGAAAAGAAAAGAAAGGGAAGAGGAAAAGAAAGGAAGGAAAAAGGAAGAAAGGGAAGAAACCACTGTATATTGGACAAGTGTTCATGGGAGAGTTCAGGAGAAGGAGTGTTACAAATAAGAAGAAGACATTTTACTCTCCAGGGCAACAAGCATGATGTGTATTTCCAGTATATTTCATATACATCTCCCAAATTAGCATGCTACCAATTGAGGGATATCGCCATATTAATATTGCTTCTTCTTCAACTGTGTCTGTCTGGCTTTTGCAACACATGTCTGTCAGCCATGAGATGTTGAATCTCAGTGCATCTAACCTTCCTGTCATTCAAAGTCATTTGAAAGTGGAAAGAATAGGAACCCTCCTGACTTGGAAGGGCATTTGCAGACCTTCCTTTAGTGCGCTCTGCATAACCTGAATCCCAAAACCCAGGAAACAAAAGCAGGGAGGGCTCATGATCAAATGAGTATGGATAATGCTTTTAACTCTATCTCATTATTGGACACTCCCAGTGGACATGAGCAAATGAATGATTCTGAAATGCCCTGAAATAAAGAAAACTGTTAAGCATCTAACATAGTACCTCCCAACTCTATCTGACCATGGAATGTTTTTTCTCCACCTGGAATTCTTTTAAACAAGTATTCTAAAGAACATACTTTGAAATAAAAGGCAAGAGCCCAGGAGACAGGAGACCTGATTAAAGACTAAATTGCCCTTGCAGGTCAGCTAGTCCAACTTTTCATTTTATAGATAAGAAAATGAGGAAACAGAAGTTGTATGGTCAGTGGAGGGTCACAGAGACAGAAATAGAATCAAATGACCCAGGACAAATGCATTTACCTCTGTGGGCCTCAGTTTCCCTGTCCCTATTGGACTAGATCAGAGGATATCAACTGGTAGGTCTTGAAACAGTCTTAGATGTGTCACCAAATTCTGAATAATGTGTGTGTTTGTTGTCTGATGCTGTGAAACTAATTACCCCAAACTTAATGGCTTTAAACAACATGTTTATTATTTCACAGTTTCTGTGCATCAGGAGTCCAGGCACCAGTTAGGTGGGACCTCTGCATCAGGATTTCACAAGGTTGCAATCCAGACTTTGGACAGGGCTGCAGTCTCATCAGAGGTTTGACTGGGGAAAGATCCACTTCCAATATCTCACACATTGATGGTAAAATTCATTTCCTTTTAGCTCTAGGATCTAGGATAAAGGGCTCTGGTTTCTTGATGGCTGTTGACTGATGGCTACCTTCAGCTCCTAGAGGTCATCTAGTATTAGACCTCCACCATGTGGGATTCCCTAACCTGACCATTTACTTCATCAAAGCCAGCAAGGGAGAGTCTCTTTCCAGATGGAAGTCACCATCCTGTGCATTATAAGCATGAAAGTGACATCCCATCACCTTGCTATATTCTATTGGTTAAAAGCAAGTTACAAGTTCCACATACACTCAAGGAGAGGGGACTACACAAGAACATGCACATCAAGAAATGGAGATTATAGGACCACTGTAAGAGCCTAGCTGCCAAAATGTGCAAAATTTATTTTTGCTGAAAATGAGTATACCATTACAGAGATATTTGGTGGGATAGACCATTGTGCTGAGATGATCATCTGATGTGCTGAAAGCCAGGTATACCTTGCAATAAGCTAAAGTAAGAATTATAGCACAGAGCAGAATTACATCTCACAAGGTGTAAACTTCTAAAAGCAGCTCGTAAGAGGAAAATTGCTATAGTCAAAATTACCATTAAAAATCTTTTAAGCCATTCATAAAGTACAGTGCACTTATTCTGTGTATTACTACATTGTACATTACCTTGAACTGTAATTCTTATGCAGCTGAAGTTTAAAAATTATTCAGCCAGACTGAAGGAATGTCTATACCCTGAATCTGGGCATTCTAACCATCCTGCCTTAATATAAATTTCTAACAGTAAAGCAAATATGGATGAAGAATATTAAAGCATCTAGCCTCCAGAGATTATTTCATTCTGTTTTAAAAGAATGCTTCAGAAACCTTATAATATGCTAATAGGTTTGTTTGGTTGGTGAGAGGTACATGAGATAAAACACATGAAACAAATCAACCCTCAGCCTGGCACACACAGTGGGCAGTGAATTTTTGCAGACTGTGAACATGCACCTTGATCAGACACTCAGACACACGTACACTGCTTTTTGAAGAGCTACAGAAAACAACTTGGCCACATGTGTCCTGCTTGTCCAAGATGGCATTTTTCCCTGTAGTTTCCCAGCAATTTCCACTCTCATGAGCACTGTGCCCATCCTCATGAGGAGAAGAGTCTATAGTCAATGCCTTATTTGAGCAAACAGGACCTCTTACCTGTAGTCAGGCATGGTGGCTCACACCTGTAATCCCAACACTTTGGGAGGCTGAGGTGGGATGATCACTTAAACCCAAGAGTTTGAGACCAGCGTTGGAAACATAGGGAGATCTTGTCTCTACAGAAAATAAAAAATTAGCTGGGTATGGTGGCCCATGCCTGTAGTCCTAGCTACTCATGAGGCTGAGGTGGGAGGATCGTTTGAGCCCAGGAAGTTAAGGCTGCAGTGAACTATGATCCTGCCACTGTACTCTCGCCTGGGTGACAGAGGGACACCCTGTCTCAGAAAAATACAAAATTAAAAAAAAACTTACCTAGAATAATGCAGTCATATGACAAGCCTACAGTAAGGGAAGATGGTATGTTCTGGGGGAGTGCAATAAATACGTCTCATAAGTATATAAGTACATAAGGACAGGGCAGTAGAGCATCCTACTTAGCAGTGTAGTACAGTCACCCTGAACACTTTTACAAATACCAGGAGACGTGGAGACGTTGTAATGGAGGCTGCCTGGTAACTAATCGCTAACTTGTTCAGTTTGGGTGAAATCTGCCACCAGCATGTCTGTCTTTTGACGATATGTCACACACACCAAAAGGTTGCAAAACCCTGAATGGCAGTGATTGTTCCCTTATCTTTCCTTCCCTAAAAAGAATTAGGGTTCCAAGTCTGGTGTCAAAAATTCAAAAGCGACAGGAGCCAGGCAGGTAACGTATATGAGAAGAGAAGACAATAGAGAGGGAAACGGAGTAGGTGAAATGGCACCAGTCGCTCTATCTCTCTAAAAGAATTCAAATTTGGAGTCTTCTCCAAGCACCGCGTGGGTGAGACATAACAGGCTTACAGCTGGATTCAGCCAATGAGCACGCTGTTCCAAGTTCTTAATTAAGCCTGCAGGTGGCAAGGTCTGTTTATATTGTCCCCAAAATCCTAGATTTTAAAAAAGGAAAATATGATGACCCTGTGTGGAAGCAAAAGAGTAGATTTTTTGCCGATCTGACCACAGTGAATTATTAGAGATTTGGGGTGATACCACATTCATTCTCAAACTTGTAGCCAAACACCTCTGGGCAAGGCTAGGAGGAGATACGATTTTTATTTTCATTTTCTTCCCATGAAGGACTGTCTCTCAGCAACTCTCACTACTGTTATCCCATCTGGTTAAGAGTGAAATACAGATTTGGAATATCATTTTTATCTGCACATATTTAAAATGTAATGTCCAAATATTATGCTGTTTGAAAAGAGACACCTGTCCAAAAAATTCCCGGGAAGGTTTCAGAGAGTGCACTTAAGCTCAGATTTAGACACAAGTAAAGCTCATTTTTCATTTAGCAGAAACCTTCAGACTAGCCAAGGCTTGGAATACATGCTGAACATTTTGCAAATACAGCAATGCCTCATTTATTTGACGTGGACTGTTCCATGTAAATGCATTTTCCACATAACTGAAGCTTATCCCGTTGCACATCAAATCATACATTTATTTTAGCCATTTTGCATGGGAATATTTCTGAGAGTGCATTACACACTTCCCTACCTCCTTAAATAGAATATGAGAAGCATAATTTAATCTTTGCTATCTGACTCAGGGTCATAGTCATGAATATCAAGTATTGGGCTGCTCTGGACTGAAATAAAGGGATGCCTTGGGGTCCCTACAGCATAAAAGGAGTTGTTTGACTTCAGTTTGCAGGAGCTGAGGTTTCCACGCTTTTGAGAGTGTGCCTACCAGCTCTCCATCTCATCCTTCAGTGCTCTCGTTATACCTAAAAGTCCTTTTGTTCCCTACCTCTTTAAATTTGTCTCACCTATGGAATAGGAAGGTAAGGTGAAGTGCCTTACTTGGTTGACCAGAAACCCTGGGTTATTTTCCCATTTTTTAATACATTCTTATACTTTGTTAATCTGCATAAGCTATTTGACCTTCTTGGCCTCTGTTCCACCATCTAAAAGTGAGAGAATTAAACACATTGTCTAAAATCCACCAAATCTGCTTCCATTTGCATAATTTTATGTGATCTTTGGCTCTGAGATGAACAAACTTGTTAAAATTGTGCTTAAACATAGAGACCATGGGTCCCAATTGAGCACTTCAACATCCCTGTTAGAAGCAGAACTCATTGACTGTGTATTACCTTATTTGTTTATTGGTTCCATTATTCTACATTGTTGAAGCTGTCAAAGAAGTGACCACTCAATAAATTGAAATACAATGCTGGCCAGGCCCGGAGGTGCAGAGGCTCACACCTGTCATCCCAGCATTTTGGGAGGGTGAGGCAGACAGATCACTTGAGGTCAGGAGTTTGAAACCAGCCCAGCCAACATAGTGAAACCCCATCTCTACTAAAAATACAAAAATTAGTCAGATGTGGTGGTGGGCACCTGTAGTTCCAACTACTTGGGAGGCTGAGACAAGAGAATCGCTTGAATCTGGGCGGCGGTGGTTGCAGTGAGCCAAGATCCCACCACTGCACTCCAGCCTGGGCAACAGAGCAAGACTCTGTCTCAAAAAAAAAAAAAGAAAGAAAGAAAGAAAGAGAGAGAGAGACAGAGAAAGAAAGATGATGCAGTTTCAGTTATCTATTGCTGTGTAACTAATCAACCCCAAACCTAGCAGCTTCAAGCAGCAAAAGTTTGTTATTTCTTTGATTTCTTTGATTCTCTGGGTCAGGAATTCAGGCAAGATTCTGAGACAGCTGTGCTTGGTGGGGCATGATCTGGAGAAGCTACCTTAACTTCATCCACCTGCAAATGGGCTGAACTAGGAGGTCAAGGAAGTCCTCAGCCACATGCTTGGTGCTCCATGCTCCCCCACCTGATTGCTCTCCTTCCAATCTCCTTATGAACAGTCTTATTTCATAATGTAGTCCTAGCTTTTTTTTTTTTGAGACAGAGTCTCACTGTCTCCCAGGCTGGAGTGTAGTGGCATGATCTCAGCTCATTGCAACCTTCCCCTCCCGGGTTCAAGTTATGCTCCTGCTCAGCCTCTTGAGTAGCAGGGATTACACGTGCCTGTCACCACGCCTGGCTAATTTTTGTATTTTTAGTAGAAACAGGGGCTCACCATGTTGGCCAGGCTGGTCTCGAACTCCTGGCCTCAAGTGATCCACCTGCCTCGGCCTCCCAAAGTTCTGGGATTACAGGCTTGGGCCACCACACCCGGCCTTTTTTGCAACGTGATGGCGGGCTTCCCCAAGGGAAAGCAAAAACTGCTAAACCTTTAAAGGATATCCAATCATTGACACAATATTACCTCTGCCACGTTTTATTGGTCAAGTCACAACTCAAGGAGAGTCAAAAAAAGGAGATGCAGACCCAGCTTCTTGATGGGTGCAGTTCCACGCATGTGCACAAAGAAGAGGAATTAGTAGCCGCCATCTTTGGAAACCGCTACACGCTTAAATACATCTTCACATTATACTTCAGAAGACTAAAGGTTTTCTTTCAACATCAAAACTATTAATTAGCTTTGATGTGTGTGCCTAATCATTTTCTTAAGTAGTGTAGATTTGGTAAAAAGCACTTTTCCTCTGGGAAAGGAATAAAAAGACAATCCACACTTTTAATTGGATCCTTCTCTTGAAGTGAATTCCAAGTCTGTATTTTCTCTTGTAAACATACAGCAAACTTTCCACGTTTTGATCCTGTACTTCGTGAATCAAAGCGAAATCCTGGGAAAGAAAACATTACCTCTTTCTGAACTTTCTGTATAGGCGTGCTTGCCTTTGGTTGTTGTCAAAATTCTTTGAAAGTGTTTGCCCAACAAACCAAATTAAGTAACTGCGATATTCTGTGTGCTCTCTTGTCAAGGGAAGATAGGCTCCTTTCTCCTTTAGGTTTCTGTGGATGCCCGTTTTTTGTTTGCCCTGTTGTTCATTTGTTCAGTTACTTATGCAGATTGTCTCAGCATATTCTATGTGCCAGGTTTTTAAAACACGCAGTGAACAAGACAGACATCACTGCACTCTCATGGAGCTGACGTTCTAGCATGGAAAGCAGATAATAAAGAAATAACTAATGCATTATAATTGCAACGAATGCTATGAAGGAAAAGCATAAAGGGTAGAAGCTAGATTGTAGGGGCCTACGTTGGTATGAGAAATACACAGAGGCCTCCTAGAGGAAGTAATGTTTCAGCTGAGCTCTGGAGGTGGGTCAGTGTCCCATAGGTGAAAGAAACATGGAAAAAGGAGCCGAGGAGAACATTCCAAGCAGATGGAAGAACACATAATAAGGCCCCTTGGAAGGGAATGGAAATTAGTGGGTTCAAGGAACTGATAAAATCCAGTAACAGAAGCCAGGATGAAAATGTGTGTGATATTTAAACTAAAATAGCCATTTAAAAGTTGTGCAAACGTAGGCATAGTACTCAGACTCTTTGAGCCTTGGGGTAAGGAAGAGAAAGGGAAATGGACACTCTTAACCCTCAGTCATCCTCACTCACAAAGAGGCTCAAATGGAAATCTTACTCATCATCTGGTTCATTGTTGTTGAGCTTGTAAATGTATTGATAACTTCTCCTAAGTGCCAGGCATTGTATTACATGCTGGGAGCACAAAGATGAATAATAACAATAGGTTCACAGAAAAGGTGAATTGATTGAGAGAAAAAGATAGAACCCTCCAGGAGCCCTCAGCATACTCGGTAGGGGGTTGGTGTTGGAGGATGGAGGAATGGAGAAGGCCCTGAAATGCAGGCAGAGAAATGATGAAACAATTCAGGGGGTGCGGTCAGGTTAAATGAGTATCTTCAGCAGCCCCGAAGACTGATCAGGTTACTATGACCTCTCTTCTATCCACATGCATTTCGAAATAGTATTTTATGTTTAAAAATGACAAAAAAAAAAAAAAAAGGATGTGCACTGAAAATAAAAGAACTTTCTGGGTTTTTTGTTAAATATGTAATTTTGGGTAAGTTCATCAAAGCTGAACTCATTATTTATGGAGAGATTTTGGGTGAGTCATGCTCTCACTGAAGAGTTGAGTAGTTACTACAGGACCCATATCACCCACAAGGCTGACACTATTTACTATCTGGCACTTTGCAGAAAAAGGTTGCCAATCCCTGTTTTTTTGGTGCATTCATCCTTTTCATAAGGAGAAATTGCTCCAGGTAAAAGTCATCACAATAAATCGTTTCTTTTATTTTTTTTAATAACACCCTGTTTCAATGAGCTGCCTACAATCCCACCATTAATGCTTCAGTGTTTTGGCTTAATGCTGGCTTCAAGTAGTTCTTTTCAAGAAGCAAATACCCCTGAGAGCAGTAGCTCATTATTTGGCTAATAACAGTGTGAGAAAGCAGTGTGGTGTTTAGCAAAAGGCAATGGTCCAAGGAAAAGGCCACCAATGTTCCCAAATGCAGCAATGTCTAGTTTTCCAGTCTGATTTCCCAGAGTGAAAGAAGCTCATGTAGTCCAGGCCACGGGACCAAAAGGTTCCTGCCAGGCTGAACTCCCTAGTCTTGGACAAAATATGCTGGGGACTTACTTATCCTATTTGCTGGATCCCAAAGAATCAAAGATAAGGATTAGAATGGTTGAGTTCACACAGAGAATTGTTGATTATGTTTTATCCTTTTAAATATGTGTAAGTCATAGAAAGCTCTGCAGTCAAAAATATTGATTGCATTGATCTCTGCCAACCACAGAAGCATGGGGCCCATGTGGGCTGCAGTGGAAAGGCTGTGAAATACTTAAAATAAAGACGTTATCTGATGGAAGATGCTTTCCTCCTCCTCTCCCCCACCCCGGAAGCAAGTTTGAACTGAAAATGCACAAATGCCAGTCAGCAAAAGGAAAAAGTACTTTTGCAGCTCCATTTAAACATCAGCATGCAGGCCTCGAGTCCACCAGCACGTTCCAGAGCGGCAAGAATACAAATTTCTGCAGCATGCATGGATTTTACAAGAAGAGTGTCGGTGTGAATTGTATTACAAAGCCTGATGAGCAACGTTGGTTTTCTTACAGAGAGCAGCCCCTTTATCATTCAAAGGGAAAAGACATTGCCGATCACAAGCCCTCTTTTTGCACACACAGCCCATGTTCTGGAGCAGAGTATTCATGCATCATTCCCTTACTCGGTTCATCAGCCCTCTGTTCTGCAAGGTGGAGCCCCTACTCTGGGTCAGCCCCTCTGCTGAATGTTGGCAACAATATCTATGGCCTCAACAAGTCTGTGAGGAAAGATGGACATCAGTTTGAAGGTTCTTTGGTGGCAAAAATTATCATCTCGTTGGTCTTTCTAAGAGCACAGAGCCAGACATGTAGTAGGGGTTCAGCCAGTGTGTGTTAAACAAATGACTAGATGAACAGGTTGAATGTAATACAAGGAAGAGAAAATAAGCTTGGATCAGAAAAACAAACAACTAACAGCCAGGGAAGTTGGGAAGCCTCCAGAGACCAGGTGAGATTTGATCTGGGCCTTGAAGGGTGCATAAAAGCTCAGGAGGTAGAGAGATAAAAGGGCATCTTAGAAGGATCCTTCTGGTAGAAGAGGGCAAAGGATGGGTTTTCCCAACCCCTTTCTGGAAATAGGCACTTTATAAATCAATACAGCTAAGGCTCTCCATAAATGCACCCAAACCTTCCAGAATTCAACACAGAAACACTCCCCAAAGGCATTCAGAATGCACCAGAGCTTCATCCTGCTGCCTGTTGAATGATTGCTCAGGGCCTGGCAATTAAGACAATTGTTTCATCTTATGTGATGATGTGAAGAGGATCCAAGGAGTGGCAGCATATCATTCCCAAACTAGCTTACGACAGGGCAAGCAGGTACAGCACAGATGTGCACAGTTTTCCAGGTGGAGGGATAGGGAAGGATAGAAAAAGTTGGCATCATGGGCAGGAGCACAATGTAGCTTCCCCAGGAGAAGAAGGGACAGTTGCTAGGCTCAATTATGCTCAGCCTTTACTGAACCCCACCAGACTGGGCACCATGCTTGGCATAGGGCATAAAACAAGGAAGTCAGCAAGGGGACAGCTTGGTACAGTGAGTAAGAACATAGGCTTTGGAGGTAAATATTCTGTATCAGTCCATTTTCATACTGCTATGAAGAAATACCCAAGACTGGATAATTTATAAAGAAAAAGAGAGGTTTAGTGAACTCACAGTTCCACGTGGCTGAGAAGGCCTCACAGTCATGGAGAAAGGCAAAGGAGGAGCAAAGGCACATCTTACATGGCAGCAGGCAAGAGAGCATGTTCAGGGAACTGCCCTTTATAAAACCTTCAGATCTCATGAGACTTATTCACTATCATGAGAATAGCATGGGAAAGACTCTATCCCATGATTTAATTACCTCCCACCAGGTCCCTCCCATGATGTGTGTGAATTATGGGAGCTGCAATTCAAGATGAGGTTTAGGTGGGGACACAGCCAAACTATATCATATTCATTCTTTCATTCATTCACTCATTCCATTCAGCTAATGTTTATTGAGCACCTGTTATGCTCTAGGCACTGAGTACAGTTGCAAAAAAGCCAAGTAAAGTGCTGCTCTTGTAGAATTTATGTTCCAGGGGAGAAATGCAATAAATACTAGCACTTATTGAGTGCTTACTACAGGCCAGATATTATCTGCAGTACTTTGTATATGCATCAAATATAACATTTAAAACTCACAAGAAACCTGTAAGTTACTATGACACTCCCATTTTACAGACGAGGGAACTGAGTTTCAGAGAGTTTAAACAAGAGTTAGAACAGGGATACAAGCACTGGCCTTCAGAGTCTGGCCCTTGACCACTAGGTTGTCCCATCACAGGAGAGAGAGTGGCCAGGGTTTGGGAAAGGGACAGAATGACCCAGGAAGCCCCCTCTGAGCAGTGACATTTGGGCTGTACCCAAATGAGAAGGAGCCAGCCATGGCTAGAGTTTCATGACAAGGCTGAGGGTGGAATGGAGCAAAGCAGACGCGACAGCTGCCCCAATCTCATGTGGGCTCTGTCACTTACTACTTCATGCACTTAAGCTATTTAACTTCTCTGAGTCTCAATTTAGTCATCCGAAGAACGGGGACAAAATCTTTAAGAGAATGAATGCAATGCACTCACCCAAAGCCTAGAGCAGAGCAAGCACTCAACAAATGTGGCCATTATTCCTGTTAGCAGGACACTTGCCTGCTCTGCAGAATGTCACAATTGAGAGAGAGACTGATTGTTACTCTACAGTGTGGCTAGATACCAAATGTTTCTCATTCCTCAGACTCATTGACATTCTGGGTGTGGTGCACTTCTAGCATTTGCTTTCCCTTCTTAATGAGAAAGCCCAGTCACCCTTTCTGGGCCATCAACCTAAACCTTAAATGGCCAAGAATCTTTCTGAGCCTATTCACTACCATCATCATCACTGCCAACACCGCCGTCATCCTTATTATCATCGTTACAGTCATCATCTTCACTGTGAACCTTAGCAAAGCACTTACTGTGTGCCAGGCTTTGTCCTAAGTGCTTGACCCTTGTTCTCATTCACTCATCATAGTGGCTTCTAAGGTTGGTTTATTATTTTCCCTGTTTTTCAGATGAGGAAACTGAGGCATAGAGAGGTTGAGTAGCTTGCCCAAAGTCACACAGCTAGGAGGTGCATCTGAACCGAGGCAGTCTGGATCTGCTGGTCCTGTCTAGAAACACTGTGTTTCCCATTTTCGGGATTTTTGCCTCTGGGCAATATTTTCCTGCCACTATTTGCATCAGTTTTTTTCTTTGCCTCAATTCACACTTTTTAGTTAAATGAACACTTTGTAAAACCACATCCTAGATGGAAATCAGTCTTATTTGTCATTAAAAAGGATCACTATAACAATGAAAATGCAATAACAAGAAAACTGTAGCATCAAAATCCTTTCTAGAAGTGTTGCCGGTAGAAGGCTCAGAGCCCACGGCCAGCTCTTTCTTTGCAGAAAGAGGAGATAACAAGTGTTCGGGGGTGTTAAAAACACATCAGCACAAAGCTCACCCTTTGACTTCAACAGAAAAAATCAAAAAGAATTAAAAAAGGAAATTGTCCTACTCAACTACCTGTCTTCCTCCAGGGTTCCCTCCCACTTTGGGAAAGACTGAAGTAGAAGGGGTTTGGGGCCTGTGGTCAGGGGACATGTTTGTAACAAGTTGTGTGTGCTTAAGCAAGACCTTGTGCCTCCTCTGAGTGATGAAGACATCGTTCCAGTTTAGGGTCATCATCATCAAGAAGCAATTAGCTGGCCGGTGCCCATGCATGATAAACTTTTCTCTAGACAAATTAGAGACGTAAGTCCCAAAAGAAATGAGATTTCCATGAAGTTACATTTAGTGAATTTAAAGACTCTTTCTTGGTCTGAAATTCATCCAACAACATGCATTCGACGATTTTTGTGAAACAACCACAATATACCATCACTCTGGGGGGCAACAGGTTTTGAACAGTGAGGTTGTTCCTTCTTACTTTAGAAAAATGAAAATATCCTCCCTTTTTATTACACAGTGTTCATAGTAATTCGTCTTTCTTCTTTTGTGTGTCCATCTTTAGCAAAATTGAAGTTTGGTCCCTTATATCGTTTCATTTTTTTTTTCTGGAAATTTCGCTGGTCTGTTCGTTTCATTTTTTTTTTCTGGAAATTTCACTGGTCAGTCTCTTATATCCCCAAATCTGAGAACTCCTGGACTAAGTGAGTCCCTCTGAGCTTAAGTATGTTGGCACCCATTTGTGTGATGCTTTATAGAAATTCCTCACCATGCGTGGTGGCTCACGCCTGTAATTCCAGCACTTTGGGCGGCCGAAGAGGGCGGATCACGAGGTCAGGAGTTCAAGACCAGCCTGGCCAACATAGTGAAACCCCATCTCTACTAAAAATACAAAAATTAGCCAGGCATGGTGACGCACGCCTGTAATCCCAGCTACTCGGGAGGCTGAGGGAGGAGATTCACTTGAACAGGAGGCAGAGGCTGTGGTGAGCCGAGATCATACCACCGCACTCCAACCTGGGCAACAGAGCAAGACTCAGTCTCAAAATAAGAAAGAAAAAAAAAGAAAGACATTCCTAAGCCAGCCGATGACAAACTGAGTGAAGGGAGGTGGAGACACCAAGCAAATTGAAGTCTGATGCCTCATCTAAAGGAGCGGCTGCTTCTCACCTCTGGGGAATTGTCATGGACAGTGTGGACCCGGTGGTGCCCGGTCTCATGTGGTCTCAAGAGAAGGCACAATCCTGGTTTTCATGGGGAGTCCCTGTGAGCTGGATCTGGTGGATGAGCCACAAGAGGGCTGCCATCCCCTGCTTTTTCTCATTAACCAGCTTGTCTTAAGTCATGTCACAGAGTCAGGTGTTAAAAGGAGGGAGCAGGGATGTCATGGAGAGAGCTTGGACTTTGGGCCGGTGGATCTCAGGCCCTTGCCATTCATAGCTGGGTGACCTTGGGCAGAAAGGACAACCTCTCTGGGACTCTGTTTTCCTATCTGTAAATCACAGATTTTTATTCTACTTCATCAATTTTATTTGAGATCAGAAATAATGTCGAGTGTTACAAGGCAGAGGACGGTGATTTTATTTTGTAAGTAAAAGGCTTGAGTCTGGGCCAGGTACCTGTAATCCTAGCACTTTGGGAGGCCAAGGCAGGTGGATCGCTTGAGGTCAGGAGTTCAAGACCAGCCTGGCCAACAGGGCAAAACCCCATCTCTACTAAAAATACAAAACTTAGCCAGGCATGGTGGCAGGCACCTGTAATCCCAGGTACTCAGGAGGCTGAGGCAGGAGAATTACTTGAACCCAAGAGGTGGAGGTTGCAGTGAGCTGCAATGGCACCACTGCATTCCAGCCCAGGTGACAGAGCAAGACCCTGTCTCAAAAAAAAAAAAAATGACTTTAGTCCCACTCGACTGTTCTCATTCCCCATACTCATTTCTGGGTGCCACTGGCTGACCTTTTTCTGGCTTTCTGCCTCCTCTTGAGCCGGTGACAAAGCCCCTGACCAGTGACTATCCAAGGCTTTTCAAGCCCAAGCTGCCACTGGGGAGGGCCCTGAAGCAAATGCAGGGAGCTGGGCCTTGTGTTTCTGGGCCTGGCTCCTATTGAGCCCAGAATTCAGTATAAAATCATCTTTTTGGCAAGAAGGCAAACACCCATGTGAATACTCGCCTACAAGAAATTATGACCCCCTCCTGCTCACCACGGAAGTAAAACATCACCCTGTTCTCTTCCTGGAGCCTCTGTGTTTGGTGCTCATGGAAACCAGTATCTTTGGGGCTGTGGGTGAATAAGCCCAACTCAGCAGATTTGCCTCCAGGGTGGGTCCCAGAAGAAGGTAACCAGCCTTCCCAGTTTATCTGGGACTAAGGGACTTACTGAGATGCCAGACTTTTCTGTTTAAAACCACGAAAGTCCCAGGCAAATGGGACAAGTTGGTCACCCTGCTCCAGATCTTGATATGGAAAGAGCATGTTGGCCTGGGGGAAGATTCTTTCCAGCTCTAAAATGGCAGCACTCTGAGTCCAGGTGTGTTCTTCGGCCCCAAGCCACTCCTTGGGGCTGAGGCACCCATCTGAGCTGCTGAGCCAGTGCCTGAGAGCCAGAGGCTGGCACACATCTGCCGGAACGGACAGTGCTCCAGGTGACTCTTACAAAATGACCTTCCTTGGTTCACAGGATGACATCAATTTGCTATCTTGGCTGGAGTCCCTGACTTCTACTGTGTGAAGTCTGTAGAAAGTGCCCTGGAAATACTTGTTTGATGAATGAATGAATGAATGAATGAATGAATGAATGATGTACTTAAAGTCTAAAGGCTTAATGGAAAAAGAAATAGGTGAATAAATAAGTGAAAGGATGACTCGGTTTCAATTCTAAGGATTCTTTCTTCCCATCAAAGCCACCCATTTTCATTTCCTCAGAGGGTTTTTTTTTTTGTTTCTTTTTTTTTTTTTTGACAGAGTCCTGCTCTGTCACCCAGGCTGGAGTGCTGTGGCATGATCTCTGCTCACTGCAACCTCCAACTCCTGGGTTCAAGCAATTCTCTTGCCTCACCCTCCTGAGTAGCTGGGATTACAGGCGCACACTGCCACGCCCAGCTAATTTTTTTGTCTTTTTAGTAGAGACGGCGTTTCACCATGTTGGCCAGGCTGGTCTCGAACTCTTGACCTCAGGTGATCCACCCACCTCAGCCTCCCGAAGTGCTGGGATTATAGGCATGAGCCACCATGCCCGGGCTCCTCAGAGGGCTTTATTACATCCTCATGATCACATCATTTAAGACCAACTGACTTGGAGTAAATCCTGGGCTACAGGGGCAGAAGGGTAGGGCAAGTCCTGGATCTTGTGGTCCCTCCTGACCTCTCCGGATGCCTCCGTGTTCATCTGTACACAGAGCTGCAGGGGAACTTCCCAGTCTCCTTCACTAACATGCAACGGCCATCCCGCTAACTGGGCTCCTGTCACTCCCTTCCATTTTCAACTTGGCTCCAGCGTTTTTGAGAGAATGATTCTACTCACAGGAATGGTTCCAGTGGCAGGATGCTCAGGTCCTGAGATAGAGATATATGAGTGAGGTTTTTGTGTCTCTGAATCATCAGAGAGCAGGCAGCCATCTCCACTGGGCAGAGCACTCATGGTCCAACAGCAGGTGGGTCCAGTGTAGCAGCCCTAGGTAGAATGAGGGAGAAGGAGGCAGTTTCCTTTTCTTTTGTTTGTTTTTGTTTTTGTTTTGTTTTGTTTTGTTTTTTGAGACAAGGTGTTACTCTGTCACCCAGGCTGGAGTGCAGTGATGCAATATTAACTCACTGCAGCCTCAAACTCCTGGGCTCAAGCAGTCCTCCCAACTCAGCCTCCCAAGTAGCAGGGAGCACAGGAATGCATCACTATGCCTGACTAACTCTTCGGTATTTTTTGCCGAGATGGGGTTTCACCGTGTTGCCTAGGCTGGTCTCAAACTCTTGAGCTCAAGTGATCCGCCCACCTCGGCCTCCCAAAGCGCTGGGCAGATTCCTTTTCACCCTCAAAGCCTCTGATCACATGTCGCCTCCTTCGTGAAGCCCTTGCTGACCTTCTCAGGCAGAACTAGTAGCTCTTTCTCCTGTGATCCCATGGCACTTTGCCCATCTGCTATGATTTTGATGCATTACAAAATGCATTGCCCCTACTATTCCCCTCTATTAGATCAAGAGCACCCGGGATCAGGAATTGTGTGCCCAGGGCTCAGCCCTGTGTCAGGACAGCCAGTTTTGTGCTCAACAAATTTGGCTAGTTGTATTTGTAAGCTAACAAATAGCCAAAGTAATAATAAACAGAGTGACAACAGTCAGTGCAGGTCTAGCCACCGCCAAATGCATGAATCTGGCAGAATTCCTGAGGCCTAATTATCAGGGAAAAGACTTGGCAAGTGGCATGGAATAATCCAGAAGCAGTGTTTGGTCTTGGTTGAATTGTGTTATGAACACAGGGACTGTGAAAATGGAGATCCGTGTTTTTCCACCAGAAGCATTTTATTTTTCTATGTTTTTCTTGGTTTTGCAATTCTTTTGCTGTCATTTCCCCAAGTTGAGATCTCCAGCAGTTCCTGAATCGTCTTGGAGCACTGCTCTGTGCAATTTCACCTGACCTCCTTATATCTCTGAAGGGAGGGCTTGATTTAACTAGAGTATTGATTTAACAGGGACTTTCCCTGAAAATCTAGATCTAAAAAGTCATCATCTTAATCATTAGTAAAGAGGAAGGTGGAGAGGCAGTGCTGGTTTGAGAGCCCTGGGGAGGAAGCTGCATGTGTGGACACTGAAGCTGGCGTGGAAGAGCAGCTGGCGGCTGCGCATGGACACCACTGCCCTCCAGTGGAACACATGGCAGGTCAGCTCAGGGAGGGCCACTCCTCCCCTGGGCAGGACTTCAGCGATGGGCCAGGAGTGTCCACACCTGGGTTCCTGCCATGAACTCTGCCTTCTAGAAGCTCTCCTTAAGGTCTACACATCATATAATGGAGGCAAGTTGCTGCATGGGGGGAACTGCTTTGTTGGTTGGTTGGTTGGTTGGTTGGTTTGTTTTTAACTGTGTGACTTGACTTTTTTGTACCAGTGGAAATAGGAGGAAGTAAAGCAAATTAAGGCCCTCCCAGCAACTTTAGTGTGTGTGTATATATATATGTGTGTGTGTGTGTGTGTGTGTGTGTGTGTGTGTGTATAGAGAGAGAGATGGAGTCTCACACTGTCACCCGGTCTGGAGTACGGTGGCACGATCTCAGCTCACTGAAACCTCTGCCTCCCAGGTTCAAGTGATTCTCCTGCCCCAGCCGCTTGAGTAAATGGGATTACAGGCATCTGCCACCACGCCCAGCTAATTTTTTGTATTTTTAGTGGAGATAGGATTTCACCATGTTGGCTAGGCTGGTCTCGAACTTCTGACCTCGTGATTCCCCCCTCCTCAGCCTCCCAAAGTGCTGGGATTACAGGCGTGAGCCACCGCGCCCCCACCCAACCTTGGTATCTTGAAGCAAGTGTTTTACACCTACCTGCACACCCCCTGCCACCTCTTTCTCGGCTTTATGCTTTGAGAATGGGAGAGAGGACAGTGCTTGCCGCAAGAGAATGCATCGCTAACGGTGGAATTTTAGATATTAGAGGAACAGTGCTTTTGTCGGATTTGCCCCCATCCATTCACATCAGCAAACATTCCATGATTGCCTTTGATATGTCTAAGCAAAGGAACCCGGAGTGCTAAGCAAAGGAAGACAAGACGGGGACTTCTATCCTGATTGAGTTCCACTATTAACAGATAAGACATCTCAGGCCGCAGATAGTTAAGATCTCAGTACTTAAAAACTTATCACTTGTCATTCAGTCTATTCCTCAGCAACGCCCATGATAGAGGTGCAGTAACTTACCTTTTGGCTGTACATGAATTTGATTTATGCTGCAATGTTAATGGGAAGGGGTGATTCAGTTGGTCACTAAGTGCCCCTAGAAAGTGCCCCCAGCATCCACCTCCCAATAGGGCTTTGCCTCCCTCCGTGCATCACTGTGTGCGCCATCATTCTGACGATGTGGTAGAATAACTGTTCGGTCGTGGAGATGTGCCATCAAGTTGGAGGAGGAAATATTATTAGTAAGAGCTGAAATATCTTATTGTAGAAAGGTATTTATAGGAAATGTGTGACTCTTGAAGAAAGTAAGAATTAGGAGAAACCCAGGAGCCTATATCAGCAAGCCTCTGTTCACAATTTTGGTAATCTGGGAGGATCTTACGCTCCCTGCCTTGCAAACTGGCGAAAGTTAGCAGGTCTACAATTATGATGATCAGATTCTCTGAGATGAAAATTAGTTCCCATGATATGTAAGTTCAGATGTCCTTGGAAAGATCAAAGGAGGAAATATTTGAAGTAGAGCCTTGGAAAATATTTGAAATTGAGAAGGGCATGGAAACCATACATGCAGCACTGTGCATGCAGCAGGACATTATAAAGTCTGATAAAGACATAGATGAGAGTGCATGGGAGCCCATATTCTCAAACCACACCAAGTACACAGCCCCTGATAGCGAGACCATGCTTGACCATCCACATTTGTTCATTCTGTTGGGTAGAATTTATCAAACCAGAACATACAGGTCACAAGTTGTTCCTTCAGTCAAGGAAGATCCCCTCGTCATCTGGACACTGGCTGTAGAATGTCAAAGAGTTCTCAGGGCCCTGAGTAACTAGTGACGTAGAGCCATTAACTCTATTATTTATTAGAAATGACAAATGCATTGGTCCAAAACCTACAGTGCTTCCTGGAAGACCCTCCAAGTGATGTAACAAGGGTTATCTTCCAGAGATGCAATATTAGTCCTGTGACTGCCTGTTTACTCATTCATTGATACAATAGATATTGACCAAGTGCTTGCTATGTGACAAGCACTGAGCTAGGGCTGGGAAATCATCAGTGAATAGTCAGAGAAAGTCCTTGCTTGCAAGAGCTTAGACTCTAGTTCGAGGAGAGAAAATGAACAAGACCACTTCAGGGTATAAGAGCTTTGAAGGCATCAAAACAGGCTAGGAAACCTGGGTGGAAACTAGTGCAAAGAGGATGACAAGGAAGTCCTGACCAATGTGAGACCTTTGCAGTGAGGAGTCAATCAAGCACGGAGAGCAGCGAGGGCCAGCAGCCCAAGGCGAGAGTGCACTTTGCATTTGAGGAACAGAAAGGTTTTGTGACTGCAGACTTGTGAATTTGGAAGCAAGGGGGAAGAGGCCAACCAGGGCCTGACCCATGGTAAAGATATGCAAAGTGAAGCCTTGGGAGGCATTTAAAGCAGGGGGCTGGGATGTGTGCTGGTTATACATTAAGGGAAAATAAACCTGACAATTGTGCTCACCCTTAGAGTCCAACACACTCTTCCATCATGACCAGTAGGAGGAAACGTGTGCCGAGATTGCTAAATTTCCAAGATTGCATGTAACTCCCAGCATGCTTCATCTATGCTGCATTTTATAAAATATCTGCATAAACAGAAATGTTTGAAATAGAGCATATTCTGGAAAATATTTGAAATTGAGAAGGTCATGGAAACCGTACATGCAGCACTGTGCATGCAGCAGGGTATGTATAAATCCAACTCTGTTTGTAAGTAGTTGGAATCTCAGCATTTACAGACTTATCATTTGTAATTTGGGCTCTTTATTCCTGAGCTACTCACATCATAGAGACATAGTAATTTGTCCTCTCTGCAATGTTGATCAGAAAGAGTGATGTGAACTGTCCGGAACACCTGTGCACTAGCCAATAAATGAATGAATATTGATAAGCCATTGATAATTGATTATTCAACACACAGAATCAGTAGCAAAGCATTTTCTTTTCTAATTTGGTGAGGAATTAGCATCTTTCTATTCTAATCATAAGCGCATTAAAAGTTATGTTGTTCCTTTTTCCCATTGGTTGCCAGGAAGCTCACATACGAAGTGAATGGTTAATCACAGTAACCATTCTAATTTTTATCATTAAGATATTTGCTTTATTCCCCTTTTTTAGCTTTTTTTATTTATGTCCTTTATATGTCACCTTAAATCTTTTCGTAGCTAAAGGTGGAATATCAATTTTTTTAATTGCATGTTGAAAGCTGTAACCCTGGCCTGCTTGATAGATACTTTAGAAATGTTATATCCACCAGTGGCAGGGTGTGAATAGTTAATTGAATCGGCAATTAAATACATCATTATAGATAATTTCTAGAAAATGTTAAGCTTCAGGACTTTAGCCAAGAATGTATCACCCAGGCAAGTATCATTTCTACTAGAAAATCAGGTTCTACCATAAATTCAAGGTCTGACTATTGCCGTCGGAAGGGTTTCCAGCTTAATATAAACCAGGAATGTTTCTCATCACTCGAATGCATCTGCCAAAGAACTTCAACTTCTGTCTCCTTTCCTGTTGAACTTTAAAACCCGGAGAGGCAACTGTCTGTCGAGACTGTTTTGTCTAGAGCAGGGCTGGAGGCAGGAATCCAGCATTATAAGTTTCAATTCTTGGTCCTCAACTCAAAGCTTTGGGAAGCACCTTCACTGTAGCCTGTTAATCGCAAAATTAACTTAAAAATAAAAGAGTCTGTCTTCTCTTTGCTTCCTACAAAGCAGGATGTATGGGGGCGGTGATTATACACAGACCCTAGGGCTGTATTTCTGTGATCTAGCATTGAAAACCATGTATGACTGAATTTAACTCCGGAAAGCCCTGCTTTCTCTTTTCTTCTGATCCTCCATATCAATTTCAGTCTCATGACTCTGGCATTTACTGGCACAGCTGACCGTAAACACACTGCAGCCATTAACCAGATAATCATCCACATGTGGGATTTGGTCATAAACGTGGGCCTTGCATCTAGACTAATTATATGGATAATGGTTGTGGAGGAAAAACAGAAGAGGAAGAATGCCAAATTCTGGAAGATATTCTAGGTAGTTTTCTGTAACTTTTCTATAAACCAAGAAATCAGCTAAAAATAGCAAGCACTTTACTTTTTAATAATATAACTAATAGGCATCCACTGGAGGAAAAGAAAGAGAAAGAGAGAGAGACAGGGAGGACAGAGCCAGGCCAATGTTAATTTGTATCATTAACATTCCAGGACACATTAAGGTTTACTACAAAAATTCTAGATCAGGGTTGATCAACTGAAACCCTCAGGCCAAATCCAGCCCACTGCCTGTTTTGTAAATAAAGTTTTATTGGAACACAGCCATGTCCATTTGCTTATATATTATCTATGGCTGCTTTCACGATACAATGGCAGAGTTACAGAGACCATATGGTATGCAAAGCCTAAAATATTTCTTTATTATCTGCCCCTTTCCAGAATAAGTTTGCCAGCTCCTGATCTAGACTTTTTGGTCTCTACATATTTATCTTGTACATAGTCTTTGCACTTTTTTTTAACCTTTTTGGCTCGAAATAATTATAGATTCATAAGAAGGTGCAAGGAAATGTAAGGAGAAGCCCAGTGCACCCTTTCCAAAGCTTCCTCCAGTGCTTGCATAACTGTAGGACAGTATCAAAGCCAAAGCTAGTTCAGATTTCACCAGTTCACCTGAAATCATTTGAGGTGATATGTAGGCTTTTTAAACATAAAAGGGGTATGAAATACAATGCCTTTAACGTTAAGAGTGATAATGATGAGAAGTCCTCAACTGACAGACTGAAGAGAAAGAAACATGAATACGATTAGTGGAGCCTGAGAATTGCCTAAGAGTCCGATATGATCCAACAGTCCTAAGAAAACCAGAACTATTTCCCCTGTACCAGTAGTCACTCCTAAGTCATAACAGCCAGGACATTCGGGTGGAGATTGTATGTTTTATTTTCTCCTAAACTTATAATCCTCTCTTCTTTCCTTCTTCTGCATCCCCATCATCTTGACACTAAAAAAAGAAAAAGAAAGAAAGAAAGACAGAAAATGTGTGCATGAAATGTGACCAGGGACTCAAAGATGACAGAACTTTGATAAGGTCCAGAAAGTCTTGGCCCCTCCAAAGCAGGCGATTAAAGAGAAAGGTGACGTTCGGTTTATTCAAATATGTTTATCTGACATCTGTCTGGGTTTCATCTGAAGTGTGTAGGCTCCTTCTGGATCCTTCCCCACAAGGGCCTGGCCTCAGTATCATACACTTTGCGTGGGATGAAGTTTTCAAGCCTCAACAGCTAAGGAAAGCTGCCAGGGTGTCTGGCAAACTGTGTAAGAGGGAGAAACACCCCAGCTCTGAATTCAGCCTGCTGTGAATTGTACTATAACCAATTGGTTATAATATATGGACAGAGTTACCAAGTGTCTGTGCAGACTTTGCACGTACTAATGTTTGCTTGTGTTGAGTGAGGCTGCGTTAATGAGCCTAGGTTATAGGTGTTTGGGAGAAGTATGAATACAGTCGGTAGGGAATAGTGATAAAGCTTTGTTCTGTTTTGTTTTTAACAAAGGCTACTTAAGAAGCTGGAATTATAAAGCATTGTGGTCTGAGAAATTTAACAGGGCAGCTTGAACGGAAGATAGTAACTAACCAGGAAGAAGCCACGGAAAGCTCTGAATCGTTTCCTGGACACCGGAGGACATGCCAGAAAAGCAGACAAAACCGAGGTGCTTGGTTCTTCCAGGACCCGGTGAGAGCCAGGAGATTTGAGTGAGGGAGCACAGTCAGGCCAGGGGGAACCAGAATCCTGATACTGGGTGGCACCGCCAAACATGCATGACCTCTGAGGGGAGAGGGGAGGGGGAGGAGGGCCAACAGGAAAGCCAGGCAGGAGCCAGAAGAATGAGGAGCAAGAAGGAGCCAGGCATAGAGAATGGACAGCAGGTGTCAGACCCTGGTGTGTGTGGCAGAGGTGGCCACCATGGCTCAACGGGAATCAGTCCCTCAGCCAGATGATGAATATTCACTGAATTCCTGCTGCATTAGTCAGAGTCCCCTAAGGAGACAGATGGCAAACTCGAATTAGGAAAATGTATAAGGGTTATGACACGCAGAATGTTTTTCTGGGTGGAGTCGGGGAATGCGAGAGAACCACAGGGACAGGGTACGAACCCATTCCTGCTGGCGGCAGAGCTCTTGACACCTCTGGGCTTGATGGGCCAAGGGGAATGTATGATGTTTGGAATCTGCAAATAGAAAGTCATTTGGAGAGAAGGGACAGTGACACTCGGTCAGGGGCTGGAACAAGCTTGAGGCAAGTGTGCAGGGATGGAGCCAGGAGGACTGAGGCTCCATCTTCACTGCCCTCCTCTGGGGTCCCATTCATCGAATACATCTGAAGCCCGAGGGCGAGGAGGCCTTCTGTGCAGAAGGCAGCGTGGGGAAGGGCAGATGAGTTGGAGCGCACCCCACTGAAGATTCTGGCATGGCTACCACGTGCCACGCACTGTGCTGAGCCTGGGACTCACCCTGCCGAAGCCTGAAGGTAACAACACATCATCAGGACTGAGCTGAAGCCATGAAGAGGCCCCAGTGCTCTGGAATCACCTAACAAAAACAGCTCCTAGCCTAGTCTTGGGGGTCCAGAAACATGCCTCTAAGGCTTGGGCATTAGCTACGGAGAGAACAAAGAAGAGCATCAAAGACAAAGGCAGCAGCATATTCAAAGGTCCTGGGATGCAATACAGCATGTCTCAGGTCAGAGGGGAAAGGGCAAGAAGAATGAAAAAGACGATGGCAGAACGCAGGGGCTAATCACACGAGGTCCTGCAGGCTTTTTAAGGAATTCACACGTGATCCTGTGGGGGATGAGGAGAACCCAAAGTATTTTAAATGCAGAATGGATCTGAAAGGGTTTGTGTGTGTATGTACACCCACATGCAGGCATACATGTGTTTGGAGTGGTGCGTGAAGCTGAAAGCCAAACGGAACGAGGAGGCGAAACTGGAGATGCCTAAGAAGCCCGAGTGTGCTAAGCTAGTTCAGGCTAGATTAAGGAGTAATCAGCTTGGGTACCAACTATTTCCTTTTCTTGTGTAGTTTGCACTGAGAGATCTTTAGCTGCAAGATGAGAAGGCGCAAAGATCTGATGGCTATTTTCAAATCCTGGCAGATGCATTATAAGAAAGGGGGACTCGATATGTTTTGTACAGGCTGTTCCTTCAAGAACACTGGCATGCAAAACCTACCGCGTCTGGTGCCAGCCCAGCCACTACCACCTCTTCTTTTACTCCTTCCAACAGGCAGAGCTCCTTCCTTCTTTCAGCTCCTGCATTAACTACACTGGTGTGTGTGATTCTCTCTCCCAGATCTTCCTGGGGCTGCCTCCTTCTCAGAACTCAGATCTCAGCTCAGAAGGTATCTCCCTCTTCTATCCCGTAAGCTCCATGAGAGCAAACATGTCATTTGTCCTGCTCACTCTTATATTACCCTCAATATCTAGAAAAGAGACACCTATGCTGTGGATTCTCATTATTTTGTTGATTGAACAAATATTTATTTAGAGCTTTGCAAAATCTGATTAAACTCCCTAGGAAATGCTGAGTTTCCTAATCTTGGAGGTAAAGAAGTAGAAACAAATTGATTAGAGAGAGCGTTGAGTTATAAAAGAGGCTAGATCATGGATTGAAAACACAATTAGAGGCCTTTGAAGAACAATTTATTCAGCAGATTTTGAAGTGGGGAGAAGACGTCCTGGTTGAATGGGAGTTGGGAGGCCCAGAGTGCTCCTCCAGGTCTCTCTGCCAAGTATGGTTTCTTTTTTTTTCTTTTTTTTGAGACGGAGTCTCACTCTGTTGCCCAGGCTGGAGTGCAGTGGCATGATCTCGACTCACTGCGAGCTCTGCCTCCTGGATTGAAGCAATTCTCCTGCCTCGGCCTCCCAAGTAGTTGGGACTACAGGCGCCCGTCACCATGCCCAGCTAATTTTTGTATTTTTAGTAGAGACTGGGTTTCACCATATTAGCCAGGCTGGTCTCGAACTCCTGACCTTGTGATCCACCAGCCTCGACCTCTCAAAGAGCTGGGATTACAGGTGTGAGCCACCACACCCAGCCAGATGTGCTATTTTAAAGAATCCTGTGTTGAGAAAACTATGAGTAGGCATGAGGAGTTGCCTGGAGGCCAGCTAGGAGGCTGTTGCAATAACACAGGTGAGAGATGACCATGCCTCAGACCAGTGGTTCTCAAAATGGGGTTCTTAAGCAAGCAACGTCAGCATTGCCTGGAAAGTTTTCTTAAAGCAAACTTTTTGGCCTCACCAGAGACCTACTAAACCAGAAACTCTGAGGATGGAGCCAGCAACCTGTGTTCAAATCAAGCCTTGAGCTGGTTCTGATGCACAGTGAGATTTGAGATCCACCACTGCCTTGGGCACAGATGGTAGTCACGGAAGTGGTGAAAGAGCTTGGTTCTGGATGTTTTCAATGCAGACGTGGACAATAGGGAAAGGCTAAGTAGAGTGGATCCCTAAAGACAGGATCAGACTTCTCCAGTTTGCCCCTGGCCCCACTCAGTCCTTTATGTTCCTCTCTGTACCCTGTAGGCATTTGCCTTTGCCCTCTGCCCTAGACTCCTGGGTGAAAGAGGTAGAAAACTCAATGGTGGAAATCCCAAAAACTTCTATTAGAAAAATTGCCTTGGGTCATTTCCTTTTGTGTGGAAGAATCATCGCAATCACTCCTTTTGCAAGTGTGAGAAGGGAAACATGAAATGTCTGTACTGAGGCTTTGGGGAAGGGTGAGAGGGGTGTTGAGGAAGGGAAGGAACAAATGAGCTCATGGTTTCCTTTTTCCAATCTGGCTTCCGTTTCCCAGAGGGAATACTCAGGGAACCTGATGTTACTTCTCACAAGCACTAGAGAAAAATCACTTCCCAACCTCATCTGCCAGGCGGCAAAAGTCTTAGCTGCGAACTGCAGCTCCAAAATGTGACTCTTATTAAACATCGCTATCACATTAAGCCCAGTGACCTATTCTGTCGCCTGAAAGAATCTGCAATTAACATGGGGAGTCTAATCAGGATATTAACGAGTTTGGTTTTGAATTCCTATAATATTTTCATCAGCTTTTTAAAGAACTCATTTCAACCTGCCTTAAGTTTGGCAAGTGGATTCTGTGGGGTGAGAAGTGACAGGATTTGGGAAAGCTTGCGTTTTCTCATCAGGTAAAATGCAAGCATATGGAAGATTCAGTTTGTTTTAAAAGAAACTTTCATTAAGAAATGAAAGGTTGAGCCTGTGACCACTTTGTTACAGGGTGGCTGAGCTGCAGGAGAGAAGGTAAGGGAGTCAGGGAGAGGAAGTGCACTGCCAAGAAAGGCTGAGAATTCCCGCCACGTCTCCTTTCCAGGGCTGGTTATTTCATAACTTCACGCCCAGGGAAATCACACAAGCAAATCGGACACTCCAAAATACACAGCAGATTAAATCAAGTCAGTATTTGGTCTGTAGCTAGTATATTTTATTAAATCTAAGAAACTGCAGGTTATAAGATGTGTCTTTAGGACCCTTTCCATGAATAAAACGAAAAGAAAAATGCTCTGAATTCATTGTAAGATCTAATTGATTGGAAGATGCATTCTGATTTTAGTGATATTAAGATGTCCGAGGGTAGATCGTCCAAGCTGATGGGTAAGCACAGTGAGGCCAACACACCCATGTTCTTTCCACCTCTTTCTACTCCGTCAACCTTAGCTTCCATGTCTTGTTATTGTGTCTGTAGTGTGATGGTAGATGCAACTTCATGCCTCACATGCACCGTGCAAGAGGAAGGAGAGTGCAATCAGCCAGGACTCTATCAGAGAAGCCACAGAACCAGTTGGAGATACCTCTCTCTTCTCTCTCTCTCTCTATGCATATGTATATAATATATTATGTATATGAATAGATGTGTGCATATACATATATGTGCGTGTACACACACACACTCATACATTCCACGCTTACACTTACATGTGGAATGTATGACATAAATACTTACATGTATTTATATATGTAAATACATGCAAGTGCATATACATATATACAGAAAGCAAGAGAGAGAATGAGATTTATACTGTTGTGTGGCATGGCTGGGCAAGACTGACACCTGCAGGGCTGGCCAGCAAGCTGGAAGTGCACAGAGAGGAGCTGAACCTGTCAGTCCACAGGCAGAATGTCTTCTTCAGGAAAAGCCCCCTTTGGGCCTTAAGGTCTTCAACTGATTGAATGCGCCCTGCATGCATTGTTGAGGATAATCTCCTTTGCTTAAAGTCAATTGCTTATGGACTTTAATCACATCTAGAAAACACCTTCACAGCAACACCTAGATAATTACTGGCTGAAAATTGGGGGACCGTTGCCTTGCCATGTTGACGCATAAAACCAACCATCACAAAGAGTGCCATGATTTTTTTTTAAAAGTCCCTTACAAGGTTTTGCCTTTTTCATTAGGGAAGTACCCATTCCCAGTGTGTTTCATTGGACAGAACGATGTCACATGACCACCCTTGGTTGCCGCGGAGGCTGGAGCTGGAGGATGTTGTTTCTCAGCCACTGTAGGAGGGATATACCCAGGGATGTCAGCTGTGAGTGGATGCTGAGTGAGCCAACCCCTAGGATCTTCCATGACCTAGTTACTGAACGTCTAATGAGTACAAGAGGCTGAACAACCACGTGTGGCTCAGATTCGATTCTTGTTAATCATTACCAAAGATAATTAAATAACATTGACTCCCAATGTGAAAAACTCATTCCCCTTCCATGCATGGCAGCTGAAACTGCTTTTCGATGTAGAGTAGGGCTATAAAATGCCTTTTAAAGTGTTTTAGCTAAAATGGAAACCCTCTTAAAAAAAAATATTTAGAAAGTACCTTAGTACTAGTTGTACGCTGAACCTGACATTGGGAAACTGTCATGTGAGTCGCTTAGGCATGAATCACTGATTAGAATATGGTTCTTCAGTGCTTCCCCTGGCTAAAGCACAGGCTCAATGCTATGTTGTCCATGTTCCTGGCCAGGCAGCATGAGATGTGGTCGTGAGGAAGTTAGAAAACCTCTCTGATCTTCCATCTCCTCACCTGCAGAGCAGGGACACACCATAGTGTGGCCATGAAGTCAAACATGGTCCTGCAAACTCTTTGCAAGGTGCTGACCTGTCGCAGGCATCCATCAGCCATGAAGTTATTGTTCCTATTCCACCTCATGATTTATCCGAGCAGAGAGAATGTCTTCATAATTCTTTCCACATAAAATTGAAGGGTTTTATTATAAAAAGAGTGACGGGCTGGGTTGGAGGAGGACTTAAGCCTGCCAAACCGTAATGCTCTCCATCTAGCGTGGGATGGTGAGAACAATGGAAACATTGGTGGGACCCATTTGCCTTTCCAAGGAGGGTCTCCTATGATGACTTCCTGGGTCCTCCCTACTAGAAAAAGTAACACAATTAGTATTCCCTCTTCCAAAAGGAGTAAATCAGGCACTTTATGATTAAATAACTTGTCTCAGGTCAAATAAGTAGTAACTGCCCACACTAACTTGAAATCGAAAAGGTGACTTCGCCTCCTAGGGAACAGTTGACAGTGCCTAGAGACATGGTTGGTCATGACTTGGAGGGCTGGGGTGGTACTGGCATCTGGCAGATAGACACCAGGGATGCTGTGGAATGTCCTACAGTACATGGGACTGCCCACCCCTCCACCACAAAAAAGGAGCACCCAGCTCCAAATGTCAGGAGTACTCAGCTACAAATGTCAGGAGTACTGAGGGCAAGCAGCCCTGCTCCAGAGTCCCTGTGAGCCTTGCCTCACAGGTTTTCATGAGGGTCAGATGAGGCCAGCACTGCGTCAGCATTCTGTAAACCTCGGGCGGGAGCCAGGCATGCATTGCAGTGATGGGAGGAACTGATGAAGCCTTCTTAGCAAAGCACAGACGTGTCGGCCAATGCGTACATTTAAGGAAGTGGGTTCCAAATCATCTCTCTCTGAATCATTGGCAAATAACAACAGATGACAAAGAACTAAGCTCAGCATAGTCACCAAACTAGCCGTGTCACACCTGTCACCGTTAAATACCTCAGTCCACAAGCTTGGGTGCAGAAGAAATCTAATGTTCTCTTATTTTCTTCACCTGAACTTAATTTCTATTTCCAGTCCCTAATCCTAGTGGCAGATACTTCATCTTAGTCAATTCAGGACTCCTTCCTCTTCCAAGAGATACAGCTAATACCAGGCTCTATGCAGGGAGTGGTGGGCACATTGAGGCCAGGGAAAGAGGGTTCATTGGCCAAGGTGGCTGTAGAGGCCTGAGTTGTCCCCAGCCTCAAGCTCTCATAGCATTTTCTGGTGGTCAAGAGCCAGGGCATCACTGGCTGTTCCTGAGCCACTTTGAACCCTGAAAGGCCTCATCACGTGTATTCTGCCCTCAAACTTGGGAGACAGCTCCATCCTTCTCACACTGGGGTATGTGGGAGCTCTGTAAGGTGGCCACAGCCAGCTACATGATTTTCAGGGTCCAGTGCAAAATGAGCATTCAGGATCCCCTGTTCAAATATTAATAGGAATTTCAAGATGGCAAAGTGCATGAAGTCAAGCACAGGGCGCTGTGCCATTGCACAGGTCAAATGCCCGCGAAGCTGGCCCTGGAATGACCTTCAGGCCCATCTGCTGAGACGCTGCTCTCAGCTACTGTGCTGCCAATCCTCCCCTCCTGCCCTGGAGCCCAGGAAAGCTGGGGGACTCGCTGCTCTCCTGGGCACTGCTGGGGGAAGGGATGCAGGTTATTGCTACTCCTAAATCCATGCAAAACTTTTAGGATTTGTGTCATCTCCCCTTCCTCTGGAACACCAGGCAGCATCTCACTTCCCAGCCCAGCTGCAGCTCTCATCTGCCCCCAGATCCCAGTGTGTGCCTGCTCAGGCCCAGCAGGGCACACCTGCACTTCAGTCACGCCGGTTCCTTGGCCTGAGTTTTCTCAGGAATCCTGCTTTTGCAAAACCTGCATTTGTTCAACTCCAATTCCTTTTCTTTCATTTTTGGTGTGATCATCCCTCTCCAGAAGCAATAAATGCTGATGCCTGGTGAGGGGAAGAGCAGCCAACGCAGGAATGCTAGGATAAAACAAGGTGATTTTCTTTTTTTTTTTTTTTTTTTTTATTTTTATTATTTATTTATTTATTTATTTATTTATTTATTTATTTATTTTGAGACAGAGTCTTGCTCTGTTACCCAGGCTGGAGTGCAGTGGCACGATCTCGGCTCACTGCAAGCTCCACCTCCCAGGTTCACGCCATTCTCCTCCCTCAGCCTCCCGAATAGCTGGGACTACAGGCGCCCGCCACCAGGCCTGGCTAATTTTTTGTATATTTTTTAGTAGACACGGAGTTTCACCGTGTTAGAATGATCTCCTGACCTCGTGATCCGCCCACCTCAACCTCCCAAAGTGCTGGGATTACAGGCGTGAGCCACTGTGCCCAGCCACTAAAACAAGGTGATTTTTCAAAAAATTACTGCACAATGTGCAATGAGCCCTACATCATTGTCCTTTCAAAATATTCTCCACAGGTTATTTCCAAAGACAAAGAAACTCAGTGGGGATTGCATGGGGGAAACTGCTGGGCACTCCTGTGAAGGATCCCCAGGTAGCCTTCAAGGTTTCACTTAGATTCTATCTCTTCCAGGCAGTCCTCTCTTATTTCACCCAACTTGGGGTAATTCGTCCTTCTGAAGCTCCTATAATGTAACAGCTGTGCCTCTAGTCCTCTCTCTCTCTCTTCTTTGTCTTGTAGACATGAGAGACAGCAGTGAATAATGGGGCAATCACCAGGCATGGAAGAGGGGCAGAGGTGGGGTAGGCCCTGCATCTGTGTTCGCTTGGACAAGCTGCCTGAGTTCTCCAGACCTCAACTTCTCAATCTGAAAAGAAATTGAGTGCAATTATTCCTACATTCTGGCTTGCTGGTGGCTGTGCTTGCCACTGTCGTTTTAATTTTTGTTATTACTGTTGTCTAAGTTTTAGGTCTGCTATTAGATTTAGGATCCTTCAGGCCAAGACTTTATTGACCTTTGTGTTCCTAGCTCCCTTTTATGCCAGCATAGAGGACAGTCCCTGGCACGTAGCAGAAGCTCAATAGTATTTGTTGGGGCAGTGAGTAAATTCCCTGCCTCAGTTTGCTTGTCCTTGAGGAGGTCAGAACTCACAAAGTCAGAACTCACAGCTTCCCTTATCCACCTCTAATCACCAGCCTTCCAGAGCACTTGCTGAGCTCACCACCAGGGAATGAATCCAACAACATCGATTGGGATGCTGAGTTGTGCCAGACTCTGTGTTAAGGTTGGAGTGAGCAATAATCCCAGTTGGCCTGAGACTGGGGGATTTCCTGGGACATAAAACTGTCAGTCCTAAAACTGGAATAGTCACAGAAAGAAAAGGTTGGCCACCCTTGCTGAGGCTTCTCATGCATTATCTCTTTCTTTTTTCTTGCTTTTTTTTTTTAAATAGAGGTGGGGTCCTCACTGTGTTGACCAGGCTAGTCTCGAACTGCTGGCCTCAAGTAATCCTCCCATCTCGGCCTGCCAAAATGCTGGAATTACAGGCATAAACCGCCGTGCCCGGCCGAATTATCTCTTATCTATTTTAAATATGCTTCATTTCTTAGAACAGCTCTTTATTTATGTATGTACAGATATATTTGCTTTGTGGGGGGGCAGGCAGTGGGAACAGAGTCACTCTGTCCCCAGGCTGGAGTGCAATGGCACAATCTCGGCTCACTGCAACCTCCACCTTCCGGGTTCAAGTGATTCTCCTGTCTCAGCCTCCCAAGTAGCTGGGATTACAGGCATGTGCCACCTTGCCCAGCTAATTTTTGTATTTTTAGTAGAGAGGGGAGTTCACCACATTGACCAGACTGGTCTCGAACTCCTGAGCTCAGGTGATCTGCCCACCTTGGCCTCCTAAAGTTCTGGGATTACAGGCATGAGCCATCATGCCCAGCCAGAACAATTTTAAATATATGGAAAAATTGAGATGCTTGTCCAAAGAGCCCCCACTTGCCCCATACCCCGTTTCCCCTATTTGTAACATCTTACATTAGTACCGGAAATTTGTCACAACAAATGAACCAGCACTGATATGTTATTATGAACTAAAATCCATGCTCTATTCAGATTTCCTTAGCGTTTCCATATGTCATTTTCCTGTTCCAGGCTCACACCCAGAATACCACAACACATCTACTTGCCACATCTCCTTGGGCTCTTGTTGGCTGTAATATCTTCTCGGGCTTTTTTTGTTTTTGTTTGTTTTTGGATGACCTTGACTGTTTTAAGGCATACTGGTCAGATATATTGTAGTATCTCATTTAATATTCATATAAACCGTAAAGAATGAATACTATTGTTCCAGTTTACAGATGGGGTTACTGACGCTTAAATCCAATATAACCAGTAAAGGGTTGAATGGTAATTTGAGTTTCCACGGGGGGCAATGACTCCTTAATAACATCAGTATCATAATAACTATGATCTTCAGTGCTTGTTCTGTCTCAAGTAACCTGCAAAGAAGCCCATCCCTATTATATTCTTTCATCCTCACAACCACAGTGCTGTAGACACTCACATATGCCCATTTTACAGATAAGGAAACCAAGGCCAAGAAAGGTTAAGTCCCTGGCTCAAGTCATGAAACTGATGGAAGAATGTAAACCCCAATCCAGGGCCTCTGCAATCCTTTATGCTCTTTCTAGGAAATACTTCCTCCCTATTAAAGATTGATCTGTTTGGAGGAATATTTTCTCCCTTCTGCTGTGGAACATCTACAACAGGGTTTCTCAGACTTAACTGTGCCTACTCATCACCTGAGGATGTTGTTAAAAATGCAGATTCAGTAGGTCTGGGTTGAGGCCTAAGAACCCGCATTTCTTTTCCTTTTTTTTTTTTTTTTTTTTTGAGACCAGGTCTCACCCTGTCGCCCAGGCTGCAGTGCAGAAGCACAGTCTAGCTCCCTGCAACCTCCGCCTCCCAGGTTCAAGCGATTCTCCTGCCTCAGCCTCCCAAGTAGCTGGAATTACAGGTGCACCACCAGGCGCAGCTAATTTTTGTATTTTTAGTAGAGTTGGGGTTTCACTTTCTTGGTCAGGTTGGTCTTGAACTCCTGACCTCAAATGATCTGCCTGCCTCAGCCTCCCAAAGTGCTGGGATTACAGGTGTGAGCCACCACACCCGGCCAGGACCCGTATTTCTAACGAGACAGCAGGTGCGGCCACACTGGGAGTAGCGGGGCTGGACACTGACTCCTACCTCACATTTTCCTTTCTTTCTGGTACAAACATGGTAACTGCTGTGTAGCCACACAAGGCAGTGGCCAGAATTCTCAGGTCTCTTCCTGACTCTCTGGAGTTCCAACTGCCGGCAGGTAAAAAGAAATCTAGGCACTGAGAAAGCCCAGACACTAACATTCCAGACGACCAATTGGCAACTCCAACCTCTCCGACAGGGTTTGTGAAAAAAAACGTAATGAGCCCAGGTGAGGCTCATTAGAGCCAGCCTGGAATTCTGCCAGTGCTACCACGAGCGTTATGCCAACCCTTGATTTTCACATCAGTGGCAGTACTGACAAGGAAGCTGGAAGGCAGGCTGGGAGGAAGCTTTGTACCCAAGGAGCCCTCCCCCTCCTCCCCTTCCAGTAGCTCTTGCCACGAGGTGAGTCAGTTGGCTTCATCAAATCAGAACCAGCTTATGAGTAATTTTCACTGTCCTCCCTTTCTAACAGGCTGGGCCCCAGGTGATCCTAAAAATTAAATGAAGCTCAGAAAATGAGACACTTAAGAGAGCCAGGCATGAATAGCCCATCCCCGGCTCCAGCAGAACTCTCTACTTCCCTTGTCAATTTCCTTGGAATTCCTTTGGGACTTTGACTAGTGGCAAAGTTTCACTCCAGAATCTCACGGCTGTGCCAGAGGGTCCCAGTCCCCTGCGTGTTTTCTTGTTCTCATGCAAAATTTAAAATGGGCAATGGTAGCCAACGCTGTCTTTTCTCCTTGTAAATTGAGATATTTACGCTGATGCAGTATTTTCAGAATAGGACTCTAGGCTGCCTCCAAGCTTCCAGATACTTCCCAGATTCCAGCTAAAAATTCTTACCACCATCACCCTCCTCCTCCTCCTCCTCCTCATCATCCCTATATCATCACTGTCATTACTGGGGATTTATTGCATGTTAGGCACCAGGCTTGCATTTTGCCTGTATTTTCTCAATTAATGCAAGCAGTGAGGAAGGTCATATTGTTATTCTCACATTACTGAGGATAAAACAGGTTTAGGTAAAATAGTTTCCCAAAGCCACCCTACCGCTGAATTGACCATACTGCCTGCTTGGCCACTGATTGAGACCAAGGATATTTTTCACTATGCACATCCCCCAAAGATTTTTGGATAAAAACTGATTGACTTATAGTTCTGGCCAAAAGTCAAGCTGATCATTGGTTTTTATACAAGGAGAGAATGACAAAGAGAGAAAAGAAAAGAAGAGAAAAATCATTGAATTCACAAAATAGTGCCCTAGTGGTTTATAAATGAGGGGAAAAAATGGCATCAGTGACACTGTATTTATACTAATCACTAAAAGCAAATGAATCCAAACTGGGTATGTTAAAAATAGATGCACGATGATATGTATGTATTAAGCTAATATTAGAAAAAGTAACCCCATTGAGAAAAGTTAGAAATAAAGTTTACAACCTTCACTTTCTCCCCTGCACAATAGAACTTATGCCACGATAAAATCCCACAACTTAGTCATTTGTTTATTTAAAATGCATTTGTTGAGCACCTCCTATGAGCCAGGAAGTAAAGAGTGCGTAAAAATAAAATAAAATAAAATATGTGGGTAGATGGACAATTCAACTAGCAAGTGCAATGCACTGTGATTGACAAGTTTGAGTGTTTGTGTTAGAGTTATTTGTATGCAAGCAACAGAAGCTGACTCTGGTGAATTCTAGCAAGTTCAGCATCTCATGAGAAAAAAAGGGCATCTAACACAGATGGAAGGGAAGTGGTCAGGGAAGCCTCCTGGAGGAAGTGACGTTTCAGTTGAGACTCGAGGAAGCAGCAGAGGAACCTGTGCCAAAGTGTGGATGTGTGTTTTTATGGGTATGGAGCAGGGCAGAGAGGCTGGCAGGCAAGTGTCCTCAGAAGAGGACAGCACAGGTGAGATGACAGGGAACTAGGCACAGAAAATTCTCTCACGAGGCAGTCACTGGAACCATCCTGACCATTGCCTGTTAGACACCTGGAAATAGCTGTTGGCAGTTGGGAGAAAGGGGGCTAGGTGGGAAACAACGTCAGAGAATAACCCACACAGAGGACTTGTCTGGTCCCCTGTCCCCCAGTGTAGACCGCCATAGGAATGCTATGTTATAAGAAATCATAGAGGAAGGAGGCAGCACAAATTAAAACTCCTACTATCAGAAGCATCTAGCAAGCATTTTATGAAGCTGCCTTGCGAGGAACTGCTTCACTCTAGGAAAAACCCTCCAGGTTACCATGACTCAGAGAATGATCTGCAAAATAATTCACCAAATTAGAGTTTGCCGAGTGCACGTTTGTAAATCTGATCCCACCTGCCCGCCCCCCCATTCTGTTGATTATATCTTTCATCCCCAAGAATGAGGCCAAGAGCCTCCTCCCTGCCTCTCCTCCCCTCCCTCTGTAATCCTCACCCCTCATTTCTCTCCTCTCCCCACTTCTCAGCATCCTGCCACCGCTGAGACAGTGGCATGATCACGTGCTGCTTTCAGGGAGTTCATTACAAACCACCACCCTCCCCGTTGACCACGGGACACTAGCAGCATCTCCTGGGGCCATGGCGCTGGCGAGAGCACGCCGGTCACTCAAGAGGGGCTGGCCCACTCCGAGGACAGGGACCACCTTGCACAATGAGAAGAGCCAGCAAACAGTTAATGGTTTAATCCTTTGCAGAAAAAGTCAAGGCAGACTTGTGATTCTTGATGTTAATGAAGGTGTCACACATTGTCTAGAGAAAGTTGTGCCTGGCAATCTTCCCTTTTTCGGATGCCTACCCCAGTGACATTTCATCTCACATCCACCTTAATGAAATGCATAATTAACATATTCTAATTGTGCTGAGCGCTGCGATGATTTTGACAGAACTCACTTTCCATGTCTAATTTGATGCTAATTTAATCTGTTCCTCTCCCGCTGACATGACCTTTCTTGATTGAGTTTCACTGAGGAAATTTTTTGATGGATTGATTTATCAGCATTGCAGAGACAACAAAGGCTCAGGGTGCATGACAGAAAATAGGAAGGGAACGGCCCTCGAAGCCAGCACGCTCTGAACTTGCCGGCTGCAATGTCCTCTTTCCAGAGACGGCTTGTCTGACCTACTGATGGAATTTGAGAAATGTGACATCTGTGTGTGGGTTTGATCTCTCCGATAAAGACAGTAAATATCTTATTGTGGTTGTGAAGCTTTGCGTGGAAAACTTCTCTAGGGCTATTCGAAGGAAGCTTAGGCCCCTCCTGTTGACCAAAACCCTAAGCATGTGAGGCCAGGCCACAGGTTGATGGCCTCTTCTGGCCTTGCTTCTAGGGTAGAGTGTTAGCTCATTAGCTTTAACCAGGAGAAAGCACGAAGAGACGGAAGTGTCCATCTCAAATTAAAACAGAGAAACGGCACAACTGCGTAGGTCATTGAGAGTGGATTTCCTACTTTTAGATGTTTTGTAGACATCTACAAAAAGGGAAGTTGAACCTAGATCTTATGGAAGCGTTTGTGGAATGTCCCCCAATATCCGCCTCCCACAGATAGTCTCAAAGCTATTAATATAAACATCTCTTTGTCCAGTTCCTGGTCTTTGTAGAAGTAGGTGCTGAGGATACTGATGACAGTCTTGGAGTGTCCCAGTTCTCACAGGGTCAAGTGACTGAGGGCGTTAGACTCCCTCATCCTGAAGATACAGGGGTCAAAACCAGAACCATAGCTGAATGGGCTCCTGGGAGAGCAGTCCCTCACCCTACCTTATACAAAAGTGGCTGCTTTTCAACAGCTGTGAAGTCTTGGATTCCAAGGGGCTACACCAAAATTTCTCAGGTTTGGCCCTATTGTCATTTGAGGCTGGATCATTCTTTGTTGGGGTGGGTGGGGGGTGTCCTGTGCACCGTAGGATGTTGAGAAGCATCTCTGGCCTCCACCCACTAAAAGCCAGTTGCACTCCCCTTCCTGAGTTGTGATGACTCCAGATTGTGCCAGATGTGCCCTGGGGAGGCAAAATCACCACGGGCTGATAACCACTGAGGTAGAGGGCCAAGTGACAATGCCTGTGACCCCCACATGTCTGCATTGCTCAACGCCCCCCCCCCCGCTTCCTCTGCCCAGTGTCACCTCCCCAGCTAGACCTTGTCCAATGGAGCAGACAACTCCCGATCTACCTCCCAACTCCTTATTCAACTTCTCCCTTTTCCAAAGCATATATGACTGCACTGTATTAAATATTGATTTGTTTATTGTCTGTCTCTACTCAATAAACCATAAGCTCCAAAAGGCTGAGATCTTGCCCATCTTTTTCTACTTTTTTTTCCAACCTTTTTAAGTTTCAGGGTGCATGTTCAGAATGTGCAGGTTTGTTACACAGGTAAGCGTGTGCCATTGTTGTTTGCTGTACAAATCAATCCATCGCCTAGGTATTAAGCCCAGCATCCATTAGCTATTCCTCCTGATGCTCTTTTTTTTACTTTAATTATGGTAAAATATACATAACATAAAATTCACCATTTTATGTGTTGTAAAGTATGCGATTCAGTGGCTTTTAGTACATTGACAATATGTACACTTATGCCACTATCGAGTTTCAAAATATTTTCATGACCCCAAAAAGAAACTCCCATACCCGTAATGTGATAACTTCCTATTCTTTCCCTCCTCCCAGCCCCTGATAACCGCTAATCTGCTTTCTGTGTCTGTTGATCTGCCTATTCTGCACATTTCACTTAAATGGAATTACACAATAAGTGAACCTTTGTGTCTGGTGGTTCCTCAATAAGATAAACATGAAGTGACCACATGACCCAACAATTCCATTCCTAGGCATACATACAAAAAACATGGAAGACAAGTGTTCTAATGAAAACTTTTATATGAGTGTTCCTAGAAGCACTCTTTGCAATAGCCAAAAGGTGTCCATATGCTCATGAACGGATAAACAAAATGTGGTATATCTGTACAATGGAATAACCATAAAAGGGAATGAAGTGTGGATACATGGTGCAACATGGGTGAACCTTGCCTGTCTTTTCATCATTACATCCTCAGTAGCGAAAATACTCCCTGGCATGTAGTAGGTGCTCAGTAAATACAGGTTGAATAAATGAATTTTATTTATTCATTTTATTGAATAAATAAAAGTAAATGAATTGAGGATAGTCAAGAACTATGGATAACTAGTTAGAAGGGCCAATCACGTTAACTGTATTTCTTTTAATTTAGAAAAAAGAAAAGAAAAGAAAAAAAACCAGATCCCCCCAAATAAACAAAGAAACAAAAATGAACCTGATATTAAGTTGGAAATTTTGGGGGCAGGGAAGATCGCTGTAGGTGAAAAATAGTTGAATGATGGAGGGGAGCTGGTTATGAAAGTGTCATGATAGAATACTAAAACTTCCCTGCTTTTTGTTCTGTTTTGTTTTGTTTCAATGTCAGGCTCTACTTCTTCTTCCCAAATATTTCTTTCAGAAGCAGATACTTAAGGTATCCATAGCAAATAGATATTTTCCTTCAAAGTACTCTCCTGGGAGGATGAAACATTTGTTTCAAAGTAGTTGCCCTGACTACAAAGGTTTTTGCAAAATTTCTTCAGGAGCTGCCTGCCAAGCCCCCCAAGGATGCCAAGCTAACGAGATGATCATCATTATAATTACACTTCATCATAGATTAAAAGCAGTTTAATTCCGCAAAATGACCTGGCCTGCTTCACTAGTCTTTATTCTAAGGGGCTGCTGGCTTTGTTCAAAGGCTAAAATCTCCCTGCAAAGCCCAATTGAACAGTGCCCAGGTGTGCCCCTAAGGCAGGGGCAAAGTGGAGCATGGTCTAAGGGGCCAAGCTACTTAGGTCTCAATCCTTGCTCTATCACTAACTGGGAAAGTGTGCCTCAGTTTCCTCATCTGTTAAAACTGCATAGTAATAGTCCTACCTCAAAGAGTTCTCTTGAGGATTAACTTAGTTAATAATACATATGCCAAACATTAAAAACAATGCCCACCACATAGTGAAGTCTTTTAGGTATGAGCTCTTCTTGTAAGAAATGTGTCTCAGCCTTTTCAATAATTGTGTAGTGGCCAGGCGAGGTGGCCCATGCCTATAATCCTAGCACTTTAAGAGGCTGAGGCAGGCAGATCGCTTGAGTCCTGGAGTTCCAGACCAGCCTGGGCAACATGGTGAAACCCCATCTCTACAAACAATATGAAAACTGCCCGGGCGTGGTGGCATGCACTTGTAGTCCCAGCTACCCTGGAGGCTGAGGTGGGAGGATCACTTGAGCCTGGGAGGTAGAGGTTGCAGTGAGCCAAGATCACACCGCTGCACTCCAGCCTGGGTGACAGAGTGAGACCCCTCCTAAAAGAAAGAAAAAAAAAAAGTGTAGCTTCCCCAGGTGAAGTCTGAAAGTGGTACACTTGCTATTTTTAAAAATAATTATTAAGAAATCAGGCGTTTAATGCAGTCTTCAGTGGTGTGTTCATTCCTATTACTGTTGTAACAAGTTACCACAAATGGTGGCTTAAAACAACACAAATTCATTATCTTGCAGTTCCAGAAGTCACAAGTCTACGTCAGCCTCACAGAGAAAAAATCAAGGTATCTGCAGAAAGTCCCAGGGGATTGTTTTCTTGCCTATCCAGCTTTTAGAAGCTGCCTGCATTTCTTGGCTCAGGGGCCTCTTCCTTGAATTACTCCAACCTCTTTTGCCATCATATCAAACTAATGACTGATCCTCCTCCCTCCCTCATATAAGGACCCCTGTGATCACATTGGGTCTACCAGAATAATCCAAACCAAGCTTCCCATCTTGAGATCCTGAATTTAATCACATCTTCGAAGTCCCACTTACTACAGAAATCAACATGTTCACTGGTTCTGGGGACTTGGATGTAGACATCTCAGGGACATTTATTCAACCTATCACATATGACTTCATTTTAGGCAGAAAGGGTTCTCAGTGGAGGCTATCAATTCCTTTCTATCTCTCAGTACAACTCTGTTGTGCCATTTTGAGGACAGAAAAACAATGTGGAGTTATCCACTGGAATCCAAGGTTGGATGGACCTCTAGGATGGTGAAATCTCCTGTCGTTCTCTTCCTCAGTGGCTTTGTAAGGATTTTGTTATGTTTGACCAGCAACTCCAGGACTGGAGTTATTCAAGGGGTCTAACCCCAAACACATGTCACATGAGAGAATATCAATTTGGCTGTAAGTTTCATTATGACATTGTATCCTACTTGATAGGTTTAAGATAGCACAGTCTCCTAGTGCACCTGGCTAAAGTCATTCTTACATAGCCTCCATCAGGTCATGATTTTTGTTCTGTTCTCGTATATTTTTGCAGCACCAAAAGAAGTGTCCAGCACCTTACAGGACTGATGTTGGGAGTTTTTACAATGTTTAAAGGTAACTGTGTTTCACAAAGATGAAACACATTTTGTCTATCTCACCAATACCCCACTTGGAATATCCTGTATTTCTCTGAATATTATCATAACCTGTGGCTATTTTGAAACATCCAGGTTTTCCCATATGAAACTAGAAGACAGACTGGGAAAGCAATGTTGCTTAGACCAATGCTTGCTCACCAAATCTTTTTCATTAGAATAGTTCACTTAAATGAGACACTGGGCAGTTTTGATAAACCAGCATTCAGGGAACAAAGCTTTTATGAAGGTTCCAGCCATAATTTTTGGCCTCAGAATATTGCTGGGTGTTTTTCCCTTTGTCAATCTAAAATGAAAATGTAACATTTCAATTGCAATTCATTAGGAAGAAGCAAAGAAGGGGATATTTGCATTTGATCCCCAAACTGGACGAGAGTAACTTTTGTCAGCCTCCGATCTGCCAATACTCAGTTTTTTTCTGAAATATAAAATAAATAGTCATTAAGTCACTGTTTTCCCTTATTGAGTGAATAGATTTTTTTTCTGTCAACTGTGTTTTTATCCAAAATCAGCAATAGAATATTTTGCATGATTAAAAACTGGGGAGGTGTGAATTGACATTTCCTTTGAACTCCAAACAAATGGCAAAAATTCAAAAAATGTTTGATGAAATACTGCAGTATTATAACCCAAAGAATCCATGATGGAGAAAAATATGAAGAAAATAAAGAATTTTTTAATGAATGGATTATAATGGATTATAATGATACTTACCTTCAGTAGGTTAGCTTTAGTGTTTATAAGTATTAATTGATTTTTTGTCAAAAAAGTTACATAAAAAATTAACTCAATTATCATCAATCCAAAATTTTGAAAGCAAAATGTGGCAGGTGGAATTCTAAAAATTCAGATTCCTGTCCCATGTTTATTCAAACACTAACCTAGGTACAGCTTGTGAAGGGATTTCACAGATGTGACTAAAGTGTCAAGTCAGTTCACTTTAAAATACAGAGAAGACCGTATCACACGAGTCTCATCCAACCATGCAATCCCTTTAAAATCAAAGCTTTTTTCCCAGCTGATAGCAAAAACATACATCTTCCTCAAGGAGGAAAACAGGAAGAGAATCAAGGTCAGAGAGATTTGAGTTCAAATTTCCCACTTATTGGTTTTATTACCTTTTGAAAAGTTTCCGAATACCGTCTGCTTCCTTTCCTAATTTGTATTACTAGTCACTCCCTAAATTTATTGGAAGGAATTAAGAGAGAGAATGCACACAAAATACTTAGTAATGTGCCAGACACGTACTATGTGCACAATAAAAGATAACTATTATTATTTTAGAAATTGTTCCCTCTATAAGATTATTGTTTACTGACTCTCTTGCAAACTGTATTCTGATTCTAAAACCATGTGAGTTCACACAAAATGACACAGAAAAGCATAATGCAAGTGTGGAGCATCCCACCATGTGCAAAGTTTGGTTGGGGCCAGCTCTTTACCCTCTGCATTCTTTTTTGACCCCTCTCCTAAGCTCTTTTTTTCTTTCCTCTATTTACTGCATATTGACCAACACCATGAATTTCCAGAAACCCAGTCCTTTATCACCAGCATCATTCTCCACAAAATTTAAGTAGGCTGTGCACTTTTCTTACAGGGTCCAATAAGGAAATAGTCTTATACACTAAGTTAGACTAAATTAATAATGGCCAGTGATGACTTAGCTTTCCATACGCACTTCATTAAAGGGATTTGAAGCCTTACTTATAAGAAATAAGATGGGAAGGCTGGGCGCAGTGGCTCACTGTCCCAGCACTTTGGGAGGCCAAGGGGGGGTGGGTCACTTGAGGTCAGGAGTTCAAGACCAGCCTGGTCAACATGGTGAAACCTTGTCTTTACTAAAAATATAAAAATTAACCAGGCATGGTGGCACACACCTGTAATCCTGGCTACTCAAGAGGCTGAGGCACAAGAATCACTTAAACTTGGGAAGCGGAGGCTGCAGTGAGCAGAGATCATGCCACTGCACCCCATCCTGGGTAACAAAGTGAGACTCTGTCTCAAAAAAAAGAAAAAAAAAAAAAAGAAAGAAATAAGATGGGAATTTTAGGCATCAACTTCAGAGATGAAAGAAAAATTATTTGGAGGTGCAGATTCCTTTGGTATTACTAAAAGTTGACCCACATGGGCAGTAGCCTCCACCATGTCCAGTAAATGTCATCTTCCTCTGTTGCTAATCCTTCTGCTTATATATATTTGCTTAATTTTTGCCCTGACCACCATGAAATGATTTCCCCAAATTCCTTTTTTCTCATATAAATAATCTGTATTACTTAGAAAGAATAAGGGTAGTGCATGCTTATTTATAAAGGACTAGAAAACAGGGAAAATCAAAACAGAAAAAGTAAAAATTATCTGTAGCCTCACCCTTCATAGAAAATGTTAGTCCAGGATGTCCGTTAAGGAGGGGCTTAAGGTTGGTAAATCAGGTTGGAAGATGGCCTAGAAGATTTCCCCTGAGGCTGTGACTGCATAGCAAACACCCAGTGATACCTGTGAGTGTGAGCAGGTTACTGATGGAGATTAAGGGAGGAATGAAGTCTTGGCCCCTAGCTGTTCAAGACCATCTGCAACTGCCCATTCTCAATATTTTGTTTGTATCTATCATAGGTATGTACACATACATGTCATAGGATTATTTCATTTTGGTAAAAACTGAAGTCATACCTACATATTGGTTTATAAATTGATTCTTCCTAGCCGAAAATTGTGAACATTATTCCCATACCATTAAACATTTTCTTCTACATTCATTTTTAAAGGCCATACAAAAATGTTCCATAGACCAAATAGGTATTTTATCATTGGCCTATGTTTGTATATTTAGGTTGTTCCCAACTTTTATTCCAATTAACAGCATACAACTGAGCACCTTTGTAACCAAACTTCTACACACACCCGTGATTAATTCCTTAAATTCCTATAAGTAAAATTGCTGGGTCAAGGAGTTACATATTTTAAGACTTTTCTGAAATAACTGTGTCATTCACTTTATCTCAGATTTATCATCAGGCAGTTGAAACAAGGGTATTAGAAATCTATTTAGACCAACATGAAAGATGAATGGACATCAAGCATCAGTAGTCTTTAACATAAAGTTTTTGCAGATACCAAAGAGTAAGGGGATCAACTGTTTCTATTTGCCCAGGACTGAGGGGCTTCCTGGCATGTGGGTCTTTTAGTGCTAAAACAAAGATAATATCAGGCACATTGGGACAGTTGGTCACCCTATCAGAGAAGACCAGGGACTGACTGACCTTAATGGAAGGATTCAGTGTAATGCCATCTTAGGCACCATTGCCAAAGCCATGGTCAGAACAAGGTGAAAGTTTAACTAATCATTAGCACTAACACTGTAGAAGGCAAGTAATGAGTTTCAAAAGCCATGTTCAAGAACTTTGAAATGTAAGGACATAGAATTATGGGGTAGAGAACATAGACTAGAGAAAATGCAGGCTTCCAAGAGTCCAATGACAATTTCAGGAAACATTAGGAGACATGGTGTTCTTGTTGTGGCCTGTATTGGAATCTGGTTTGCCCCTCGAAGGAATAGTGTTGATTTGAAAACTTCTAATATTCTTTCTTTTAGGAGATTTTCTTGATAGTTGCAGAAATTCTGATTGGAATAGATTAGTGTCTTGCTATTTGGCTTGTGTAGTAGCAATAGAAAATTCCACTTCTTCTTAACTGAAGAAAGCATTTAATTTAAGCACAAGAAGATGACTCAAAGTGAGCCATTGCAAAGCAGGTGAAGTGTTCAAAACATTACAGTGGTTTCTCAATTTGAGTCATATTTTCATTCTCTTGAATCAAAGGGTCGCTTAACAAACATGATTTCACTATATATGTCTTGCCTGATTTTTATTCACACAGAAATTCGGAGATGAAAACTCTAGAAAGGTGTAATTAACTCAAGGAAGACAAGGACAGAGTTAGACTAGCAACTAGACAATCTGTGTACAGTTTCATAAGCAAGCAAGCCTTTCCTTTCATTAATATTGATAAAGAATTGAGTATCATTTATGCATTCCCTTTTATGATATACAATTAATTGTAAGTTATTTCCCTTTGTGTGCAACCATCCACATTTGTCTTCTGACCTTTTCCTCAAGTCTTACACTACTTTTTATGACTGCATTTTAGAGGTAGTCCTAGGAAAATAGATGTTGCCTTATAATGGTGTTTTTCCATTTTTTCTTTGATTGGGCAAGGGGGTTGGAAGTATTATTTACTCATTATATGGATTCCTCTAAAAATTGTTCAATAGAATATGTATTCATTTATTCATTTACTTAACTATTGTTTATTTATTGCCTAGAGTACACCCAACACTGAGGATACAATAATGATCAAGACAGTTCTAATTTCTGCCCCATGGAGCTTAAATTGTAATTAGAAAGACCTTTTTTTAAATAAGCAAAAAATAAAAGAAAAAATAACTACAAATGATAAGTGTTCTGAGGGAAATTAACAAGGTTCTAAGATAACACTCGGGGGACAAGAGAACTCCTTTGGGCAGTATGGCCGAGAAAGTCCTTTCTACTTGCATGAAATGTTCTCAGTAGCATTGTTCATAAATAGCCAAAAAGAGGAAACATCCAAATATCCTTCAGCTAGTGAGTGGACAAATAAAATGTGATGTATTCATACCATGGAATGCTAACGAGCAATTAATAAAAGATGAATTATTTATACATACTATTACAATGATAAATTTCAAAAACATTAAGCTAAGTGAAAGAATCCAGACACAAAACATATTTTGTGTGATTCCATTTATATGAAATATCCAGAAAAGGTAAATCTACAGAGATATAAAATAAGTAAGTGGTTCCTAAGGACTAGGAGTGGGAATGAAGAGTGACTGCAAATGGGCACTAGGTTTCTTTATGGGAAGAAAAAAATGTTCTAAATTAGATTGTGGTGAAGGTTGAACAACTGAAATTATACTAAGAACCATTGAATTGTACCTTTTAAACAAATGAATTTTATAACATGTAAATTCTATCTCAGTGAAGCTGTTAATAAAACAAAAAGAAAGAAGGATGGAAGAATAAGCACAAGGAAGAAAGGATTTCCTAAGGGGGTGGCATTTGAACTGACATAGGACTTATGCAAAGAGAGGTCTTGGCTGGGACTGGGAGAGAACACTCCAGGCAGGGAGAGTCTGTGCAAAGATCCTGAGATGAGAGAGCATTTGGCATGCATAAGTGGAAGGCAAGGATGGCTTGAGTATGTTGAGCAAAGTTTAGAGGTAGTGAGAAAAGAAACTGGGGAGGCAGGTAGCAGCAAATTCACACAGGACATTGCATTGCAGGCCTGATACTGAGGGTGCTTCATGTGCTACGAAGACATTGAGACATTTTAATTGATGCTATGATGCATACTTGACAACATTCTACTTGAACAAGAATAAAATCAGCCAATACTGTTGACTTACTATTCTATGAATTTTACACATACTAGTTAATGCATTCTTCACAATAACCCTATGAGGTAGGTACCCTTATTATTATAAGTAAGGAAAGTGAGATATAATTTACTCAAGAAATCTGAGGGATAATTATGATCTGAACTCAGTTAGTCCAGCACCAGAGCTTCAAATCTTAACCACTGCCCTACCCTTGAAAGTAGGACTGGCTTCATGGGCATACAACCTGTGCAGTCACACAGGGCCCCATGCTTAGAAGAGTCCCACACTTGCTTTAACAGCCTGCTGTCACCATCTCGAAATGACTAAAAAGTTTTTAACAAAGAGACCTCACATTTCATTTTGCATCTCTCAAATTATGTAGCTAGTACTGCTTGAACAGTCTTTTAGACTTTTTACTACCAGAGGAATTATTAACCCATTGAAGATCATAGATAATCTGGCCAGGGAGGAGAGGCAAACCCTTAGAATTAACATCCTATGTCTTATGCATTTCCATTTTGGGACAGAACTCCCAAAGGGATCCATAAGTCCAAAAGGGTTAAGACTCATTGATTTACCAGCAACCACCATTCTGATATTTGGGAATAGCTAGATGATGGTGTAGACTCTTATTATTCAGCTTCCTGTTGTCCTACGTCTATTGATAAAGGGGTTGCATTGGCAACACTCTTTCCAGAAAACAGGAAAATAATAATAATAATAATAAGGATGAATGAAAATAAATAGAAAAGAACAAATTCTAAGCAAAAGATTTTCTTTAGCATATGTGTGCGCATTTTCCCCAAGGGACCTAAAGTTTGTCTTTTTCACTATTATAGTAATTGTTTAAATTCCTAAAACACAAAAACCAAAAACAAAGGGACAGTTTTTCTGAACTTATGCTAATGAATTTGGTCAAATATATCACTCATTTTCCACTAGTTTGCATAAATTCTATTTATCTTGTTTCAGAGGCTGACTTGGGTTATAGGAGAACTTTTAATAATCACTATTACATAGGACAATATTCTGCATACAATAATTCCACAATAAATTCATGTCATGTGTTAATGTTGACATTATAATTAATGTATCAAAAATTTGTTACTATTATTGTCTTATAATCTGGGTTTATTTGTAACCAGAAGAAAACTCAAGTTTAATGGCAAGTTTTCAATTGCATTTAAAAGAACCCCCAGGCCAGGCTTAGTGGCTCACGCCTGTGATTCTAACACTCTGGGAGGCTGAAGTGGGAGAATCACTTGAGCCCAGGAGTTCAAGACCAGCCTGGGCAACATAGTGAGACCCTGTCTCTATTTTATTTTTTAAAAAAATAAAATTAAATAAAATAACCCCCAATTAATTTCTAAGCTAGTAAAGGCAAATAATAAAAAATTTGAGCTCTTGATACAAAATTCTTTGGAATTTTTTTTTGTGCTCAAGAAACAATTACATACTCATGAAAATGTGATTATCCACTTTAAGCATAATAGGGATTAAAATAGGCCTCTGAGTTTGATATAGTGAAATGATTAATTGTTCTTCCTCACTGAGGTGCTGCTTTCTTTGTATGCTTCATTGTTCTACCCATGAAGTCCCTAGATCTTTGAGCTACCAGACAAGTGATATTTGTGCCTCCTGGGGCTCTCCCAGTGTGACCCCACAAGGAGACCTTCTGACTCTGTTTATTCTTAGAGTGAGCAATTGCATACAAATAGAAGATGCTATGACACAGGCCACCAGAACCGAATACAGAGACAAGAAGATATTTCTATGAAAACAAAATATTAATTCTACCCTAAACTAAGGCTAGGCTTTCCAAAGTGGAAAACTATTCCTGGAAAGAACCAGGCAGAGACGGTGTAGTTTCATTTTCGCATTGACTACCGCAAACTCAAGCTTCTTTAAAAGTGCCATAATGAACCCAACGCACGAACACTCTGGCTCTGAGACAAAAGCAAGGATTTTCTCATTTGCCACCTAACATCCTTGTAATTTCCCAGTTTTAGCCTGTGTCTTTATGGGGGGGAAAAAAGGCAAAACCAGCTTTGTATTGTTTTCACGCAGTCATTGAGCCTGGGTAAACTGGGACAAAATCCTACCAACTGAGACCAGGCAGAAAAAAAGTTTCTGTGGTTCTTGTTTTTCAAACAGAGTCTCACTCTGTCACCCAGGCTAGAGTGCAGTGGCAGGATCTCGGCTCACTGCAACTTCCACCGCTCAGGTTCAAGCAATTCTCGTGCCTCAGCCTCCCCAGGAGCTGGGACTACAGGTGTGCACCACCATGCCTGGCTACTTTTTTTGTTTCTTTTAGTAGAGATGGGATTTCACCATGTTGGCCAGGCTGGTCTCAATCTCCTGGCCTCAGTTGATCTACCCGTCTGGCCTCCCAGAGTGCTGGGATTACAGGCGTGAGCCCCTGTACCCAGCCATTCTTCATCTTAAAAAAAAAAAAAAAAAAATTACTTCCAATTCTTTGATGATAAAATTCACCAATTTATGCATAAAATAAAACGGCAAGTTAGATTTATTTGGAGAAATCAACTCATCCATTAGAGTTTTTTTTTAATGGTCCTGTGCCACTTGATGAAGCAAAAATAAAATTTCACTCAGCTGACAGATAATCTAGGTGACGGCCGGGCCTGGTGGCTCAAGCCTGTAATCCCAGCACTTTGGGAGGCCGAGACGGGCGGATCACGAGGTCAGGAGATCGAGACCATCCTGGCTAATATGGTGAAACCCCGTCTCTACTAAAAATACAAAAAACTAGCCGGGCGAGGTGGGGGGCGCCTGTAGTCCCAGCTACACGGGAGGCTGAGGCAGGAGAATGGCGTAAACCCGGGAGGCGGAGCTTGCAGTGAGCTGAGATCCGGCCACTGCACTCCAGCCTGGGCGACAAAGCGAGACTCCGTCTCAAAAAAAAAAAAAAAAAAATCTAGGTGACAAAATCCTTTGTCTCTCCCTTATGAAGTCACTGCTTTGAATATTTTTCTTATTTTAAAAACTAAAAATCCTTTGAATGTTGTTTATTATTTTAGGAATCAAAAACCAAATATCTATTGTGAACACGTGTCTAAGAAAGAGTAACACGAACCAATCTTTTTCAAGACGGGCTGCTTTTTCTGCTTGAAAACTTTCCCACCTTAACATTTTTCTTCCTGGTTGCTCTGTTAGCCTTAATCTATAAGTACTATTTTTTGAGGGCCTACTGTATTCCAATTGTTTTATAGACATTATTTCATCATTCGATCCTACCAACAACTTTATGAATTAGGAGTTAAAAATTTGCTTTCGTAGATAAAGAAGCTCAGCATCAGAGACCTTCATTCATAAAAAGGGTGAAGACTGTCTGGGGTCAGGCAGACTGGGGCCAAACCTGTTCTGGCTCTTTCTTGCTGTGTGATCTTAGCCAAGTTATTTAACCTCTCTGTGACTCAATTTCTTATCTGTAAAATGAAAGAAAGTAATACATGCCTACAATTACTTAGCCATAATTCTCAAATCAAAAAATCTCTGAAAATTAAAGTGTTTTCATAAATAGAACAGCAGGGGACATACTTAAACAAAAATATTACACGTTGTTTATCTGAAACTCACATTTAACTGGGTTTGCTGTATTTTCATTTGCTAAATCTGGCAACACTAGTCTGGCACCAACATTCATTTGGCATAAAGATTAAACTGCGCTGGCAAGAGGCTATTACGATCTTTATTTGTCCCACGTGGTGAGGATCTGAGCAGCGGGGCCAGCAAATGGAACGGCTCTGAGCCATGTGGTTGGTATGTTCGAGGACAGAGAGAAGGCCACTGTGGCTGGAACTGAAAGATGGCTGGACAAGAGAGGGAAAGGAAAGCAAGTCAGAAAGGCAGGCAGGAGTCAGACCATGGAGGGCTTCGAGCCAGGCTAAAGATGGTGAGAGGTAAACCCGAGGTCACACCGATAGTGAGCAACAAAACCAGGATTCAACCCTAAATCAGTCTCATTAGTGCATTGGTCAGTCTCTCAACAAACATCGTGGGGGAGAGTCATCTTTAAGACACCGTTATAAAGCTGTCTTCAGGCTCTGGGACTAATTGAAAGATTATAAACATGGTACTGTGCTAAGCAGCCAATCAGCTCCTACATTGACTTTGGTACTAGAAAGAAGTACAACTGCAATGGGCTTTTCAGTCCAAAGTAACAACATCGATGCCCATTTCACAGCCCTTGCCAAGTTTCTGTGCAATAAGAAAGCATCTTAATGAAAAGTCAAGATTTCCGAGTGAAGGGGAAAATGGTACATTTTGTAAATATAGTATGAATAGATCTAACATATAAGACAGTGTAATAACGATAATTCAGTATAAGACAGCGTATGTCATTTTATCACCTACCTTGCACACTTATGGTTACACATATCACCTCCTTTTCTATCCTAAGGTGTAATTTACACACTGCTAGAATTGATGGAACATGGCCATCTGGTCAGCCTACTTTAAGTACTCTGTCCACGACTTTTACTTTTGTTAACCGAAGTCAATAAATATTTCGAGTTTCTACTTCATATGAAGCACAGTGCTGGGCATAAGAGACGTAGAAGCAGACAAGGGGTACTCCTGAATTCACCAAGTTTGCAGTAACTGTATATTTTTTTGTTCCTAAAATGCACAACGAGTGATATTTCATGGTTCCAAGATGGTGTGATTTTTGTCAGGGTTTTAATAATAACACCACAGTTAGACAGTCTTACAATGTGCTAGATACTGTGCTAAGCGTTTACGGGGATTATTTTACCTGATTCTTAGAAAGCCCAAAAATTTAGCATTATCCCCATTTTTCAGATGGGGAAACTGAGGTTCCAGAGATTAAGTATCTTATGCAAGGTCCAGAGCTTGTAAACAATAGACCTGGAGTGTCAAACCCAGGCAGTTTGACTTCAAAGCCAGCTCTTTTAATATAAAGTTGTGCTATGACAGACCTTATATTAAAAACTTTTGTGTTCAGGATAATGCCAGAAGCCAAGCTCTCTTCTATTTTAACTAAGATGAGATGGTTTTCCGCACAGCAGGGCTGCCGCAAGCCTCTTCTTTTTCTCCCTCTGGGGGGCTAGTTCAGGCTTTTCTTTTGAACCAGTGAAGCATAGGACAAATCCATACGCGCCGAATTCTCCACATCGACTCCATACCCGCTGCCCGCCTAGCCCCCAGGATTTGCCCCAGCGTGGCTGTGCTCACTAGTCCCGTGCTCACTATTCCCATCCTCACTGTCAACATTGAAGCATCGGTAAATAAAGAACACCCCCCAATGCTTGTCAGATTCTTCTGCACTGGTGCACACACCCTGATGATGAGCAAACTCCTCTATCATTTGCCCAGGATCTTTGAATTTAGATGCTGGGTCAAGAAAGAATGACACTTTTGCAGGAAGCTGTTCTTCGGGAGAAATGATATTTTTTAGCTTCTTCCTCAGGCCTGCAAGATAATAGGCAGGTATTGTCCTGGTGATAAATGATAGTTCCTCTGGAAAAAATTACAACACTGTGTGTCATAAGCCAAGGCTTCTCCAGCATTCCTCTCTGCTGTGGAGTGGGTATCGATCTGGCCTCAAAATCAGAGGTACCTGCAAAACGAACTCTTTTTTATAACTCAATTAAATTTTTTGTTCCAAATTCCCATTGATCTCAATTAATAGCAAATTGTGTCTCAGTCATTTTTGGGGCTTTCCTTCCACCCTTTCTTTTGACCAATAGTTTATAAATGGGAATAATACTGCCCTTAGTCAGCTTTCCAGAAATTATTTTGGGAGATCAGTTGTCACAAAGATTGAGAGGTGACACTGGCATTTATTGAGAGGTCAGAGGCCAGAGGTGCTAAATGTCCTGTAATGCACAAGACAGCCCCACACCGTGAAGAACTGTCTGGCATCCCGACTTTTCAATGTCCACTAGACATTCATGCAGGTGAAACATTAGTTTCTAACTCCCTGAGCCTAGACCCTAGGTCCATTTGACTTATGCACATAAAGCATCCTTCACACAGTTGGTTTTCTTTTGTTGTTGTTATTGTTTTGTTTTGTTTTGTTTTGTTTTTTTCTGGAGACACAGTCTCATTCGGTCACCCAGGCTGTAGTGCAATGGTGCTGTCTCGGCTCACAGCAACCTCCACCTCCCGGGTTCAAGCGATTCTTCTGCCTCAGTCTCCCGAGTAGCTGGGGTTTCACCATGTTTGCCAGGCTGGTCTCAAACTCCCAACCTCAGGTAATCCACCCACCTGGGCCTCCCAAAGTGCCGGGATTACAGGCATGAGCCACCATGCCCAGCCTCTTCACACAGTTTTTTGTTGTTGTTGTGTGTGTTGTTTTGTTTTTGTTTTTGTTTTTTGAGACAGAATCTTGCTCTGTTGCCCAGGCTGGAGTGCCGTGGCACAATCTCAGCTCACTGCAAGCGCCGCCTCCCAGGTTCACACCATCCTCCTGCCTCAGCCTCCAGAGTATCTGGGACTACAGGTGCCCGCCACCACGCCTGGCTAATTTTTTGTAATTTTAGTAGAGACGGGGTTTCATCATGTTAGCCAGGATGGTCTCGATCTCCTGACCTCATGATCTGCCCGCCTTGGCCTCCCAAAGTGCTGGAATTACAGGTGTGAGCCACCGTGCCCGGCCCACACAGTTTTTACATGCTCTGAACTGTATAGAAATGTAAGTACCCTGTAAATTGAGAGAAGACTGTACTTCATTCTAACTGTACCGAAACTTGTTCAGCATATCAAAAACTCATGTCGTGAAGGCAGTACTATGAGTGGCATTTGATTCTCTCACACAGCACACCAGTCCAGATCTGTATTTGTGGCTGTCAAATTCAGTGTTTCTATGTATAATGGTAAACATCTGATTGCTTTACCATGTATTCTAGTATGTCATGCCCAAGTATTTAAATGTTGGAATGTACATTAATTTATTATAAATATTTCCCTCATATCTGCCCCTTAAAAATTGTGCTTGTAGATAAGGGATTTCAGGTGCGGACAGGAGTATTTAGCAGACTGTGTGCATAGCCCACCCATTCCTCTGGACACTCATCTTCACACATCAAAAGGTATCTTCCACCATCACCTGCTGCCCTCAGGTGCTGCTATTCTTGGCCTCAGGGCATTTTCCTGGCTTTGGGATCACACTCACAGCCATGCAGCATTCTAGGATTTAATGAATGCCCCAGAAGCAGCCCTTGACCAATGGTGCACAGTGAGTGGCTGGACGATATGTCTGTCACTCCATAGGTGGGATATACCTGAGACATGTGCTGCACGTCTCCCGGAGGTCCCCAGTGGGAATGAGCCTCTGCTGCCCATGGTGGGCCCTGCCTTGATCTCACATCCTGGATTGGCTTCTGGCCCTTCCCTATCTTGCTATACCATCACCCTAGCTGTGCTTCCTGGGATCATCTTCTGCATCAGCTACTTAAATTGATGACTTCGTCTCAAGGTCAACTTCTGGGAAGCCCAACCTAACATGGGCCATTATCAAGAATTTGCTTCAAAGAGGGACATTGAGTGTAACAGGGTTCAAAGCCAGTGCTCCAGACACCGTCAAGATTTGGAATTGTGTTAAATGCCAAGGAGCGTATCATTGGGATATTGATTACCCCTTTCTATATGGCCCCTTCAGGACTGAGATCTCCCGATTTTGAACCTAGCTTGAAATAAAGCCAATTCTCCAACATGGAGTCTGTGAACCCATCTCTGGTGTCCAGGGGATGCAGACGAGACTCATCAAAATAAAACAGTTAAGTGAGTGAGTGGAGCTGTCTGGATGCGTGGAAAGTCATGCAGATAGAAACATCTTTTGTGACGGGGCGTGGCGGCTCATGCCTGTAATCCCACCTACTCGGGAGGCTGAGGTAGGAGGATTGCTTGAGCCTGGGAAGTTAAGGTTGCAGTGAGCCAAGATCATACCACTGTGCTCCAACCTGAGTAACAGAGCAAGACCCTGTCTCAGCAACAACAACAACAACAAAATTGTTTCCCACTTTAAATAGAAACCTGATTCATAGAACACTCATTCTTTTACTTGAGAAAGATTTATTGAGCATCTATTATACACCACGTACTAGGCATAGAGTGGTGAACAAAACAGACAAAATTATTTTTTCGATCAGGTTGGGAGAGACTGATAATAGTAAAAACATATAGATGGTGTTAAATAGTAATAAACACCTTTGAGAAAAAATGAAACAGGAGAGGGGAAGAAGGAGGACTGGAGGTGAGAGTGGTGAGTTTTTAAAAGATAGATCAGAGATAAATGGCAATAGACACCCAGCATTAAAGTTGAGGGTTGGACTCGTTGCTGGCAGAGGGGTGGGCATGGTGCAGGCTGGCAAGGTCTGCCTGGGAGGAAGGTGGTTTTCTGCTCAGCTCGACAAGGACCGCCGTGTGGGAAGACAAAGCCCAATTGGCAGGTATTCCGATTTTCCAGAGGAAACTTAGGGATGTACCACCTGCCTGGAGAGCTGCTAGCAAGCAAGGCAAAATTCTCCACATCCTTAAGAGTTCAAACTTCCCTTCCCACTCAGCATGTTCAAAACAAGAGTCGGGGAGTTGTGCTGGTGCCCTCTCCTTTCCATCCTGCCCCATACCTCCCCTGAAGCCATTGCTTTCTGCGTGAATGACGGGAAGGGAAGGACAGGGTATGAATGTAGAAAGAAAACAAATCACAGATTAGGATTACCCAGCCCCACTTGTCCAGTCAGTTTGTTTTCTCTTCTCAGCGCAACCTGAATGTTGGAAGCATTGCCTTGCAAAGTCAGTAGTCAACAGGGAAGGTTCGGATTTGTTTTTTTCCTGGAAAGCTGCAGAATGGGATATTGCTAGAGATCCCAATGGGAAATTTCCCAGATAGGAAAGCCATATTGGCTTGTGGAGTGCCGGGGCTTGGCATGGGGGCACTGCCTTGGCAGAGCTGTCTTGATGTTTATGGGAGGCATTGCCAACACCAGCGGAACTTCCAGCAGGAGTTTTATGACCCTTTTTCATCCAAGCCACTATTTGGGCAGACGCCTGATTACTTCTAATGACCCCGTTTCTGTGGCAATGGCCAAGTCCTCTGTCATCCTGCCATGGCCTGGAATGGCCCTGGTTTTAGAAAAGGGATGCTTCTTGTAATGCGCGGAGGCACTAATGGCTGCTCTCCAGGATCCTGGCCTCCTGTGCCAGCAGGCAGAAGAGCCAAAAAGCAACAATGCAAGTGTGCAGAAACCATTCTTGAGACAGAGGGATCATTGGTTTGCCCATTACTAAAGATGCCCAACTCTTTACTAGTCAAGAAAATCTTTGTCCTTTGAAAGTTTATGTATTTCTCTAACTTCTGAGGAAGTCAATATCTGAGAATGAAGGAAACTTTTGTCACAAGGATTGATGGTTGGGAAAAAGAATGAATGGCCCATTTTCTGGTGCTAAAACATGCTCCTAAGTGGCCAACTGGCTTCCAGTCATAGGCTCTTGGCGTGATCAACGCATGTGTGATGGTGTCTGTAACAGCTATCCCAACTTAGGGGGTCAGGGGAGTCTCTAGCTTATTCACTTAGTACGTACCCTTAAAATACACATGCCAGGGTTTCTAAACTGCCACCTCCCTAGGACCCCACTCCACTACTATTTGGGGATGGGGGAGGTCATAGTATCTGAAGTTTTGTAAGTGGAGATTTTTTACTTACAGTAAGTGAAATGGAAACTGACCAATACCTTAGGACAAGGTTAGATGCCATTTCCGCTAAGAGGTGACCAGCGAGATGCTGGATCCTGACAAAGCAAAGATGTGGTCCCGCATCTCAGGTGACAGGCAGTGGTCATTGAAGTGAATGCTGAGTTACCAGCTGGCAATGCTTACTCTGCCATGTGGCTTCCAGACTTTCAGCAAATGTTCTTCACTGCTCTTCTCAACCAGATCCACCCATCTAACTACTTCCAAGCCTTGGTCTCTCTTCTCGAAAATCTCTCCAGCTCCCAGCTATCAGGGACCTCTTGGGAACCCACTTCCTTCTCCACTGACTCAAATCCCTGCTAGTCTGATGGTCCAAAGATCCTTCTTTTTCCAGAGAGCACTTCCTCCTGTTGCCTCTGCCACAAAAAGCCTTTCGCCCTCATTGTTCTTTGTTCTTTTACATTGCATGACCTTGGAGATTGTTTAGGCTCAAAGCCAGAATCCACCAAAATTCAGTTCCCTTTCCTCAAAGGTAGAGCGTAGCTTTCAAACCTTCCAGTGTCACAAGAAAAGCAAGGGGGAATACCAACAGCTCAGTTGTCTATGTTGAAATAGTCTGAACGCCTGTTCACCTGAAAAAGAGAGTTATTTGGACCATTCTCCAGGAGTGTTATTTTGGAGTAAGTCACAACTTACTTGGTCCAGGATTCACTGCCCACTGTGGAGACAAAGTTTCTCAAATTCCTTTATCAGCACCAGGAAGCAAGCCATTCAGTCCCACTGTCCACAGTTTTGCTGAGAATTTTTCTGTAGAGTTTATATGTTATTGTCATTCTGCCTGTCTGTATGTCTGTCCACCTATCATAAAAATTAGGTAGTGGGAAAGTGTTCAGTCTATTTAAGGAAATAAATACTCAAAAACTAGTTTTTGCCTTTTGTGTGTGCCAATACGCAGCTTGATTCCAAATATGATGATACCGTTTCATGCCTAATTCCATCTGCCTGGGATCTAACACCGGCTCTGCATCTGACTACCTTTGTGGAAAATGGGTCAACGTCTGCAAGTCTGTTTTCTTCGCCCAACACAGAGTGCAAGAGGCTTTCCCTCATAAGGCTGCTGTAGACGTTAAATGAGAGAGGCTAGGTCGAGAGCATGGCAAAGAGGAAGACCCCATTACGTATTAGACTGGGCTATTGTTATTATTAAGGTGGGACAAATAGACCACACTCTGTTCCATATTTCTCCCCTTTGGCCTATAAGGTTTGCTCTTGCACATTCTTGAAAGTAACAGAACCACATGTCTTTTCAAACAGTAATAATGATAGATATCAGTATGCAGTTCTGACTGTATGCGAGGCAATTTGCATGCATTATTTCATTCAAACCTGGCAACAATTCCATGAGGTGCCACTACTATCAGTTCAACTTTGTAAAGGAAAGGCTTGAGCTGTGAGACTTAATCAAGGGCATTATCATTTTCAGTGTAGACGCTAGGATCCAAGCCTGGTTCGAAATCCATAGCTGATACTCTTAACTAGCCCTGCATATGCCTCATTATTCAAATGCCAAATAATTCAGAATTTTGCTAACTCTGCAAGAATTTATTCTCGGCGAGGCGTGGTGACTCGCCTGTAATCCCAGCACTTTGGGAGGCCGAGGTGGGCAGATCACTTGAGGTCCAGAGTTCAAGACCAGCCTGGCCAACATGGTGAAACCCCGTCTTTACTAAAAATACAAAAATTAGCCAGGCGTGGTGGCTCATGCCTGTAATCTCAGTAACTCAGGAGACTGAGGCACAAGAATCTATTGAACCTGGGAGGCGGAGGCTGCAGTGAGCCGAGATCAGGCTACTGCACTCCAGCCTCGGCATAAAGTGAGACTCCATCTCAAAAAAAATAATAATAATAATAAAGTAAATTAAAAAAAAATTTTTTTTAAAACCTTTACCTGAATCCAGATGGGGTTGACTTTACTGTTCCTATGTATTTACTTTGCTTAGCAATCCTAGGATAGTAGGTACTGCTGAAAATAAAGTTACAGAAGTTTTTCTTCTCCCATTTTCTTATTCTCTTTTGTTTTTTTTTGTTTGTTTGTTTGTTTTTTGAGATGGGGTCTCGCTCTGTCACCCAGGCTGGAGTGCAGTGGCACAATCTCGGCTCACTGCAAGCTCTGCCTTCTGGGTTCACGCCATTCTTCTACCTCCGCCTCCTGAGTAGCCGGGACTACAGGCGCCCGTCACCATGCCCGGCTAAGTTTTTTGTATTTTCAGTAGAGACAGGGTTTCACCGTGTTAGCCAGGATGGTCTCGATCTCCTGACCTCGTGATCCACCCGCCTCGGCCTCCCAAAGTGCTGGGATTACAGCCGTGAGCCACCACGCCCGGCCTTCTTATTCTTTTTTTAAATAAGCCTGTAACTAGTAAAGAAAACCAAGGACAAATCTATTTATTAGCATTGTTTCAGGAACTTCAGATATTAAAAAGCAATAAAACACTAATCCACTAAAGTAGTTTCTGCACACTTGTTTATATGTGACATAGCGCTGACTTCACAACTTGGACTCATGAAGTTATTTTCCTCCCGCGCTGAGACAGAGACCTATGAAGCAGCTTGTGGAAGCTGCCACAAGGACTGCCATCCAATGATTCATTTGGTTCTTGGTTTTTTGGGGGCTTGTGTTTTCTTAGTTGGAGGTAGGGGTTCTTTCAGGAGAAGTTCAGTAACTGACAGCTACAAGATCTTTACACAGAACGGTTACTGCTAAACCAAACCAAAATACCAACAGGGTTTTGGACTCGATGGTAAATTTTTGTTTGTTTGTTTTGTTTTAATATGGAAGCTCCCCCTGTCGCCCAGGCTGGAGCGCAGTGGCGTGACTTCGGCTCATGGCAACCTCTGCCTCCTGAACTCAAGCGATTCTCCTGCCTTCGCCTCCAGAGTAGCTGGGATTACAGGTCCTGCCACAACCCCCAGCTAATTTTTTAATTTAATTTTTTTTTTTTTTTAGTAGAGTTGGGGTTTTACCATCTTGGCCAAGCTGGTCCTGAACTCCTGACCTCAAGTGATCCACCCGCCTAGGCTTCCCAAAGTGCTGGGATTACAGGCGTGAGCCTTTGCGCCCGGCCCCCATGATAATTTTTATCACATGATGTTATCCAAGGATGAAGCCACAAATGATAGGGATATAGGCTAACATTTTCACCTTTCATGAGCAAAATGAAGGGAAATAAAGATGCTCTGGGGGATTTTCAACAAGTGAAATTTACTCAGTATAAAGTATTATACTTTATTTGATCCAGACCAATAAAATTTATTAAGCATATTTTGTGTGCCAGGCACTCTTCTAGGCATTGATGAAAACAGAATCGTTGTTCTCATAGAGTTCTTATTACAGTGGAGATAGACAAGAAACAAATACACATGAACTGGGTTGAGTAGCAATAAGGGCCATAAGAAAAGCCTGCATGAGGACATAGAGGATTCAGTAGAGGCCGGGCATGGTGGCTCACGCCTGTAATCCCAGCACTTTGGGAGGCCAAGGTGAGCAGATCGCTTGAGCTCAGGAGTTCAAGACCAGCCTGGACAACATGGAGAAACCCCGTCTCTACAAAATGAAATACAAACATTAACTAGATGTGGTGGTGCACGCCTGTAGTCCCAGCTACTCAGGAGGCTGAGGTGGGAGGATCACCTGAGCCCAGGAGGTCAGGACTGTAATGAGCCTAGATTGTGCCACTGCACTCCAGCCTTGGTGACAAAGCCAGACCTTGTCTCAAAGAAAAAGAAGAGAGAATGCAGTAGAGTTAGGGCAGTCCATGCCAAGGAGGTGACAATTTAGCAGAGGGTTGCATGAATAGAGGAGGTAAGCATTGACCGTATCTGGGAAAGTATGTTACAGGGAAAGGGAACAGTCAATGAAAGTCCCTGAGGAGGCCAAGTGCTGTGGCTCCCGCCTGTAATCCCAGCACTTTGGGAGGCCAAAGCAGGCGGATCACCTGAGACCAGGAGTGCAAGACCAGCTGGGCCAACATGGTGAATACAAAATACAAAAAAGTACAAAATACTAAATATATTTTGTATTTTTGAATACTAAAAATACAAAAAAAATTAGCTGGGCGTGGTGGTACATGCCTGTAATCTCAGCTACTTGGGAGGCTGAGGCAGAAGAATCATTTGAACCCGGGAGGCGGAGGTTGCAGTGGGCCGAGATGGAACTACTGCACTCCAGCCTGGGCGACAGAGCAAGACTGTCTCAAAAAAAAGAAAAGAAAAGAAAAGTCCCTGAAGAAAAAACGGCCTCATGTGTTCAAATACGACAAGGAGGCCAGTGTGCAGAGGTGAGGGAGCGTAGAAGAAAGGCAATGAAGTTTTCAAGGACCTCATGAAAAGCTTGTTAGAGCCAGCATAGTTTTTATTCGTACTCTGAGCTTGTGTGTTTTCCCCTACATTGGTGATAGAAATGCCTTTCTTTAATGCAAAGATGGTAAGGCAGTGTTCTTTTTGTTGGAAAGTTATTGTGTCGGTTCCTTGAAATTTTTTTTAATCTGATCTGTGAAATCCAGAAGTCTGGGAATGTCAGGAGACGTCTGGTGGCATTCTGTAGGTGGGAGTGTCACGGTGTCGTAGGAAGTTCAGGAATCTGAAGTCTGTGTCCCAGCCATCCTCTGTTCCAGACATGCTGGGTGACATTAGGCAAGGAATTTCTATTTCTGGGTTTCACTTTTCTAGTCTCTAAAATGCAGAGAGCAGCTTTAAAGAATCCTGAGCTGATGAGGGCTTAAAGGACATGGAAAGCCGGAGAGGGAAGTCAAGGAGTCAGGCAGATGGACCTGGGGAGCTGCTCTGGGCAGGCTTTTTGTGAAGGGACAGCCCTACTCTCTATGTGGGAAGTCTCAAGGTTACCATCTCCTCCTCGAATTTTTCAAAAAGAAGCAGCAATCATGGTTTTTATGTGCAATCTCTCTGTTCATAAATATTAGCAACTGCTTTAATTAAAAACTAAACAAGGCCAGGCACGGTGGCTCACACTTGTGATCCCAGGAGTTTGGGAGGCCAAGGCAGACAGATAGATTGAGCCCAGGAGTTTGAGACCAGCCTGGGCAACATAGCAAGACCCCGTCTCTACGAAAAAAATTTTAAAAATGAGCCAGGCATGGTGGCATGCGTCTGTGGTCCCAGATACTCAGGGGCCCGAGGTGGGAGGATCAGGCGTTCAAGGCTGCAGTGAGCCGTGGTGGTGGCACTGCACTCCAGCCTGGGTAACAGAGCAAGACCTTATCTCAAAAAACAAAACCAAACCATGTGAGCCCATAAAACACGTTTGTGGGTTGGGTTTGGCTGAGGGATGGCACGTTCATTTGCTGGAGCTGCTAAAACAAATTACTACAAACTCAGTGGCTTAAAACAGCAGAAATTAATTCTCTTGCAGTTATGGAGGCTGGAGGTTGGAAATCAAGGTGAAGGCAGGGCCACACTCCATCTAAAGATATTAGGGATGAGCCCATCCTGGCCTCTTCCAGCTTCTGGCGTTCCTTGAGTTGTGGCCGCATTGCTCCAGCTTCTTCCTCCTTGTTCACACGGCTTTCTCCATGGGTCTCTGTCCTCTCTTCTTATAGGATTGTCAGCCATTGCTTTTCAGGCCTACCTCATCTTGATTACATCTACAAAGGCTCAATTTCCAAGTGAGGTCCCATTCACAGGTAAGAGGGGTCAGGACTTGAGCCTATGTTTTTGGGAGGACAGAATTCAAGCCACCATGATGGATATGACCTCTATTATAAATTCTTCAGTATAGAGACTCTGGCCTAGGAATCTGGGAACCACAGAATGATTAAAAGCTGCTCTGTAAAGTTTACAAAATCTGTCTCTCCAGGAAGCGAATGATGAATGTGAGAGAGTTCATACGGGTTTCCAAACAGCATTGTCCTGGCTGCAAGACCCAGGTCAAGTCAGACACACGCTACTCTTCAGAACAGTGTTAGGTGGCGTATTCGTTTCCTGGGACGGTTGTATGAAGGACCACACACTGGGTGACACAGGGCAACAGAAACATGTTGTCTCACAGTTTTGAAGGACAGTCTGCCATCAAAAGTCAACAAGGGCTGGGTGCAGTGGCTCATGCCTGTAATCCCAGCACTTTGGGAGACCGAAGCGGGCAGATCACTTGAGGCCAAGAGTTTGAGACCAGCCTGGCCAACATGATGAAACCCCATCTCTACTGAAAATATAAAAATTAGCCGGGCATGTTGGCATATGCCTGTAGTCCCAGCTACTCCAGAAGCTGAGGCACAAGAATTGCTTGAACCCAGGAGGTGGAGGTTGCAGTGAGCTGAGATCACACCACCGCACTCCAATCTGGGCTACAGAGCGAGACTCCTTCTCAAAAAAATAAAATAAAATAAAATAAAATAAAAAGAGTTAGCAGGACATGCTCCCTCAGAAGGCTCTAGAAAAGGACTCTTCCTGCCTCTAACTTCCCAGTGACTCCCAACAATCCCTGGTGCCCCTCAGCTTGTGGCAGCATCACTCAACGTCTGCCTCCTTCTTCTCTGTGTTTCTGTGTCCTCTTCTTGTCTTACAAGGACTGAATTAGGGCCCACCCTAATTAAGTCTGACCTCTTCTTAATTACAAATGGAAAGACCCTATTTCCAAATAAGGTCACATTCTGAGGTTCCAAACTGCCATCAATTTTGAGGTGACTCTCTTCAGTCAGTACTCAGTTCAGGCCAGGCGCAGTGGCTCATGCCGTAATCCCAGCTCTTCGGGAAGTCAAGGCAGGCGGATCACTTGAGGTCAGAAGTTTGCGACCAGCCTGGCCAACATGGTGAAACCCCGTCTCTACTTTAAAAAAAAAAAAATTAGCCAGGCGTGGTGTCACATACCTGTAGTCCCAGCTACTTGGGAGGCTGAGATAGGAGAATCGCCTGAACCCAAGAGGCAGAGGTTGCAGTGATCGGAGATCACACCATTGCACTCCAGCCTGGGTGACAGAGCGAGACCTTGTCTCAACAAAAAAAAAAAGAAGACAGGAAGAAAGCAAAGGAGGGAGGGAGAGAGGGAGGGACCTAGTTTATTCACCCAATACCGGTTCTCTTGTCTCCAAGGTCTCTTCCATCTGCCTGACTCTGTGACTCTAACTTTTCTGTCTTTCCTTGAGAGTCTTTGCTGGCCTTTCCATTCAACCGTTTCCTTAAGGAACTTTCATCAACTTCCAAACGCCCCCACCAATCTAAAGCTCAGCTTCAGCTGGAAAATGTCTTAGTGGTAAAATGGTTTAGGGAGAAAAAAGGCTTTATTTCCTCTGATATTTTTAAACCTGATACCTCCTCACTTTCAGACTTTAAGCTTCAGTGAACCGCTCTGAAAATCTACCTCCTGGAATCATGGGATAGAACATACAGGGGAGGAAAAGCAAACCACTTTTTCACTTTCTATGTCCCAGGGATTAAAGAACTTCAAGAAAAGTGCTCCTGGCCAGGCGCGGTGGCTCAAGCCTGTAATCCCAGCACTTTGGGAGGCCGAGACGGGCAGATCACGAGGTGAGGAGATCGAGACCATCCTGGCTAACAAGGTGAAACCCCCGTCTCTACTAAAAAATACAAAAAAACTAGCCGGGCGAGGTGGCGGGCGTCTGTAGTCCCAGATACTCGGGAGGCTGAGGCAGGAGAATGGCGTAAACCCGGGAGGCGGAGCTTGCAGTGAGCTGAGATCCGGCCACTGCACTCCAGCCTGGGCGGCAGAGCGAGACTCCGTCTCAAAAAAAAAAAAAAAGAAAGAAAGAAAAAAAGAAAAGTGCTCCTTACCTTTCCAGCCATATTCCACAACGGCCTTTTCGAACCGCAGTTCTTTATGCATTTCCTTTCCATCACGTCTCTGATGAGTCTTTCTATTGCTTTGCATGACAAAATACACCAAATCCTAAACTTGTTCTTGTGAGAAAATGGAAAAGTTCACAAGGAAAGAAAATGACATGAGTGAGCAATGGTATTCAAAAGTAAGGAGATTAGATAATGATGCAATTAGAGCCCATTTCTATGGTTTTCTATAATTCCGAACATTTGCTGATGACTTTGACTGGTTTGGTATTTATTCTTATATCATATCAATTTAAAATCGCCCTCTATGCTATGTCTAAGAGGAATGATAAATTATGAAGAAAATATGCTCTGAAGAATTTTTTAAAGGGCTATCTGATGTTGACCTGAGATGTTATTATGAGGCCATCCATCCATTCTATCATTTGTGTTCCAAGCATTTTAAATATTTAAATGGCCTTTCTTCTTGTTCGTTAATGAGAGTTTATTTGCATCTAGCACATAGTAACTGACTAGAAATGGCTTTCTTCTTCTTGTGTTCTCAATCCAGTGGAAATGGGGAAACCAGTGAGGAAACCAATGTTGTCAACCCAAAGAGAGACAGTGATGACTTAAAGTTGGGTGGAAGTGATGAGAAATAGTTGCATTTCGGATGTATATTCAAGTTGAAGCCAACAGGATTTTCTGGTGGCTTGGCTGTGAAATCTTACAAAAAGCAATGAGTCAAACATGTCACTACAATTCTGAGTGAGGTTTTTATAAAGTCAGAGCTACAGGTCAAAGGCACCAGGTTCCTGAAGCCAGGATCTGAGTGGGCTTCAGATGGGGCCTGTGTAGAATTCTTCTTAGACCATCGGTTACCATTACAGTAACAACTCCAAGTTGGCTTCCTATTAAAAAGAGACCAGATCACCTTGGATTATATGATTGCTTCCCAAAGTGTGATAGATGCACTACACATACTAATAAGAAGATTTTGTGTTTTACAAAAACCTATTTATCTTAACTTTTATTTTAGATTCAGGGGTACATGTGCAAGTTTGTTGGTTTATTATATAGGTAAATTGAGAGTCACAGGAGTCTGCTGTACAGATTGTTTTGCTAATAAACATCGTATCCAATAGGTAGTTTTTCCATCCTCACCCTCCTCCCTTCACCCTCCAATAGGCCTGGTATCTGTAATTCCCTTCTTGGTGTCCATAGATACTCAATGTTTAGCTCCTACTTATATATGAGAACACACGGTATTTGTTTTTCTGTTTCTGTGTTAGTTCACTTAAGATAATGGCCTCCAGCTTCATCCATATTGCTGCAAAAGATGTGATCTCATTATTTTGTATGGCTATGTAGTATTTCATGGTATATATGCCACATTTTCTTCATCCAGTCTACCACTGATGGGCATTTAGGTTGATCCCAGGTCTTTGCCGTTGTGAATAATGCTCTGATGAACACATGTGTGCATGTGTCTTTATGGTAGAATAATTTATATTCCTTTGTGTATATACCCAGTAATGGGATTGCTGAGTTGAATGATAATTTCATTATGAGTACTTTGAGAAATCTCCAAACTGCTTTCCACAATGGCTAAACTAATTTGCATTCCCACCAGTAGCAAGTAAACATTCCCTTTTCTCGGCAACCTCACCAGAATCTGGTTTTGTTTTGTTTTTTTCCATCTTAATAGCCATTTGCACTGGTATGAGATGGTATCTCATTTTGGCTTTGATTTGCATTTCTCTAATAATTAGTGATGTTGAGCATTTTCTCATATGCTTCTTGGCCACATGTATGTCTTCTTTTGAAGAATGTCACGTCCTTTGCCCACTTTTTAATGGGATTATTTTTTGCTCACCTTTGTCAGATACATAGTTTGCAAATTTTTTCACCCATGCTGTAGGTTGTCTGTATACTCTATTGACAGGGGGAAAAAACCACTATTTTTAAATAGCCTTATCCCAAGTCATAATCCATAAAACTATGGTTTTGATGGACATATTTTTAAAATTTATTTTGGGGCACTTATTTCATTGAGAATTACACATACACATATACACATGTGTACACACACACACACAGAAACACACACCAGCCCATCAAACTCAGGAGTGCATGGATTATAGCCTAAGGGCGAGATTAACTTTAAAAAAAAAAAACTTGATTCCAGAATGTGGCAAAAATTGTGAAGGTGGCCTGCAAATGAGTGCAGATTGAAAAACACAGAATTATATCAAGTCTTATCTGCATGCATATGAAAATGACAGGAGAATAAAATTCAAATTCAGTTAGTGAAAAATCCTTCTAATACAGAGTCTATGTACTTCTACAAATCAAGGCGACAAACTAGCATAAAAGAGGAGATGAAATGACAGGATGTGAGGGGTGATATGAGTGGTACTTATTCCCCAAATGAAATAATGACTTACTAAAGGAAAGTTGAGTGAGGAAAAACATTGATAATTGTCCAATAAATCTTTCCATAACCTCCCATTAGTCATCACAGCATTTCAGTCCCTTTTTCACCTAGGAAGGGAAGTCAGACGTAAAGCACAAGCAAGCAATTGCTGAAGCCACACCAGGGAGCCCCAGCGCTGCTGCTTTTCCCATCTCAGGGTGCCTGTGGGTGTTCTCCTTTCCTGTAGCATCAAGACCATCAGATAGATTTTAAATAGACATTTGCCCTTTTTAGAACTACTGGGAAACATTCTGTGTGCACCAAAATTATGTTTTCTGCTCCGGCCTTGGGACCTGGGTCAAGTTAAATTATCTCCTCATTACCAAAAAGATTTGAAAACAGTAGTTCTGGGTACTAACTCCTTTGCCAGTTTGCCTTCATTTCTTTATTTAGTATTTCAGCACAGAATTGTGTATCTCTTACTCTAAGAGGAGAGAAGATACTTAACAGATAAATACATAAACATTTGGCAATTCAGTTTGGTGTTACCAAGAAATACAAAATGTTGTAAGGGTCTATACCAATGAGGAGGCCTTGCCTTATAAGTCCTGGGAGTCACGGAAGACCACCCTAAGAAATTGAGGTTTGGGGAGAAGTTAGCCAAGTGAGAAGAGGGAGGAAGAACATTCCAGACAGGGATACCAATTTGCACTAAAGCTCTAAAGCATAAAGGACTTGGTGTGTTTGAAGAACAGAAAGAAATTTGTCATGTCATACCTAGGGTGACCAACTGTCCTGGTTTGCTCTGGACTGAGGAATTTCCCAGGATGTGGGGCTTTCTGTGCTAAAATCGGGAAAGTGTTGACAAATGGACCATCCTTGTAATAAGCAACAGGAACAGTGATGTGAAACCAAGCTGGAGAGATGAGCAGGGACCACGTATCTGAATCACCACGAGTTACTGCTAGGATCCCGCCGTCTTGTCTGACTTCTTGGGGCCTCCAGATAACGAGGATATTCTCTTCTGCATATCTTCCCAAAACTTAGAGGCTTAAAAAATAATTTATTATTATCTCTCACAGCCTAGGAGTTGACCTGACTCAGCTAGGATGTCTCATTTAGGGTCTCTCATGCAGTTGCTTGGGCTAGAATCACTTGAAGCCTTTACTTCCAGTTGGCTTTCTCCACTCGTATCTGGTATCTCAGCTAGAATGGTTGAAACAACTGAGAGCTAGCTGGGCATCTCCCCTTCACCTCACTTGTGTGTGTATGTACATGTATGTGTACACTCATGTGCACGGCCACCCCATGTGACTAATCTGGCTTCCTCACAACATGGTGGTTTCAACACAGTCAGACTCCTTACATGGTGCCAACTTTCCCTAGAGCAAGCACTCTCAGAAGCCCACAGAAGTTACAAAGTCTCTTATGACCTAGCTTCAGAAGTTACCTCTTTTGCATCCTATGGGTCAAAGTGAATCACAGGTCTAGGCCAAATTCAAAAAGCGTGGAAACAGTCTCCTCTCCATGGGAGGAATAGCAAAAATCGGTGGCCATCTCCCTTCTTTGGATGCTGTGGGTCAGTGTGCCTCACACAATCGTGGTGTACTTCACTGACAACAAGATATGCTTGGCCTCATGAAAACAAGCGAGGAGTCATTGCAAGTCTACCTCAAACATGGATAGTTTGAACAAGACTTGTGTAAGTCAAGGCCTCATTCTGATACTGCAACATTTTACAGTCCCTTTCCAGAACCTTACACTTGCTCTCTCTGCTGCATCAAGGAATCCTGCCTGATGGGCTAGAGAAGGAGCAAGCCTACCAATGAGACCTTCACTTCAGTTCCAAGCTCTCTGCCTTAAGTACTTCTTCTTGTGACCTGTTGGGGAGTTCTACATTCCCCTGTGACTTTCTTACAGTCCCCAAGCAAATCAGAGCTCTCTCACTCGGTAGCTTGGAAGCAATACTACTGCTTGACTTTTCCTTGCTTACCCAGAATCTATCGACTTTCAGATGTCAGCAAACTCATTCTTTAAAGGGCTTGATGGTAAATATCTTAGGCTTTCAAGGTTTTGCTGTCTCTGTTGCAGATACACAACCTGAGGTTTATAAAATTTACAAAAACAGGCCGCTGGGCTGGTTGTGGTGGCTCACACCTGCAATCTCAACTTTTTTGGAGGCCAAGACGGGCGGATCACTTGAGACCAAGATTTCGAGAGACACCTGAGCAACAGGGCAAAACCCCTTCTCTATAAAAAATACAAAAACTTAGCTGGGCGTGGTGGTGCATGCCTGTAATCCCAGTTACTCGGGAGGCTGAGATAGGAAGACTGCTTGAGCCCAGGAGGTCAAGGCTGCCGTGAGCCATGATCGGGCCACTGCACTCCAGCCTGGGTGACAGAGTGAGACCTTGTCTCAAAAAAACAGAAGGCTACTACTGGCCAAGTCCCTTGGCTATAGTTTGCTGGCCCCGGATTAGATGCTTGTCTCAATGTCTCAGGGATAAGTATTCTCTCTTTCCACTATGGGAAATGTGAAGACAGAATATCCTAAGATGAGAGAAACTTCAACTTTCACTCGGTGATTCCGTTCAAAAAAACAAAAATAATAGAACCTAGGCCGGGCACGGTGGTTCACGCCTGTAATCCCAGCACTTTGGCAGGCCGAGGCAGGCAGATCACCTGAGGTCAGGAGTTCAAGACCAGCTGGCCAACATGATGAAACCCCATCTCTAATAAAAATACAAAACATAGCCAGGCATAGCAGTATGCGCCTGTAATCCCAGCTACTTGGAGAGCTGATGTAGGAGAATCGCGTGAACCCAGGAGGTGGGGGCTGCAGTGAGCCAAGATTGTGCCACTACACTCCAGCCTGGGTGACACAGCAAAACTCTGTATCAAAATAATAATAATAATAATAATAATAATAGTAGTAGTAATAGAACCTAATGCAGAGCACAAGCTAAATGATTAGCCAAGGAAAATGTCATTCAAAATCTCCCACACCTTAAACTGGAAGCCAGAAAAAAAACTTTTCAAATTGGTACTGAATTTGTACCTTTAAGCCCCAACAGGTTTTCTCCCTGTTTCAGTGTGTCTCTGAAAATTCATAACAAAGTTAAAACCCTGTGTAGTGTTTTTCACATGACAGAAGTTCAATGGCTTCATCTGAAAATTAAATCAGTGTTTTCCAAAATGTGAAACATACACCTCTGGTAATAAATGAAATTTGAGGTAGGACAGTTAATGAATAATTTTTGTTAGAATTGTCTATTTATTGATCACCAAACTTATTGTAATATGTCTTTTAAAAAATATAACTGCCACGTGGAACCTATTACCTTACAGATGTTGCTTAGGACAAGGGAAAGAAGATATTTACATTTTTTAAAAGTCACTTGATGTAAATAAAACACTAAAGAAAAATAATATGAGAGATGATATGAGGATATAGAAAAAATTTGTGAGGACAGTAAACAAATTATTCTTTCTTGGGAAACACTGGAATAAATGTTTCCTATCCCATCCTGGCTGTTCAAACACTGGCCTCCACTTAGTGAGCACAGGTACCATGTGGGTTTTTTGTTTATTTTTTATTTTATTTTCTTCATCTCTCTCACCTAGCACAGTGCTTGCTACATAAAAGGCCCACAGTAAGCCAGGCATGGTGGTACATGCCTGTAATCCTGGCACTTTGGGAGGCTGAAGTGGGTGAATGGCTTGAGCCCAAGAGTTCGAGACCAGCCTGAGCATCAGGGCGAAACCCCATCTCTACAAAAACTAGCCGGCTGTGGTGATACGTCCCTGTAGTTCTAGCTACTCAGCAGACTGAGGTGGGAGGATCACCTGAGCCCGGGAGATAAATGCTGAAATGAGCCGTGATTGTGCCACTGCATTCCAGCCTGGGTGACAGAGTGAAACCCTGTCTCAAAAAATAAATAAGTAAATAAATAAAGGCCCACAATAAATATAGAGTGAGTGGATAAATTAATTAAGTTGTCACTCAGATTATTAGGTTAATTTGAGTCACGGAAAATAATCTGACACTAACTCAAGGATCTAGCATTTCAGATGTTCTTAAGAACAGTCTGAAGTTTGCAGAGCAGAAGAGATGAGCTTGTTTAAAATCAGTCAATTAGAAGTGGACAGTCTCTTGGGATGTCTTTGCCAAGAGAAGCCCAGTGGTGCCATAAATCAGGATGTCTAACTGAAGCAATGTTTTAGGAATTAAACAGCAATTAAGTCAAATGGGAAAGTTTCTATGGAACACCTTTGACACCGTGGGGGGAAGGTCAAAACAACCCCAATAGTCTATGGGGAAGAATGGCTTTCTTCCACAGGGCTTGCTGGTTAATAATTATCAAACGTATCTGTGATTAAAACCCTCTTTCTTCCAAAGACTTTATGATCTTACCATCGATTTCCCTCCTGTAACATCAGGAGCCAAAGCAGAAAAATCACTGAGTATCACAAATGCAGGAAACCGTGGAGAAAAGACTTGGAAAGGAAATGTGTAGCGAAAACTTTCGTCCTGCCAAAAACTAGTTTTGTGAAACTGGTTCTCAAAATAGATGGCATAACCTGTATCTGTTTACCTAGCAACAATAATTTAAGGCATTTCAACATCAATGTCACCAACTTCAAGAGAAGCCTAACTTGAACTTGAAGGTTGATGGTGGGAGAGGGTGTGTGTGTGTGCGCATGCGCATGTGTGTGTGTGCATATGTGTTATAAAAGGTTTATTTAAAACTATGGTAAATTCTTTCATAACAGTGTTTCCAAAGATATGGGACTCCTACTGCAATAGAGGTGATTTTAGGTAAAATGTGAACAAAAAACAAAGGCTTTCTTATTTTAGCAGCTACAGAGTCTTATATAAAGCAAAATAAAAATATACTCAATACATCCATGATAGTATGAATTATTGCTTAGAATGAGGTAGTTTTTTAAAGTATGTTAATTTCTCTAAAAAGAATATTAAGGAAATAATTGAACATAGGGGTGACTCTCAAACATGGCAAAATTTATAAAAATTGCTTCCCAAATGGCTGAGGATTGTGAAACACTGTTGTATAGCGTAGCCAGGACTCTTTCTAACACACAACGCGAAAAGAAGGAGCTTTCATCCTTCGTTTAATAAAATCCAACAAAGACAGTAAAAAGAATAATGGGGCAGAAGGTAGGGATGAAGAATTCTCTTTTCAAGTTCAGATTATCCCAGCTGATTATCCAAGTGATCACTTTGATGATGGGATTCTGGAAAAATGAACTTCATTGCCAATACTTCATCTACAAGCAGGTAAACAGTTTTCTGCATATTTATGAAATATTTATTTTGTAATGGTTCAAGAGAATGGCAGTTTTGTACATCTCATTTTAAAAATAATAACCATTATTATTATATTATCACTATCATTTGTTTCATTAGGGAATCCTCTCTTTCCCAAAAAAACTAGAAACCACTTATAAGAAAATAGATACTATAGTAATGACTATACTGGTCTCGTCAATTCAGACTGTATTTTGAGTCCATCCTATGCAGAATCCTGCGTTTGTGATTCTAATTCAGGATCCAGCATTGTGTAGCTCTGTGACTTTGTGTGACTCATTCATCCACGAAATCTTGGCTGTAACATTTGTAAAACAAGGATAATGATTCCCACCTCAGATTGATGATTAAATAAGAGAATGTATAAAATATGTACAAAATACCAATCATGAAGTAGGTCCCCAAAACATGTAAATTGCTGCTAGTTTTCTTTTCTTTTTTTTTTTGAATATGTATATATATTTTTTAATTATACTTTAAGTTCTAGGGTACATGTGCACAACATGCAGGTTTGTTACATATGTATACATGTGCCATGTTGGTGTGCTGCACCCAGTAACTTGTCATTTACATTAGGTATATCTGCTAATGCTATCCCTCCCCACTCCCCCCACCCCACAACAGGCCCCGGTGTGTGATGTTCCCCTTCCTGTGTCCAAATGTTCTCATTGTTTAATTCCCACCTATGAGTGAGAACATGCGGTGTTTGGTTTTCTGTCCTTGCAATAGTTTGCTTAGAATGATGGTTTCCAGCTTCATCCATGTCCCTACAAAGGACGTGAACGCATCCTTTTTTATGGCTGCATAGTATTCCATGGTGTATATGTGCCACATTTTCTTAATCCAGTCTGTCATTGATGGCCATTTGGGTTGATTCCAAGTCTTCACTACTGTGAATAGTGCTGCAATAAACATACGTGTGCATGTGTCTTTATAGTAGAATGATTTATAATCCCTTGGGTATATACCCAGTAATGGGATTGCTGGGTCAAATGGTATTTCTGGTTCTAGATCCTTGAGGAATCGCCACACTGTCTTCCACAATGGTTGAACTAGTTTACAGTCCCCCAACAGTGTAAAAGTGTTCCTATTTCTCCACATCCTCTCCAGCACCTGTTGTTTCCTGACTTTAATTGGTCTTAGTTTTCTAGACCTCGCCACTTTCTCTTCACCCGTCACTCACTTTAGCAGTTAGACTGTACATCAGGTCTACTGTACATCATCCACAAAGACCTCACATACAAAAGGCAGAAAATGAACCCATTTGCTTGCCAGTAAATGTCTACCACTGCCTCTAATATCATTTTCTGGAATCCAACTTGTATTCGCATCCTGAATCATTCATGCCTTCATTCAACGAAAATAAATGGACTGCCTCCTCTTGCCATGCACCATGCTTGCTCTCTGGTAAGGAAACCAGCAATTAAATGCATATGTCAGGTACAATCTTCACAGAGCACAAGCTCCAGTGTGTGAAAAATATAACTTGCTTCATTTTTATCCTATAAATTAATTTAATTTCTTTCTTGGAACCCTCCTTATGTCTAGAGGGAAGAAAATACCTCAGTTACTGCAGGGTCTTGTTGGTTAATTCAAGAATTTCCCACTTGCCTTTACTTGGATTGCTTTTATGACTTAGGTAGGGACGAGTTAAGGGAGAAATTGGCGATTTGTCTGGTCCTCAGTGTTCATTTCCTCCCCATGACCTTTGGTGTCTGTGTATGGTCCCTACTGGCAGGTAGTAGGGACTGCTCTTCCTACACTGCATCCACAGAGATGTCCCCATTCCCAAATCCACAGGGTTACCTGCTGTCCCAAGACCCTGTCCCTTTGTGGGCATTGCTTTCTCTGCCAGCTCTTTCTTCTCAGTTAAACTCTGTACTTTTTGGGGGGACAAGGAAAATGTTGGCTGTTGCAAAAAGCTATTCTAAGGCTATGAAAATTGAGACAGGCTGGCTCACACCCTCCTTGCAGGTGGAATTCTGAGGGCTTCCCAGTGCTGCAAGTATGGGTCTCCCTTGCCCCTCAAACTTACCTGGGGAGTCTTTCCATGCCCTTCCTAGGTCTAACGCCACCTAGGGGTAGGCAGTCAAACTTCAGAGTTCTTTTCAGAGACTTATCCCAGTAACTTACTCTCTTGTGTTCCTGAGAGGATCTTTTTGCTCCTCAAATCCCGGCATCCCTTCCCTGCTGGTGCTGGGGTCGGGGCTAAGTAAGGATACAGGGGGGCTCAGGAAACGTTCCACAAATCTGTTGTGATTTGGCCATGCCCTTGGCCTTTGACTCTCCAAAACCCAAAGTTCCGTTCCTCTGCCCTCAGGTTCAGGTTCCTCCGTGACTATCTCCCATCCAAACACGGAACTGTCCCAGTGGTTAAAAGAACTGGAGAAAGGGGAAGAAATCAATGAAGCTGTCCCAAGATTATCCCACCATATGAGCCAACACAACACAGAGTGAAAATAGAGACCCAAAGAGAGCACAGAGCAGCTGCAAGGGGAGGTCAGACGAGAAAGAGAAGCTTCAGGATAATGACATTCAAATTGCTCTTCACGGGCCCTGGTGGCCTTTCTCAGGCACTCTGTGGCTCCCCCCGGGCCACAGTTTCCTGTCTGGATTATATCACTCAGCACTGCAGGAGACCAGGATCATATAGTTCTAAAGATGAATTAATAGTAACCGCTGCACATGTGACTGCAAAACCGCAGACTCTCATGACCAAAGAGATAACCTGGTGTGTGGGGAAGGACAGAGTCCTACGGCTTGGATTTGAGACAGGACTTCTCTAGCTCCCAGTTCTACAACCTTGGCCAAGTCACTGCTCCTCTCAGCGTGCTTCCTTATGTGCAAAATGGGATACCGATCTCTCTTTTACAGGGCTTTTGCGAGACTCTCTATGAAACTACTTTCTCGGCCAGGCACAGTGGCTCACGCCTGTAATCCTAACACTTTGGGAGGCCAGGGCAGGTGGATTGCCTGAGGCCCAGAGTTCGAGACCAGCCTGGGGAACATGGTGAAACCCCGTCTCTACTAAAATACAAAAGAAATTAGCCGGGCATGGTGGCGTGCGCCTGTAGTTCCCAGCTACTCGGGAGGCTGAGGCAGAATTGCTTGAACCTGGGAGGCGGAGGTTGCAGTGAGCCAAGATTATGCCACTGCACTCAAGCCTGGGCAACAAAGCAAAATTCTGTCTCGAAAAGAAAAAAAGAAAAAAGAAAGAAAGAAAGAAAAAAGAAAAAGAAAATGCTTTATCTATCAGAAAGACTACACAAATATTAGGCATCATTTTTACTGGTAGTCTGTCATCAGCCTGAATATAGTCCTAATCTTGAGATGTACCCTAGAAGTTCTTACAAATACCCTAGAAGTTCCATAGGGGTGAATAAATCCATGACTTTTATTTTGTAACTACTTGCTTGTTATTACGGGCCTGGTGTGGTGGCTCATGCTGGTAATCTCAGCAGTTTGGGAGGCCGAGAAGGGTGGATCATTTGAGGCCATGAAATCGAGACCAGCCTGGCCAATACAGCGAAACCCCATCTCCACTAAAACACAATAAAATTAGCTGGGCATGTTGGCTCATGCCTGTAATCCCAGCTACTCGGGAGGCTGAAGCAGGACAATCTCTTGAACCCTGGAGGTGGAGGCTGCAGTGAGCTGAGATTGTGCCATTGCACTCCAGCCTGGTGACAGAGTGAGACTCCGTCTCCAAAAAATAATAACTATAATAATAATTGTTATTACAAAAAAAAAGCCCTGTTTCCATTTCCTCGTAAGCACTCCATCTATTTAAGCTTGCTAATTATTTCAATCCTGGAAGTTTACCAGGATAAATGATTAACTGTTCCCTTAATATAATTTTAGGAGGTAACTAAAAAGCTAGGCTTCCCAAAGTAAGCCAGATCTTACTTTGCCAGTTTAACTTGTTCCCAAACACTCTTCCGGATGACATGTGAGGTCCACCTGGGGCTCTGCATTTCACCTTTTCGCTATTTTCGAAACCCGAAGACATAGGAATGGTGCCCAAGGAAGGCCCCCAGAGACAAAAATGCAAGACGTTGGCCAAGGGGAGGTGTGAGAGCCGAGCAGATTTCCCAGGAGCTGGGAGAGGCAGAGATTTCTTCCAGAAACAGGAAAATTTATGTGGGGAGCACACAGTTGGGAGCCGTGAGCCAGTTCTTGCTTACAAATAGCAGGAAGAGACTAGACGGGGAAGAAAGGAAGACATTCATTACTGAAGGAGAGGAATGTGACTGGGACTGGAAACTCCAAAACTACAGCCCCAAATTGTTTCATGAACGAAGCCATTCACTTTTAGCCAGATTCAGACTCGTTTATTTAGATCAAACTAAGATTCGAATGCAGCAATTTTAATCATTTAATTTTTTGGTGGGGAGAGCATCATACAGTCTGTATCTTCTTTGTTTATGGCTTCACCTTGACGAGCAGTGTCTGTGACTCACGTACTGGGTTTGCCGTCCATTTTCCTGATGTCTAGTCCCTGCCTGACCACTTCCCAGCTCTGTGACTTCAGCAAGGGGCCTGACCTCTCTGGGCCTGTGTTCAGTTTTACAAAATGATTGTGAGGCCTGCTTCACCCTTGAAGTTGTAAGTAAAAATGCCCCCTGACCAAAAATGAGATAAAGCAATAATGATCCAGGTGGTACCTGCGTTACTTAGCATCCTGAGTGGTTTTTTTAGACATCAATGGAGGATACATCTAAGTCTACAATTAAATGATATTGTACTTTCTCATTGTAAAATACAAAGGAGTTAACCCAAATCTAGATATATGGGGAAAGCATGCCACGTGTGGTAGGAATAATATAAAAACAAGAGGCAGAAAGGAGTTAAAGCTTTCTTAAAAGGGATTTTTTTTTTCTCTTTGGAATGTCATATTATTGACTTATGATATTTCAGCTTCTCAGAATTGGAAAATAAAGGAAAATTCAGAAGTGAGTACTGCACAGACACTGGCTAAGTATATATTTCCACCCCCACAGAAAGAAAAAGGCTAATGGAGATACTGGGGCGCCCCAAAGGAGCACTCACGCCTCCCTCCGTGTAGGAAACGCAGATCACAGCCGTCAGAAGGTGAAAGGACAATGCTCCATACTAAGCAGTCACGGGAAGAATGGGAATACCATTCTCAGGCGTGGGGCGTGACAGCCTTCCTCACAATTCTTCCTTAAGAATCTTTCTCTTATCCCCTGTCACCCTGGAGATGTTTTTAAGGTCGCTGTTAGGGCTCCAGTTTTAACCCAGGGTTTCCAATCCAAGCTTTACCTGGTTAGGCAGTACTTGGTCCATGGGGAGCTTCACTTATTCATTCCATCAATTTGATTTAACTCCTTCTGAGCCAGGGACCAGGGATAAATAACCATGACGAACAAAGCCCAGGCCTGCCTGAGGCAGGAAGGAGCCTGGAACTTTCGAGAATCCGAAAAGAAAGCTGGAGAGGCTGGAGTCTAGTGAGCAAAGCAGGAGAGTGGCCCAGACAAGCCTGGAGAGGAAAGTAGAGACCAGATCACTCCAGACACAAAGATGGTGTCCCACCTCCCAGTCCGGAGGACGAGGGCGTTAGACCCATAGTCTCAGCCGCACCTTCATTTTTAAGACAGCATTCCAATCGGCTGTTCCCCCTGCCTCCAAATGAGCCTGGCTCCTCCACTGCAGAAGGCCAGGCCCTGGGTCTCACACAGTATTTAGACAGAACTCACCCCTCACCTTTTAGCATGGCCTGAGAGCCTCAACTGCAATGGCAAGGCTCTGTATTTATGTAACAAGCCCTGCTCAAGTATTTTTAGACCTACTGTTTAGAAACACACAGAGGGGGCAAGAAAGAGAATAAATATGGAAATCAAATGTAAAAACTTCTGGCTCTTGCAACTGGCTTCCTGGGGGAATTTTCCTCTGTGTTCTTTCCACTTCTTCTACTCAGCGGAATGACTGCTAGTCATTAAGGAAATCTGTGAGGAGCTCACGGTACAGGAATTGTACACCAATGCTCCCATCCTCATTTGCATATCCCATTTTTTGATTGGCAGCTGTACATGAAATGCCATATCAGTTGAAAGTATGTTGTGAGCTGGCACTAATGATCCTATGGCTCCAGGGAAACCTGCCATATTGTAATTTGGCTATCAGGCATGAAAGAAATAATTCTAAGTGCCAGGAATGCAAGACTGAATAAATGTTTCACTGCTGCAGGTTGTCAAGGGCGACACTTCTGATTTAGTATAAACGAATGCCCCGTTGCCTTTGGGGTACCGGGAGTTTGCATTGTATCTGAGCTGTGTGTATAAAACATTAGTCTAAGAAAATGGCTTCGGTGTAAGATGGGAAACAGAGGCCTGCTCCCAGAAGGCGGCGGAATGTTTACAACTAATCACTGGATGAAAGGATTTTGCTACCTTCTATAATGACAGGCAAACAGGATTTGCTTTTCCTGAGATGGAGAATAATGGTTATGTTAACTCTGCCTCGCCTAGCCTTTTTTTTTTTCTTTTTAATGAAATGCTCTTTTGTAAAGAAAATCACATCTGTTTCCTTTTATATATGAAAGGGATATAAATTCTTTTTCTTTCCCTCCCTCTGTGTGAATAGCCCGTGGTGTACCTTGGAATTAACCCTTTCAGATGTCATCGGGTTTCAGAGGTCTGGAAACATGGCCACCACTTCCTTCTCCCTGGCTCCTGACTTCACACACCTGCCGATACAGACAGCGTCTTTAGAAGTGGGCAGCGATCACTTCCACTTGAATTTTCACTAACATCCCAAAGCCAATTCCCGGCATACCGAGCTCCACAGGATCTCGCTTTCCACCAACAAACTTCCCCTGTGTTCACTGTACACAATGTAGAAAACAGTGGTCTAAAAAGCAGTGCCTCCCTAGAAGAAATGACACTGGAAGTTTCTTCCTACCTGTGGCCTCTGTTGACCACCTGGGACCTGGCTTCAGGATCATGTTAAGATCTGTTTTATTTTCCCTTGATTCTACATGGGGATATTCTTTGAAGACGGTTTCCACCATGGACTTCCTTGCTTGGATGTCACCAAAGTAAAAGCTCGGGTACCTGTTTAGACATGACAGAACAGCAGTTACAGGAAAAGGCCATTTTTCCATTTGTTCTCTAGGCAAAGGCCAGCTGGGGTAAATCAAGACCGGGCTGGGGAGCACCTGGACCTCTTTTGCTCTCAAGTCTCGATTTGGGAAGAAACCAACCTGACACTTGGACTCCCCTCTTGAAGTGAAAACTTCATTATTGCCTCTCGCCTACAGTTGCAGTGACTCTCGGGTGGGCGTGGCAAGAGTGGGGGTGAAAATGATAACTTAAAAAATAACTAGGCCGGACACAGTGGCTCACGCCTGTAATCCTGGCACTTTGGGAGGCCGAGGTGGGCAGTTTGTCTGAGCTCGGGAGTTCGAGACCAGCCTGGGCAACATGGTGAAACCCCATCTCTACTAAAATACAAAAGAAATTAGCCGGGCGTGGCAGCATGTACCTGTAGTCCCAGCTACTCAGGAGGCTGAGGCAGGAGAATTGCTTGAACTCGGGAGGCAGAGGTTGCAGTGAGCCGAGATCACACCACTACACTCCAGCCTGGGTGACAGAGCGAGACTTTGTCTCTTAAAAGAAAAAAAAAGATAACTAAGAGTATGGTCAGATGATCAGATGTACTCATCCCTATCAAACGGACTCAGGAAGCTCCCATCATAGCAGTCCCTTCAGTCATTCCACTGTTGCAGATTGTGTCACAGGGTTGTAATACAATACACAGATTCCATAAGAGACAGCATCTTACAACGTTTCTCTTCAGTAGGTGAAGAATTTTTAAATTGTAGGTGGAGGACACTGAAGATGCTGTTCATTCAAACTCATATTTCTTGTTCTTTCACTTAAATGACACACACATTATTGGACATTTGCTCTGTGGTGGGCTTTGGAGGTATAAAAATAAATGAGGCAGGTCCTCTGCCCTCAAGTAAGTCACAGTTAATGGGAAATATGCATCAAAACATAAAAGCAACCACATCTACTGTGATGACACAACACTGAAGGTGGGTGAAACCCACAGCCGAGAGCCTGACAGTCACAGTCACAGGAGAAAACGCCAGTTGAACATAGTCGCCTCTTTAACTTTCTTCTTCTTCTTTTCTTTCATTTTTTTTTTTTTTTTCTTGAGATGGAGTCTTGCTTTGTCGCCCAGGTGACCTCGGCTCACTGCAACCTCCGCCTACCGGGTTCAAGCAATTCTCGTACCTCAGCCTCCCAAGTAGCTGGAATTATAGGCGCCCATCACCACACCTGGCTAATTTTGTATTTTTAGTAGAGATAGCATTTTTCACCACGTTGGCCAGGCTGGTCTCAAACTCCTGACCTCAAGTGATCCGCCTACCTTGGCCTACCAAAGTGCTGGGATTACAGGCATGAACCACCACACCCGGCCACCTCTATAAGTTTCAAGGACCAGCTTAAATTTAGGTTTAAATTCAGAAGGCCGTATTGTGTACCCACTACATGCCAGGTACAATATTTAGGTACTTTCCCTTACATTATGTAGTTTAATTCTCTTCCAGTGGCCGATTATTCATTGATATTAAGTTTGCAGAGGTTCAATATTAAGAAAGAATGAAGTGAACCCTGCAGGCAAGCAGGAACATACTGGAATGTGTGACCTTTTCCTCATTAGTTATGGGAGATTTTCCAAAAGTATGAATGTCTGAAAACCCAGACATCTGCAGATAGGGTCCCCTCCTAGTGTTCCTTTCTTTCAGGTAATTCTGTACTTCTCAGAACATCAGCACTTGTAAAAATGACCAAACAGAGTTAACTCTGCAATATCATTCATACCACATTCAAGGGGGATTTCAGAGATTTTCTAAGTGTAACTGGCTTATATGTAGTTTTCACTCAAGCCCAGACTTGAAGCTCAACTCCTACAAAATTGTGTCTCTATTGCTTGTTGAAAGGGTGATGTATATTCAGAGGAAATTGTGTCTAAGTCCACATTAGCCCTGAAAGAGGGGTGGTCATGGAAGACTTCATTGAGGTGGTGATTTTCCAGAATGCATGAATTAGGAGAGGAAATTCCAGGCAGAGTGGCCAAGACTAGCAAATGCTAGGAGGAGGTGACAGAGTATGGCCAGCTTTGGGGTGAAAGACTAGAAGAAAAGTAGTGGCAGAAGGTGAAGTTAGAGTAGTGGGCGGGTGGCCATGCTCTGCTGCTTGATTTTATTGGGTTGCCCACCCACTTGCTTTGAGATCTCCAGACCTGTGGTTTTCAACAGGGAGATGACTTGGCCCCCCAGGGACATTTGACAATGTCTAGAGCCATCTTGGTTGTCACAGTTAAGGAAGGGGTCCCACTGGCGTCTAGTGAGTAGAGGCCGGGAAAGCTGCTAAATATCCTACAATGCCCAGGACCATCCCCCACATCAAAGAATTGTCTGGCCTGAAATGTCAATAGCACTGAGGTTGAAAAGACTTTCCTAGACCATGGCCACTTGTTTTCATGCTGTTCTGGTGTCATGGAGGTAAATGCAAAGCAAGTTTAAACTTTGTGTGTTGGAATACGGATGCCTCAGCACAAATATTTATTTGGAATTCCTGTTCCTTTTGAGCCAGGGAATAGGGTGGGGAGGCAGTGGAGAGAGCGACTTTAGAGAGAAATATTAACCTTGCAAATGTGCGCATTTTCAATTCACATCCTAGTGACAGGCTACAACTTGTAATCAGTATAAAATGATTTTCCGGGAGAGTAAATGCTTATTTTCACTGTCTTGATGTTGGCACTGGATTACTTGGTATTAATCCCAAGGTGACACAGTCACATTTGGAAGCCGTGAGATTTATTTGGATGTCTCGTGGGGCCAGGGGCAGCCTTCATTTTACATCCTTGATCTTGGATAATTTAAATAATAGAGCTGCTTTTCTGTATACACTAGCAGTGTGAAAAGGAAGTTATTCACCCAGGACATATTCCAAGAGCCACGGAAAGCCAGGGAAGGAAGAAGAGAGGATAAGAATGTCTCCATATTTATTGTCATCTCCAAGCTTAACAGCAGCAACTATTATTACAACAAATGGTGAACACTTATTAGATACCAACTGTGTGCCTTCTTCCCTGGCACAAGAAAGCAAGAAAGGCCGGGCGCGGTGGCTCAAGCCTGTAATCCCAGCACTTTGGGAGGCCGAGACGGGCGGATCACGAGGTCAGGAGATCGAGACCATCCTGGTTAACACGGTGAAACCCCGTCTCTACTAAAAAATACAAAAAATTAGCCGGGCGCGGTGGTGGGCGCCTGTAGTCCCAGCTACTCGGGAGGCTGAGGCAGGAGAATGGCGTGAACCCGGGAGGCGGAGCTTGCAGTGAGCTGAGATCCGGCCACTGCACTCCAGCCCAGGCGACAGAGCGAGACTCTGTCTCAAAAAAAAAAAAAAAAAAAAAAAAAAAAGAAAGCAAGAAATCTAAGAGCTTGTACCCACTTGCTCCATTGTACATAATAATGGCCTCTTCTCTTGCATGTGCCCCTGCCATGAGGCTATGCTTGCTATAATTAGTAGTGAGTCGAGACTAGGGTTGCTGCCAAATATCCTACAATGCACAGGACAGCCCCCCATGATGAAGAATTATTTGACCTGAAACGTCAGTAGTACCAGGGTTGAAAAAGGCTTCTCTGGACAAATTCCATCACTATTACCTCTTATGCATAACTCTCTTCTAGAGCAGAGGCCAGCAAAAAAGTTTTTTTATTTTTTTGTTTCACTTTAAATTCTGGGATACATGTGCAGAATGTGCAGGTTTGTTACATAGGTATACATGTGCCATGGTGGTTTGCTGCACCCATCAACCCATCATCCCCATTAGGTATTTCTCTTAATGCTATCCCTCTCTCAGCCTCCCACCCCCTGACAGGCCCCAGCGTGTGATGTTCCCCTCCCTGTGTCTGTGTGTTCTCATTGTTCAACTCCCACTACTGAGTGAGAACATGCGGTGTTTGGTTTTCTGTTCATGTGATAGTTTGCTTAGAATGATGGTTTCCAGCTTCATCCATGTCCCTGCAAAGGACATGAACTCATCCTTTTTTATGGCTGCATATTACTCCATGGTGTGTATGTGCCAGATTTCCTTATCCAGTCTATCATTGATGGGCATTTGGGTTGGTTCCAAGTCTTTGCTATTGTGAACACTGCCTCAGTAAACATACATGTGCATGTGTCTTTATAGTAGAATGATTTATAATCCTTTGGGTATATACCCAGTAATGGGATTGCTGAGTCAAATGGTGTTTCTGGTTCTAGATCCTTGAGGAATGGCCACAATGTCTTTGACAATGGTTGAACTACTTTACACTCCCACCAACAGTGTAAAAGCATTCCCATTTCTCCACGTTCTCTCCTGCATCTGCTGTTTCCCGACTTTTTAGTAATTGCCATTCTAACTGGTGTGAGATGGTATCTAACTGCGGTTTTGATTAGGCCAGCAAAATTTGTTAAGGGATCAGAGAGTAAATATTTATAGCTTTGCAAGCCATACGGCTTCTTTGGCAACTACTGAGCTCTGATGCAATGTGAAGCAGCCATAGACAATATGTAAACAAGAGCGTGGGACTGTTGTGTTCCAATAAATCTTTATTTACAAAAACAGGCAGCTGGGCCAGATTTGTCCTGGAGGTTCTAATTCATCAGCTCCTGATTGACAGTATCTGCGACACTTTTTTTTTTTTTTTTCTATACAACCACAGCTCACTATAGCCTCAAACTCTAGTGCTCAAACGATCCTTCCACTTCAGCCTCCTAAAGTGCTGGGATTGCAGGCATGAGCCACCATGCCCAGCCCAGTGTACTATTTTAAAGACATTCCTTCTGAATATTTAAGCAATGGTATTAAGAATGATAAAATAGCCAAGCACGGTGGCTCACGCCTGTAATCCCAACACTTTGGGAGGCTGAGGTGGGTGGATCACCTGAGGTCAGGAGTTTGAGACCAGCCTGGCCAACATGGTGAAACCCTGTCTCTACTAAAAATACAAAAATTAGCCAGGCATGGTGGTGGGCGCCTGTGATCCCAGCTACTGGGGATGCTGAGGCACAAGAATTGCTTGAACCTGGGAGGCAGAGGTTGCAGTGAGCTGAGATGGTGCCACCGCACTCCAGCGTGGCTGACAGACAGACTTTGTCTCAAAAACAAAACAAAACAAAACAATTAGTAATTCTACATCTCTGAATCTAGTCCTAAGAATACCTTTGGCTTTGCACACATAAATTTTTGCACAAACATGTTCACTGTGGTGATACTTACAATAATAAAGACATGGAGGTAATTTTATTGGTCAATGATAGGGCATCAGAAAAATCTTGTTCTGTGATGGAGCAATGGAATATTGGGCAGTCTTCGAAAGTTATCATTCTAGGCCAGGTGCAGTGGCTGACACCTGTAATCCCAGCACTTTCGGAGGCCAAGGCAGGTGGATCACCTGAAGTCAGGAATTTGAGACCAACCTGACCAATGTGGTGAACCGCGTCTCTACTAAATACAAAAAATTAGCTGGGTGCGGTGACGCATGCCTGTAATCCCAGCTACTTGGGAGGCTGAGGCAGGAGAATCGCTTGAACCTGGGAGGCAGAGGTTGCAGTGAGCTGAGATTTCGCCACTGCACTCCAGCCTGGGCAACACAGCAAGACTCTGTCTCAAAAACAAACAAACAAACAAAAATGAAAGTGATCATTCTGAAGGGTTTTCATGGTGTACTTAAGATGTAATGTTAAGTCAAGAAAAGTGAGATAGAAATTGTGCCAACAGTTTTGTAGCAATTAAGTGTAAATTCACATTGCATGGAAAAAGAGTAGGAGGAAATATACCAAATTGTGAAGTATGGTGAGGCTATGGGCTGACTTTTCTTAAATTTAATTCCAACATGGATTTTTTTTTTAAGCATTGTATTCATTCTTTTTTGTTTTTTTAAAAAACTTCATCTATATTTCTTTGGGGTACCTATGCAGCTTTGTTACATGGGTAAATTGCATGTCTTGGGGTTTTGGTGTACAGATAATTTTGTCGCCCAGATAATCAGCATAATAACGCAAAAGTCGTTTTTCTTTTTTTTCTTGAGACAGAGTCTTGCTCTGTCACCCAGGCTAGAGTGCAGCGGCATGATCTGGGCTCACCGCAATCTCCACCTCCCGGTTTTAAGCAATTCCCCTGCCTCAACCTCCCGAGTTGCTGGCATTACCACGCGCACCACCATGCCCAACTAGTTTTCGTATTTTTAGTAGAGAGGTTTCACCATGTTGCCCAGGCTAGTCTCGAACTCCTGGCCTCAAGTGATCCGCCCACCTCTGCCTCCCCAGGTGCTGGGATTACAGGCAAGCCACTGCACCTGGCCCAATAGGTGGTTTTTCAGTCCTCACCCTCCTCCCATCCTCCACCCTCAAATATGCCCCAATGTCTGTTGTCTCCTTCTTGGCATCCATGTGTACTCAATGTTTAGCTCCCACTTATAAGTAAGAACATGCAGTATTTGGTTCCTTTGTTCCTGCATTAATCCGCTTAGTATAATGACCTCCAGCTCTATCCACCAACATAGAATTATTAAAAGAGGGCAAGTGTTGGCATCCAACAGATTTAGTTTTGCAGTTCACTGGCTAAACAGGTGACCAGTGCAAGGTGACTTAAGCTGTCTGAGCTTCAGCTCACTTCTTTGTAAAACACATGTAGCATCTGACTTTCCAGATTGACGGGAAGATTAAATGAAGTAATGCACATAAAACACCCAGCTGAGTGTTTGTAACGTAGTAGGTACCAAACACACTGTAGCTGTTAATATCATTATTCTTTGTTCCAAGCAGTCTGTATCTTGGTTGTGGTGGTAATTACACAAATCTATGCAAGGGATAAAATTGCATAGAACTACACACGCAAACACACACACACACACACACACGCACACATTGTAAAAACTAATGTCTGTAGCCTAGTTAGCAGTATTGTACCAATGTCGGCATCCCGGCTTTGATATTGTACTTCAGCTATTTAAGATTGACATCTCCACTGGGAGAAACTGGGAGGTTACATGGGACTCTACTATTTTTACAGCTTCCTGTGAATCTGTGATTATTTCAAATGAAAGAGTTTTTAAAGTACAGTAAAACTTTTTAAAAATTTCTAACGACTTCCATAATTTGCATCTCATCTATTCAGGTGAGGTAGGAAAAGTTAGGAATGGTTTGTTATTATTTATAAAAGGAAAAACTGACAGAGTGACTGGTTGCTCCTCTCTAGGTTGATCAGAAAATAAGAAGAAAAAGAAAAACCATGTCACTGAATGTTCAGGACTTTTTAACAGTTGCCAATCCTGCCTCAAAACTTGTCCTGTGTTTAATGGGATTTATGTTCCCTCTATAAGGAATGTGACCTCTGGGGTTTAAGGGTAGACCTGCCATCTCGTTCTTTAGATGTATGTTAAAGGTGGTCAATGGACAAGGATGTCAGAACAGAACATAGAATCCCATGAACTGACGTCCCCAGTTGAGGTTTGGAGTAAGGCAAAGCAGGAACAAGTGACTGTCTCAAAGAAAACAATAATTACTCAAGCATTTACATGTGCTTATCAGTTTTATTGTTTTTATGTGTACTATTAAAACTGAAAATAAGTTGTCCATAAATTAAGAAAACTGGCTTAAGCTCGGTACGATTATAACTCTCCTTGCAAAAACTCAAGTCACTAACTCACCAAATATCTGCTAAATATCTACCATGTACAATCACTGTTCTAGACGTTGGAGATGTGATAATGAACTAGACCCATCCAGTCCTGCTCTTGAGAAATGTGGTTTAGGTCAAAAGGCAATTGATTATAGCCTGCCTTTTCCCACTTGCTTGCCTTGTGCTTTTAAAAGTTACCCAGGCCTTAATTTCCTCTTTCTAGCCTTATTTATATAGCAATGAAAAACACACATGCTCACTCACCAGCTCCACCTCTTGTATTCAAAGCAAACATCACTAATCAAGCTGTCTCAAAAAAAAAAAAAAAAAAATGTTCTTCCATTGCCTTTACCCATCTGATTATCTCAAAGTTCCACTCATGAAATACCACCTGTGCCCCCGAACTCACCAAAAAAAAAAAAAAAAGATGCAAAGTTCCCTGCACATGCAACCTCCACCGGCTGTTTCTCTGTCTCTCTGTGCCACTTCCCACTCACCTCCTTCTTGCCTTCCCATGTCTCTGCTCTTTCACTGTAAATGGACCAAGCCAACATTGGTTCCTTCTGGTATTCTTCTTACCCATTTCCCTGATTTGAACAACAAGGCCTAGATGCTGAGCTAGTCAAGCCAAGTTCTCTTCAGCATGTGGGGAAGGTAGAGGACCTTTAAAGTGGAGGAAAGTAGAATTCAGTCATGTGAAATCGAAGGTGAAATGATAAAAAGAGTAAGGACAGGCTGGGCACGGTGGCTCACACCTGTAATCCCACCACTTTGGGAGGCCAAGGCAGGTGAATCACGAGGTCAGGAGATTGAGACCACAGTGAAACCCCGTCTCTACTAAAAATACAAAAAAATAGCCGGGTGTGGTGGTGGGCGCCTGTAGTCTCAGCTATTCGGGAGGCTGAGGCAGGAGAATGGCATGAACCCGGGAGGCGGAGCTTGCAGTAAGCCGAGATCGCACCACTGCACTCCAGCCTGGGTGACAGAGTGAGACTCTGTCTCAAAAAAAAAAAAAAAAGAGTAAGGACAGAGCACAACCCACCAGATCAATGAAAAAATGTCTGAGAAAGCACTTCAAGAGTGCTTTCTTGTGTCCAGCACAATAAAAATGGATTGTCCCGGAGAATCAGTTTCTGGAATAAGAAAAATGTGACTTTTAGGTGGATCTTGAGGAATTAATGGAACCTGGACCTATGGAATTAGAGGCAGTGAGTAAGCAAAGAAGAAGGAAGTCGAGATGGCAGTGCCAGCAGGAGAAAGATTCTCTGCAGGAGAGGTTGGGTATGTTCCAGGAGCCTGCATCAGTCTCTAAACTGAGGTTTCCTACGTTGATTTCCTGTCTGGGACATTCTGTGACACATGTCCAAATGGAAAAATCATTCTCCATTGAGCTAGCCAAATATCTTCAATAAATAATGCAAAAATTATTAAGACATTTTCCAGAGGACCCCACCATTTCCTGTCTTGACAATGGAGCTGGATTTGACATCAGCTAATTCAAGAGGTTAGAAATAAAAGCTGTGGCCAGTTCAAACTTCCCTTCCAAATGTTTTTCAATAATCGGAAATTGGGCCAAGAGACAGTACTTGTAATCAACTTTTTTCAAACCGTCTTAACATCTTTCATAAAGTCATGAACATGACCATGCAGATGTGTCACTGGCTAATTATTGTCCTGCGTTGTGGGAATAGGAAGGAACATTGAAATAAATGATGACTTCAGTGGTCAAACTATGGAAACTTAAAAGAAGAGGGAGCTAAAGGGAAGATGTTCCAATAGCATGCAACATGACCTTGGGATAATGAGATAGACACGCATTGGAAAGTTTTAAGGATTTTTTTGTTTTGTTTTGTTTTGTTTTGTTTTGTTTTGTTTTTTGAGATGGAGTCTCACTCTGTTGCCCAGGCTGGAGTGCAGTGGCATGATCTTGGCTCACTGTAAGCTCCGCCTCCCGGGTTCACCCCATTCTCCTGCCTCAACCTCCCGAGTAGCTGGGACTACAGACGACTGCCACCATGCCAGGCTAATTTTTTGTATTTTTTTAGTAGAGACAGGGTTTCACCGTGTTAGCCAGGATGGTCTGGATCTCCTGACCTCGTGATCCGCCCGCCTCGGCCTCCTAGAGTGCTGGGATTACAGGCGTGAGCCACTGCGCCGGCCGTTTTAAGGGTTTTAATGAGAATAATACAAAATATCAGCTCACATGTACATGTGGTTCTGATGCACCAGCTGCTATTCTAAGCTGTTGACGTATACCATGTAGTTTATTCCTGACAGCGATCCCAAAAGAGGCAGGTACTTATTCCCGTTGCACAGATGAAGAAACTGAAGTGGAGGAATTTAAGTAACCTGTCCAGGGTCACACCATCAAAAAATGAAGCAGTCAGCATACAGGTACTATCTCTCCAAGGAACCTCCAGAGACACCCATCAAAAGAGAATGCGGATTCTCCTTGCAATCCTGTCACTTAAAAAAGAGAGAGAGACCAGGTATGGGTGGCTCGTGCCTGTAATCCCAGCATTCTGGGAAGCTGAGGCAGGTGGATCACTTGAGCTTAAGAGTTCGAGACCAGCCTGGGCAACATGGCGAAACCCCATTTCTACACAAAATACAAAAATTAGCCAGGTATAGTGGCTCATGCCTGTAGTCCCAGCTACTCGGGAAGCTGAGGTGGATGGATCACTTGAGCCTGGGAAGTTGAAGGCTACAGTGAGCCAAGATGGCGCCACTGCACTCTATCCAGTCTCATGACAAAGCAATACCCTGACTTAAAAAAAAAAAAAAAAAAAAAAAAAACCAGAGAGAGAGAGAATGCTGAGAAAATCCTGCCCCAAATCTCTAAAAATTACAAAGGCAATAATGCAACCACCTCAGCACATCCAAGAAGACTGGATGACTTGCCCAAGATTAAGTGAAGTCAAAACCATGCTTGAACAAGGATCTTCTCACTCCCAGGTATCAATCAATCCCCTGAGCATTCATTTCTCATCTGTGCACTGGACATCCAGATACCTGCTTCCCAAATGATAGATTGTCTACCGAAGCTCTTCAGCAACTAATAGCATTGTAAAAAATATTTTATAATTAGAAGTGTCTGAAGTCAGACTAACTGATTGGAATCAGCATTACCAATTAATGAAAGTTCTATCAAGCCAGGCACGGTGGCTCATGCCTGTACTCCCATCATCTTGGGAGGCCGAAGCAGGTGATTTGCTTGAGCCCAGGAGTTCTAGACCAGCTTGGGCAAAATAGAAAGACCTCATCTCTACAAAAATCTTTTAAAACATTAGCCAGTGTAACAGTGCATGCCTGTAGTCCCAGTTACTCAGGAGGCTGAGGTGGGAGGATCGCTTGAGCCTGGGAAGTCAAGGCTGCAGTGAGTCGTAATCGCACCACTGCACTCCAGCCTGGGTGACAGAATGAGACCCTGTCTCAAAAACACAAAAAGAAGTTTTATCTGTGGACAATTTAGATCCTGCTCAAATTATCAGTTTTTTTCACCAGTAAAATGGGAGTAATCATCATAGCTATCTCATGGGATTCTGGAAGATTAAGTATTATGCACGCAGTGCATACACTGAGCACCATCCCTTACATGTAGTAAGTGCTCAATAAATATTCCATAATAATAATAAGGAAATCATAGCCACAACATGTGTTATGCTGTGTTAGTTACAACAACATTGCAAAATCTATTTTGATGAAGCAGGCCATTATAGCTTGAGTAAGAAATAAAATAAATAGGCAAACAACAGAACTTTAACTTAATACCATGACCACTCCCAAAGTTTAGCATATTACTGGAAATCGCTAATGGAGCACTGCCCATTATTCATGATATGAACAGTGAGGAATCATGCATAATGGAACAGAGTCCCTGCTAACAGCAGATTCACGCACGATAATTTAAACTTGTTTGTATGGAAATAAAGGACAAGTCTTTGAAGTGAGCCTTAATGAGATTCTGCTTGATCTTTGGTGTATCCTGGGAGAAAGAGTTCAATTTTTCCTCCAGCATCCGACTCATGTTGGTGGCGTGTAGGAAAGAAAGGGCTGACTTAAATTATGAATGGCCTTTCTTGTCTTTGTGATAGCAGGTGAGGAGGGGGGCACTCATCCAGGGGCACTGGGGAGATGCAGGGAGACAATCACAGTTCTCTCTGAGGTGGCTTCTGCATCTGAAACTTAGAGGAAGGCTTGGTGGGCTGGAGCCTCGGAGGGCATTCGTCATCCACAAGGATGCTTTACAGACTCTGCAGGAGCAAAATAAGCTGGTGGGCTCTGGCGGGAGACACGGGGCTGTTATTGTGGCTCTGACCTTTTCAAATTCTGCTTGTGCACGAAAGGGATTCAGCTCCATCCCCAGTTCATGCTGGAGGAGACCTGGCAAGCAGTCGCCTTGCCAGTCACTGCTGACCTGGCTGCTGACCAAGCCTGAAGAGGTCTCGGTGTTTGCTCAGCGTGGCCTGGCTGGCAGAAGGCCCCAGGAACTGGGTTCTGTTTGGTTGCCAAATGCAAGAGAGTATGAGTTTTTTAGTTTTTAAAATCAGTTCGAGTCATGGGACAGGTTTACCTCATTAAGTGACCATTAGATTTATGATGAAAAGATGATGACTGTGGAGTGCTGTGTACAGGCTGGCCACTCACTGTAGAGTGCAGAGTATAGACTGGCCACTCACTGTAGAGTCCTGACCACGGGCTGGCTCCTCACTGTGGAGTGGAGAGCACAGGCTGGCCACTCACTGTAGAGTGCTGAGCACAGGCTGGCCACTCACTACAGAATGCTGAGCATAGACTGACAACTCACTGTAGAGTACCGAGCACAGGCTGGCCACTCACTGTAGAGTACTGAGCACCACCTCACTGCACACTGTAGAGTACTGAGCACAGGCTGGCTGCACACTGTAGGGTGCTGAATACAGACTAGCCACACGCTGTAGAGCCCTCAATGCCTGGTAGATGTCATTTTATTTTTCTTTTTACCTTTATCACTTTGAGGCCTTTTTCAAGTCTGTGGTCTTTCAGGCTCAATTAATTGTAACTCAGCCTCTGAGACAAAGAGTTTGTTGAATTTCTTCCACTGTTTCGACACAGAAATGCAGCATGAGTTGAAGTTGCAGTGGACAGCATATGTCGAAACTTCCTCTGCGCCAGGCTCCTTGCGGGGACTCTCCCGACATCGCCTCCTTTAGTCCTCACCACTGCCCTGTGAGGAAGAGTGTGCTCTTTAACTTCATTCTACCAATGAGAAAACTGAGGCCCAGAAGGCGAAGTGACTCACTCAAGCCAATAAGCGGTAGGAATTGGGATTTGCACTCAGCACCCATTTGATCAAATTTGATCTCCCCTCACACAGACTCAAGAATTCAGATCCCACCTATGTTGCCTTGGTATTCTAACAAACATCTCTCGTGTTTAAGCTAACATGTCCTAAGCATTATGTTAAGAGGGTTTCATGCATTCCGTCATGTAGAACTTTTATTCCTATTTGACCAATGAGGCTCCTGAGGCTCCTGCGAGTTAAGTAACCAGCCCGAGGACACACAGCAGCTGCCTGGTGTGTCAGGATATTCCTGCATCATTCCTGTGATCGATGCACGCTGACCTCTGTGTGCCTGATGCGGTGCTCAGTTTGGGGACACAGCAGTGACCGAGACAGATCAGGTGACTGCCCTTAGGGACCTACACTCTGGAGGGGAGACACAGGCTATGAGCAAATATACAAACTAGACAACACAGTCATGTGCCCAAGAGTGACATTTCAATCAACAACAGGCTGCACATAGGACAGTGGTCCCATAAGATTTAATTCCATATTTTTACTGTACCTTTTCTATGTTTTTTATTATACTTTCTTTTTTATTATTTTATTTCTTATTTAAATAGGTTTTGGGGGACGGGGGTGTTTGGTTACATGGGTAAGTTCTTTAGTGGTGATTTCTGAGATTTGGGTGCACCCATCACCTGAGCAGTGTACACTGTATCCAATGTGTAGTCTTTTATCCCTCACCCCTTCCCACTCCTCCCCCTGAGTCCCCAAAGTCCATTATGTTTTTCTTATCCCTTGGTGTCCTCATAGCTTAGCTCCCACTTATAAGTGAGAGCATGTGATGTGTGGTTTTCCATTCCTGAGTTACTTCACTCAGAATAACGGTCTTCAATTCCGTCCAGGTTGTTGCGAGTGCCATTATTTCATTCCTTTTCATGGCTGAGTAGTATTCCATGGTATACATATATACCACGTTTTCTTTATTCACTTGTTGATAGATGGGCATTCGGGCTGGTTCCATGTTTTTGCAGTTGCGAATTGTGCCGCTAAAAACATGAGTGTGCAGGTGTCTTTTTCATAAAATGACTTCTTTTCCCCTGGGTGGATATTCAGTAGTGGGATTGCTGGATCAAATGGTCGATCTACTTTTAGATCTTTAAGGAAACTCTACACTGCTTTCCATAATGATTGTACTAGTTGACATTCCCACCAGCAGCATAAAAGCCTTTTCTATGTTTCGATGTATCTAGATACACCAGTACTCACCATGGTGTTACAGTTGTGTGTGGTACTCAGTACAGTCACATGTTGTACATGCTTGTAGCCTAGGAACCACAGGCTGTACCACGCAGCCTCGGTGTGCAGGAGGCTATGCCATCTAGGTTTGTGTAGTATGCTCCCTGATGTTCTCACAATAATGAAATCACCTGAGGATGCATTTCTCAGAATGTATCCCCACGGTTTAGAGATCATTTCTATGAAAAAAGCAGCAGAAACAGGCAAAAGAAGAAACTGAGGGGAAAGAGGTGTTTGTTTCAATGGGGTAACCGAAGAGATCAGCCTGAGAAAGTGACATTTGATGCCCGGCCTGAGTGAGTGGAGGGAGGTGGAGAAAGCACATGCCAGGCAGTGGGATGCTTGCGTGCAGAGTCCCCGGGGCAGGAACAAGTTGGGGAAACATCAGGAAGGTGCTTCTGCCCCAAGTGGGGTGGAGGAAGTGAGTGAGTCAGAAGGGAGGATTGTGCTCAGCCACATCAAACCGAACTTTGATTCTGAAGCCTGTTCTCCTACCCACCATACTGTTCAGCTCCCAGGACTGCCTCAAAAACATCAACTCCCAAATTTCAGCTTTTATTTTAGATACAGAGGGTACATGTGTAGGATTGTTACATGGGTATATTGGACCAAGGTAGTGGACACAGTACCCAACAGGTAGTTTGTCAACCCACGCTCCCTTCCCTCCCGCTCTCTAGTAGCTCCCCGTGTCTGTCGTTCCCATGTTACCACCCTACGTGCTCAGTGTTTAGCTCCTAGTTCTGAGAACACGCGGGATTTGGTTTTCCATTCCTGCATTAATTCGCTTAGGATGATGGACCTCCAGTTCCATCTATGTTGCTGCAAAGGACAAGATTTCATTCCTTTTTATGGCTGCATAGTATTCCATGGTGGAAATTAAAAGCTGAAATTAGAAAACAACTACCTTAAATCACTTTTAGATTGAGGCTCCATAAATAAATGAAATTCACACAGATTACAAAAAAAAAAAAAAAATCAACTCCTATCCTGATGTCCACTTTACCTGAAGTTTCTCTCCTCTGCGGGTTCCCCAAGTCTCTTTCTTTTTAGATTATTACCAAATACAGATACCCTGGAATCCATTCTCTTTTTAAATAATTTGAATTAAACTAGGATAAATGTCTACCAAGAAGTGAGGAGTAGAGAACTCTGTGTGAAGCATCCACGTCTGGTCTGTGTCCTCCTTCATGTTCACGGATGGCTCTGCTGATGGAGGCCAACCCGAGTGTTGAATGTGGTACACATGCCATGAGGAAGGAGTGCCAATGTGACTGCTCACACACAGAGACGCTTCCATCTCTGAGAAGTGTCAAATGAGAGAATACGCCGATACTTTTATACCGAAGCATATCAATAGTGGAGTCGTCAAACTAGCCCCGTATTCAAGTACGAGTCTTCAGTATTTCCAGCTGAAGGTCTGCGGCTCGCAGGCTCTGGGCATCTTCCCCTCTTCTGGCAGTGTCGCTTCTTCCTTCTGCTGAATGGATGCATTCTTTACATTTTTGATTACTAACCACAGCCATGAGCCAAAACATTATAATTAAATAAAATAAACAGATCCTGGGATGAGTCTTCGAGGAAAAAGCAGTCTTTTAAAAATCAAAATCTGGCCGGGCGCGGTGGCTCAAGCCTGTAATCCCAGCACTTTGGGAGGCCGAGGCGGGCGGATCACAAGGTCAGGAGATCGAGACCACAGTGAAACCCCGTCTCTACTAAAAATACAAAAAATTAGCCGGGCGCGGTGGCGGGCGCCTGTAGTCCCAGCTACTCAGGAGGCTGAGGCAGGAGAATGGCGGGAACCCGGGAGGCGGAGCTTGCAGTGAGCCGAGATCGCGCCACTGCACTCCAGCCTGGGCAACAGCGTGAGACTCCGTCTCAAAAAAAAATAATAATAAATAAAAAATAAAAAAATCAAAATCAAAATCTTCATGCATTTTATTTCATCATTATGCTAAGATGTTGAGAGAAATGGATTTTGAGAATACGACCTGGTGTCTGAGCAGAGAAAAGAAAAACGTTCCCCCGTTTAATCCAGCCCTGACTTTGTGTCTAGTCAATTACAAGTTCCAGCTAACCACCCCAGCATTTCAGGGATGGCCTTTTCTTTTCCTTTTTTTTAAACAGCAGGACTAAAATTTCATTGTATTGAACATAAATGGGAAAACGTACATTGCAGAGTAAAATTTAAAATGCTTTTATGGAATTTTCATTATAAAACTGCCTGTAATGGAGTTGACCTCATATTCACCTAAGATTTCTCTGGCTCCGAGTTCAGATTTCATGCCAATTAACATGTTAATGACATATATCATTTAAAGAGCCCATCATAACTTTTATCACATCATGTTACATCTATTTCCTTGTAATTAAATCAGAATTACAGGGTGTAATTACTTTTCTTTTCCTGAATACCCATTCCTTTTCAGACATTTAAATTCAAGTGCAAGTACTAAAAGACACTTGAAAGTAACAACCTAATAAAAATATTATCAATTAATGAAAGCGTTGGGTTTCTCCTACTCTCTGGTTTCTTTTTGACAAATTCCTATCTCCCCATGTACTTGGCATGACATGTAACGATTGGTCGTATCCAGTCAAATGCTTCCTAAGCTCTTTAAGTCCCCAGGGCCCTAGTCTCTATTAATATGCAGCGTTCTCACACATAAATATAATTACATACAATTATTAGCGGAAAAGGATCAGATAAGGTTTATTAAGGAAATATCCTATAATTATCCAAGTCCAAGACTTCCCCTTACATGCTATTTCAATGAAGGGTTAGAGTCTATAATCATTACACCTGCATTGATCACTGATGGCAGGATCAAAGGAGGGGCACACCTTTGTTTAAAAGACTTAAACAATTATTTTGTAGATAAATCTACAAAAATTCTGGACCTAGAGGTAATTATCTGGTCTTCCACACGCTCCTCGACATCCAATTTAAAACTTAAGTTGGCTGGGCTGGGCAGTTCACCCCTGTAATCTAGCATTTTGGGAGGCCGAGGTGGGTGGATCACCTGAGGCCAGAAGTTGGAAACCAGCCTGGGCACCAGGGCGAAACCCTGTCTCTATAAAAATACAAAATCAGCCGGGTGTGGTCGTGCATACCTATAGTCTCAGCTACTCAGGAGGCTGGGGCAGAAGAATCACTGGAACCTGGGAGGCGGAGGTTGCAGTTAGCCGAGATTGCACCATGGCACTCCAGCCTGGGCAGCAGAGCAAGAATCTGTCTCAAAAAAAAAAAAAAAAAAAAAAAAAAAAAACTTAAAGTTGTATCATACTTAATTTTGGAACCTTGTTGTAACTTGAAGTAGTATCTGAGAACTGGGAAGCAGTCTACAGGCGTGTGCTGTCCTATGATGATCTATTAGGACTGTGTGGGCAGAACTACCAGGGACTGACATATATGATTTGAGGAAGTCAGCACTTGAAGGTAGGTAGAAAAGGAACTCCTTTGCTGTCAGGAAGTTCTACATACATAGATCAATTCACTCATTCATTTGGCAAATATTTATTGAGTGCTTATAACAGCTAGGTACTTTTTTAGTCCTAGGTACTATTTTAGTCCTGGTCAAGATCACTGTTGCCAAGGTGCCAACATTCTAGGGAAAAAGAACAGACCATAAACCAGTAAACAGAAGAATGAATAAGATAATTGCAGCTAGTGATGAGAGACAAGAGGAAAAGATAGCAGAACAAGGTGATAAAACGCAATAATGGCCAGGTGTGGTGGTTCATGCCTGTAATGCCAGCACTTCAGGAGACCACGGTGGGTGGATTGCTTGAGCTCAGGAATTCAAGACCAGACTGGGCAACATGGCAAGACACTGTCTCTATCAAAGATACAAAAAGTTAGCCAGGCATCATGGTGTGCACCTGTGGTCCCAGCTACTCGGGAAGCTGAGGTGGGAGGATCACTTGAGCCCCGGGGGCAGAGGCTGCAATGAGCTAAGATTACACCACTGCACTCCAGCCTGGGTGACAGAGAAAGACCCTGTCTCAAAAAAAAAAAAAAAAAAAAAAAAATACTTTTTTTCAAAAAAGAAAAGAAACAGTGGTGAGGTGGATGATTCTAGACAGGGTAGATGATGAAGACATCTCTAAGGTACATAACTTTTGAGCTGAGACCTAAGTATTGTGAAACAGCAAGAGAGGATCAGTGGACACAGAACCACCAACCCTCAAAGTTCTAAGAGGGAAAGAGCTGATGTTTTGGAAGACAAAGAGCAGCTGGATGTGGCTAGAACAAAGGGAGCACGATCACAAACATGGCGGTAAAAAGATGGCACCATCTATGTAGACTCTCTGGGCTGCGAAATGCTTATAATTTTTGCTCTAAGAATGACAGAAAGCAGCTTGAAGGTTTTAAGCCAGGAGGTGACATTTTTCAAATTACATTTTGAAAAGGATATTCTGGGTGTAGAGGCTGGATTTGGAGAGGCAGGGGTAGAAGCATCAGACATTCAGGAGGCTGTTGGTGCCATCTAGGTGAGCAAAGGAACTAGCTTAACCTCAGCTTGACCTACCTGTGCCAGGACACAGGTAGAGTCCCTGGTATGACAAGTGGACAAGCAAGGGCCACTAAACAGGCATGTGGCAGCTTGCAGGAACCGCCACTTCCTCCTGATCATTTGTTGAACAAATATATCATATCTACCATGTGCCAGGCATTGTTTTAAGCTTGGAGAATGTAGAAGTGAGCAAAGCAGGCAACATCTTGTTCTTATGGACCCCAAATAATGACAGAAGAGCAAGTCAGGCAAGGAAAGGTGTCTTGGCAAAAACTAAAACACAGCATGGGGAAGAACAGGGAAGTGGGGAGAGACAGCTACTTTAGATTCCAGGCTCAGGGAAGGCCACATGGAAGACATGAGATCTGCATAGTCCTGAATGAGGTGACATCAAAATGCGACCCAAATGTCAACTGTTCCCACATCTTCCTAATCTCCACATTTTGCCTCTGTTTTCCCTTGATGCCAACCCCAAACTCAGCACCACTCCAGGGTCTCTCACTAAAGCACCAATGAGCAATGGGGATGTCAGAAAATGTTCACCAGGGAAACACAGCAGTGGGGGTAACATCATGTGTACAGCAACCCCTGACAAAGCCTCTCCCACATTTCCCTGGAAAAATCCTGAAGATTTCTTTTCTCTTCCCCTCTGCACATGACCTCCAGCTTTCTTCTCCAATTCCTTTCTTCTTGATTTCTCTTGTTTCCACAATACCCAGTCCTGTTTTCTGCTGCAATGCAGAGCAATTCAGCTCAGCCCCAAATCTGCCCACCAAGCCCTCCAGCATACTCAGCAAAACAATGCTCTTCTGTGAAAAGGCGACTCGGTGGTCATTCTTGTCCCTTAGGGTTTCAGCTCCTCATTCCTATCACAAATGACTCAATATGGTATTTCTCCTTAAAACACTCAGTACCCTCACTAAGGGAAATTCTTTTGAATGCAATTATCACCTTGCAAATGGGTTATGTATAGGCATGTGCCTAAAAGTTCCCCACTTATTGAGCCCAGAGATTCATTTTCGTGGAATCTCATGGAAATTAAGAGAATCAAAAGCCACCTAACTTTGCACAGCTTCTTCTTGTCCATGGTTAACTATGTTTACTCTCTCTCCACATATAAAGTCAGGCCAAGATGAGAATGTAAGAGAATTCTTGCCATATATCTATGGACTTTGGTTTAATGCAGGGGTTGGCCCACTACAACCAGTGGAAAGGTCTTATTAGAACACAACCATGGCCTTCACATGCAGGTTGCCTGTTTCTGCTTTTTCATTATGGTGCAGAACAAAATCATTACACAGTACAAAAGCAGTGCCATGCAATACACAGAGGTGTGGCTGCATTCCAATACCACTTTACTTCTGGACACTGAAATCTGGCTTTCATGTAATTCTCACATATCATGAAATATTATTCTTCTTTAATTTTTTCCAACCATTTAAAAATGTAAAAACAATTCTCAGCCTGCAGACTTTACAAAAACAGGCCACAGGACGCATTTGGCCTGTGGGTCATAGTTTGCCACCCTGATTTAAGGGGTTGTTAGCAAACATGAGACCCTCTGGGTTATTGAATAAATCTCAGCATCACAAGATCTCAGCGTCCTCCTGGGGAGAAAGCAGAGCTTGTGTCCGGCTGTGCCTGGACTCCCCATGAAACCGCCAGGTTTCTCCAGAATGCCTGTCCCTCCACAGAAACGCTGTCCCTTTCAGTTCTTTGAGTCTGGAGTCTGAGCCCTTTGAGGAAGGGTCCTCCTTCTTCATCCTGGTGTCCCCAGCATTCAACACAGAGTCCAGTACCAAGCAGGTACTCAAACCACATTAGTGGAGAAAAGCAACCCAGGAACGTATGAAAGACAGAGCATCTTTTGTGTGGTTCTCAAGCCAGTCTCTAATATCGTTAAAGCATTCGATAAGATAAAATCATTACTTACTAGCAAAATGAATAATTAACCATTTCTCAAAATATAGTAGGACAGACAAGAAGGAGGAAGACAGGGAGCTATGTGTACATATGAGTGATATGTCTAAGTGACTTCTTGAAATACAGAGCCCATTGCCCCCACTCCACAGTGGAAATCCATCAATTTCCAAATGAGTTGAAGCCATTTCCTGACAGTTGGGAGGAAAGGGGTCAAACCATTGAGCTCCTGCTCGTCTTCAGCATTTTACAATTTAGAGCTGGGCTTGTTTAAAGCCCAACCTGTCATTACTGTTAATATTGAGATCGGATACTTTGATCCAAATGGAACCTGACTGCCTGATACAACCCAAAGTTAAGCTGCTTCCAAACACATCTTTCACTCTGTATATCATCCTAGCTGGCTGATGTCTGTTTCAACTGAGCAATGGGGTGCTCTCATGATGGTGCAACGGAGAACTGATGTTGCATGAACTTTTCTGCTGTTGTTTCTTTTCCAACTGACAGCTTAGCCCTGCACCCTAGGCTAGCCTGTTCGTCTCGTAGAGACGGTCACTGATTCCCTCTCTTCCTATTAGCCTGGGCAATGATTGGGATAATTTAGGACGTGCACTGTTTGATCATCTGTACACTTACAACAAATAAAACATTTTAATATGAGCAGTCACTGCGTGTTTACTGTATCATATTGCTGAGAGCTGAACAAATGCCAAACGCTGTAACAGAAGGGGGGATGTGAACTCCAGAATGATGACACTAATAAGGAAATTACAAAAGGCCCAACAAATGGCATTTGTGTTAAATCAATAATGCTCTGTTTGTTTTTTTTAATTCTAATCTTTCTTCAGAAAAAAAAAATTATCTTTCTAAACAGTTGGCAATTCCTATTCTTGTTCGTCTTCCTGAACATAATTAAAAACATGTTGTGGCGCCTACTTAAGACATCAACTTTCCCAAGGCTGTCTTGTCCACTGCGTTTTAAACAAAGACACTTGTTTTGGCATTGTGCCCTTAATTAATCATTTGAGGCTTTATTGCTGTACCAAAAAAAAAAAAACAAAAAAAAAACCAGTGTCTTTGTTTAATGATTCATCACAAGCCCAATTTCTGCAGAACTTAATCAAATACAGAACCAACTTTCTAATCAGCTTGAATATTAAAAAAATTGATGTAGTCCTTGTTTTCAGGATGTTATTTGATAAAAGAAATATTGGTATGTGACACTCTGTTCATATAGGCTGCTTAGGAATTCTTTCATGGAGATGAGATGAATGCTTTGCTTTTGGAGTTGAGAATGGAAGTCCATTGTTGATTGAGAAAATAGAAACTTTGATGGCCCAGTGAATGTCATTTAGCACCTGGGCCTTGCAGAGCTGGGGACAAAGCCTTGAAAAGGGTCTGAAGAATTCACATCTTTGTTTGCTTTTTTTTTTTGAGACGGAGTCTTGCTCCGTCTCCCAGACTGAAGTGCAGTGGTGCTATCTCGGCTCACTGCAAACTCCGCCTCTTGGGTTCAAGCGATTCTTCTGTCTCAGCCTCCTGAGTAGCTGAGATTATAGGTGCATGCCGCCACACCCGGCTAATTTTTGTATTTTTAGTAGAGACAGGGTTTCACCATGCTGGCCAGGCTGGTCTTGAACTCCTGACCTCAGGTGATCTGCCCACCTCGGCCTCCCAAAGTGCTGGGATTACAGGCGTGAGCCTGGCTTTGTTTGCCATTTTTGATGTTCACTCTGAGAATCAGAGGGCACATCCCAGGATGAAGGTGACTCCAGGACATGCTGAGCGCAGCTATCCTCCCTGACTTACCACTTACATAGATCAGGCCGTGGGCTCTCCCCTACTTTCGCTCAGCCTTCAAACCACCAGCTCCGCCAGCATCCTCATCAAACTTCCTTTCTCCAGGCACATCCCTGAGCAGAATTCACTTAGAAGTTACTGATGTAAGAAAAAAGAAACAGAGCAAACCAAGGCACCTGTAAGTTATGAAAAAAGTCTCAATATGACAACAAAACTGGTGGAGGAGGAGGCATAGCATTTGAATTAAATCAACTTACAAAACACATCACTCTCTGGGCTTGGCATACATAACAACCTGAGAAGAAGTTGGGGAATTCTGTTATTATTATCACATTATTATTATTATTATTATTAGCTGTGTTATATTGATGAAAATGTAAAATCCATGGTATTGATCATCAGTATCTGTTTTTTTGTTTTTTGTTGTTGTTGTTGTTGTTGGCATGGAGTCTCGCTCTGTCACCCAGGCTGGAGTGCAGTGGAACGATCTAGGCTCACTGCGGCCTCTGCCTCCCAAGTTCCAGTGATTCTCCTGCTTCAGCCTTTTGAGTAGCTGGGATTACAGGCATGCCCCAGCACGCCTGGCTAACTTTTGTATTTTAGTAGAGATGGTGTTTCACCATTTTGGCCAGGCTGGTCTAGAACTTTTGACCTCATGTGATCCACCTGCCTCGGCCTCCCAAAATGCTGGGATAACAGGCATGAGCCACCATGCCCGGCCATTGGTACCATTTTTAAAGCACTTTAATATGAGCTGTAATTCAATGTTCCCTAGATCCTGCTCCTTCGAGTCAAATATTATTGCAAATCCACTTATGAAACACTTTCCTGTTCATAACTGTGAACTATGTTCAGCATTTTGGGGGCATCTTCTTCTGTAAGATGGGAAGCGGGGCCTTCATTTTACAGAAGAATGAGTGGGGGCTACGTTTGACCTGAAGATTTTCTGCAGCTAGGACCATGGCCTTGGCCTCCATCAACCTTCCTGACATGATGTGGGTCCCAGGGGCCTCCAGTCTCAACTCATCCCAGACTTGGCATGAATTTATGTAAAGGGAGGAAACTGTAAGCACTTCCCTAAAATCTAAGGGCAGCCTGAAGACTCTGGGTCTCCCAAGTGAGCTCCAGGTCTTGGCCGAGGGCAATTAGGAAACGATGGTTAAGAGCAGAGCTTTAGAATCTGACAGACCTGGCCTCAAAGCCCAACTCCTACTGGGAGAACCCAGGACACTTACATAACCTCTCTGAACCTATTTCCTCACCTTAAAAAAGTGACTTAAGAGTACCTAAGGGGGCCGGGCGCGGTGGCTCAAGCCTGTGATCCCAGCACTTTGGGAGGCCGAGACGGGCGGATCACAAGGTCAGGAGATCGAGACCATCCTGGTTAACACGGTGAAACCCCATCTCTACTAAAAAATACAAAAAAAAACTAGCCGGGCGAGGTGGCAGGCGCCTGTAGTCCCAGCTACTCGGGAGGCTGAGCCAGGAGAATGGCGTAAACCCGGGAGGCGGAGCTTGCAGTGAGCTGAGATCTGGCCACTGCACTCCAGCCTGGGCGACAGAGCTAGACTCCATCTCAAAAAAAAAAAAAAAAAAAAAGAGTACCTAAGGCTGCGGGTGATGGCTCACATCTGTACTCCCAGCACTTTGGGAGGCTACAGTGGGAGGACTGCTCAAGCCCAGGAGTTCAAGACCAACCTGGGCAACATAGTGAGACCTCGTCTCTATAAAAAATTTTAAAATTAGCCAGGTAGCATGGCACATGCCTGTAATCCCAGCTACATGGGAGGTTGAGGCAAGAGGATCTCTTCAGCCTAGGAAGTCAAGGCTGCAGTGAGCTGTGTTAATGCTACTGCACTTAAGCCTGGGTGACAGAGCAAGACCCTGTCTCAAAAAAAAAAAAAGTACCTACCTCATAGATGGAATTAAATTAGCCTATTCAAACCAGAACATTTAACAAAGAGTACCACACATAATGAGCATTAAATAAATGTTAAAACATGCATACATGTTGAATAGGCATGTTGCCTGAAGGGTGATCAAAGCATCATTTTATTTATTTCTTTATTTCAACTCTGTTCAGAGGGAATAAACATTCCCCTCCCTTGAATAAGACTCCAGGCAACTCATGACTTTTCTGTTCATTCTTAGCAGGGATGGGCCCGTGGTCCCATTAAGACTCAGTTCACAGACCCAATTCAGAGTCTGAAAAGTCAGGCTAACATGTCCGGTCCTGCTCTGGGCTGGAGGCACCCAGTGGGAAATTGCAGAAGGGCTGGATTCTTCTCTACCGCTGCTCCTCTGGTCTCCTCCCCAGCCTGCTGACAACAGTTTCAGGGTGGTTAGAAAAGGAAATGGGACAAGAAAGGTCCCAGCGCTGGAGCGAGGCTACTGGCTCCCAGCCTGTGCTCCAGGAGAAGGATCAAAGCTGACCCATTGTTGCTTTTGTTTTTATTGTGGTAAATTACACATAGCATACAATTTACCCTTTCCACCATTTTTAAGTGTACAGTTCTGTGGCTTTAAGTGCATGCAAACTGGTCTACAACCATCACGACTATCCATCTCCAGGGAAACAAGCTAACTCTTGGTTTCCTGGGCACTCGCGGGCTCTGCGGACGGTTCCTTCTGGGCCACTGCTTATGAAGTTCCCTGCTCCGGGCAGAGGCCTCCCACTCTCAGGGGGTGCACAGTGACTCTCCACGCTGCTTCCAAGTGTCAAGGATCCACCTTCAGCCCCTGGCTAAGGGACAGCCTCATTAAACGTGCCTCAGCACCACCACCCACCGGCTCCCTCCCCTGCAGGGTCTGTTAACAATCACTCCCCACCCCTTCCCTCAACAAACTGTCAGAGGTCAGCTGATCCAAGAAAGCATATCCCTCCTGAAACCCACGGGAGCAGCTAGAAGCCTTCTGTTTCTGGAAAGACCTCCCATCCCAGTCCTCAGGTTGGGGTCAGGACCGGGGCTTGCTGGCTCCCCGGTCGGCCTCGACATCCTCTTAACCCACCCCCAGTACTCCTGTCCCAGCTACACTCGTGTTTTCCTTGGCTCAGGTTCCCCTAGAAGCCTCTAAAACAAGGATTCCTGATCCCAGGAACCCTTGGTAGGGGACAGCGGAAGAAGGACAGGGAGGTGAAGGGTAGCTAATCATGCGTGCTGTCATCGTGGGGAACTGGCCCTTGATCCTTCAGAGTTCTGGGAGCAGGTGTAGAACATAGTCCTCAGAGAGAGCTGGGGTGTTTACAAACCGACTCCCGCTGATCGGTGGCTGACAGTGGCAAGGCGTGGAGGTGAGGCGGTGGGAGGCCAGGCGGAGGGATTTCGCTTTCAGTCACTTTGCTGCAGATGTCTCCGCCAGTGGGCACTGGCCGCCAGAGAAAGCGCCCCGGCAAAGGATGCAGGTGCTGGACTTAGAGTGGCCAGGTGCGGTGGTGCACGCCTGAATCCCAGCACTTTGGGAGACCAGTGGGAGATCACGTGAGCTACTAGGTTTGAATCTTAGTTCTACCACTTGCAAGCTGTGTGATGTCGGGGAAGTCGCTTCATTTCCCTGGCTCAGTTTCCCCATCTGATAAATGGGACTATTGAAGTATCCATTTCATATGGTGGGTAGGAGATGACATGAGTTAACATGGGTAAAGCACTTAGAAGAATGCTTGGTGCATAGCAAGCACTATTCCATTGTGAAGTATTTTCCATCTATTGGAATTGCATAAGCACATTTTAGTTTTCTAGGCCTGGAGACCCAGTGCAGCCTTTCAAACTAATGAAGGAAATTCTTCTGTGCTCATACAGAACAATTGCAAGACTTATTACTTAGTGGAAATACCAAGTGTCTATAGTATTCACCTTTGTGTTAAAAATAATATCTAAATGATATCCAAAAAAGTTGTTTTTAAAAATAATATTAATATAGCCAGTAATCCCAGTACTTTGGGAGGCCGAGGCAGGAGGATCACTTGAGTTCAAGAGTTGAAGACCAGCCTGGGCAATATGGCGAAACTCCATCTCTACTAAAACTACATAATTAGCCAAGCATAGTGGCACATACCTGTAGTCCCAGCTACTTGGACTTGAGCCTGAGAGGTCAAGGCTGCAGTGAGCCAAGATCGTGCCACTGCACTTCAGCCTGGGTGACAGAGCAAGACCCTGTCTCAAAAAATAAAAGTAGAAATAAAAATTTAAAAATAATAATATATACATATACACACATTTATGTTTATGCAGAGAATATTTCTGGAAAGATTAGAAATGAGCCCTAGGGTTACAGGGGCACTTTATGTTTTTGTAGCGTTTGACTTTTTACTAAGTTCTTGTCCTATTTTTTTTTTTTTCAGGAAAATTTTTATTTAAAAGAATAAGCCAGGATTGACTGGGCATGGTGGCTCACACCTGTAATCCCAGCACTTTGGGAGGCCAAGGCAGGAGGATTGCTTGACCCCAGGAGTTTGAAATCAGCCTGGACAACATAGCCAGACCCCATCTCTATCAAAAAATAAAAGGATTAGCCAGTCCTGGTGGCGCACACATGTAGCTCCAGCTACTCAAGAGGCTGAGGTAGGAGGATCCACTTGAACCCAGGAGTTCAAGGCTACGGGCATGGATGGCATGATTCCTTTGCCAGCAGCCTGCCAGGAGCCAAGATCATACCACTGCACTTCAGCCTGGGCAATAGAGCAAGACCCCATCTCTTAAAAAAAAATTTGTTTAATTAAAGAGCAAGCCAGGATTATTCTCAGTGGTTAATAGCACTGGACTTAAACCCAAGGCTCATGCAAGCACATTTCCACGTGAATCTTGCTGATTTTCTTGTTAATAAGGCTGCTGAGCTTGGTGAAGTGGCCAGAGTGACCAGGCTCAGGAGTGGGCAGACCCGGGTCTGCAGCCTTCCAGCCACGTGACCTGGGACAAGCCATGCCATTCTCTGCACCTCATTCTTTTTTCAGATGGGCAAGAGCAGCTTCTTCAGGTTTTTAGAGGATTGATTGAGATAATGTTTGTAAAATGCTGAGGACAGGGCCTGTCATATATAAATAGGGGTTATTATTATACACGGTGACTGATTTCTAACTACCAGCTTTACAAAGGTGGCAGCGAATCAAGATAGTCATTATTGTCATTTATGCAAATTAAGAAGACAACACCTAGAAAAGAAAATATCTTTCCCCTCTCTCTTTCGTTTGCCTTTAACATACTCCATTACTGAAAACCCTTAAGGCTTCTGTTGAAACCTTACACAATCAACACATTAAAAATCAGCAAAATGCCAGGTTGGCTATTGTCTAAGATTCATCTTTGTAGTCTAATGAACGTCTTAAGAAATGCCAGTGGGGGAAAAAATTAAATATGCAATGATAAAATGATCAGTACAGTTGATTCCAGAGAAGTAGGCACTGCAGCTCCTATCGCTCTGCTCTCCACTGGGGCCCCAGTCCCCTCATTGCCCCCCACAGTCTCTGTTCCTTCCTCTGCTCCCCGCCCCTTCCTCCTCCTCCATGCACCCCAGGCACCCCATACACACAGCTTCCTACTCTACAGGCCTCCCGAATAGCACTACTCTTACTAGTGTAAAACTATCACAGATAATTACCTACCTATATTTACCCATGCAATTTCCCCCAAATCTGTATAATGTCTTAACCCCAAAATATAAATAGAAAACAAAAAGAAAGTTTATTATAGTAAAACGTGATGTATGTGTGTATATACATATTATATATCTGTGTGTGTGCATGTGCGTATTTATGTGTGTACACATGTTCATGCCTGTGTACTATATATGTGTATGTGTAGTAAAACATGATATATGTGTATATACATATATGTGTATGCATGTGTGTATATGTGTGTGCACACGTGTGCATGCGTGTGTACTATATATGTATATGTGTAGTGAAACGTGTGTGTATGTATCTATATGTGTGCATGTGTGTATATATGTGTAGGCACACGTGCATGCTTGTGTACTATATATGTGTATGTGTGTGTGTATATATATACACACATACACACACACACACAGGCATGACAGTGTTAGGAGACGTAAGAGGAAGTCTGGATTTAAGGAGGCAATATTTAATGTTCTGTTATTTGCCCCTTTTCTTCATATTGACATTTTGAAACAAAAGCTAAATAATGTATGTGTGTAGACGTGTGTATATGTACATCCTGGTGAATCCAGTAATTGTCAGGAGGGCCATGGAGCTAGAAAAGAAAGGTTTCAGTTGGGACTAACACAGTCAGCTCTGCAATTCAGGAGGGTTGCCCTGGCACCCATGTGAAGGGCAGGTGGGTGGTGGAGACAAGAGTGGAGGCAGGGAGGCCATGTGAGGCCACTGCCATGCTGGGCAACTACAGCAAGGATTAGAGGGAGATGAGAGAGAAAGGTTCTCAGTGGGCGGAACACAGACCCCAGAGGGCGATTTGGGTGTTGGGTGCAGGTCTTAGTGGTCATCAGGATGAAGGTGGCAGGAAGTGGAGCAACAGAGATCCAAATATGGAAAGAGCACATGCTGATTCCAGAGGCACTGGAAATAATAGCAATATCCAGAAAGTCTGCTCACCTGGCATCATTCCTTCAGACAGTAGTCGGGCTCTATTCACTTATGAGTTTTCCCACAGGGCTGTGAGCTTGCGAGCCAGTTCTTTGCCCTTTTTAATCTCTGTAGCCTCTACAAGGAAAAAGGGTATCAGTGTGCCAGGACCAGTGGGCTAAATCTTACCCAGCACCTGCTATAAAGTTTCAGGGCACACAGCCGCACCCATCATTTACATATTGCTGCCTTAACTCTGCAATGGCTTAGTGGAGTACTTGTTACAGAAACCTTATGGCCTGCAGATTCAAAAATGTTTACCACTGACCTTTTAAGAAACTGCCAGCCCCATGATCTCGCATCATGCTGAGAACACAGTAGATGTCCCACAAATACTTACTCAGTGTGTCAGTGCAAATCATAACAACAGGACTTCTTTTTGTCATACAGAGAAATAATCCACTGATTCTATTTTGACTGGCACACCCCTTGGATTGCATCTCCCCAAATATGAACCTCTTTTTTCCCAAGTCATTCATTCTCCCATTTGGTTCAATCCTTTGGAGAATTAATTCTCGAAAAAGACTGGTCTCAGGGGAGCCCTTGAAGACAGCGAAGACTAAAAGTTCTGGGGCAGAGATTGTTTTCTCAACCTTGGCACTACTGACATTGTGGGCAGACTTGTTCTCTTGCGGGGGCCTGTCCTGTGCATTGTAGAATGCTGAGCAGCGGTGCTGGCCTGCACCCTCCCTCCTCCCCTGCATGACTCTCACAGCTGTCTCCTAGGGGCCAAAGACTCCTTCCAGTAGAAAACCATGAATCTAGAGAGAGAAACTGTAGGTAAAAACTAAGCACCATCTTGCAAACATCCTTGAGGATATCTATACACAGACACACACACATACACACACACACACACACACACACACCATAGTTTTTTATTTTATTTTATTTGTTTGTTTCCTTTTGAGAAACAGTCTCGCTCTGTCACCCCGGCTGGAGTGCAGTGGCACAATCTCGGCTCACTGCAACCTCTGCCTCCCAGGTTCAAGTGATTCTCCTGCCTCAGCCTCCCAAGTAGGTGAGAATACAGGTGCGTGCCATCACTCCCAGCTAATTTTTGTAGTTTTAGTGGAGACAGGGTTTCACTATGTTGGCCAGGCTGGTCTCCAACTCCTGACCTCAGGTAATCTGCTGGCCTTGGCCTCCAAATATGCTGGAATTATAGGCATGAGCCACTGTGCCGGCTGTCCTCCACCATTGTTTTTTTAGAATAATGCGATAGGAATCTGCACAGCCTCCCTTCATAACCCATTCTAATCACTTAACTCAGCCTATCAGAAAATTTCTGATGTCTAACCTAATTCCTGCTTGCTGCATATGCTTCTCTTTTTTTTCTTATCCTGTCTTCAACAAAAACTAAAAAATAGGGATGAGCTGGTATAGATGCTTGTCATAATCATCCTCCTTCTATGACAGTCTCTTTACAAAGAAAGCTGGAGAATACATAATAAAAGTAATCACTCATTCAACAAACACTGAGCACCTCCTCACCTGGTACTGCTTTGGGTGCTAGAGACACAGCAAGGAACAACAGTGAACAGGGCTCTGAGCTCACAGAGCTACATTCTAGTAAGAGGAGCAAATCATCAAATAAACAAACAAGATGATAGCACTTATTAATGAGTGTTGGATGCCATAAGAGTGGCCGTGGCTGGGGTTGGAGGAGACCCTTAGCTAGAATGGTAAGGAAAGGTCTTGCTGTAGAGGGAATATTTAAGCAGAGGTCTATATGATTCAAAACAGTAGCCTGCTGAGAGAACAAAGGGGAGAAATATCTGCTTTCCATGTGTTCGCCATTCCAGGTTTTCCATCTAAAATGAGTGTGGGATCCTACTACTTCCCAAGGTTCCCTTTTTTCTGATGGGGAGGGAAGAAGTGTCTACGTGATCCTGGATTCTCTGAGCAGCCCCAAAAAAACAGCTCTCTTGATTAGCCTGATGCAGCCTGAGGATGTCATAGCTGTATTAGTCTGTTTTCACACTGCCAATAAGGACATACCCGAGACTGGGCAATTTACAAACGAAAGAGAGGTTTATCGGACTTACAGTTTCATGTGGCTGGTGATACCTCACAATCATGGTGGAGAGTGAAAGGCACGTCTCACATGACAGCAGACAAGAGAAGTGAGCTTGTGCTGGGAAACTCCCCTTCTTATAACCATCATATCTCATAAAACTTACTAACACGACAGCAGCACAGGAAAGGCCTGCCTCCATGATTCAATTACCTCTCACCAGGTCCTTCCCAAAACACATAGGAATTCAAGATGAGATTTGGGTGGGGACACAGAGCTAACCCATATCAACAGGGACTTCGTAAATGAGAAGACTCAATGCCAAAAGTTAGAGACTCCCAGGTTGTCAATAAGGTCAACCTGAACCTGAAGTCCTCTGCTCCCCACTCACTCCCAGCTCAGTCCAGGCCCCCAAAGGCACAACACTAAGGCAGGCACCCAGACAGGTGTGTTCATAGCTAGGATGGTGTTTGGGTGGGGGAGACCCTCTGACTAACTCCTCTAAAGACAAAATATAAACATCTGGGTTCATCCCTCTCTCTCCTCCAGCCTCCTCCACTCAGCTCCTGTCTTTCTTTCAAAGTTCAAGCCATCCCGTGCAATGAAGCAGCTCTTGTTGGGTGAATTAACAGCATGAGGAAAAGCTAGATCCATTGGGAAGTTGTCGCTAATTGTTAGATCCAGGAGGATAAAAAGCAATTGTCTCAGCATTAAGCCACTTTGTGGACCAGGTTGTTTTGTTCTACTTGTAACCCGGGCTTCCCATCAAACTGCCTCAGACACATGACAGGTGTCACTCAGACCCTTCTCACTCACTAGACATTAGCTCACATCTGGGCTACTTTTACTAACAGCCAGACATTGGGGAAGCCACTTATACTCTTTGGACTTTCATCTTTTTATCTTCAAAATGGAAGGATCTCCTTCGGAGGGTTGCTATGAGGATGAGAAATAAGGTATGTGTTAATAATACTAATAATGCCCATCACGCAGTGAGTTTCTGCTATGCGTTAGACACTGTGCTAAACTCTTTACACGAATATCTCATTCTCACGACAGCCCTAAGTGGAGGGTCTATTATCACTAGCTCCATTTTACAGGTAAGGAAGGTGAAGCGTAGAGACATTAAGCATCATGCCTAAGTTTGCCCACTCTATAAAGAGCAAAGCCAACATTTGGGCTGAGGTTTATTAGACTCCAGAGCAGGAGTTCTTAACCACAGGCCCCTTCCACAGCGGGCAGTCAGTAACAAATGGTCTTCATTGCATTATGGCTGTGACCACTGGGAGAATCAGAGGCAACCAACGGCACTACTCTAACCACCCTCACTCCTGACAAACATGGGACATGTGAGAGATCTGTGGCCACCTTGCTGGGGCAGAAGGGGCAGCTCATTCTGTTAAGGGACACTGATGTCACCTATTGATGTACAGTGTCCCAGGGCCTGCATGACACCGTGCTGCCCATCTCTTAACACATCCTGCTGAGCCCGGTAGCTGACGTAATTATGCAAGGACCATCTGCTCACTTAGCCCCTCTCTGTCTCTCCGCACCATGTATAAAGCAGGACTTCGGAAATGTATTCATTCACTGTCCGACTAACCTTCACTAAGTGTCCACTAAGTGCCAGGCACTGCTCTATACAGGTGTCCACAGATGGACGCAAATGCTGCACTCCTGGTGCTCACACTGGAAGAAAAGAGAGTCCAGAAAGTAAAACAGATAATATGTTTAGAACACAGAAAGAATCAAATGCCTATGGTGGCAGGGTGGGAACACAAGGAATGCCAGTACAGGGAGGGTGCTCAGTTCAAAACAGAGTGGTCAGGGAAGGCGTCTCGGAGAAGGCGGAAAAGGTGAGTCAGCCGGCCATGCAGATATCTAGGAAAGGACATTCCAGACAGAGGAAAACAGCAAAAGCAATCAAAGACCCAGAGGTGAATTTGGATTGTTAGAGAAAAGTTTCACAAATTTCATTCCTGGAACACCAAGCTCATAAGACATTCATTGAAAAAAAGTGTATGGAGTCCAATACATTTTTGTTAAGGCCGCATGCTGTATACCCCACTTTTGGAGTCTGTGTTACCCATTAGCATAAAAAGGGACATGATGGGAAGTCTTGCAGCAAAGTCTTGTTCAACTCAGGCTCACTCAGACATAGTTGACTACACAGACATTTCTTCACATAACACCTGATGGTATCTCACAGAGCTACGTTTCAAAGGAAACCAATTCGGGAAACTTTGGCATAAACTCAAGGCCCTTTCCCCAGTACAGTTTCTTGATTCTCTGTCCCGCACTGGGTTATTCAACAAACGCTCACTGAGCAGCCTCTTTTTTTTTTTTTTTTTTTTTATGAGACTGAGTCTCTCTCTGTCGCCCAGGCTGGAGTGCAGTGGTTGGATCTCAGCTCACTGCAACCTCCGCCTCCCGGGTTCACGCCATTCTCCTGCCTCAGCCTCCTGAGTAGCTGGGACTACAGGCACCCGCCACCTCGCCCGGCTAGTTTTTTTGTATTTTTTAGTAGAGATGGGGTTTCACCGTGTTAGCCAGGATGGTCTCGATCTCCTGACCTCGTGATCTGTCCGTCTCAGCCTCCCAAAGTGCTGGGATTACAGGCTTGAGCCACCGCGCCCGGCCAGCAGCTTCTTATTAAACATTAGATGCTGAGATAGATTTGGCTGGAGATGGAGCAGAGAATAAGACTCCCTGTCTCCATCTAAAATGTCATGGCCACCAGCCACGGTCAGCCCTACCATGTTCAATGTCAGTGCAGATGGTGAACGTTTAGGCTGTGCCTCCTTCGAGCTATTTGCAGACAAAGTTCCAAAGACATCAGAAAACTTTCATGTTCTGAGCACCAGAGAGAAAGCACTCCTGCCTTCGCAGAATTATTCCATTATGTACCTGAGTGGTGACTTCACACGCCTTAATGGCAGTGGTGGCAAGCCCATCTACAGGCAAAAATTGGATGATGAGAACTTCATCCTGAAACACGCAGGTCCTGGCATCTTGCTGGACTCAACACAAATGGTTCCCAGTTTTTCATCTGCACTGCCAAGATCGAGTGGCTGGATGGCAAGCGTGTGATCTTTGGCAAGGTGCAAGAGGGCATGAATCAATATCATAGAAGCCAGGGAGAGCTTTGGGCCAGGAATGGCAAGACCAGCAAGAAGATCGCCATTGCCGACTGTGGACCACTCTAATGAGTTTAACTTATGTTTTTTCTTTTTTTTTTTTGAGGCAGAGTTTCACTCTTGTTGCCCAGGCTGGAGTGCAATGGCACGATCTCGGCTCACCACAACCTCCGCCTCCCAGGTTCAAGCAATTCTCCTGCCTCAGCCTCCCTAGTAGCTGGGATTATAGGCATGTGCCACCACGCTCAGCTAATTTTGTATTTTTAGTAGAGACAGGGTTTCTCCATGTTAGTCAGGCTGGTCTCGAACTCCCAACCTCACGTGATCCACCCGCCTCGGCCTCCCAAAGTGCTGGGATTACAGGCGTGAGCCACCGCGACCGGCCCTTATGTTTTATCTTAACCAGCAGACTGCTGCTTCTGTAGCTCAGGAGAGCACCCCCCACCCCATTTGCTGACAGTACCGTATCATACTGTGCAGTTCTTTGGGTTTCATATTTTCTTTATCCCTGTCTATGGCTAACTGGACTGCAGAGTTAAGATTATGATTATGAAATAATAACTAAATAACAAAAAAGGTCATTTCCACAAAGCAAGCCAATGTCTGCCAGGGAAGATTAAAGTGTGTGCATGCTGACACTTCCCTTTAATTCAGGAACCCAAACTTTCCAGTGGACGGTTTTTGGAAATGAATGGTTAAGGACCACTCCTACCCCAAACTCCTCCTCTTGTCACTTGTGAGGTTTCAGCTCTTGGGCTCAGCTGCATTAGGAGGGCACTAAAATGATTCTTATCAGATCCATGTGGTTTTAAAGAAAAGGAGTTGTGGTTGCTTATAGACGAGACAAAAGGAAAAACTCACAGCAATTTATACGTTCTCAACACCTTCTCAAGAAGAAGAGAGTTGAAAAATCTCAGAACCACCCCCTGCAGATGCAATTTCAAATGTACACCCACATACAACACCCCAACCTTAATCAGCCTTTGAGTTAGAATAAATTGACTTCCAGCACCACATACACACCCGCCAGCCAGGGTCCTCATTACCACCTGCACAGGATTGCTTTTCAAAGGCTGGGCTTTTCCCATTGCAATCTTGAGTCCAAAAAATAGGAAGCAGTGCTGGGAGGAGGGGAGAGAACAAAACCTTATTTATTCACACATAAAATATACTTATTCTAATCACCCCAAATACACTGATCTCCTTCAATATACAGTCAGGACTTCACGAGCAACATGATGTGGTGTTAAGAACACAGAATGCAAATAATAATAATAATAATACCTATATTAACAGTAGTAATTTGATTTCCTGCTTTGAGAAGCTGCTATTAAGGGCATTACCTACTTAACTCCTCAACGCGTTCTTAGCCCCCATTTTACAGATGAGAAAACAGAGATCTACAAAGGTGCAGTAATTTGCCCAAAACAATCACAAAGAAAGGCGTATAGCCTGATGAGAAACCCAACACCTACACTGTCTCCTGGTAAAAAGTATATGATATTTGGGCCAGGCGCAGTGGCTCATGGCTGTAATCCCAGCACTTTGGGAGGCTGAGGCAGGCAGATCTCTTGTGGTCAGGAGTTTGAGACCAGCCTGGCCAACATGGCAAAACCCCATCTCTACTAAAAATATGAAAATTAGCCGTGTGTGGTGGTGGCTGTCAGGAAGGCTGAGGCAGGAGAATCACTTGAGCCCAGGAGGCAGAGGCTGTAGTGAGCTGAGATCACACCACTGCACTCTAGCCTGGGCGACACAGCAAGGCTTTACCTCAAAAAAATAGGGCCATGATATTTGAACCTTGGTGTGCTTGAATTTCAGCCTGAGCACTTCTGAGGCAGGATATCTTGCATGGATCACATATTTTTTCTGAAACTCAACTTCGTTATCTGCTCTGTCTACAACTCTGGGCAAGAGTGCCCATTTACGCCTGTAGTCCCAGCTACTCGGGAGGCTGAGGCAGGAGAATGGCGTGAACCCGGGAGGCGGAGCTTGCAGTGAGCCGAGATCGCGCCACTGCACTCCAGCCTGGGCTGGGCGACAGAGCGAGACTCCCTCTCAAAAAAAAAAAAAAAAGAGTGCCCATTTAGCCCAGGGTAGGGCCTCAACAAACTCTATTCCCTTTCCTTCACCCAGACTTTTTTCTAGACTTTGCCAACTGCTTTGTTTAAGACAATCTCCCAAAATCAATATGTGCTGGAAACTGTGCTGAGAACTTGCACATGTCACCTCATTCCGCCCACGCAGCGTTACTGAAAAGTGCATTGGTTCCCCCTCTGTTTGAATGGCGTGGCAACTGATGCTTCAAAATAGTCAACAACTGGTCCAAAATGACCAAACCGTCAAGTAATCAACTCATAGTTTAAGCCAGTGGTTCTCAAAGCAGGTGAGTTTCGGGGGATATTTGCAAGGACTGGAGACATTTTTGGTTGTCACGCCCAGCGCCTACAGAGTAAAGTTCAGGGGTGCTGCTAAATACCCCAACAATGCACAGGACAACCCAGCCCCACTGCAACGATTTATCCAGTCCAAATGTCAATAGTGCCGAGGTTGAGAATCCTTTGGTTTAAGCTAGATTTATCTGACATCAAAGTCGATGAACTTGCACTGTTTTGCTTTCCTAACTGAGGGTTTCTCAGCAGTCCTGACATTTGCAGCCAGATAATTCTGTTATGGCAGCTGTCCTGTAGGATATTTGTAGGCTATGTGTAGGATGTTTGCAGCATCCCTAGTTTCTACCCATTGGATGCCAGTAGCACCTCCCCTCAAATCGTGACAACCAAAAATGTCTCCAGATATTGCCAAATGTTCCCAGCACCCGCTCCTGTTTCCCCTGGGGGGCAGTCGTTCCCATTTGAGAATCATTTTCCTAATTTAAGGAAATGAGCTATGAAATAAGAATAACAAAACAGCCCTGAAAAATATTGAGAATGTCCTGGATGACCATTATTTACATGTATTTTTAAAAAGTAGATATGTCTGTTTAAATATACACACATGCATTTACATGTGTAGACCTGCATATATATAATTTTTCATACCTGGGCACATATGGCAGGAAGAAATATTGACCAACCTCTTTCTTTTCATTTTTTTTTTATTGTTTGCATTTCTGGGGTACATGTGCAAGATGTGCAGGTCTGTTACATAAACGTGTGCCATGGTGGTTTGCAGCACCTGTCAACCCATCACCTAGGTATTAAGCCCGACGTGCATTCGCTATTTTTCCTGATGCTCTCCCTCTACCAGCCAGGCAGGCTCCACTGTCTGTTGTTCCCCTCCCACCCATATGTCCATGTGCTCTCATTGTTCCGCTGCCACTTATAAGAGAACAGTGTTTGGTTTTCTGCTTCTGTATTAGTTTGCTGAGGATAATGGCTTCCAGCTCCATCCATGTCCCTAGAAAGGACATGATCTCATTCTTTTTTATGGCTGCATAGTATTCCATGGTGTATATGTACCACATTTTCTTTATCCGGTCTATCATTGATGGGCATCTGGGTTGACTCCATGTCTTTGCTATTGTGCATAGTGCTGCATTGAACATTTGTGTGCGTGTATCTTTATAACAGAATGTTTTCTATTCCTTTCTACGGTAATGGGATTGCCATTACCGTAGAATGGCAATGGGTCAAATGATATTTCTGGTTCTAAATTTTTGAGGAACCACTGCACTCTCTTCCACAATGGCCCATCCGCTTTCTATCCCTGCATATGAGTTCTCACTTCTGTCACTTGGGTTCCAGGGACTACATAGCAGAGCAGAAATATAGTGCAGTGTTCCCTTTCTTGTTGTCAATGTTCTGTTTTTGGAAGCTCATTATCATTCCAAAATGAATTAGATCTTAATTTGAAACAAAGCTATGCAAGAGAGGGGCAGTGGCCATACTCAAGGCTCTGTGTGACCTCCCCAGGGACCTTGTAACTCTTCCTCACTCAGAGGGACTTCCAGTCCTCAGACACTGGACAGCAGAAGGGTCTGCAAAAGCATGAGAGGGTCCAAGGTCCAGCATCAGAGTCAGGTGCTCATTTCCCTGCAAGGAAGCCCATCCGTCTCCAGTAAACTGAAAATTTACATCTGAAAAATGTGATGCGTCTTCACTGATGTATATTGAGAATTTCCATGTCTGGGAAAACTAAGGCACAGCCAAGTTCTAGCAAGCTCTCCGTGATGATATAAAACAGAGGTAGGCAAACTTATTCTCTAAAGAGCCAGATGGTAAATATTGGTCTTGCAGGTCATGCAACCTCCATTGCAACTATTGAGCTCTGCCATTGTAGCATGAAAACATCCACAGACAATGTAATAATAGGCCAGGCCATGTTCCAATAAAACTTTATTTATGAACACTGAAATTTGAATTGTAGGTAGTGTTTATGTCATAAAATGTTCTTTTGGATTCTTTTTTCTAACCATTTAAAAATATAAACATTATTCTTAACACCTGGGTCATACAGAAACAGGTAGCAGGCTAAATTTGGCCCATACCCCGTTACATAGAACATGACAAAAGAGGGAAACCCTGCTGTCTCCAAAAAAACCCATAAATTCCCACTTTTCTATCCTTAAGATGAAAGAAATTACCCAGGATATTGGGAACTTGGTTCAGTTGCCACTATAGGAATTAATCTGCCGATATCTGAACTTCTGGAATGTTCTGTTTACCTAGCCCAGGATAAACAGGGGAGGAACAACTCCAAGTAACTGAGTGCTGACTTTTTTTCTTTTCCTGCTATGACTTCGTGAAAGGGTTGTTTACGGTAGGAAGTAACCAATGATTTTGATCGCTTCAGGACTTCCTGGTTAAAAAATAAAATGGAGAAGAAGAAAGAGGAAAGTCCTCAAGTTGTAAGCTTTGTAAATACAAAGCTTGTGTAAAATTGGACATGAAAAATAGGCCTCTAATTTCTGTCCTCTCTTCCTAAACTGTCAAGCATTGGAGAAGGTGGCTGGGGGAGACCCTTGGCTCAGAACTTCTTGGTGGTTATAAATTCTTTATCAACTATGGCTTATGTTTTTACAGGGATTTTTCTTCTTCCTCTTCTTCTTTTTTTAAGTTATAGTGATCACAATTTTCAGATTTTTGACTACTTATCAAACTTTTTTTCCCTCCCCCTCTTAACAGAGAAGGTCAGTCACTTTTAAGATATAAGAGAATTTGAGAACAGATTAATGACAAAGACAAATGATGATTTTTATTTTAGCGGAAGTTTCAGCACGTTTTCTGCCCAGCCTGGGTACTGATAATAAAGTATACTTGACATATAACTGCGTAAGTTCTTTGCTTTAAAGTTCAATGATGGATCAAAAGAGAGAATTCTCTCTTTAAAAAGAAATGTCCTGAAAGGAAAAATAAAAGGAAGGTGGAGGGGAAGCTCATACATCCCTTTTGTCTTTTTCACTTCTCTTTGTGGCCCAGAGACAGAGCATTGAGTGACTTCTTCAGAAAAGAGATCAGTGAAATTGTCAGTTGATTACTTCTCCTTGATTAGCATTTATAAGAGCCCTGTGATACAGTATTTGCATTCCTATTTAGCCGTGATTTTTGTGGGGCACCAATGATTAAACTTGTCACAGGGCTTGATTGACGGGGTCAGATCTTCACTTTCTACTCTTTTGAAATTAAAAACAAATGTGTCGGCTTCCTTCATGGGCTGGAGCGCCGTGAAGCTCGCCTGCCTTGTCATTGCAGATAGGTCAGGAATGTTTTAATTTTAGGGATGGATTCTGCTTGTCAAGTAGAGTGTGATGGCGTGTGGTTCTGGAGATGAGATGTGAAGGGTGTAGCACAAAGAAGGGGAAGAACAAAGACAAAGACACTCACATTATTAGACAGATTTAATTAGTCTGAATGGATATTATGCTAGATGAAGCAGTGAGCTGTGAAATTAACCCTTGATTACGGATTGGCGGATCCTACTCATAAAGAGAATCAAACCTTTGTGGAGAGACGCGAGGGATGATTTCAGTTTCTCCTACCCTTCTGGGTTGCATGCCAGATCCCCACCTCCACCACTCACCCCTGTCGACTTAAACACTAGAATCTGTAGGGGAAAAAAAATTTGTGGAAGTTCATCTTTAACTTGAGCAGGCAGGTACACCTAGAAAAGGAATTCCACCTGGCTTCCTCTCCAATTTTAGAGAAAGCAATAAGCCCAGGGTGCTTGGATGTGAAGCTAAGAGGCTCACAAAGACACAGGTTTCTGAATCCAAAATAGAGAAGAGAAATAGCTAAGTTTGAATAAGAGCCATGTATTTTGAGGGTCTGAAGTGAATACCTCTATCCACTACGGTAGAGGGTCACCTCCTGGGAATGTTTGTCCTCCATACAATGTGCCCCCCAACTTACTGCTGCCTTTCCATGATCTTCTCCAGTGAATCCCAGCTGCGTCCTGACTTCCAAGAACTTGAAGCATATTAAGAAAGGGATGGAAGGCCTGGAGACCTCACCCAACATTGATGGACAACTAAGAAAAGTCTCTCAAACATTAATTCTAAGGACTCTAACATGGAGGGGACATGGGTGAGATGGGTCTGAGATCACATGGCCTTCCAGAAATCCTTTAACTTATCTAAACTATCTGAGAAACTCTGGACTCTACTGAGAAAGGCTTTGTACAAAGCTTGCACCAACTAACATCTCTATTTTTAAGTGACTCGGTCCAAATCATTCACTAGCACTGATTCCAGGAATGAGAAGGCTCTGTGGGGGCATGATGTGGAAGAGGAGCATCTGTTAGGCTGGCCCAGGTCATGAGGAAAGTCAGCAAATGAGGAATTGCAGAAATGGAGTTAGAGAATTTGCTCCGCAGCTCTTTCACAAACTCAGTCTTCTCATTGGTGAATGACATGTGTAGCTCCTTCTTTAACAATTGTGCTGAAATCTGAACTGTGTACTTTAAGTGCCTGGAAAGGCATCGTGTATTAATATTATAGCTCTCTGTAGAAAACATGGCACTAATTCTAAGTCACTTTTTTGGCTCCGTCTCCATCCAGTCTTCCTTATCACAGTTTCCCACTTTGGTGTATAAGTGGCTTCAGTTTAGGGAACTCCTGGTTGAGGAACTCCCTAAACGAACAATTTGCAAGTGCAGTCTTGAGACTGTGAATCGATTGTCATGAATTGCAGATAATTTATTCCCAATCATTGTTGAAGGATGAGGGTGGTCAATGAACTCACTGGCATTACGCTTTGATTTTCTGAATGGAAAAGACAAATGGGAAATTGTCATCCTAACCCTGGCTCCATTTATGAAAATGCAAATTCTCTAACTCCATTTCTGCAATTCCTCCTTTGCTGACTTTCCACATGACCTGGGCCAGCCTAGCAGATACTCCTCTTCCACATCATGCCCCCATAGAGCCTTCTCATTCCTGGAATCATGAAAATGTCACGCTTGCGAATGACAGGCAACTCAGGTCAGGGTAGGGAAAATGTTGAGAATCTCTGCTCTATCAGGAAATGCCAGTTTCCCTTCACTGGCATGTGCTTTAGGTGACCACACTGTGGAGGTCACATTGCTCCAGGTAGATGGTTGTATCTCAAAGTCCTTTTGTTTATTGTCTCTGGAAAATCAGATGATTCTACAGGTAAACACAGCTACAGTTACTGCTATTTAGAAATGAGGATTGTCTTCTTCCCAAAGATAGTGTTTTGTTTCTGAAGAAATTTATTTCTTAGACCTAAGTGATAAGAGAAATAACCCACTGCCTCTGATTTGATTTCACCGAGGTTTAGAGGAGGAAATCTGCTTCACAGGACTTGATAAGGGAACACAGAGCAACCTCCACCACAGAGAATTATGCAGCCCACAGTGTCAATAGTGCCAAAACAAAAGGGAAATTGTGATCCTAACCCCAGCTCCATTTATGAAAATGATAAATTCCTTATCAGAGAAATAGAGAAATCTCTTGATATGGTTTGGCTGTGTCCCCACCCACACCTCATCCTGAATTCCCACGTGTTGTGGGAGGAACCCGGTGGGAGGTAATTGAATCATGGGGGCGGATCTTTCCCATGCTGTTCTCGTGATAGCGAGTAAGTCTCACATGACCTGATGGTTTTTAAAACGGGAGTTTCCCTGCACAAACTCTCTTCCTTCTCTGCCACCATGTGAGACGTGCCTTTCACCTTCCGCCATGATTGTGAGGCCTCCCCAGCCACGTGGAACTGTAAGTTCATTAAACCTCTTTCTTTTTTTTTTTTTTTTTTTTGAGACAGAGTCTCGCTCTGTCGCCCAGGCTGGGGTGCAGTGGCCGGATCTCAGCTCACTGCAAGCTCCGCCTCCCGGGTTTAGACCATTCTTCTGCCTCAGCCTCCCGAGTAACTGGGACTACAGGCGCCCGCCACCTCGCCCGGCTAGTTTTTTTTTTTTTTGTATTTTTTAGTAGAGACGGGGTTTCACCGTGTTAGCCAGGATGGTCTCGATCTCCTGACCTCGTGATCCGCCCGTCTCGGCCTCCCAAAGTGCTGGGATTACAGGCTTGAGCCACCGCGCCCGGCCCATTAAACCTCTTTCTTTTGTAAATTGCCCAGTCTCAGGTATGTCTTCATTAGTAGCGTGAAAATAGACTAATACATCTCTCTTGTGAGGAGAATCCAAAAAATTCTCTTATTAGAGGATTCCTGGCACTTGATACACTTGACCCTGAAGGTACACAGAGTGGTTTAGATGGTACTTGGGTGAGCTTTTTTATGGTTATGTATTTATTTTAAAGCATATTCAAGTGTGTGTGTGTGTGCATGTGTGTGTGTGTGTGTGTGTCAGGGTTTCTCAGGTCTGGCACTACTGACATTGTGAGCTGAATAATTCTCTACAGTGGGTAGTCCCACACATTGCAGGATGTAGCAGTATCCTTGGTCCTCATCTGCTGGATGCCAGGACTCTCACCAGGCCAGGTGGGACAGCTAAAATATCTCTAGACACTTCCAAATGTTCTCTGAGGGACAAAATCACTCCCAGTTGAAAAACCCTACTATATATCTATGATTCTATAGACATTATTGGACATTATTGCTTAAGAGGATAAGGCTTCTTTTTTTGAGACAGAGTCTCACTCTGTCACCCAAGCTGGAGAACGGTGGCCCTGTGTTGCCCCACTGCAACCTCCGTCTCCGGGGTTCAAGCAATTCTCCTGACTCAACCTCCTGAGAAGCTACAGGCACCCACCACCACACTCAGCTAATTTTTGTACTTTTAGTAGAGACAGGGTTTCACTATGTTGCCCAAGCTGGTCTCAAACTCCTGATCTCAAGTGATCTGCCCACCTTGGCCTCCCAAAGTGCTGGGATTTACAGGCATGAGCCACTGCACCCGGCCAAGGATAAAGCTTTTTAAAAAGTACAGAAATTAAAGAAAAATGTTATATTAAAAAATAGAGAGAATTCAGGTGATAGTGCTGTGGCAGAAATCAAGAAATCGGAAATCAAGAAGGTTATATGTGACAGAAAGAAGTTTACGGGCCATGTGCAGTGGCTTACACCTGTAATCCTAGCACTTTAGGAGGCCAAGGTAGGAGGCTCACTTGAGCCCAGAAATTCAAGATTAGCCTGGGCAACATCGTGAGACCCCATCTCTTCTAAAAGGAGAAAGAAAAAATAATAAAATAAAAAATGTTTAAATAAAGGGAGAAGTTTAGGAAACACTGATTTGATTTAGTTTAGTTTAGTTTTGTTTCCTTTTGTTTTTGTTTTGAGATGGAGTCTTGCTCTGTCATCCAGGTTGGAGTGCAGTGGCACGATCTTGGCTCACTACAACCTCCTCCTCCCGAGTTCAACCAATTCTCCTGCCTCAGCCTCCCGACTAGCTGGGACTACAGGTGTATGCCCCCATGCCCAGCTAATTTTTGTATTTTTAGTAGAGACAGGGTTTCACCAGACTTGTCTCAAACTCCTGACCTCAGGTGATCCACCTGCCTCAGCCTCCCAAAGTGCTGGGATTACAGGCATGAGCCACTGTGCCAGGCCTGATTTAGTGTTTAATTCACATTTTACGATGTTGTGGACAACTGAAATCCAGAACATGAGATGGACTTGTCCAAAATCATGAAGCTGTTACTCCCTGAATTAATATCACTAAGACAATGAAGGAAAGGCACTTAGGGCCAGACGCTGGCTCATGCCTATAATCTCAGCAGTTTGGGAGGCCGAGGCAGATCACTTGAGGTCAGGAGTTCGAGACCAGTCTGGCCAGCATGGCAAAACCCCATCTGTACTAAAAATACAAAATTAGCCAGAGGTGGTGGCACACACCTGTAATCCTAGCTACTCAGGAGGCGGAGGCAGGAGGATCGCTTGAACTCAGGAGGCAGAGGTTGTAGTGAGCCGAGGTCGCACCACTGCACTCCAGCCTGGGTGATGAGAGTGAAACTCTGTCTCAAAAAAAAAAAAAGAAGAAAAATTAAAAAAAGAAAGGCACTTAGCATACCGCCTGCCACCTAGTAATAATAACAACCCCTACTACATATTGGGCACCTGCTATGGGACAGGTACTGGTTTAGGCTCTTTACATGTAGCAACTCATTTAACATTTACAACAACCCTGTGAGGTAGGAATTATTATTATTCCCATTCATAAAAAGAGAGAAGAAAATAAGTTAACAAATCCGTGGTGAAGGTGGAAGAGAGTAATCATTTTGTGGAGCTGTGGATGGGAGTGTGTGATTTATTATTTACATTTTCTTTCATACCTATTTTAAGCTATTTCTCTAAGTGTCTACCATGTGCCAAGTAATACACTGCATGTGGCCCAGAAAATACACATAATAAAAACACTTAATTACAGTCACTTATTACCGTTAGCTGTTATTCCCATGGTTCTGTTTGCTGTTACTGAGTTAGTAAAGGAAGCCTATAGCTGTCACTTCTTGCATATCGTTCATGCAAATCTGAAGAATCTGTGGGGTTTTTATTTAAATAGCTTTAGGGGTATACACAGATTTTGGTTACAAGGATGAATTATATAGTAGTCAAGTCTGAAATTTCAATGTACCGGTCACCCGAGTAGTGTACATTGTACCCAATATGTAGATTTTTTTCCTCACTGCCTTCCAACCCTCCCCACTTCTGAGTCTCCAGTGTTCATCACACCACTCTGTATGCCTTCACTCACCCATAGCTTAGCTCTCACTTATAAGTGAGAACATACGGCATTTGGTTTTTCCATTCCTGAGTTACTTCACTTAGAATAATGGCCTCCAGTTCCATCTAAGTTGCTGCAAAAGACATTATTTCACTCTTTTTCTGGCTAAGTAATATTCCAGGCTGTGTAAATACCACATTTTCTTTATCCACTCATCAATTGAGGGGCACTTAGGTTGGTTCCATATCTTGCAATGTGAATTGTGCTGTGAAAAACATACATGTGCAGGTGCCTTTTGGTATAATAATTTATTTTCCTATGAGTAGATACCCAGTAGTGGGATTGTTGGATTGTATTATTAGTTCTTTGAGAAATCTCCATACTATTTTCCACAGAGGTTATACTAATTTACATTTCCATCAGCAGCATATAAGCATTCACTTTTCACTACATCCATGTCAGCATCTACTGTTTTTTGACTTCTTAATAATGGTCATTCTGACTGGGGTAAGGCGGCAAAATGCTCAACATTGCTAATCATCAGGGAAAAGCAAATTAAAACCACAATGAGAATTTTGTTTTTTCAGTTGGGCTTCTGAAGTTTTATTACTTAAGAAAATTCTAAGTTAGGAATGCTTTAGGCTGCAAATAAAAGGCAGCTTTACATATAGTGATTTGAATAAATCAAGATTTTCTTTTCTCACCATCCCAACATCCAGAAGTAGGCAACAATGGCATTGAGTCAGTGGATTAGTGATGTTAGAAGATTTCTCTGTGAGGCTGTTGATCATTGCCTTACAACTGCAAGATGGCTGCATCATGTCCACAATCAAGGTAGGAAAAGGAGTGAAATAACAGTACTAGCTACCTTTGCCCCTCTTCTCAGGGGAGCAAATCTTTCTTGGAAACCCAGCAGAATTCTACAAGAACCTCCTCAGCCAAACTGTGTAATTTTGTCATCCTTCGCTGCAAGACGCTGTGACATATTTAACTGGGCACATTGTCACAGAAAACATAACAAGGATTTTGGCCGGGCACAGTGGCTTACACCTGTAGTCCCAGCATTTTGAGGGGCTAAGGAAGGAAGATCACTTGAGCCTGGGGGTCCTAGACTGCAGTGAGCTACGATCACACCACTGCATTCCAAACTTGGGGACAAAGAGAGACCCTGTCTCTACAAAAAGTTTAAAACATACATTAAATGGGTGTGGTAGCAGGCACCTGTAGTCCCAGCAACTCAGGAGGCTGAGGCTGGAGGATCACTTGAGTCCACAAGTTTAAGGCTGCAGTGAACTATGTTCATGCCACTGCACTCCAGTTTGAGAAATAGAGCAAGACCCTGTCTCTAAAAAGCAGAACAAAACCAACACACACACACACACACACACACACACACACACACACACACACGGAATTTTATTGGCAAGGAAGAAGAGTGAAATGCATATTCAGTAGGTAACTAATGGTATCTGTCCCAGGGACTAATCCAGTAGCAAGAATGTTCTGCCAGTCCTTTTTACCTTTTCTCCCCAGTCCTTTCTCATCCGGTAACCAGCAATTGACTGGAAATCTGCTTTTCTTTCTCAATTATTAATTGATCATCAAATGTTGACTAGATATAGTATTGGCCAAAAATTCCCTAAATAAAATGGGCTTTATAAGAGGCATTTTTTTTTTTTTTTTTTTTTGAGATGAGGTCTCACTCTGTCGCCCAGGCTGGAGTGCAGTGGTGCAATCTTGGCTCACTGCAACCTCCGCCTCCCAAGTTCAAGCAATTCTCCTGCCTCAGCCTCCCAAGTAGCTGGGACTACAGGCACATACCACCATGCTTGGCTAATTTTTTTGGATTTTTGGTAGGAATGAGTTTTCACTACGTTGGCCAGGCTTACCTCGAACTCCTGACCTCAAGTGATTTGCCTACTCGCCCTCCCAAAGTGCTGGGATTACAGGCGTGCGCCACTGCGCCCAGCTGGAATGTATTAATAATGTAATCATAATCATCATTACCACTACTACCACCACCACCACCACCACAAAAATAACCTGTTGAGTATTTACCATGAATTCTAAGTATTTCACATACATTATCTCATGTTATCACAGTGACCCCCCAGGTATTATCATCATTCACATTTACGGTCACCCAGCTTGGAAGAGGTGGATCTAGACCGTGAACCCAAGCCCAAGCCACTGTTTTCGCTTTTAAGGTGCTGACAATACAATAAGGGAGACAAGAGTAACTCATGAGAAGTAGTCTACCGGTACTGCAAGACAAAATAATACTAAGTACTAAACTATGTGGTCCTGGAAATAGGTTTTGGAAGAATCATAAGGAAGATCGTTTTCATGAAGGCCACATGTAGTCAGGAAAGACACTTGAGTTGTCCCTGAGGGGGATATTAGGCTTGTTTTCTACGTGTAGTGGTTAGCAGGGTCAGTGCTGGTCTCCCAGCTACAACAAACACACAGAACCAAACAGAACTTAGGAAGTCTGGAGAGCCGCAAAGCAAGCAGACACCATTAGACTCCGTGTAGATTTGGTCAGAGTTTGTGGGCATTTTTGAGGTCTCTCGGGGTCTGCTGACAATCCTGTGGCCATCTGCCTGGCAGCAAGCACTTCAGTTGTTTGCAATGCTTTGGCCAAGCTGAGAGCAGGCGGATCTGGATGCACAGCTGCCGAGCGTGTGCTGACGGGCCTCAGCTCCTCGAGCATGTTTGTTCAGACTGGTCTGCCTAAACCCACTCCAAAATTCTTCCAAGCCAGAAAAGGAGAGCATGTGCTTTCTTTTCACATAGTATTTCTGAATGCCCATGAATATAAAAGAAAGAAAACAAAACCAAAAAAGTCTATGATACATGATATTCCCAAACAACAAAAAAGACAAGAAGCTTTCTGAATCAGAAATCTGGCCCTTTCTTAAGGGAATTCCCTGTTGGTTTGGAGACCATGCTGGTTCTTAGAAAATTTAGATAAGGAACAATTTTATTTCTTTGCAGCACAGTTCAACCATTATTTTCTGAGTATCTACTGTGTGCAAGGTCCTGTGCCAGATTCTAGAGCAAGATGCTAATGGATGCAAAGACAAGCAAGACCATCAGGAAACCTTTTGGCAGAAGAAGCAATAAAGACTTCACTGAGACCAGGACCAGGTGATTTGGAGCACTGCTAAGATGACTCTCTCCGTCTTTGTCCAACCCCCCCACTGCCGCCCTGGTAATGAGCACATATTGCAGAAAGAACTTTACATAAAAGTTGAAAACTTATCTATGTGAAAAAACAAAATAAGGGAAGGCATTATAGCATGGTAACAAATGACTTTTTTTTTAATTTATTTATTTTTTTTGAGACAAAGTCTCACTCTGTCACCCAAGCTGGAGTGCAGTGGCGCGATCTCAGCTCACTGCAACCTCCGCCTCCCAGGTTCAAGCAATTTTCCTGCCTCAGCCTCCTGAATAGCGGGGATTACAGGTGTGTGCCACCACGCCTGGCTAATTTTTGTATTTTTAGTAGAGACAAAATGGTTTCACCATTTTGGTCAGGCTGGTCTCGAACTCCTGGCCTTGTGATCTGCCCACTTTGGCCTCCCAAAGCGCGCTGGGATTACAGGCATGAGCCACCGCGCCTGCCTGTAAGAACGTTTATTTGGAAAGCAGCTTTCTGGGAGCTCAAGGTGAAGCTCTCCCTCTTGCTAAGTGTGTGACTTTTAGTAAGTTAATGATCACCCTGTGCCTCAGTTTCCCGGTGTCTAAGATGGGCATGATAATACCCCAACCTCACAGGACGGAGACAATGCAAGAAAAGCACTGAGCACAGTGCCTTGCACACAGCAAGTGCTCCATTAATTTTTCTTTTCAATAACAGCAATAATGATAACATATTGTTATGATCATCAAGCATAGTGCAGTGTCTGGAATAGAGTGGGCACTCAGTGATGGTTTGCTATGGCTGTTTTTTTGTGCTTCTGCTGTTAAAGTATTTAACATAGTATCTGGCAACACCCGGTGACTCAAATAGCAAGCTAAGATCGTTCTAAAGCTGGGGCTGAGGGTGAGACTCTCCCTATGGGAGAATCTCTGGGATTCCCCTGTTCAGGATAAACGATGAAAGGTAATGTGCCTTCTTTTCTTTTATCTCCAAGAAACTACCCTAGTCAGCTTGATCCTGCCCAAAGTCGCCATAAAAGTAAAATTCACAAAACCAAACCCAGAAACTCAGAGGCTGCCCTGGGAAGGACACACAGTGCCCTACGGGGTGTCTGTGTTTCTACATCTGAAGCTGTGGACGACGAACCTAGACAGAAGATGCCACGGATCTGGCCCCATCGTTTATTTTTTATTTTTATTATAATTATTATTATTATTTTGAGATGGAGCCTTGCTCTGTCACCCAGGCTGGAGTGCAGTGGTGCAATCTTGGCTCACTGCAACCTTCGCCTCCTGGGTTCAAGCAATTCTCCTGCCTCAGCCTCCCCAGTAGCTGGGATTACAGTCATCTGCCACCACGCCCGGTTAATTTAAATATATATATATATGTAGAGACACCATTTCACCATGTTGGCGAGGCTGGTCTAAAACTTCTGACCTCAAGTGATCCTCCTGCCTTGGACTCCCAAGGTGCTGGGATTACAAGGGTGAGTCATCGCGCCTGGCCTCTTTTCCTCGTCTTCATTTATTCTTGGCCCTAGCAATTCTGTGTGATCCCAGGATAAGCCTCACGCTTTTTTTGGAATTCCATCTTCTTGCTCCCATTCTCCTCCTTGCCTCTTTCACGTAAATCTTTTCTATATTTCAAAGCTCTACTCAAACGCCACCTCCTCCAGAAAGGCTCCTGGTATCCTCTTCCTTTTCTAAGCTAGAAAACAGTATGTCCTCCTCTGGGCACCTCCAGAATATTCTCTCACATCCTGTATGACATGTGTCAATCTATACCTTGATTTATAATCATGTGTGTGTTATGACTTTGGATTGCACATGACAGAAAAATCCAGGCCAGGCACAGTAGCTCACGCCTGTAATCCTAGCACTTTGGGAGGCCGAGGCAGATGGATCACTTGAGGTCAGAAGTTCAAGACCAGCCTGGCCAACATGGTGAAACTCCGTCTCTACTAAAAATACAAAAATTAGGCAGGCAAGGTGGCAGGTGCCTGTGATCCCAGCTACTCTGGAGGCTGAGCCAGGAGAATCGCTTGAACCCAGGGGACAGAGGTTGCAGTGAGCCAAGATTGCACCACTGCACTCCACCCTGGGTGACAGAACAAGACTCCATCTAAAAAACAAAAGGAAAGAAAAGAAAAATCCACTCAAACCAGTTTAAGCACATTTTACTGGCTCCTGGGAAGGTCAAGGGTGCAACAGATTCAGGCAATGCTAGATCCAGTGCTTAAGTGGTGTCATTGGAAATCTGGCCTTCTCAACCTGACATAGTTTGGATGTTTGTCCCCTCCATCCCTTCCAAATCTCATGTTGAAATGTGATCCCCAGTGCTGGAGGTGGGGCCCAGTGGGAGGTGTTTGGGTTATGGGGGCAGATACCTCATGAATGGCTCAGTGTCCTCCCTGTGGAAATGAGTGAGTTCTTATTCTGTTGGTTCACACCACAGCTGACTGTAAAAAGAGTGTGACACCCCTCCCTCTCTCTCGTTCCCTCTCTTGCGTGTGATGTGCCTGCTCCTCCTTCACCTTCTGCAGTAAGTAAAAGCTTCCTGAGGGCTGGCCAGAAGCAGATGCCAGCACTGTGTCTCTTGTACAGTCTGCAGAACTGTGAGCCAAAATAAACCTCTTTTCTTTCTAAATTACCCAGTCTTGGGTATTCCCTTATAGCAATGCAAAACAGACTGATACACTGCCTCTCAAATCTCCTGGAAGGATGTACTTTTCTTTCTATCTTTCTTTCTTTCTTTTTTTTTTTTTTTTTTTGGAGACAGAGAGTCTCACTCTGTCACCTGGGCTGGAGTACAGTAGTGCAATCTCGGCTCATTGCAACCTCTGCTTCCAGGGTTCAAGCAATTCTTGTGCCTCAACCTCCCAAGTAGCTGGGACTATAGACGCCCGCCACCACACCCGGCTAATTTTTTGTACTTTAATAGAGATGGGCTTTCACCAGGTTGGCCAGGCTGGTCTCCAACTCCTGAGCTCAGGCAATACCCGAGTGCTAGGATTACAGGTGTGAGCCACCGAGCTCAGCCTGCAAAGGCATAATTTTCACGTGGTGGCTCTGAAACCTCCAGCGGCCCCAAGCTGAGCCACCCTAATAAGAACTTTTCTTTTTTAGGAAGAAATCTCTCATTGGACTACCTAGGGTCTTGTGCTCCTCCCTGGGCCAATCACTGCGGCCAGGAGAATAGAACATGCTGATTGGCCAGACTTGGGTCACATGCCCAGCCCTGTAGCTTAGAAGTGGGGTGAGCCCCACTCAATCACCTGACCTAAAAATGAGAAAGCAGTGGTTCCCCAAAGAAAAATTAGGGCTGGGCAGGGTGCAGTGACTCACGCCTGTAATCCCAGCACTTTGGGAGGCCAAGGCAGGTGGATCACCTGAGGTCAGGAGTTCGAGACCAGCCCCACCAACACGATGAAACCGTCTCTACTAAAAACACAAAATTAGCCAGACGTGTTGGCACACGCCTGTAATCCCAGCTGCTCCGGAGGCTGAGGCTGGGGAATCGCTTGACCCCAGGAGGCGGAGGTTGCAGTGAGCTGAGATCACGCCATTGCTCTCCAGCCTGGGCAACAAGAGTAAAACTCCGTCTCAAAAAAAAAAAAAGAAAAGAAAAGAAAGAAAGAAAAATTAGGGCTGTAGCCTGGAGGAGACAACAGTTATTTATGGCAGGTATACAGTTCCTGCGTGTTCACTTCTTGGTAGTTCATAGTGCCTAGCATCGTGTTCATCATAAAGTACATGCTCAACAAAAGTATCAAATGAATGAATAAACAAAGAATATGACTTTAAAAGGTACGTACCAGCTTTGCACATGTCTTCCTCTGACACTCACAGTTATACTGTATTTGGCCAAGCAGAGATCACACATCATTTTGAGTATTTCTCCAGCTCTTTTAGGCAGTATCTTAGGAAACCAGACATCACAAATCCTTCCATCTGGAGTCAGAAATAATGTAGAAGATACTAATGTTTAATAATCCAAAGTGCCTAGCTTGCTATAAAAAAAAAAAAATGTTGTTTTTAACCTAATAAGAGAGAATTGGCCATGACCAAGTCCTTGACCTGTCTGTTGGAATCCTCCCTTTCTAGCCATTTCTGGTCATGAAAATTGGGCAGGATTTCTGGCATCCTTTATGCTTCTTTGTTATTAAAAGCAGGATCAGTTAATAAATAATTATGATGCTCAGTTTCTAGGGAACAAGGAGATAAGGACAGGAACACTTGAGTCTCACAAATTACATGCTATAGTATAGATTTTCACCCAGAGTGAAGAATAGCCTAGCTTTTTTTTTTCCTGTGGCATAAATTGTTCTAATTATACGTGCAAGATCCTCTATTCCCAAAGATATGAGTTGGAAGCGCTGTGTCTGTCCTTTTAATTCCAAGAAGCCTTTGCAGTTGCATGTTTCCACCCCCCTTGTTTTCAAACTGAATTGTTTCAGTGGTAGCTTGGTGTGTCAGCTTGTAAGTCTATAAAACAGTTTTATACCAGCTGGAGATTCAACATGCTACATGAATACATAACAGTGCCTAACCAAGAAGGTTTGTAATTCAGTAATTAGCTGTAATTAATGAACACAAAGTGAGGACTCATTTACAGTTTAAATTATCACATTAGCTCCTGTCACCCTCTATGTACACAAAACAGCAGGAATTCAATTATTTTTATTCTTCAAAGCTAATTTAAAATTTAAGGGATGCCATTACATGAAATAATAGGTAGGAAATGTAATCGAAATCACTGGGAACAGTTGGCCGTCCTTAGAATTAAAAAAAAAAAAAAATGTGATCACTGACGATTTGGAAATGTTTTTTCATCTGTGAACAGATGAAGGATTGAAATCTCTGCTCTTTTCAGTATATTTAATTTAAAAGGAGAAGCGAGTTTGGTGGTTGCGGGATCTTCATGCAGGGAGAGTCATGGTGCATAATTGTAAAAGCAGCTGATAACTGATAATGCTGTTGATAGTAACAAGAGGGCAGCCTGGGAGACACACATTCCATTATCCCTAATGGAGCTGAGCCTTCTGCAATTGCAGGGGGTTCCTGGAATTGTCACCCATTTCTGATGCATCATTTCAGCTTGGGAGACCTTACGTCATTGTCACATTTCTGTCGTCCTTAATTCTTTGTACATATCTATGACAAATATTCTTTCATTCATTCATCAAACATTGACAGAGCACCTCCTCAGGCTCAGGCATTGTTCTAAGTTCCAGGACCACAGCAGTGACCAAGACAGGCCACATTCCTGATCTCGTGCAGCCAACACTCCAGTGGGGGGAAACAGACAGTAGCCAGGGGTTCTCAAGCTTGGCTGTGCCATAGAGTTGGGGAGGAAGCTTTAAAAAAACATGCATATCAATGTCTGGTTCCAACCCCAATTAATTGAATCAAATTCTTCTTACCCCTTTCATTACAACTCTTTAAATATGCAAACATTTTCTTGAGGGCTGTATAAAAACAAGCTGTGAACTAAATTTGACCCACTCAAGCCATATTGGGAAAAAACAAGACCAGCAAGGGCAAAGGCCCTGAGGCAGGTTTGGGCTTCAGTATTTTTAGCAGCTTTCTAGGTGATTTGAATGGGCAACCAGGGCTGAGAACCATTGCCACAAACTAACAAATACAACAAATGCATGTTTATTGGTGATGAGTGCTGCAACAAAAATTAAGCAAAAGAGTGTAGAAAGTAACTACAGGCTGCTCTGGATTGGGTGTTCCCCAATTTCTTGGGGAGGTGACATGGGAGACCTGAGTGGTGAGAAGCCAATCTTGAGAAGATCTGGAATGTTGTTTTATCTCAGGCATCAGTAAAACTTCTGCTGCTTTTACTTCTTCTTTCTTCTTTTTTTTTTTTTTTCATTATAACCCGTTATTTATTTATTTGTTTATTTTATTGTATTTTATTTTATTTTTTTAATTTTTTTGAGATGGAGTCTCGCTCCGTCGCCCAGGTGGGAGTGCAGTGGTACGATCTCGGCTCACCGCAAGCTCCATCACCTCCCGGGTTCGCATCATTCTCCCGCCTCAGCCTCCCAAGTAGCTGGGACCACAGGTGCCCGCCACCATGGCCAGCTAGTTGTTTTGTTTTGGTTTTGTATTTTTAGTAGAGACGGGGTTTCACCGTGTTAGCCAGGATGGTCTCAATCTCCTGACTTCATTATCTGCCCGCCTCAGCCTCCCAAAGTGCTGGTATTACAGGCGTGAGCCACCGCGCCAGGCCTCATAGTTTATTTTCGAAATGGAGTCTCCCTTTGTCGCCCAGGCTGGAGTGTAGCAGTGCGATCTCAGCTCACTGCAACCTCTGCCTCCCAAGTTCAAGCAATTTTCATGCCTCAGCCTCCCAAGTAGCTGGGATTACAGGCATGTGCCACCTTGCCTGGCTAATTTTTGTATTTTCAATAGAGGCAGGTTTTCGCAATGTTGGCCAGGCTGGTCTCGAACTCCTGACCTCAAATGATTAGCCAGCCTCAGCCTCCCAAAGTGCTGGGATTACAGGTGTGAGCCATCACGCCCGGCCTTTTCATTATAACCCTTTAAATGTGCAAACATTCTCTCCACTCGAGGGCTGTGCAGAAACAAATTGCAAGCCGAATTTGACCTACCCAAACCATATTCTAAAGAAAAGGATCAGCAGGTACAAAGCTCCTGAGGCAGGCATGAGTTGAGTGTGTCGGGTTGGGCAGAAAGAAGGCCTGCATAGGTGGGGCTTAGCTGGTAAGACAGAGGAGTAGATGAGGTTAGAGGGGTGAGCAGGAATTTAGATTTTATGTCACATTTGATGAAAATATAAAGGAAGATTTTAAGCAGGGAATGTATGAGTGTGTGTACGTGTGTGTGAAGAAGACAGTTAGGTACCCATACTCACCACAGTACATTTCCCTGCAACTGCCACTAATCTCCTTCCATGCCAGTTCCGGGAAGAAAAGGAAAAGCAAACCCCATGTCAAAAGAATGCTGTGTCTGTTGCTTTGGACTTCTCTCTTCTGCACTTTCCCCCTCCTCTTCCCATATTCATTTTTCTTTTTCCTTTAAATAGGCCACTCGAAGCTGCACTGTCTAATTTTTCATAGGTGATCGACTGCTGAGCGGGGGCTTAGGTAGACAGAGGGAAGGTGCTGATAAGCCCACGCATGGATTCTATTAGGGAAATGTGGTGGTAATTAATGAATCCTGCCAGTAATTGGGAAGGTGTGAGTCCCCGTAATATCGTAATGATAGTCATCCGTCTGCGAACCCCCCATCACTCTGAGCGATCCCTCATCGCTCTGTGATCTCAGACTCTTAGCCATGCAAATCTCCCTGACAGGACGCTACGTCTCTGTCTCCCTAATTGGGCAGTATAGAGTTGTTTATGGATATTGTCGGCATTTAGGCCTCAGTTGGAGGTTGTTCAAAAAGCGTTAGCAAACTTGCCTTAACAACATTGTCAAATATGTATTCCCCCATTTCGATACCTGTTTTGAAGCCAGCAGAGGTTTGTGAGGAAATTAAGTGATGCATTGTGTGCACTGGAGCTCTGGGCGTGATTGTTATTAAACCGTTTTTGAGGTAAAAACCAATTTGCAGTAATTTCTCATCCCGCTTAAGATCAGACTTCAGTCTGTGTGCAGGAACTGGATGCTTTTTTAATAGCATGTCCTCGTTTCTAGAGAGAACATTGAGTATGTTAATGCCATCCCAAGACACAAGCATTTGCAAAAATTACAGTTTTGCATTGAGACTGGTTTCTAAACATCCATCACCATTTAATTCCAAAGAAGCGTCCTTACTGGAAGCACTTGCCACATTTTCTTGCCAATATTTTTTTTCTGCATACAAGTGGTCACCCTCTTGTCTTCCCCAAACTGCTGTGATCAATTGCTTGAAACGCCGTGAAATATATATATTTTTAAAGCCCTTATAACTCTGATAAGTGAGCTTAATGTTTCTGCCGTGACGTTTAAGAGGAATCTTTCAAATATTTAGAAAACATGGGAAGTATCATTTTAATGTATAATCAACACACTTTAAAATATTCAAATATGAACTAGGACAGTTCAGACTGCATCTTAATCAACTCTAAATAGGAGAAAAATTCAAGAAATTCTGGCCTCCATTTTCTTCCGCATGAAGGAAGAAAGAGATGTCCATGCAAAGAGCAACATAGATGTAGAATCCTTTAACGGCGATTCTTCCATTCGTGAGTCCTGGGTGGCCTTGATTAAGCTACCTAGCCTCTCCGATCTTCAGGTCTCATCTGTCTCACCCATGCTCAAATGTCTTAAAGCAAGTTAATGGCTGTGAATGTACATCATTTCCATGAGGACGGGGCTTTGCAGTCACACCCAAGTAGCTCTGCTGGGAGAACTTGAACAAATCACGGAATACCCTCTGAGCCATAGTTTCTGCATCCGTAAAATGAGCCAGTTATACATACTTTGTAGGGTAGGTCTGAAGAGCAGAGATAATTAGCTGAAAGTAGCCATGAGGCTGGAGACCTAGAAATCTCTCCACCAATGGTGGCTACTGCCCATTGAAATCCGTGGAGAGCTAGGTCTGGTGTATAGCAAGGGCATTCGCGGAGTGGATGGGGGAACCAAGGCACCATCAACACTGAAGAAAGGTTTGGAGAGAGGGAATGCATCCCTGGGAATCTTCTCTCTAGAGTTTAAATACGGTGGCCAGCCATCATAGTTTTCCCAGGACTGAGCCATTTCCCACGACAAGGGACTAAAACCAGGATGAGATGTCACCCTATGTTTGAACAAATCTCTTCAGCCCAAGAATTGGACAGGGCCATGGTTCACTGAAGCCCCAGGTTCCTTGAGAACCTTCTCCATCTTCCATTTTGAGCTCTGTTTGCTGATTAGTGATGCTTCTCTGTAGCACATTCTAGCATATTCTGGAAACTCTCAAGAAACAAAAGTTGCTACCAGACAATGCTCTTCCTCCACACACGGTTCCACCTTAACTCCACGGACACTAATGAGAGAGCCACTGGTGGCTGCCCCCTTCCCAACTGTGTCTCTATTAGGTGAGTGCTGGGGGCAGGGGAGGAGTGGGCACCGAGGGAACAGGCAAGAAAAGGAGAGGGTGAGTCCCCCAGTGCCAGTACTGCAGCGTGCTGGGAATCACCAGGAAGGGATTGAGAGAGGCCCACACATGTGGGAGGGGAGCTAGGGAAATCAATTTGGCAGGAGTTAATCACGAGAGCCCTGTCAGCATTTCAAGGACAGGCTTGTGTTTTCCTGTTCATCCGTAAGTAAACACTGAAAGCTTCCTCAACTGTGCAAACCCGCTGAGTCTTTCCTCCACGGACATTCCAGCCCGGGAAGTTTCTAGGGTATGTCAAAGTGTCCACAAGCCCTGTAACCTTTGGTGCATAAATCACAAACCTCCCAGGGTGGTCTGCTTGGACAGCTAGGACTTTCCTACCAAAGTCTTCATTCATCCCAAGTGGCCAACCAGCTGGAGCATCTTTAAATTAAAGGTTTTATTTTGCAACTTGGCCCCCCAGCCCAACCCCTGGCTCCTTTTTCTGTTCTAAATCACTGTCCCTTGCTCCTCCAGATTGAATGAATTGCCTGTAATGAACATGTCTGCTGGTCGGCCTCTGTCGTGAGCATCGAGGTGGATGTGGTTCAGTAACCTGATGCCTCAAACTTGAATAAAACGCATGCCAGGGCCTCCCATCCTTGAATGTGAATGTGCTGGCATTTCACATTATAAAAAAATAAAGGCAGGAGGGATGAGAGGGAGAAACTTGAAGTGTAAGGAACTTTTCTGAATGCAGCAGCTACCAATCCTGGATGCAAACTGCTGTGCAGAATAATTGTCAAATGCTTGCATAAACACATAAATAAGATAAATTTATTTTCATTATTCATATTTGGTGCTCTTTCCTTCCACTTATTTATGCTTTAAACAACAGTTACAGTAAATATAACGATAAAAAAATGCCTACAGTGGACAGGAAGATGATCAAGAAGTCCTGATGTACAGCGATCCATGTTGCTTCTTCACAATCACTAACGAATCTTAACTGGAGCCATGTTCTGTTCCCATGTGAGTGATAAGCAATGATTTATTATGAAGTGTCATGGAACCGGAATGCCATGCAGTGAGCCATGAGCTAGTGGAAAATGTTTTCCCTGTTTCCCAACCTCATTACTCAAAGATGCAGTGTCTCTTTACCAAGCCTAATTTAACTGACTTTTTGGAGCACTCTACTCATTGGCAACGTAAAGTGGTCAATTCGAAGATGTCCAGGAAAGCCTGGTACCCAATGCCACAGCTCTGGTCCAGCTGGCGTCTGAGTTGGCCGACAACACTGGAACTGTGCAAATTGGCCAGTCTCCAGAAGTACAATCCCAAGAATCATCTCAGCTCTCTGCGAAAGCAGCAAAGATGCTAATCACTCAGGAAATGAAACCCACCAGGGGAGAGGGAACCCAAAGAGCAACTTTGATAGCTTTGTACCTTGTGTTAGCCATATGTCATGCCATTGTCCTACTTGGAACATGTGCCTTGATCATGTAAGATATATCCAATGGCATAAGGGAGCCAGCTACGCCTAGAGGAAGACCACAGGCCTCAGAGGCAAGCCAAACCTGCTTTGGTCCCAGCTCTTCCACTTACCTCCACAACTGCTATGGTAGATTGCACCAATAACCCCAGTACTTTACCCACTCTGCGTTCATGCCCTTGACCATGTCACTGTGTAGTGTCCTCTCCTTTGGATTCTAGGCTCAGCTATGTGACTTGCTTTGTCCAAGCAGATGTGATGCAGGCAGTGGCTTGAAAAGAGATTGAACCTCTGCCATTGTTATTAGAACATACCCAGACTAGCCTACTGGAGGATGAAAGAGACGTCCCTCCCGTTGTCCCATCCTTGAAACAGGAAGTTAATAGAAGGTCAGCTTTTTCACTCTTCTCTACTTTCTCCTTCTTTTTTACACCTCTTTTTCCTTGGATGGGTGTTGGTGGAGAGAAGGACATGAATTCATAAATTTTCATATTGATGAAATGCTACTGCAATCCTCTCTGGTCAGTGGATGCCCCTGGTAAGGCAGGCATCCAGGGACTGACTCTCTAGTAGGGGTACAAATGGGGTCTACAGAAGTTCCAGCTCCTAACATGGAAGATGAGTTCCATTCAGGAAGACTTCTAACTTCTAACCTAAACAGCTGCCCACTCATGGTTCACCCTTCACTCTCTTGCCCCTAAGGGTCTTCCTCCCTTCTAGGGCTGGACCCCATAAGCAACAGGATAGCTCTTGACCTAGTGGAAACTTACACATTTTTTTTCTTGCCACAGCATGGAGCATGTAGGAAGCTCAACTGCTTTCCCTTTTTCACTCCATCACCTTCCTCCAATAGCCGTTGCACCTTCTCAATAGTCACTATAGATCAGAGTCTGCTGCATAAGCATAACCCAACAGGAAATTAGATGCCAATCTCCTCTTCTTGCTGGAACCCAATCACTTCAAGTGTTTTTGGTATGGCCACTCACCAGACTTCAGTGTGCCCCCTCCACAAATTCCTCCACAAATTCCTCCAGTCTTTTCCTAAACAGGCTAGTGCAAGAAGGAGAAATAGTGATCAGTGGCCGGTTCTTCTGCCACTTAATAAATCCCATGGAAATGTGTCTGACTGCTCCCCCTTCCCTTTTTTACACCTTTTATTTTGAAATACTTTTAGACTACAAAGATAATTGCAAAAATCGCAGTTTATGCATACCCTTAACCCAACTTCCCCTAATGTCTTGCCTAAGCATGGTACAATTACGAGAAGCAGGAAATTAACATTGGCTCAATACTAGTCACAAACTACAGATCTTATCTGAATTTTATCCAGATATCCTTATGCTGTTTCAGGACCAATTTGGGCTCCTACATTGCATTTAGTTCTTGCGCATCCTTCCCTTTCCATCTGTGACTATCCTTCAATCATTCCATGTCTTTTATGAACTTGACACTTCTGGTAAACACTGGTTGTTGAATTTGTAAAATGCCTCCCGCTTTGGGTTTATCTGATGTCCTTTCATGATTGGATTGATGCTATGGATTTGTGGCAAGTTTACCAATGATGTGCTCTCTCCTCAGTGCCTCATATTGTTACTTAAACACCAGGGGTTCCATCTGTGTCCTGTTGCTCACTGCAAATTAAAGCCAAACCACCAAGACAAATGAGTATTGCCAATTAAAGCCAAACCACCAAGACAATGACTACTGCTAGGGAAGAAGACTTTAATCGGGTGCCGTAGCTGAGGAAAGGGGAGATCAGTCTCAAATCCACCTCCCTGATAGAGTAAAATTAGGGGTTTGTATAGCAGAGAAGAAATATGTGTAGGAGAATAGGAGTTAAGGAGGGGTAAGGAGGAGGAGTTGGTCAACAGGAAGCAGGTAGTCACTTAGACAATCATGATGAATGAGGTGTCTGGTGTCTCATTGTCCAGGTGCAGTGATCTGGTAAGTTTCAGTTCCTGGATACTATCAGGGAGGCCTGAGGGTTGGTTTCCTGAGAAAAGAACTCAGATAAGACAAATGTAACTTTCTCAATTGTTAAGACTGGGAGCGTCAATTTCTATGTTTACTCAAAAGAAACCATAAACATCAGTTCTATGAGACAATTGGGCTGATTTCAATATCAGGGGTTTCTTGATGTTGATTTGTCTTATTACTGGTGATGTGAACTTTGATCACGTGGTTAAGGTGGTGTCTGACAGCTTCTGTTAAATAGGAGGCATACAGCTCCTTTAGCCTTTAACTTTGTGTCATTCACCAAAATATCATGAAACAAGAAGGTTTCACTCAGTATCCTGTTATCCTAGCTGTGTGATTTGGGGCATATAATTTGATCTTTCTCTGGACCACACATTTCTCTTCTGGAAAAGGAGACTAAAAATAACCGCCTTTCGAGATATCTGTAAAGATTAGTGATCATCCAGGCAAGATGACAGATAGCCTGGTAGACCATCAAAAAATGGATACAAAGAACATCTTGAGTAATTTGCACACATTATCACCAACCCTCACACAAAAAAAGATACATATCATCATCGCCTATTTTTGGAAAAGAAACCTGGAACTTGAGGCAAAGTGACTCCCCCAGTCATGTCCCTCCCCTCTATCAGAGTCTCTAAAGACTCATCACCCCCCAACACTTTACTGTGGTCCTCCCCAAATCACTCCAGATTGCCCTTTTAATATTGGTAACCACTCCTAACCCCTGGAAGGCATGATCAACATGTGGTCACTGGAGTCAGAGAGCCCTAGTTTCAAACCCTAGTTGGGATATTTTGTGCCTGTTCTTTAGATTCTCTTCTTTCCAAAGTTTCTAACTCATTGGGTTGTTGTGATAATTAAATAAGTAAATAAAAGTTTTCAGCATAGTGAATAGCAAGCAGTAAGCACGCAATAATTATATATGAAATGGGTGGTAATTACCATTTACTCATTCAACAAATATTTATGAGGCACCCACCGTGTGTCAGGCACTGTTGAAGGCTGTCAATAGTGACCGAGCAAGGCAAGAAATGTCCCTGTCCTCATTGATTTTATGTTACAGAGCATAAGATAGACAAATAAGGAAACAAGTAAGTAGGATACTACCACATATCTTAAGAAATGTGTTGGTTAAACGAACTCACTGACTATTCCCCACACAAGTCTATATCCTTATGCCTGGCTGTTCTTTCCACACAGAGTACTACCTGCTCCATCTTCACATATTAAAATCCTACCCCCTTCTTCAAGGCTTAGCTCAGCTTCCATCAGTTAATTATTCATTTCTTGATTCTTTAATTAGACTATCTTATGGGTCTGCTTCCACCACCACTAAGAGTGTCCCAATGCTATTATTTATGTACACATTAATCACCACCCCCGTGAGCCACCAGAGCAGACCTTACTTCCCTTTGGCAACACTGGTCTACTTTTTGTTATGTGGTTTGCATTCTACTTTCTTCACCAGATTTTAAGTTTGTTCTCTAAGGGCAGAGACCACATCTACCTAATACACTTACTGGGTGGGACCCTCTTAATGGGCCTAGGGCTTGATATAAATAGGTGCTCACATGTTTATTGATTGAACAAGTATATCAATGAATGAACATATCTTAACCCTCTTGCTGAATTGTGATTCATAGAAGGCACTGGCTATGCCTTACTCATTTAATATTTGTTAAATGAACTGAGACATAGTAGTATTGGACATATTTGCCCCACTAATTATTTTGCTCCACTAATTATTCTCTTTTGATGTCCCCATCTCCCCCTGCTTTAAAATACAGCCTTCCATCCTTAGATAGTTTTTTTTGCTACATTGCAAGAATTATGTGATGGTAAAAGAAAGAATACGTGTAAAGCATTTTGGTTGCTTTGGCAATGAGGTGCTCCAGAAATCTCAGGGATCAGTTTTTGTTGCCAGTATATTGTCCCCAACTTTTCTTGAACTCATGCAGGATCCACAAGAATAAGCCATTTGCCTTTATTCTATTATTGTTGATGATTTAAAAAGGCATTATTAATAATTTTACTGTAAAGAAGACTCTAAAGACCATTATTTTTTTGAGGCAGGGCTTTGCTCTGTCACCCAGGCTCCAGGCTGGAGTGCGGTGGAACAAACGTGGCTCATTTCAGAATCCACCTCCTGGGCTCAAGCAGTCTTCTTGCCTCAGCCTCCTGAGTAGCTGGAATTACAGGCATGTGCCACCACACCTGGCTTTTTTTGTTTTGTTTTGTTTTTGTTTTTGTTTATAGAGATAAGGTCTCAACATGTTGCCCAGGCCAGTTGTGAAATCCTGTGCTCAAGCAATTCTCCTGCCTTGGACTCTCAAAGTGCTGGGATTACAGTCATGAGCCACCACTCCTGGCCCACACTTTTGTTTCTAGTACCTATGCAGGCTGCCAGGAAAAGAAAAACAAAAGTGCCAAGTAGTGGCTTTAAGGGTTTATTTATTATGTCCTCCTTACAGTGTCCACTTTTCTCTCCTTAACACTACTCTTTAGTCTCAGAAGCTCAGAGAGGGGGAAAAAAAAAAAAAAAAGACCATGAATCTTCCTTTCCCAGATTAAAGTACACACTTTGGAAAACAGATTGGAAAACCTTTCTGAAAAAAGTTGACTGAAACTCCAAACCAACATGCCATATTGTTTATGTTGCTCATGAAAATTGTTAAAAAGCTGTTCTAGATAAAGAGCAAGCTCAAGTTTTTATACAGCATACACATAGTACAAGGGTCCCCTATGATTCTTCTTTAGGATGAAATGTAATTTTTTCAGTTTCTGGTTTATAACTCTCTCGATCTCAAAGTTGACTGATTAAAACACCTAGTTATGCCACAGAGAATAAAGCACTCGTATTTTTATAAATTATATGGACCAAACTATTTTGGAAATCATATCTATTGGAGACACAATATGCTGGACTAAAGCAATAATTATTTTGTTCTCAATGTCTGTGATAACCTCAATGACTTAGAATGCTTTGGTATATTTTGCCTCTATGCCTCAACCACACTGGCTTTCTTTTAGCTCTTGAACAAGTCAAACTGCTTCCTGCCTCAGGATCAGATATTTTGGGACTTCTCTTAAGAATTCTATTTCCTTAATTCTTTATCCAGGTAACTTAGTTTTATCCAACTCTTCAGATCCTGGCATAAAAACTCTTCTTAATAGAACCCTGTCATGACACTCTCTCTCTTCTCCAAGATACACCCAGCACACATGTAGACTAGATTAGAACCTCCTGTTATTCTTTTTCACACTTTTTTCTATCATGCTTCCCTCCATTATAATATTTCTATTATGTGTGTGAATGTCTGCCCCAAGTCAGTTTCCTCACTAAACTATAAGCTCTGTAAAGCTGAGGATCTTTCCAATTTTGATCACCACTTAGTACAGTAGGAACACAGTAAAGACTCAATTGGCATTTGCGGAATGAATGAATTGTTTTGCTAGTAGAGTCTGGGGGAACCTAGGTGAGAAGAGCCTGGAAAGCAGGTCAAATCCAAGGCGAGATAGACTTAGTGTTACTCAAGAAAGGGTAGTCTGAAAATAAAGATTCAGACTTATAGTCATATAAGATTCAAATTATAGTCAAGAATAGTCAAGACATGGGCAAAACCAAAGTGCTGTCATCAAGTGTGAAGAACAATGGGTAGTCAATAACCCCAGATGACTCATGAAGGGGACAGGAGCAGCTTCAGCTGCAGTTCATGCAATGGGTCAAGGTAAGCGGTCTAGGGCTGAACTGTGCACCGTGTAAGCGGCTTAGAGAACCTACTTTATGTGGCCCAGGGGCCAGACTTAGAGTTGAAGGGAGAATTTGAGGCCTAACATCATCTCTTATTAGCTACAAGAACTAGAGCAGGCCAGGCATGGTGGCTTTCGCCTGTAATCCCAGCACTCTGGGAGGCTGAGGCAGGTGAATCACTTGAGGTTAGGAGTTCGAGACCAGCCTGGCCAACATGGTGAAACCCCATCTGTACTAAAAATACTAAAATTAGCCAGGCTTGGTAGTGTGAGCCTGTAATCCCAGTTACTTGGGAGGCTGAGGCAGCAGAATTGCTTCAACCTGGGAGGCGGAGGTTGCAGCGAGCCAAGATTGTGCCACTGTATTCCAGCCTGAGTGGCAGAGCGAGACCCTGTCTCAAAAAAAAAAGAACTAGAGCAAATCACTTTATCTCTCTGAGCCCATTGACTTCACATGCAAAATGGGGATATATATCAACACGTACCTCTACAACAAGATTGCATAGTATAAAACAATATTATGTGTGTGAAGGTGGTACACATCAAGTTTCTTCCAAGTTCTACTCAGTTCTTCTAAGAAGCTTCTACTCAGACATGAGTTCGCCTGTTGTTTGTGTTTTTCTCAAGGAATGTTTAGTGTTGTATAGCTGTTAGATTTCTGCCTTACATATCCTCCATTGATTAGAAGCTTCTTGAAGGGAAGAAGCATATCTTATCACCGTAATTCTGTTGAACCTCTGGCAGCATACAGGTTGAGTCGGGGGATAAAAATGCCAGGCCTTCAGGGATTCGCTGCATGAATGAGGACCATGGGATTATAAATCAGCTACAAGGCTCCATGTGATCTCTCCATAAGGATCCACTCCTTGGAAGCTATGACTTTATTCATCTGTATGGCACAAAACAGACACTTGATAAATACTGAATGAACTGATGAATGAATGAATGAATGAATTTGCCTTTGGTTAGGCATAGCAATAAAGAAAATGAAATGTAACTTTGTCGTCTAGACTTTGAATGCCTCTGCCAACAACTAAATATCTTCCAGGGAGGGCAGATGGCAGCCTGTACAATGAACAATTTAATCTTTAGAAAATGGAACAACTTTGCCAGCAAACTCCATTTTTCTCTAGGAACACATTGTCAATAACATGTGCTCTCAAATATGTGGTGAAATTGATGACTGGGCCCTGATTTATGGAAACAACAACAAATTAAATGATTACCTTTCTCTTTCCTAGCTTGGGGTCCTACAGACCAGCCACGATTTTTTTTTTTTTTTTTTCGTGCTCTAATAATAGAGGAGGTTTAATTAAAATGCTCCATTGTGTGATTGTGTGTGGAGTGGAAGGAAAGCAAAATGTCCAGGATACCTTAATTTAAAACCAGGAAGGGGAAAACCACTTATGTGATAATGAAGATTAACGTAGAGAGCCGTTGGCTCTCCCTTCTCACATAAAATCAGATATTGGGGGAATCCTTCATACAAACATTTCTGTGACCACTCATTTAGCCTCTTATAGGAAACCTTCTTGATTTTGAACAAACTTGAGGCTTTAGATTTGCTTGAAAATAGGCCAGCGTAGGGGAGGGATGCCCAGAGAAATGGAATTCTCCGAACAGTAATCAGGCTACCTGTTTGAGAGTATTCCTGGGAATTACAGACTGGTTTGGAAGAAGTCACCATCCTAAGACCTCTTCTTCTAGAATGGTGGCTCCGAACTCCTACTTGGGTCAAGAGCTTTTTTGAAAATATCATGAGAGCTACAGATTCTCTCTCCAGGAAAATCAAGTCTACTTATAAATGCATATACACACATGCACCAAGAGATGACATTGTAAGCAAAATTTAGCATTTTGGTGCATGTGTGTATATGAAGTTATACGTAGACTTGATTTTCCTGGAGAGACAATCTGTAGCTCTCATGATATTTTCAAAAAAGCTCTTGACCCAAGTAGGAGTTCGGAGCCACCATTCTAGAAGAAGAGGTCTTAGGATGGTGACTTCTTCCAAACCAGTCTGTAATTCCCAGCAATACTCTCAAACATGTAGCCTGATTTTTGCTTACAATGTCATCTCTTGTCTTTGCCATAAACTTGAACAATTTGAGTGACAATTGCTACTGAAAATTCCAGGCTTCGCCAACCTTTCTGTGATGCTCATCCAAGATTAAGAACTACTAGACTTAGAGGACCCTTGGTTTCTTTAGGCCACGAAACTTCTTAACTGTCTTAGGCTGTGGACTTCTTTGGCCGTCTGGTGAAGCCTGTGGAGTCCTTTAAAATGTCTTTAAAGGCTGGGCGCGGTGGCTCACACCTGTAATCCCAGCACTTTGGGAGGCCGAGGCGGGCAGATCATGAGGTCAGGATTTCGAGACCAGCCTGGCCAATATGGTGACACCCCAACTCTACTAAAAATACAAAAATTAGCTGGGCATGGTGGCGCATGCCTGTAGTCCCAGCTACTCGGGAGGCTGAGGCAGAAGAATCACTTGAACCCGGGAGGTGGAGGTTGCAGTGAGCTAAGATCGCGCCACTGCACTCCAGCCTAGATGGCAGAGCGAAACTCGGTCTCGGAAAAAAAAAAATGTCTTTAAAAACAAATGTTTTTAAACATTAGTTTACATTCGTTTTTAAAGACTTTTTTTTAAAGGTACTTAGGGTTGAAAAAAATCATTGAAATATAGTTATCGAATATTAAAGAAACCAATCTGTGATATCTTCTTTATACACATTAAATAACATGACCAGCACTACAGCTAATCACCCCGGTAATTTCCAAGTAATCATGAGCTTACACAGTCTTGCAAGATATTTGCAACAACTCTAAGGTGACAAAGTATCTGTGACATTTTGGTTAAAATATGGGTGATAAAAATCAATGCTGTAACTACTATCGTGATTCGGTTTCTACATTCATAACTGTAGGAACTGCTGAATGTCAGTTAGAGATTAGTGCAATTTGAGATGCAATTTTCTTTCCCACACAAGTTCATGGATCCCCTGAAATCTATGGTGGATGTCAGGGGAAGCTTCCCTGCTAGGGTTTCCTCATGGTGTGGAGATGACCTGATGCACCTGTGGCTCCCCTCTCACTCCACCCTCAAGCCTGCTTCACTTCATCTTTTTTTCTCATTATTATTTACTGAAATATCTCCTAACTAAAAGGGCATTGATGTGACTATAGTGTATGTTTAATTGCCTTGACTCGAAAGGTATAAATCAAGCATCCACCATGCCTATGGTACAGGGGCAGTTAAGGGTAGAAGAAGAAAGGCCTTTCTGTTGAAAGCCTATTTAACTAGAACATACGCCACAAGAAGACAAGGACCAAAAAAAAAAAAAAAGCCACCTTGTTTCTGACTGAATGTCCAGCACTTAGCCTGGGTTGGGTGCAGGAAAATTTCTCAACATGTACTTATTTAATTACAAAATAAATATCAGCAGTCAGTTGGCAAAGAGTAAGATAGACCTTTCTGAAGTGTTTAATCTGAGTACTCAGCATCTTATGGATGGCTCTGCCTGCAGATTTATTTGTTTGTTTGTTTTGTTTTATTTTTGGAGACAGGGTCTTGCACTGTTGCCCAGGCTGGAGTGCAGTGGTGTGATCATAGCTAACTGCAGCCTCGATCTTCTGGACTCAAGCAATCCTGCTATCTTAGCTTCCTGAGTAGCTGGGACTACAGGAACATGCCACCACACCTGGCCAATTTTTTTTGCAGGAGGAGGGGTCTTGCTATGTTGCCTAGGCTGGTCTCGAACCCCTGGGCTCAAGCAATCCACCCACCTTGGCCTCCCAAAGTATTGGGATTACAGGCATGGGCCACCACATCCAGTTAGACCTGTTGAAAAGAAAAAACCCACTGTTACCTAGCAATAAGTCACTCCCATGGGTATTCAAAAACAGCTATTTCCAAAGAGGCAAGGAATAGAAATTTTTTCTGTTAAGGGACAGATAGCAAATGTTTCAAACCTTATAGACCACAGTCTCTCGTCAGTACTACTCAATTCTGCTCTTGGGACAGGAAGGCAGCCACAGATAATACATAAATTTAAAATGTGCATAGATGTGTGTCAATAAAACTTTATCAACGGACACTGAAATTGGAATTTCATCTAATCCTCACGTGTCATGAAATATCCTTCTCTTGATATTTTTCAATCCTTTGAAAATGTAAAAAACATTCTCAGCCATATACAAATAGGCAACAGGTCAGATTTGACATGAGGACCATAGCTTGCCAACTCATGGAATGGAGGTTGCAGCTCTGGATTCATTCTTGGGTGTTGGTGAGTTGGTTTTGACCAGTCTGGGCTGAGCCTCCATCCATTGACACTGGCTTTGATTATGTTCCCTTCCATGGCCCAGAGTCTGCCCACTTTGGGGATTGGTGTCTATGGATGCTTGGCCTGGATATGTATTCCTCCAGGTCCCCATGTGGCTGTCCCTTTCCCATCCTTCAGGTCTTCATTCAGATGTCACTCCCTCAGAGAGGGCTCCCTCGCCCCCTTCTCAGAGTAGCCCCATTGGAACTGAAACCCTCCCAATTGTCTGGTAGAGCTGATGTTTATGGTTTCTTTTGAGTAAACATAGAAATTGACTCTCCCAGTCAATTTGAGAAATGTAACTTTCTCAAGTTTTATAAAACAAAAAAGTTTTTTAAAACTTCAGAAAGTTTCATTTATCTTATCTAAGTTTCCTTCTCTGGAAACCTACCCTCAGGCCTCCCGGACAGTATCAAGGAACTGAAACTTACCAGATCACCACATGTGAACAATGAGACACAAGACCTCTCACCTATCATGACTGCCTGAACCCACCCACTTCATGTTGACCAAATTCTCTTCCTTACCCCTCCCTCATTCCTGTTTTCCTTCATGTAGTTACATTTCTTCCCTGCTATATAAACCCCTTATTTCTTGTCAGTTGGAGAGATAGATGAGATTGACCTCCCATCTCCTGAGCTGCAGCACCTGATTAAAGCCTTTTTCTCTGGCAATACTTGTTGTCTCAGTGGCTGGCTTTATGTGTGGCGAACAGTAGGACCTACACCAAATCCCTGGCATTTCAGTAATGATGCCCACACCTGCACCACTCAGTCCCATCACCCTGTTTATGGTCTTCACAGAACTCACCTCATCTGACATGGTCTTGATGTCTTGTTTGCTCATTGTCTTCTCCTCCCTCTGGAATGCAAACTTGCCAGAGGCAGAGGTCCTATCTGTCTTGTTCCTTGCTGTGTCCTCTGTATCAAAGCGGTACCCAGTCATGGGCCTGAAGCAAATGCTTCCCCAATATTTACTGAAGGAATCTGTGTTCACTGTTAAGTCAAGAGCAAAAAAATAGACAAAGTTTTGCTACTTCACCTGGTCTAGTGGTCATCAGGCATTATTATTTCATAAATGTATACTAATAATTTTAGTAGCAGTTGAATGTTTTTCAAATAAAATCTTCTACAGTACCCAGCATATAAAACAGATGAATATAACGTTGTTTTGCTTCAAATGAGAGTAAGAAGTTCCAAAAAGACTCAGACACACACTCCTGCATGCCCTTGCCGGAAATTTCTACATCCCCTTCTCTTCTGAGAAGCTCTTCTAAAGTCCTTCTTCTGGTCTAAAATTAACATCTGAGATTACTCTTCTTCGTTAACTACTTCGTGGTTACCAGGAAGCTAGTTCTGCTCAGTAAGAGATGTAAGTTATGAAGGTGACAATTTCCAACAAACCCTTTTTTAAACATCCAGGGGATTTTTCTTTCCCAAACACTTTGGTAAACCTATTCAAAACTAAATTCTAAAAGAGCTATGGCCCAGGAGCAGTGGCTCACGCCTGTAATCCCAACACTTTGGGAGGCCAAGAAAGGCAGATCACTTGAGGTCAGGAGTTCGAGACCAGCCTGGCCAACATAAAGAAACCCTGTCTCTACTAAACAAACAAACAAACAAAAAATAGCAGGGCATGGTGGTGGGCGCCTGTAATCTCAGCTACTTGGGAGGTCGAGGTAGAAGAATCACTTGAACCTGGGAGGCCTACGTTGCAGTGAGCCAAGATTGTCCCACTGTACTCCAGCCTGGGTGACACTGCAAAACCCTATCTCAAACACAAAACAAAACAAAAATTCATGTTCTTATAAGGACACCAGTCAGATTGGATTAGGGCCCATCTTAACAGCCTCATGTTTACTTAATTACTTCTTTAAAGATTCTGTGTCCAGGCAGTCACATTCAGAGGTGCTGGGGCTTAGGGCTTCAACATAAGAATTCGGTGGGCACGTAATTCATACCCACAACACTGGCCTCCACACTGTTGGTCAATAAAGCTTTTGTTTTTATTCCTTTACCTTCCTGACTGCCTCCCTGCCCCGGCCCTGGCTTCAGAAGGAGCAGCTTGTAGCTATGGGAACCTTCCACAGAAGCTTCCCATTAACTTCATTTAGCTTCATTTATGGCTATGCTTGGGAGGACTGAACGTTTTCTAGTAAATGTTATAAGGAAAGCGTTTAAAATACATATCATAGCTGCCCAACAGCTGATTTGGGGGTGGAGGAAAGCCGCCTTGAATTACTTTGAGAAAGCAAGCCTGGTTCCATGTTTTTGCAGTGCACAAATAGGATGGCAGAACACGTGCTTGGGAGCCCCCACCAGGAGGCCGCACAGTCCAGCGGTTAAGGCGCAGGGGTGATGGGAGCAAGCAAAAAGGCATCCAAATCCAGGTTCCACCTCTAATAACCATAGTGACCCCAACCACTTCTGGTCCCATGAGCCAGTTCACCCTTCTGCGTAATGGTCCTGCTGATCACCCCCATCTCCCTTTTGTTATGAGGGCCTCTCTGTTCATGTAAAATGCCTCACACAGCGCCTGGTATAAGGCAAGTCCACAATAACTGATAACATCTATTGTTGTTATCACTGAAATGCAAATAAAATAACAGACTCCAGGAACTCGAAGGTCTTGTACAATCAGACCACTTTGGCTCTAGATTGTACATAAGTCTTGCTGCCTTTATACACAGTGGTGAGCTGCACTTCTAGAATAAATATTTGTGTGTGCTTGTGAAGGAATTTAGTCTATCTAGAAATGCAGTTTTAGGATTGGGTGCAGTGGCTCATGCCTGTAATCTTAGCACTTTGGGTACAGACAGGAGAATCACATGAGCCCATGAGCCCAGGAGTTTGAGACTAGCCTGGGCAACATAGAGAGACCCCTGTCTTGAAAGAGAGAAAGAGACAGGAAGGAAGGAGGGAAGGAAGGAAGGAGGGAAGGAAAGAAGGAAGGAAGGAAGGAAGGAAGGAAGGAAGGAAGGAAGGAAGGAAGGAAGGAAGGTAGGTTGGCTTAGGGGGTAGGGAGAAGAAAGAAAGAGAGAAGGAAGCAAGGAATGTCATAGAATTATACAAGTTATGTGTTCTACCATGTCTCTGAAAGAAGGATTAACTGATTAAATGGTAGAAATTAGTGAATAAATGAATCCTATCTGAGAGCAGTAGTTCTCAATCTTGGCAGTGCATTAAAATCCCCTGAGGAACCTTTAAAAACCCCAGTGCCCAAGTCATACCCCAGACGAGTCAAGGCAAAACCTCGAGGAGTAGGGCCCAGGCATCCACAGGTGACTCCCACCTGGAGCACCGCCGGGTGGCAGAATCTGCTTAGAGGCGGGAGCCTCAGCCGGGCATCTCTGAGTCACTTATTAGGGGTGAACTTGGTCAAGTTGCTTAACATCTCTGAGCCTTGGTTTCCTCCTCTGTCTTGAGGATTAAATGAGACATAATTGGTAAAACACAGGGTCCCGGTCGACAATGGACCAAGGTGATGAATAGCAGGTGTTTCCCGTTATTATCGTCATCATTGCCATCCAGTGTGTAAGCCTGAGCCTCCATGTCACCACCTGCAAAATGGTAGGGGAGAAAGGATGCCTGCAGCCCCTTTACTTTCATTCTGATGGTTCTATCAAGGTAGAGCAATGGGCCAAGTCATCAGAAAAGTTCACCTGTCTTCACCAAGTGACACCCATGGACCAGGCACCACGGTGGCAACTCTGGAAACTGTTGCACAAACAGTCCCACCTCTGCTCTCCTAGAACCTGAATGCTAGTGAGGAGACGTGTCAAACAGTGCTCGCCCAGACCAATATATTATTCATGACGACAAGAGGGATCTAAGAGAGAGGAAATCTGGGGACTTCATCTGGATCCCAGGAGAAGAAAAGATCTTTCTGAGGATGAGCTCTTTAAGCCATGGAGTGAATGTGGAGTAGGAACTGTCTAGGCGGAGTTGTGAGAAGGGCCCTTCTGGCAGGATAGAACAGGAGCAAAGGCTGTGAGGAGGGAAGGAGCTTGGATTTTTTTTTCTAAGAGACAAATTCTCTCTCATTGCCCAGGCTGGAGTGCAGTGGTACAACCATGGCTCACTGCAGCCTCCACCTCCCAGCTCAAGTGATTCTCCTACCTCAGCCTCCCAAGTAACTGGAACTATAGGTGCACACCACCAGGTCCAGCTAACTTTTTTACTCTTTACTTTTTGTAGAGACAGGGTCTTGCTATGTTGCCCAGGCTGATGTCAAATTCCTGGGTTCAAGAGTCCTCCTGCCTCTGCTTCCCAGAGTGCTGGGATTACAGGTGTCAGCCACCAAGCCCAGTCAGTATTTTTCTTTCTAAGAGACAGAGTCTCACTCTGTGGCCCAGTCTGGAGAGTAACGGTGTGGTTACTGCTCACTGCAGGCTCAAACTCCTGGGCTCAAATGATCCTCCTGCCGCAGCCTCCCAAGGCACTGGGATTACAGGCATGAGCCACCACGCTCAGCTTAGAGGTAGACATATTTGGGGTGCTTTTGCTTAAAACATAGATACTTGAACTTTTAAAAGCATTGTTTTTTCTTAGAGCATCCTGGGCAATTAGGTTCCCCATAACGAACTTCAGGAAGGGCTGATGGAGCCCAGTGAGGCCAGGGTTGGGCTCCAGACAAATCTTGATTTCATTCCAGCTTCACTGGGAAATGGGTGTGTGAATGGAGGGGACAATTTAACCTCCCAAAACTTCATCCATAAGGAGAAAGTAGTAACTCATATTTTGCCACTCATTTGTAAAGATTGATAATTATCGATAATAATCAAATTGGTAAAGGGAAATAGTTATTACTTTTGTGTGTGTGTGTGTGTGAGATGGAGTCTCGCTCTGTCACCCAGGCTGGATTGCAATGGCGTGATCTCGGCTCACTGCAAACTCTGCCTCCTGGGTTCAAGTGATTCTCCTGTCTCAGCCTCCTGAGAAGCTAGGACTACAGGTGCCTGCCACTACAGCCGACTAATTTTTGTATTTTTAGAAAAGACGAGGTTTCTCCATGTTGGTCAGGCTGGTCTTGGACTCCTGACCTCAATTGAGTCACCTGCCTCGGCCTTCCAAATTGGTAGAACTGTAGGCGTGAGCTACCGCGCCCAGCCAGAAATAGTTATTACTATGAAGCAGCAGGGTACATTGGTGACAGAAACCTGAGTTCAAATCCCAGCTCTGCTACTTCCCAGGCATGTGCCTTTGGTCCTGGTACTTAGATCTCTGACCCTCAGTTTTCTGATCTCTAAAAAAGAAAAAGGAGTTTATAAGAGCTCTCTTTATGGGACTATTATAACAATTAAACAAAACAAAAGCAGTCAAGCTTCAGGCAAAAAATGGAAACGCAGTAAATGAAAACTACCATTAAAATGAATGCAAACTCTTCTTAGAAAGGAGGAGGGTTTGGTTGAATTTTCTTTTATTATTATTTTTTTTTTTTTGAGACGGAGTCTCGCTCTATCACCCAGGCTGGAATGCAGTGGCACGATCTCGGCTCACTCTAAGCTCCGCCTCCCGGGGTCATGCCATTCTCCTGCCTCAGCCTCCTGAGTAGCTGGGACTATAGGCACCCACCCCACGCCCAGCTAATTTTTTTTTTTTTTTTTTTTTTTTGAGACGGAGTCTCACGCTGTTGCCCAGGCTGGAGTGCAGTGGCGCGATCTCGGCTCACTGCAAGCTCCGCCTCCCGGGTTCCCGCCATTCTCCTGCCTCAGCCTCCTGAGTAGCTGGGACTACAGGCGCCCGCCACCGCGCCCGGCTAATTTTTTTGTATTTTTAGTAGAGACGGGGTTTCACTGTGGTCTCGATCTCCTGACCTTGTGATCCGCCCGCCTCGGCCTCCCAAAGTGCTGGGATTACAGGCTTGAGCCACCGCGCCCGGCCCCAGCTAATGTTTTGTATTTTTAGTAGAGATGGGGTTTCACTGTGTTAGCCAGGGTGGTCTCAATCTCCTGACCTCATGATCCGCCCGCCTCGGCCTCCCAAAGTGCTGGGATTACAGGCGTGAGCCACCGCGCCCAGACGGGTTTGGCTGGATTATTTAAGTGTGTGTTCCAATCCACCAACCCTCTTTTCCAGTGTAGACACAACCACAAACATTGTTACCATGAGCTTAGACATAGAATCACAGTGGTTAAAAAAAAAAAACAAAAAAAAAAAACAAAAAAAAAAACACTGTAATCCCAGCACTTTGGGAGGCTCAAGGCAGGTGAATCATGAGGGTCAGGAGTTTGAGACTAGTCTGACCAAGACGGTGAAACCCCGTCTCTACTAAAAATACATAAATTAGCTGGGCATGGTGGCGCATGCCTGTAATCCCAGCTACTCGGGAGGCTGAGGCAGGAGAATCACTTGAAGCCGGGAGGCAGAGGTTGCAGTGAGCCGAGATGGTGCCATTGCACTCCAGACTGGGCGACAGAGCAAGACTCTGTCTTCGAAAAAAAAAGAAAAAAGAAAGAAAGAAAAAAAAGCAAGTCTACCTTGTTTATTTCCATACTCGGAGGGCATACTGTTCTTACTAAATGCCAGCAACTCACATTCTAGGCAGCAGTAAAGTCCCGTAGCTGTGTCCATGCAGTGCCTCTCGTCGGGTTGTAAGTTAGCTGCAATAAATAACATTTGGCTCTGCACTCCACTTAGAGAAGATGGGTTCACTGTGAATCATGTTGTTGGCGGTTTGGACTTGAAGCTGTCCAGGTTGTTTATGGTGGTGTTTGCCAGCATGTAGACCTCTTTCAAACAATTTAAGTGCTCTTTTGGAGTATATGTATGTGGCTCAATAAAAATGGGTACAGGAAGATTGCCTCCTTTCTCTCTTCTATGGCCATACCCCCAAAAGCAACCATATATGACAATTGTCAAGTGTTACGTATAATTGCTCAACATGAAATTATAATTAACGCTGAAGCCACCAGGGACGTTTTCTCTCTCCACTGTCAGGATGTTGTCCTGATCTTTGCCACCCTTTTCATCTATCTTTTGAAAGGATGGCAGCAGCTGGGTAGTTTTTCAATCCTTATCATTTTGCATTATATAGCTTTACTGAGCAATGTGCCTCTGGAAGATTCTAGTTAGTTTCATTGACAGCAGTAAATACTGGTTAGAGAACAGGCTTTGAAGTCAGGCAGACCTAAGCCCAAAGGCTGGCTCTCCCACTTGCTAACTGTCTGATCTTGATTACATTTCTTAGCCAATCCAAGCCTCTTTCTTCTCATCAACAAATAGAGACAATGAAATCTACTGTCAGGTAATTTTGAGGAAGGCAGAGCTTCTAATAAGCACTTAATAAAATGGTAGATATTATGACTGTTTTCTGCTTTCTTCTTAATATCCACATCAAATGTTTTCAAATGCTATTTTCTCCTTTTTTATAAAAAGGGAAAACTTTTCTTAGCTTCCCCATCTGAATTGACAACTGATTTCTTTTCAACATTTGCTTAATGCAGCAACGAAAGAGCTTTTCACCTTCATTTTTTAAATTTCCAGAAGGAAAGAGTGGTCTATTTTCCAAGACCTGATGACTACTTATTTCTAACACATAAGCAGAATTTTATACATGTATTTTTAATTTATTCTACATCTCATTCCACAGCAGTTTTAAGATACTGTACTGTATGCAATGCAGCAAAATTATAAAAGAAATAGAAATCATTAAAGAAATCTACATTTCGGCCGGGTGTGGTGGCTCATGCCTGTAACCCCAGCACTTTGGGAGGCCGAGGCGGGTGGATCACAAGGTCAGGAGATCGAGACCATCCTGGCTAACACGGTGAAACCCTGTCTCTACTAAAAATACAAAAAATTAGCCGGGCATGGTGGCGGGCGCCTGTAGTCCCAGGTACTCGGGAGGCTGAGGCAGGAGAATGGCGTGAACCCGGGAGGCGGACCTTGCAGTGAGCCGAGATTGTGCCACTGCACTCCAGCCCGGGGAACAGAGCAAGACTCCTTCTAAAAAAAAAAAAAAAAAAGAAAGAAAGAAAGAAAAAAAATAAATCTACATTTCGTTAAGCACTTATTGAATGCCAGGCAACATTTGTGAAAACTACTATAATATTATTATCCTGATTTTGCTGATGTGGAAACTGAGATTCCGAAGAGGTAAGTTATGTCCCCCAATATCACACAGCTAGTAAATGGCAGAGCTAAACTATTAACACATATACCAAAGGAAAATGTAAAGAGAATATGAGAAGAAGTTTACAGGTATAGACTGCAGCCTTAGGAGGCTACACAATTACTGAAGTTGGGCCACCAATTTGACTCTGAGCTTCCTGGTAGCGAAAGCAAGAATGCAAACATGATCCATCCCAAGAATCACCTTTGCATGAGGATATGTTTGCCAGGCTTTAAAAGCGAGCAACATCTTCTGTAACACATCATGTCTGGAAGAGATTTATGGCATAACTTTTGTGACATAGTCAAATGCAACAGAGACAATAGGAGGTTCCCATGATAGAACAAAATATTTAAAACTAAAAGAAACCATTCTTTCTGTAAAAGAAAAAAGAAAAAAAAAAAAAAAACACCACTCCTTCCTGCAAAAATGTTTTACTTAACACTGGGCTCCATCTCTTTTTTATAATTATTCAATCCAAGTTTTGTCAAAGCATCATACTGAGAAGAGCTTCATGTTAAAAAGCTAGTGGAGGGGGGTGGGGTAGATAGCAGAGAATGCCTGTCTGATCATTTTTATTTAGATTGACATACCTTTGATTATAATTAGGGATAACTGTTCAGCAGTTAAGACTCCATAATCCCATCGTTAGTTGTCAAGAGATTTTCATAGGGCAAACTCTCCTGCCATTTCTTTCATTTCTGTTTCTCAACTACTTGGGTAGCCTGCAGTTGAAGAGTGTGCGCTATGGAAAAGAATCTGCTGCCATTGAAATCTTCTAAGCTGACACACAATTAAGGACACAAATGAAACCTCCACTTCTGGGAGGCCCCGCGTCTTCTTGCCTGACATTTTTGTTGTTGCTGTTCTCCAAGATGTCGCCCTGTTTCTGCTGGTTGCATTCAACAGCCATTTTGCACACCCTGGTGAAGAGATCTTAAACCATTTCAGGGGATGCCCATAAAGTAGGCCAAAAGGGGACTTGCCGTAAAAATATTTCCAACTTGCCCCCTCCATTAGACATGCAAAGTTGATGATATAAGATAGAGGTCAGTTTAGATGTTTTCTCTGGCATCGATTATGAAAAAAAAAACACACACACACACACACATAAAAATAACTCTCCTCCAACTTGAAAACTGAAGGCAGTGGGTTGTCTGATTTGTGTCATGAAACATACATCATGCATTTGAGACACATGGCTGATTTATTGCAGATTGTGCTTTAAAAGAGGAAGTTCAGAAGCTGGGATTTTCCAGTGTGGCAATTATGACCTGAATGCTATCTATATTTAAATGTCCCAAGCCGACTATCATGATCAATAAGTGTATTGTCCCCTTATTCTTCAAGGGTCTGATGAAGTACCCATTTGACAAGGAATGAATGGTCTCATCAGTACAGATCCAACTCAACGTCGGGAACAGTTAGCTTGGCAGTTAAAACTAAAGGCTCTGAAATGAATATTATGTGTGTGTGTATATATATACACACACACATATATATATATACACATATGTATATATTTTAATTGAATGTTATAATATTCAGTTTCACTTATAATTATTCAGATAGGTGACTTCAAGTCTCTAAACCTACAGAGGTTTTTTCTCTGTAATATTGGATACCTTGTTGGATTGTTTTAATAATTAACAGAAATAATGCATATGTGGTGATCAAAATTGACAGTCACAGCCGGATGCAGTGGCTCATGCCTGCAATCCCAACACTTTGGGAGGCTGAGGTGAGTGGATCACTTGAGGTCAGAAGTTCAAGACCAGCCTGGCCAACATGGTGAAACCCCATCTCTACTAAAAATACATAAATTAGCTGGGCGTGGTGGTGCACGCCTGTAGTCCCAGCTACTTGGGAGGCTGAGGCATGAGAATTGCTTGAACACGGGAGGTGTATGTTGCAGTGAGCCGAGATCACGCCACTGCACTCCAGCCTGAGTGATAGAAGTGAGACTCTGTCAAAAAAAGAAGGAGGGAAGGAAAGAGGGAAGGAAGGAAGGAAGGAAGGAAGGAAGGAAGGAAGGAAGGAAGGAAGGAAGGAAGGAGGGAGGGAGGGAGGGAGGGAGGGAGGGAGGGAGGGAGGGAGGGAGGCAGGCATAACCCAGATGTTACTGATATATAACTGTTAAATGTTTTCATTAACTCAACCTTTCTGAGGTTTGATAGAAGAAGAAAAAAAGAGTCCCTCTTGCCATTTGGAAACTCAGCCACTTTGTTCTATCTGGTTTATTTTGTGACCTCCCTTTCCAAGAGCAATTAGTCTCAGTCTCTGTTGTCAATGCTGGGAAAAGTACATGGAAGAAAGGAATTAAGGAAAGGCAACACATCAGAAAACGTTTTCAAATAGTATCCACCTACCCACCTGAAGCTGTGTCTGGCATATCAAAAGGATTCAATATATTTAAGCAATTACCTGTATTTTATTCACTCCAAGAATTGAAACTTGTCCACTGACGTTGAAGGGTTTCCTCACACAGAGATTGCTCTTAGGAAAAATTAAATGAAACGCTAATAATGAAATTCAGCAATGTAGATAAGCCAATTTGGATTTCCAAATTGTAATTCCATTTGAAAAATAATCACTACAGGTTTCTCTCAGGATTACGCCACTAAACATCATGTGTCTCCACTGTTCCTTTGCTTCCTTGTCACAGTCTTTTTAAAATAATAACACTTGGCCAAGCGCAGTGGCTCATGCCTGTAATCCCAGCACTTTGGGAGGCCGGGGTGGGCAGATCACTTGAGGCCAGGAGTTCAAGAATCAGCCTGGCCAAAATAGTGAAACCCGCCTCCTAAAAATACAAAAATTAGTCAGGCGTGGTGGCAGCCACCTGTAATCCCAGCTACTCAGGAGGCTAAGACAGGAGAATCACTTGAACCCGGGAGGCGGAGGTTACAGTGAGCGGAGATCGTGCCACTGCATTCCAGCCTGGATGATAGAGCAAAACTCTGTCTCAAAAATAAAATTAAAATAAAATAAAATAAAATAAAATACTAAATATACTTTTTTTTCATTTTCAACTAAACAACTTTAAGAAGCCCTAAATTAGGAGTCAGGTGTTCTGACCTATCATTGAATCACCCTGAGAGCAAGTCATTTAAACTCCCTCTTCTTCAACTTATCTTTGGGGTACTGATATTTATCCAATATATTTCAAAAGACAACGTGTATGAATGGTCTTTGAAAAAAATGTAAATTGCTTCAAAATGACAGACGAAATTATTCTTTGAACTTGAAAGCACCAAATAGATGACAAAGCTTCTGGAGCCCGCTCGTGTTTCCCTGGGCTATTTTTCCAGTCTCTTCTCTTTCCATGCTGTAACTTGTTTCTTTCATAGAATCAGAGAAGTAGGATTCTAGGTACATCTATTTTTTTTTTCTTTCGTATTGTTTTGTGATAAATACTTTAAAACCCTTAGTGGTTTCCATGTTAGAAAAGATAGGCTTCCAATTAGTGTCTTTAGAACTTCATTCTTTCAACAAGTATTTATCAAGTACCCACTCTGTGACAGACACTGGGTTTTATGCCTGGGACTGTGCTGTGATCAAACTCTCACCTTCCTGGAGTTTACACAGGCAGGCGCTAAACTAAAAAGTATATATGTGATGATGTGCTTATAAGCTGCAATAAGTCTTATAGGACACCATAAAAGGTTCATGCAAGATGATAACAAAAGAATGTAGTCAAGTCCTATGGGTAAGAGAAGACTTCTTTGAGAAAGCACCATTTGAACTGAGACTTCAAGGATGAAAAGGTGCTGGCCAAACAGAGTGGGAAGAAGAGCATGCTAGGCAGAGGGAGCAGCACCTGCAAAGACCGTGAGGCCAGTGTTCTCGGGATATATCATCAAGTGGCACAGGGACCCAGGTGAAGGCAGAGAGATGGCAAGGCCAGATCAAGCAGGACATTAACACAAGTTTCTCTTTTTTACAAGTGCCATAGACACTTTTTTTTTTTTTCTTTTTGAGACGGAGTTTCGCTCTTGTTGCCCAGGCTGGAGTACAATGGCGCGATCTCGGCTCACTATAACCTCCGTCTCCCGATTCAAGCGATTCTCCTGCCTCAGCCTCCCGAGAAGATGGTATTACAGGCATGGGCCACCACACCCCGCTAATTTTGTATTTTTAGTAGACACTGGGTTTCTCCATGTTGGTCAGGCTGGTCTCAAACTCCCCACCTCAGCCTCCCAATGTGCTGAGATTACAGGTGTGAGCCATCGCACCTGGCCAGGCCATTGCTGGATTCTAAGCTGGAATTTGAAGTGACCCCTTCAACTTAATTTAAGATTTTATAAGCTCACTTTGTTTGCTATATGGAAAGTTATCAGAAGGACACCAAGTGGACTAAAGCAGCCCAGTGAGCGAGTACCACAGCCATCCAGGGTAGAGAGGCACAGAACCGAATTGTGTGCATCATTGCAGGTGGCCGTGGAAATACAGTTTGGAGGGATTTTATGACTAGGGTCGGGGTGAGCCATTGGATGCGAGGGAGGAGTGAGGGCACAGTCAGAGATGACCCAACTTTCTGGCTGGAAAAATTGAGTCATATGAGGTTCCATTTCCTGTGAAGAGGAACATGGAGGGGAACAGAATAGGGATGGGGGAGCGCAAGCACCCTGTTTCAGGAAAGGGTTTATTGAAGTAGTTGTGAGATCTTCACAGAGAGATGCCAAGAAGCCAGTTGGATGTTCAGATCTGGAACTCACAGTCATCAGCACGCAGATGATATTTCAAGTTTAAGAACTGGAAGATGATGCTTAGAAAGAGCTCGTAGGGAACAGAGGTTCTCCGCCTTTGCAGACTCACTGTTGACATTTTAGGACAAGCATTTTATAACTTCCTTTTACTATCCTGAAATAAAATTTCTAGATCAGGTGGCCAGCCTACACACAAACTGCAAAAAGGAATCGTCTAATAAAAAAGAAAGGGGCCTGGCACGGTGACTCACACCTATAATCCCAGCACTTTGGGAGGCCCAGGCGGGTGGATCACGTCAGATCAGGAGTTCGAGACCAGTCTGGCCAACGTAGTGAAACCCCATCTCTACTAAAATCACAAAAATTAGCCAGGCGTGGTGGTGTGTGCCTGTAATCCCAGCTGCTCGGTAGGCTGAGGCAGGAGAATCACTTGAACCCGGGAGGCGGAGATTGCAGTGAGCCAAGATCGTGCCACTGCACTCCAGCCTGGGCAACAGGGTGAGACTCTGCCTCAATTTAAAAAAAAAAAAAAAAAAAGGAGAAAATTGAGGCACAAAAATTCACCAGAACAGAGCTTCTCAAATTCGAGCGTGTACAAAAATCACCCGAACATCCTATTAAAATGCAGATTCCAAACCAGCAGCTTGGGGTGGGCCCTGTAGTCTGCACATCTGACGATCTCTAGGTGATCCCAATACTGCTGTTATGTGGACCACCCTCAGAGTAACAGCATCCTAGAAGATGTAATGAGACAGTCAGATGTGTGCCATAGGTAGACTCACCGTGAACATGTCAGTGGCAAATGCAGAGCAATATGGGTGGATTGAATGGGCGTCCTGAGGATCATGAACAGTAATACAAAGGTGACTTGATTTTCTAAAATGGCAAATAACTCTCATTACATTCCAAATAAAGCAAAGTACAGGTTCTCTTTGTCAGATAAGCTTTACTTCTGGAAATTACAGTGTGTGTTAAACTGTGCAGAAAAGACTTTGTGTTTATGTGTAAAACAGAGTTAAGTTCTAGCCTCAGATAATTGTGAAAAGGTTTTGAACCAAAGACAATTTTGTCCTCTACCCCCAATGGGCATTTGACAATGTCTAGACACAAGTTCAGTTGTCACAACTCAGGAGAAAAGCAGATGCTGCTGGCATGGAGTGGGTAGAGGCCAGGGATGCGGCTGGATATCTACAATGCACAGACAGGCAGCCCCCACTTATGTATCTTGCTGAAAATATTAACAGTGCCAAGTCAGAGAAAAACTGGCTTGCAGAGATATTTTCAGAAATGGTACAGACTGACAGCAATGGCTCACACCTATAATCCCAACACTTTGGGAGGACGAGGTGGGAGGATCACTTGAGCCCAGGAGTTGAAGACCAGCACGGGCAACATAACCCAGGTTTGTTTTTTTTGTTTCGTTTTGTTTTGTTTTTGAGACAGAGTTTCACTCTTGTTGCCCAGGCTCACTGCAACCTCCACCTGCTGGGTTCAAATGATTCTCCTGCCTCAGCCTCCTGAGTAGCTGGGATTACAGGCGCCTGCCACTAAGACTGGCTAATTTTTGTATTTTTAGTAGAGACGGGGTTTCTCCAGGTTGGCCAGGTTGGTCTTGAACTCCTGACCTCAGGTGATCCACCTGCCTCAGCCTCCCAAAGTGCTAGAGACTCCATCTCTACAAAAAAAATTTAAAAATTAACCTAGTGTGGTGGCATGTGTCTGTAGTACCAGCTACTCAGGTGGCTGAATCAGGAGGTTCACTTGAGCCCAGGAGATCAAGGCTGCAGTGAACTATGATTGTGCCACTGCACTCCAGCCTGAATGACAGAGCAAGACCCTACCTTCTAAAAAAAAAAAAAAAATGAAAAAAATAAAAAATGAGTGCAAGATGAGGGACGACACCACCTTGTGTGAAACTGTCTCACACATTACAAAGTGCCTCACGTTCCCAGCCCCTAACCACTAAATGCCAGCAGTGCCCCCTTTTATCAACCACAAGACATGCCCTAAAAATAGGAGCGTTGCATAAGAACAACAGCAGAGAGTGAAGAGAGAGGGGGGTCGGCAGGATGGAGCAACAGCAAGAAGAGCAGGAGCCAGCCACAATGCTATGCCAGGGCATGAGAAAGGCTGGCATGGCCAAATTAAAACATATGTCATTCTACGCATCTGTTGGTGACTCTGTAATTAATACAAAAATAATTACATCTCTTTGCCTGGCTCTCCCTCACCAACTACTTAATGAACACTGCCAAGAACTTTTTAGATACGTAATTAAATTTTTTATTTATTTCCATTTTATTTTTATAGTAGTAGCTCAATATAGTAGAAAAAAAAAATGCAGCAGCAAAGCCCAGCCTCAACTACCATTTGAAAGGCAACTAACCGTATCCACTTCCTTTTTTTCTCAATCTGTTCCATGCAATTCATTCTGAACAACAGGAAATAATAGCAACAGCTCTCTTATTCTCCTTCCCTTCATTTTTCAGTTTTAATTATCTGCCAGGATCTCCTCTTTGGACACAGAGAGAAACCAGGATTTTTCTTTTCTTTTAATATAAGAGATAATTTGGCTGGGCACGGTGGCTTACGCCTGTAATCCCAACACTTTGGGAGGTCAAGGCAAGAGGATTTCTTGAGTTCAGGAGTTCGAGACCAGCCTGGGCAACATGGCGAAACCCCGTCTCTACAAAAAATATAGAAAAAATTAGCCGGGTGTGGTCCCAGCTTTTCAGGAGGCTGAGGTGGGAGGATTACCTGAGCCCAGGAGGCAGAGGTTGCAGTGAGCCAAGATCATGCCACTATACTCAAGGCTGGGCAACAGAGTGAGACCCTGTCTCAAAAAAATAGAAAAAGAAAAAAATATATTTTTTAAAAATAATAATGTGTTGTCCCAAAGTGGTCCAAGATTCGGATCTTCTCTTTACCCTTCTTCAGGTATAAGAACACTGACCTTTCCAAAAGCCCACCACTTCCATCAGTCACGCTGGGATCCAGGAGACTTCTCCAATAGAAATACCCCCATAGATAAGTTTCATAAAAGACATTGGTATCTGAAATTTAAAAGTAACTATACTCAGACAATGGCCGTCTGCAGTGGCTCACGCCTGTTATCCCAGCACTTTCGGAGGCCAAGGTGGGTGGATCACCTGAGGTCGGGAGTTCGAGACCAGCCTGACCACCATGGAGAAACCTTCGTCTCTACTAAAAATACAAAATTAGCTAGGCATGGTGGCACATGCCTGTAATCCCAGCTACTCGGGAGGCTGAGGCAGGAGAATTGCTTGAACCCGGGGGCGGAAGTTGCAGTGAGCCAAGATATGGCGCCATTGCACTGCAGCCTGGGCGACAGAGCGAAACTCCGTCTCAAAAAAAAAAAAAAGTAACTATACTCAGATATTCTTGGAAAAACACCTCTAAATCACTAATAATGTCAATGTTCAGTGCTTAAAAACATTACCAAAGTATTACAATAAACATTACCAAAGTATTACTTCTTATATACAAGTATATCAGCAGCAGTGGCTGAAGAGACAAGAATGGCCACAGGCCCAACATCTTTACATCTCTTAACCCTCTGTTTCCTAGGTTGAAAGTGTAGAAATTATGATCTCCTGCACTGCAGCATTGTGAAGTTGACACGAGGTGAAGCAATGTCACATTTCACTGCAACAGGATCCTTTCATGCTGAGATCCAGAAAAGCCAGATAACCTGAGTCAAGAATCACAGAAAGTCAATAACAAAATCAGGGCTGAGGTCTCGAGAACTAGAAAACTTCCTTGGTTTTCGCACAGGAATCTATCATGTGTGCTTATTTCACATTGCATTCCTGTATCAAAACATCTCATGTCCACCATAACTATATACACCTATTACGTACCCACAAAAATTAAAAATAGGGCTGGACATGGTGGCTCATGCCTGTAATCCCAGCACTTTGGGAGGCCAAGGCGGGGAGAATGGCTTGAACCCAGGAGTTCAAGACCAGCCTGGGCAACATGGCGAAACCCTGTCTCTACAAAAAATACAAAAGAATTAACTGGGTGTGCTGGTGCACACCGGTGGTTCCAACTTTTCAGGAGGCTGAGGTGGGAGGATCACCTGAGCCCAGGAGGCTCTACAAAATATAAAACTTAGCTGGGCATGGTGACACACCTGTAGTCCCAGCTACTCAGCAGGCTGACGTGGGAGGATGGATTGAGCCCAGGAGATCGAGGCTGTAGTAAGCTGTGATTGCACCACTGCACACTAGACTGGGTGACAGAACAAAACCCTGTCCCCCACCTCCCCAACCCACAAACAAAACAAAACAGATTTTTAATTAAAAAATTGAAAAACAAATAGAATCTGTCATGAAGGTATTTTTCAGCAAACAACACTCAGGTATATTTGTGAATCTTAAATAGGAAAGAAAAGAGTTATCAAATAAACCTGGCAAGTACTGGGTTAAGTAAAGACACACTATGTTCGGTTTGGTTTTAATTGCAGGACTTCTCAGAGTCTTTAATATGTTAATGTGTGTTGTAAATTTCCAAGACAGGAACTATAATAAAATCATTGTTTTCTTTCTCCTTGCTTTCATTCTCAGGACAAACTTTGCCCTAAAAGAAACCCAGTTAGAAAAGTCTGGGTGTTGATCTAATCTGGAGCCACTTCAAGGACGTGATAATAAAACAAAGTTCCATGAAATTGGTGTCACATTGATATCATGGTCAAAGAGGAGAAAATGACGGCCTCCAGTAGGCCTGGTGTGAAACAGTCCTCCAGCCAGGACTTCACTCTTGTTTCACAGTGTAATGCCATTGCAGTTTCCAAAAGTCCACCAATTTCTGGCCTCCACTTTTTCTTGGACCCATCTCTCTTCTTCCAACCACATGATCATCCTCCTTTAAGTTTCTAGACCTGCCAGAGGATCTCAACCAATTCAAAACAAAGATCGCCAGGGGCCCTTTTTCTCTCGAGTGCACATCTAATGTCAAAGGGAAATGGTTCTCTCCACTGATGGTGATCAAGGCGTTCACCTGTAATCTAGGTAGGGTGGTGCCTGTCATGAGCTTGGAAGCTTCAGAGTAGGAAGGACTAAATTTAAAGCCATCCTCTGCTTTTTATTAGCTGTGAACACTAGGACAAGTCACTTACTTTTATCTCTCTCTTTTTTTTTTCTTTTTTTTTTTTTTTTGTTGTTGTTGTTGTTGAGACAGAGTCTCGCTCTGTTGCCCAAGCTGGAGTGCAGTGGTACAACCTCAGATCACTACAACCTCCGCCTCCCAGGTTCAAGCAATTCTCATGCCTCAACCTCCCAAGTAGCTGGAATTATAGAAGTGCACCTCCATGCCCGGCTAATTTTTGTATTTTTAGTAGAGACAAAGTTTCGCTATGTGTACCAGGCTGGTCTTGATCTCGTAACCTCATGTGATCTACCCGTAACCTCATGTGATCTACCCGCCTTTGCCTCCCAAGGTGCTGGGATTACAGGCATGCACCACCATGCTCAGCCTTTATCTCTCATTTTTAAAATGAATTTGTTTCAAGAGTTAACAGTAATGTGTATAAAGTGACTGGAATTTGGTAGATACATAATAACTGGTTGCTAGAATTCCAATCATACTATTCCTTACCAAGAAATAGTTTGAAATGTCTGTTATGATTATCTTGTGCATAATTTCTCTACACATATCAAATATCATCTGATTTTCAATTTGTCTTTATCCTTCCACTAGAAATTTGGAAGCTTTCCTTTTCTAAAAAGACTAATTATATTTAGGTTTAATGTTTTTTCTCACTAAAATGAACACTGCCACTAAATAACAAGATGTAAACAAGAAACTGCACTCAGATTGGGCTGAAAGAAATTGCATACTTTCCGCACAGTAATCCAGAGCAAAATTCTTGGAAAGAAAAATCACCCTGTTACTAAGTAGCACTTCTCTACCACAAAAATGTTCCTATCTTTTGACAGGAATTCCACGCTTAAGAATTTAAGCCTATGAAAATATTCCAGCACACAGAAAAGCCTGGAACACAAAGATGTTCATCATAGTGTTGTGTATTGTTGAATAAAAATTGCAAACATTAAATGCCCAATATTACATTATCATAGTATCGTAAACTATTATAATGGATGTGATAGAACTTCTACAGCTGTTTATGCTGGTGCTTTCCAGTGAAAAACTACCTCCAGACAGGTGCATCATACAGTCAGCAAATATAACTATGTAAACCTAACGAAATGCATGGGACGGCCAGACACAGTGGCTCACACCTGTAATCCCAGCACTTTAGGAGGCTGAGGCAGGCGGATCACCTGAGGTCAGGAGTTCAACACTAGCCTGGCCAACATGGTGAAACCCCGTCTCTGCTAAAAATACAAAAATTAGCTGAGCATGGTGATGCATGTCTGTAATCCCAGCTACTCGGGAGGCTGAAGCAGAATTACTTGAACCCAAGAGGCGGAAGTTGTAGTGAACCAAGATCGTGCCACTGCACTTCAGCTTAGGTGACAGAGCGAGGCTCCGACTCAAAAAAAAAAAAAAAAAAAAGCATGGGGAAAGAAAAGACTAGAAGGAAATACAGCAGAATGTGAATGAGATCTTTAAGCCTGGTATGACCATAGGTTAATGGTTTTCTTTTTTTCCCAAAAAACTTTATAGTGAAAAATCATACATTATGTATTTTAATTTCTAATTGCAGTAAAATACACATAACGTAAAATTTATCATTTTCACTATTAAGTGTACAGTTGAGTGGCTTTAAGTACATTCAGATTGTTGTGCAAACCTAACAATATCCATCTACAGAATTTTTCATCTTACAAAAGATGAAACTGAAACTGTGTTCAGAGTGAACAAGAATTCTTATTTCTTTTCCCATCTCATCCCCAGCCCCTGGCAACCACCATTCCTCTTTCTGTTTCTATGAGTTTGACTACCACCAGATACGTTATATAGTTATAACCATATAGTATTTTTCTTTTTGTGACTGGTTTGTTTTCACTTAGCATAATGTTCTCAGGATTCACCCCTGTTGTAGAATGTGTCAGAATTTCTTCCATTCCTAGGGCTAATATTCCATTGCATGTACGTACGTATCACATTTGCTTATCCACTCATCCGCTGGACACTTGGGTTGTTTCTGAGTTTTGGCTATTGTGAATAATGTTGCTATGAACATGGGTGTTCAAATATTCCTTCCACACATTATATTTAAAATATTATTTTTTTCTTTTTTTTCTTTTTTTTTTTTTTGAGACGGAGTCTTGCTCTGTCGCCCAGGCTGGAGTGCAGTGGCCGGATCTCAGCTCACTGCAAGCTCCGCCTCCCGGGTTCACGCCATTCTCCTGCCTCAGCCTCCCGAGTAGCTGGGACTACAGGCGCCCGCCACCTCGCCCGGCTAGTTTTTTGTATCTTTTAGTAGAGACGGGGTTTCACCGGGTTAGCCAGGATAGTCTTGATCTCCTGACCTCGTCATCCGCCCGTCTCGGCCTCCCAAAGTGCTGGGATTACAGGCTTGAACCACCGCACCCGGCCTATTTTTTTTTTCTTAATTTAAAGTTGCAACGTTTTGGCCAGTCTAGGTGGCTCACGCCTGTAATCTCAGCACCTTGAGAGGCTGAGGTGGGAGGACTGCTTGAACCCAGGAATCTGAGACCAGCCTGGGCAACACAGGCTCTACAAAATAAAAACTAAACCTACTCAGGCATGATGGAGTGTGCCCGTCGTTCCAGTCACTCAGGAGGTTGAGGTAGGAGGATCACTTGAGCCTGGGAGGTCGAGGCTGTAGTAAGCCGTGATGATGCCACTGCACAAGTATAGTGACAGAGTGAGATTCTGTCTTAAAAGGAAAAGAAAAAGAAAATTGCAACTTTCATTTTAGATACAAAGGGTACATATGCAGTTTGTTGCCTGGGAATATTGCGTGATACTGAGCTGTGGGGTATGGATCTCATCACCCAGGCAGTGAGCATAGTACCTGATAGGTAGTTTTTCAACCCATTTCCTCCTTCCTCCCTCCCCCGCCCCAGTAGTCCCTAGTGTCTCTTGTTCCCGTGTTTACATCCGTGTGTGCTCAGTGTTTAGCTCCCACTTATGAGTGAGAACATACGGTATTTAAATAGTTTTTGCTCGAAGTTGACTCCTCCTTTTCATGTTCCACGGTCTTGTTATATAACTATGACTTTACTCAGAACATTCGGACAAATAAAGTAGTGGAGGTGGGCAAGGTGATCACTCCGGGGAAAAATCACCTGGGCTACACCTCAGAAAATAATGCATCTTTCTGTTGTTCTGATTCCCATTACAGGACGAATGCCTTAGTTTCCACTTTCCAGCCTGGATCCCCTCACACTGAACCCTTCTTCGCTGCACCATCCTGCTTCTGACATTGAACTCATTGAACTCCTCCTGACACCCTGGCTCCAAGAAGACTGCCAAAAAAAAAAAAAAAAAAAAAAAAATCACCCCAGCCATTTCTCTTCATCCTCACTAACAATTTGGTAATGAAGTATTGATTTCCACTTCTCTGCTTATGGGCGATATTAGATTTTCATTGATAAACTGCAATGGGGCTGTCTCGTCTCCACAGTACCCTTTTCACTGTCACAAGAAAACAAAGTGCCACCGAAGAAAAGTAATGACTGAGAACATTGATGTACTTATTTTGTCAGTTTGTAACAGGAAAGTGGGGGGGAGTATAAGTCTTCATAGTTTAATGTCCAAGTGGGCTGCACTAGATGTAGACACTTGGAGGCTTACTTTTCATGGTAATGTCCATTTCCTATTTATAACCCCTCTGGGAACGTTTGTCTAAAGGAAATGTTTCTGTTCAGTGTAACAATTACGGTTGCACCTGGATTGCCCAGTCCTGCCCCTGCACTAGGGGGCCATTAATCACTGCAAAGTAGAAGAATTATTGAGTTAAACCAGAGTTTGAGCCAAGAAAACCCCTGAACAATGTTCATCTTCTGTGAAACTTGTTCAAATAGTTAAGCTTAACCATGTTGCTGCCAAAGACTTTTCCTATGCAGTGGTGAGGCACCTTGATCATCATCATTATCTTGATTGGTTTAAAAAAATAGTTTTAAGCACACACCACTGTCATATGAGAACTGCAAATTGGGAGAACTGGTGAAATGCAGAATCTGAGAGAATGCGAGAAGATGAGATCACTGCAGGGTACAAAGTTCTGCAGCAGTCTTTTCTGGTAATCCCTTTCTGCAGAACCTGATGTTTATGGGCTCTAAAACGCAGCTTAGCTTAAGAAGCAACAGAAAGCATGAAATAGGGTGTCCATTTTAAATGTGTTCCTGCAACTTTTTTCATTAAAACTTTGAGGGCCCAATTTTAATTTGTGGAATATTCCCGTTAATAATGAGATCTAATTAAGACATCCATTAAAAGCCCGTTAAAGTTAATTTAACGTAAAAATTCCAATAGAACTGTATTAGATTTTCTCCATTAAATTAACGTTATGGATTTTTAACGGATGTCTTAATTATACGTTATTATTAACGGGAATACTGTATTACACAGATTAAAATCAGGTCCTAAGTCAACTTGGAAAAGCTAAGAGCATGTTTTAATATTAAAAGTCTTGCATACCTAGTGCACAGTTTGGAGACGCAAGGATAGATCTGTTTACTCTAGTTGAACATTTTCTATACAATTGAAAGCAACCTATAATAGATAAATCCATCATTGCATTTAAACAATGAATTTCCTTATTCTCAAAGGACAAATAAGTCTGGATTATGTGGTAAATTGCTACTCAGCTATGGTGAAATATTTATACTATTCCAGGCACAACACTAGGAACTATATGATTCTGAAACAAAAGGAATATTTTCTGTTGTTGCTTTAATTACCAAGGTTATTTTTTTTTTAAATCTCAACACTGACAAAATGAAACCAAATATCTCTTCCTCACCATTTCTCAAAGAGGCTGCCTGTTGGAATTGTTTTGGGAATTTTGACATGATCCCTAAATTCAACATTGGGATTAAAAAAAAAAAAAAAAAAACCTTCTTATTTACCTCCTAGGGAAAGTGTTGCCCTTATGCCACATATAATAGCAAATTGCTTTTTTTATGGCATGCATAACCTAGATGGGAAAAAATATGGCGCTTCAGGGAAGGAGGGAAAAAGTAAATGAAGTTCCAGGAATGTCATTCTGAAGTAATGAGGCATGGACAGAAAATATACCCCTCACATCATCGGATTGAGATGGCAGTCGAAATAGCTTCATTGAAGTGTCAGCACTCATCCATCAATCAATCACCCACAAGGAAAAATAGCAACAGTACAACCGGGCGGCTTTTATGGGATTTACTCTTGGGCATAGGGAATAGCGGCTCAAATGTAGTTCTGACATGAAAAGCAAGGTGCTGATATTATTTTTTATGATGGGAGGATCATAAAGTGAATTGAGAACAGTGAGGTCTGTCTTTGCTTAACCTATTCAACCAGAAATGAATGGAGCTCGACTGGAAAGGAACAGTCTTCGGATGGGTTAAGATTGAAGGGTGGACTGGACTCTACTGAGCACCGTCCTTCAACAAGGAAATTCTATTAAAGGAAAATCAATGCATTAGCATTGGGGTTCTTGAAGCTGTTAAAAATTGTCTGCTCCAATCCAGGGTTATTAGGCCAAAGTTACATAATTCACATCTCACTGCAACCATCCAAAAGCAGATTCTCAAGCCCTTGCTCCAATGGGGGGAGGAGATCAATACAATTCCCAATTCCATGGAAATTGTTTCCCTTCTAAGAAAGAAAAAATAAACCATCTGCTTCAACATATAATCGATATGGTTTTGTTAGCGCAATTTCTATGGTGGGATGGGGTGGGAGGTGAGATTCAAAAATATTGATAAATTTGGTAAGACTGGTAAATTGCCGCCAGGCAACCATGCATGTCACTGCTGAGGGATGGCTGCTAAGGTTCACCTTAGAAAACAAGATCTGGGCTGGCACTGGGGCATACACTTGGCTCTCAGCATATTCCTAGAGGCCAGGCCTCTCTTCATTTGGCCAGCCCTCTGAGGCTTCTAGAAACTTCTTTCTGGTGGAAAAAAACTAAATAACATAAACTCAGGAGAATGTCTTTATCCACCTTCATACCACTGCTTTCTTTTCCCTGAATAAAAGACAGTTCTGATAAGTGAGAACTTTAGAATTGGAAAGGATGATGTGCAAATATAATGCAAATTACCCTCAAGTATCTCCATTCTGCCACCACCTCTTGGTACCAGTAAGAAGGAGAGATCGCCTTTTCTTCCCCATCCGTCCTTGCAGCTAAGACCACCAGCCACCTGCAAATTGAGATGCCCATTTAAAAATGTATATGTCAACATTTAAATGTTATGTATTTGGCCTTATTTTGTAGTTCAGCAAATTCTCCAAATACACAGCATGTTACAAAGCACTGGTGGCACAGGGAACAACAGGAAATGATATTTATTTAGCAAATTCATTTAACAAATATTGTTGGACACCTGTTATGTGTGACACTGTCCTAGGCACTGTGGGATAACAACAGTAAACACTTCACACAACAGCCTGGCCTTCCTGTTGTTTTACAAGAGCTCCTAAAGATAGCTGATACCAAGACACTTGAGGGACACAGTTCATGTAGAACTAAAATATTAGTATTTCAGAATAAGGATTTTTTTTTTCCTAAAAAGCATACAGAGAGGAAATAGCTTAAAAATAGGTCAAGACCTAAAAACAGAATATGTAATCATGAAATAAATTGGATAACCCAGATAGTCCCCACAGAATTTCTTTCAGGTCACAGATTTCTTAAAACTCACCCCTAAAATGTGCCTGCTTGGTTGTTTGAATCTTGCATAATTAATGTCACAGGCACAAGCCGCTGAACTTAGTTGAGATGGAGAAAACAAACAAATGCAATGACATATCTGAGAAGCATTTATGTAACTCTGGTTAAGTGGTGAGGAGGGGTGTGTGAAGACAGTGTGCATGCCTATGTGTGTGTATTCATATATATGTGTATACATATGAATTTCACTGTTATTTTCCAGGGTCTATGGACAATGTGGCAGTAAGAATCTATGATGTTCTGAAACTTTTCACAGTAAATCCAAAGATTACAGACCTTACAAGGTGCTTGCATTCTGTTGCTTTTCCATCTGTCACTTCTCAGGTTATTTGACTGTGTTCAAACCTTCTTTTCTTTTTCGTTGAGTTTCATTTTTTAAGCTTGTTAAATGCTTTTGTTTAAAAAAAAAAAAAAACCCAAATGTCATTTTTCACATTATCCTCTCTTCTCTGCAACAAGGATAGTAAGATGTAGATGAATGCAAAAATAATAACAACAATACGGAAATATATTAAAGGCTTTAAAATATGCACATATGTACTTCTAAAGAGCAATAACGGTAGTATCTATTTCGAAGATACATTAGGCAAAAAAGAAATCAAAACTGAAATTTTCGTGTATTTTTCCCCTTGTAAGATGCTAAAATGCTAATTTCATTTTCTCCTTTCCTCTATGTGGCACTTTCTCAAAATATCTATGAAATACTTTTAGACAAAGATTGAGCTGGAGAAAGAGATACAAATCTCCATCCCCCTAGACAGAGAGACATGTTTCCATTGTAGGAAGGCATTAAACATTTTGAAACTTGTGAATCATCTTTAGAATTTCTACTGGGGAATTTTACCTCTTCATCCGAAGTAAAAGCCACTTATCTCCTTTGGTTCCCAGTGACAGATTCAGAGGCATACGCGGATATACAATTTTCAGGCTCTAGTTAATCTTCTTCCAATAGTTACGAACAATGGGCTAACGGGCGTGGGTGTTTCTCCAAAAATTATTCATGCACAAGGCAGCCCAAAGCTTCAGGGAAAACTAGAAATGTGTTATGGATTAGAATAGGACTGTTTTAAAATGCTAGGACCAGGTGGAACGCTATTTCTGCAACAGGACTCTGTCCATTTCCTTTGGAACAATATATTCCAAGTAAAATGGCTCTTCCAAGGAATGGCACCCTGACTTGACACCCTTCGGTATACAAATTATTTTACCAAGAGCCATGATTATTATTAAGGCCTTTTAAAATACAGGCTGTTTGAAAAAAGACATTAAATATTCACAGCCCTTTGTATCATGTTTAATGCTTAAAACAGCTTTTAGAAGTACAAGTGATAACTTTTTGGTAAGAAACCCCAGGAGAAGTCAAAAAATTTGAACAAAGGCATTACAAAAAAAAAAAAAAAAAATCTAACCACTCCATTCAACTCTTTCGGAAAATAAATTTCAATGTGTTCAATGAATTGTCTTGAACCTGAAACCTGAAACATTTGGATATCAGTCCCCTGCCAGTAGCTAATATTAACAGAATGTGAACAATCATACAATTATGTCTCAAATGTGAAGACTTTGTATGGTAATATTTTCACTTTCTAAATGACCCCTATAACATTCAGGAATTATAGATGTGTATCTATGTTTTTTAAGTGCAGAAAGTTCAACCAGTCTTCAGAGAAGTAACAGTGATGTCCATTGTGCATTGAAATAAATACAAACATTCCAGTTTTGCAATACAATACTCGAGCTTTCGAACACATCAGATGCTAGAATGTGTAATGCAAGTCAAAAAAGCTGACATACAAAACAATTCCCATTTGGCTCAGGGTTCCTAAATGTCACAATATCTTGGGTTACAATACACTTTTTGATCTCCTGATGATGTCCTTCTAATCCCTTCTGACTTTGATTCCTAACAGCCAGGCACTGTTAGCATGAATCATAAACTTCCAAACCCCTTTAAAATCAAGAAGCTAGCTGATCATACAGCCTTTTTAATGGCCGACCAGTTCTTGTTCTCCAAAGCTTTTGCACCTTTTTGGGAAACCTGACATCAAACACATTTATGTCATCTATTTGCTCCCTTGCATTAACTCTAGATTTTTTTTTTTTTAAATTCTTTTAGAAAGGGCAGGGGGGAAGTGGGTCAGAGCGAGTTTCAAGAATCACATTCATCCTTGCTCTGAAGGAAAGCGTTTACTTGCCAGCAAAGAAAGGCAAACACATTTTTATATTCAGAAAGCAGACCGGTCATTTTCAAAGAAAAATGACTGCAACCATACCTGTAGAATGTTTCTGTGCAAACGCACTAATTTTCTATCACCTGCATGCTGTATATAATACATTTGCCTGTATACTAGGAAGAAAACCCAGGCTGTTTTCCCCGAGTACAATGCCGCTTGGATGGCTGGGAGCGTAAGCCTTCCATGCATTTGTATAGTGTACATATTTGTATATACTAACTATATCGCCATGTATGAACACAGATTTTGTTATATTTGCTTGTTTCTGTTTCCTACCAAACTGGCCCACAATGGGGATTCTTTTGTATAGAAAAAATATGCTTGTAATTTTTTCCTGGTCATTCTCTTTTCAATAGCTTATGAAAGAATTAGATCTGAGTTTACAAAGAAACTATAAGAACCAAGTTTGTCTGTCTGCATGAGTCCCGTCCAATTGCTGGATCTAGGGAGGAACCAACGTCCTAATTCAGAGTTTTCCTTTTACAGGCATGCTTTACCCCCGTGGGAAAACTGCACACTCATCCATGTAGAATTATTCTCTTTGTATTTTATCTAATAGTGCCTGAAAATTTTTTTAATGTCTTCTTAGAGGAAGAATTCATAATTGTCAAAATTTGAAACATTAGCTTAATTTTGTTTTTATGACCTCGAGATTCTTCTCCTTATTTATTCGGTTGCTGTTGTAATGGGGCCCCAGGCCATTCCTGACATCGGCGTGTTCTTCTTCTGCATTAAGGATGTTTTTGAAATTACAGAGATTATTGAGCCAACAGGCTGTTTTAATCAAAACCATGTTTCACTTGTTTTTGATGATTATAAATTGTCCTCGCAATGAAAAAAAAAAAAAAAACTTTTCTGCTAGGAAGATTATACCACCCTGTGGCCAAACAGATTAATCACAGATAGGCATCTATGCCCACTTCTCTGGGATCTGGAAAATTCTTCCCTTGGCTGACCCCAATTTCTTTTACTCCCCATCATCCTGAATATTAGCTTTCAATGCAGTCACTATTTGAAATTTCCAAAGGCTTTGCCGCATTGTCACTGCCCAAAGACAACCAACCAGCTGGAAATGATGGCTTTCCTGCTTGAAACAAGGGGGCCAGGTGCGGTGGCTCACGCCTGTAACCCCAGCACTTTGGGAGGCCGAGGCAGGCGGATCACTTGAGGTCAGGAGTTTGAGACCAGCCTGGCCAACAAGGCAAAACCTTGTCTCTGCTAAAAATACAATAAAATTAGCTGGGCGTGGTGGCACTTGCCTGTAGTCCCAGCTACTTAGGAGGCTGAGGCAAGAAAATTACTTGAGCCTGGGAGGCGAAGGTTGCAGTGAGCTGAGATGGTGCCACTGCACTCCAGCCTGGGCAACAGAGCGAGACTCTGTCTCAAAAAAGAGAAAAAAAAAGAAAGAATTTTCAGAAAAAGTGCTCCCTTTTATGTCCCGTGGTGCCACCATCCTGTCCTCCTTCGTAATCATGAACAATCTGATCTTGATCTCCCACATAACTTAAATCAAGCAAAAAGAAACATTCACAGCAGCCCCTTGCTGAATAAAAATGACTTTGTTTGGAGGCACTTAAGATGTATGCCTGTGTGTGATGCCGCAGCATTGAAATTATCTGTAGAAGGGAAATTTTTTTAAATACAATTTTATCACTAGAAATAAATTCCGATGGTGGAGACGAAGAAAACCTTAAATTATATCACAAAAGCCATTATTTTTTGCATCCAAAGAGTTTTTTTTTTTTTTTTTTTTTTTTTTAAGGAAAATCATTCTACTTTGAGAACTGTAATTAAAGCCCTAAATAACAGACACTACTTTTCTGAGCTATTGTGAAAAAATAACAACACACTCGCCAAGGTTGTATGGAGCCCCTGATTTCCATCAAAAAGGTTTCTATAAGTATATTATTTACATTTTTATACATGATAATTCTTTCCTTTGTGTTGATAAAAAAGTCTTTTTTTTTCCCCACTCAGCAGTTATTGGAAATAGACTGTTCCCATCTGAAACCTTATCGTAATTTGCATCAGGAAATCCAACTGCTGACATTAAGGACCTGGGTGTGTTCAATTATGATTTTGCTGGAGGCTGTCCCTCATTTTAATGCTGCAGATATTGAACCACCTTCCTGAAACCTAGCTGATATGGAATAGCAGAGACATGCCTCTCAACACCATTAGCTTTGCAAATGGCTTCATTTCAGTCAACGTCGACTTCTGCTTTGGCCAATTGAAAAATGAAAATTAAAGGAGAGAAGAAAAAAAAAACACAGATGCACTTAAAACATGAAAAAAATTATTTATATGATAAAAATATATTTAGATTTTCAAAGCACAAGACTGAATAGAAGTGCTCTTTTTATGCTTTCTGGAGATGTTACTGTTAAATGTCTTTCTACATCAGGCTTAATAAATCTGCAATGACATTTGATGGATTGATTTCTGCCTATGTGTGTTTTTTAAAGATGGCAAGAGAGGAAAAAGGCAAAAGAGGGGGATGAGGGTGGAAAAGAACAGCACCGACCCCCGAGGAGGCCAAGCGAGGACATTATTGGTAGGCCTCCCTGTTGTTTGGGCCTGCTGACCCACTTCCAGAATCTCCCCTCATCTCCATCAGATTTATTTATTTATTTATTTATTTTTTACAAATGCTGGCATCCCTTGTTTGGTTTCTGGGCTGCCTCTGACTGCTCTCATCTCTGATCTGCTCATGCCTGCGTAATTTATGATGTAATCTCAACAGAGGCAGTGGGCGGCTGTCTCACAAATTCAAGCATGCAAGGCAGAGAGCAGCCGTGATTGAGATGGCCCGACCTTCTCCACCTCAAAGCAATGGCCCTGCTTACCACTTAGTTTCCCTGTGTACTCCCCTCCACTTCCTTTAATGTCCTGGGAGAACTGGACCATGTTTCATACACAAGCTGCCCAAGCAGACGCTGATGCCCCACCAGAAATGATTTGTTGTCTGTGCACAGCTAGCCCTCGGCTCCTGTGTTGTGTGGTTGCATGAGTCCCGTAGTCATTGAACTATGATGGCTACCGTATCACCTGTTAGCTCCACATCATTGCCATGGCTCGATGTCTAGGACATAAAATGGGAGCGGCCAGGCTAGAGAGAGCAAGCCAGGTGAGGAATGAGGGAGGTAGCCATGGCGAAGTGTGGGGATAAGCACCTTGGACCCAATCAAAGAGCTCTTGGTCATCATTTACTTAGTGAACAATGAGCACCTACTATGTGGCAGGTCTGAGGATGACACAATCCTGTTACGAGAACAGGATTGAGAGCCAAACTGTGTTAAGGTCCAGGTCCTGTCATGTTTTATCTGTGTGATCTAAGGCAAGATCGCAGAAAGAAAAGAACACAAAGCAAGGATGAGAATGGGGGCTGTGGGAGCTCAGAGGTGGCTCCCAGCCAACCTGAGAAGTCACGGAAGGATGAAGGCAAAACCTGTGCCATCACTGCAGTAATTTCTCGAAGGAGTGTGGAAAAACCACGGGGACAGGAGAGTGTGTGCCTTAACCACCCCCTTCTTCCAATCTAGTCCATGAACAACTCTTGTGGTTTCTAACTTCAAAATACATGAATCTGTTTACTTTAGGTCTCTCCTAGACATCTGGGATGACCGCCCAACTAATCTCCCATCTGTCACCCTAAGCCCTCTAAACCCAAATCCACGCTCCACATAGTAGCTGAAGTGATGCTTTAATAAAGTAAATCAAATCTTGTCATTTTGCTCCTCAAGACCCAGGGTCAGCACACTTTTTGAAGGCTCAGATAGTAAATATATTTATCTTTGTAACATCTAGTCTCTGACCCAGCAACTCAACTCTGCCACTGTTGTGCAAAAGCAGCTATGAGCAATAATAAATAAATGAGTGTAGCTATGTTCCAATAAAACTTTACTCCATAAAAACAAGGAGCAGGCCAAATTTGTCCCACAGACCATAGTTTGCTAACCCTGGCTCAAGGTCCTTCAATACTCAGGTTTCCATTTGTCTTAGATTGATTTCTCATGGAAACGGGGCCTGAGATGAGAATGTGAGATCAGGACGAGTAGTTCATATAGGAGGTGAATCCAGGAAACACTAAGAGAGGAATGGGGAGGGAAACAGGAAAGGAAGAATGCCCAAAAAAGAGGCCTTAAGAACAATTATCGCCATGGGCAATGGACTCCAATCCCACTGGGGAGCTCTGGAAGACACTGTGCAGCATGCCTCAGTAATCCTGCCTGAGGGGTGAGGACGCTGGGGTATTTATACACCACCTCTGCTCAGTTATTAGTCGACGGCTGCTGCAGGGTAGAGTCGGGGGACATCAATTCCTAGCACTTCCATCTGCCCAAAAGTTGGAAGAAATAGTCTTCAGAGGCCAGAGAACACCTCAAGGCACAGAGTGCCAGGTGTTTGAAACTGGAAGAAAAGATGAACGACATGCAAGGAAATGGTCAATGCCAAGGAGTGTGGGCAGGGCCTCTGCAGCACCCCATCTCACTTAGAAAGAAATCCAAACTCCTACCCAGGCAGTATTTTTTTTTTGGAAATAGAATCTCGCTCTCTCACACAGGCTGGAGTGCAGTGGTGTGATCTCGGCTCACTGCAATCTCTGCCTCCCAGGTTCAAGCAATTCTCCTATCTCAGCCTCCCAAGCAGCTGGGATTACAGGCGCCCACCACCACGCCCGGCAAATTTTTGTATTTTTAGTAGAGAAGAGGTTTCACCATGTTGGCCAGGTTGGTCTCAAACTCCTGACCTCAGGCAATCCGCCTGCCTCATCCTCCCAAAGTGCTATGATTACAGGCATGAGCCACCACACCCAGCCCCCCAGGCGGTATTGAACCTTCCTGGTTTGTCCCCTGCCTGCTTTCCTGACTTCATCTCTCCTTTAGACACGCAGCTCTAGCCATGCTACCCTACAACAGGTCCTAAAGCACACACCACCATTCCCTCTGGTGACAGTGTGAGCCACCTAGCCAGGCTTCTTCGTATTTCCCATGTCTCTGCCTTGGCCCTCTTCTGAAAGGTGCTCTCTTAGCCCTCATCTACAGCGCCCTCTTACTCCACCCCTCAGCCCGGATCACGACCTTTGTTGTCATTTAATGTGTGGTCAATTTCCTTCACAGGTCACCATGTGAAAACAGAAACCAATGTCTGTTTTGTTCGTGTATTCCTCTAAGAAGCATAAGGCCTGACATATAATACGTGTCCAACAAATACTTGTTAAATAAATCAATGCTGTTCTTCTGAAGACCTGAAAGGTCTCCAGCCACAGTCTCTAAAATGCTCCCTCCCTCCCCCTGCCTGACCACTGCCTGAATCTACCAGGAGTCACCGCTTTCATCCTCCCCCTAGTGCGGGGAGGCATTTCTCAAGAACGTTATACAATCACTGAACATGCTATTAAAATATCTGAACTTTCTGGGTAGCCAGGGGCCTTGGTGAGCTCCAACTAGGTTACAGAGTGTGGTCTCAGGGAACCGCAAGCTGTGTGTGTTTGCCCTAAAACCAGTGGACTCAAGGCAGTCCCTTAAAAAGTCCAAGCACGGGCTGAGTGCAGTGGCTCACGCCTGGAATCCCAGCACTTTAAGAGGCCGAGGCAGGCAGATCACCTGATGTCAGGAGTTCGAAACCAGCCTGGCCAACATGGCGAAACCCTGTCTCTACTAAAAATACAAAAATTAGCCAGGTGTGGTGGCGGGCACCTGTAATCCCAGCTACTCAGGAGGCTGAGGCGGGAGAATCGCTTGAACTCGGGAGGAGGAGGTTGCAGTGAACTGACATTGGACCACTGCACTCCAGCCTGGGCAACAGAGCAAGACTCTGTCTAAATAAAAAAAACAGTGGGGGGGCTCGAGCGCGGTGGCTCACGCCTGTAATCCCAGCACTTCGGGAGGCCGAGACAAGCAGATCATGAGGTCAGGAAATCGAGACCATCCTGGCCAACATGGTGAAACCCCTTCTCTACTAAAAATACAAAAAATTAGCCAGGCGTGGTGGCATGTGCCTGTAGTCCCAGCTATTCAGGAGGCTGAAGCAGGAGAATCCCTTGAACCCAGGAGGCAGAGGTTGCAGTGAGCTGAGATTGTGCCTCTGGACTCCAGCCTGGGCAACAGAGTGAGACTCCGTCTAAAAGAAAAAAAAAGGTCTCAGCACAGAAGCCCGGGAGTCCCGTGGAAGCCAAGACTCGGCTCCCGAGTAAAAGGGTTCGGGATGGATGAACGAAGGGGTCTTCCAACAAGTCCCCAGTATATCCAATCTCTTCTGTGTCTTTCACATCGCAAATCGGAATGTTTTCAACAAATTGAGCACTTTAAAAATACTACAATCTTGCTGAGTTTTTTACTAAGTGCACGTTACCTTTTCGTAATTAAAGAGCAAGGATTTTAGATAAAGTAGTAAATACATTTATGATAAGGGAATGTCCCTATTAGGTATGAAAATAGACTTATCTATAATAATCTTAAAATTCTGGGCGGGCACAAGGGTGAACTGACATCTCAATGTAAAACAAAATAATGTCCCCGAATATGTTAAGTGCTTAAGTAAGAATTTAGCATAGTCCAAAAGTAAATTTTAGATTTGTGGAGAAACGATGCATTCGTATCCAATAAAAATGATAAATGGGGTGAAAGGTATGATAATTACTCTGATTTGACGATTACACAGGTATACATTTATCAAAATATTGTACTGTATACCATAAATACGTACTATTATGTGTCAATTAAAAATAATAAAAGGCTGGGCGCAGTGGCTCACGCCTGGAATCCCAGCACTTTGGGAGGCTGAGACAGGGGGAACGCTTGAGGTCAGGAGTTTGAGACCAGCCTACTCAACATGGCAAAACCCCAACTCTACTGAAAATACAAAGATTTGCTGGGTGTGGTCATGTGAGTCTATAATCCCAGCTACTTGGGAGGCTGAGGCACGAGACTCACTTGAACCTGAAAGGCTGAGGTTGCAGTGAACCGAGATTGTGCCACTGCACTCCAGCCTGGGTGACAGAGTAAGACTCTGTCTCAAATAATAATACTAATAATAATAACAAAAAATAAAATAAAATAGTACTCAGACAATTGATAAGCTTATCAGAAACTGAAGTTAAGTATTTATTTTATGCTATAAATTAAAATACATTCCAGATGAACTAAAGGATTATATCTAGAAAACAAAATCATAAAACAATTAGAATAAAATCTATGTTGATAGCTGATATCAGTCAAGGAAGTCATTCCCAACCTTAAAAGTCTCAAGTTCCAGTCTTAAATTATTTCTTCCTTAAAAGGTAAGAAAGAAATAAAAGGAAGAAATAATAAAAACTCCAGGAGTCAAAACACACACACACACACAAGTACTGTAAATACAGTGAAAAGTCATTGGAGGAAAATTATTTATATTAATACATGATTAATTGTGACAGTTCTAATTAATGATATGAAGAGTGTTATATCTCTCTAAGAAAAATAAATAAATATCCAAATAGAAAACTTTTGGCAAAATTTATAAGCCAACATTACAAAATTGATAAATTAAAATGGTGAATAAACATTTAAGACAAGTGACAATAATAACCAAAGGGATGTAGAATAAGTAAAACAAGAAGAAATCATTTTCACTTATCAAACTGATGAAAATAAAGAAAAATGTTCCCATTGTTGGAGAGGGCTCAGAAGAGATATACACACACATTGTTGCTGAAAGCAAAAATGGATAGCAACTTTCTGGAAAATAAACAGTATTTATCAATTTCTCTAAAATGTGTACACCCTTTGATTAACTACTATTCTGGAGAGCCTTCCTCAAAAATAATTGAAGATATGCACTGAGATTTATTTAATAAGAATGTTCAATCATAACATTGGTTATAAGAGTGAAATATGGAATAAACCTAAGTATTCTAAAATAGGAGGGTGATGAAATAAATGTTGGTACATCTATGCCATAGAATAGTACACAGTCATGAATACTTGAGCACTTAAAAATAGTCACAGTTTGTTTATTAAAAAACAAAATAGAAAAAAATGAAGATAGACAAGGAACATAGACCAATGTTATTGGTGGTAGAATTATGAATAATGTTTACTTTTATATTCTTTGGTATGTTTTTTCTTTTTCTTAACTTACAAAATATTTCTTTTTCTGTTTGTTTGTTTGTTTGTTTGTCTGTTTGTTTGTCTTTGAGACGGAGTCTCATTGTGTCACCCAGGCTGGAGTGCAGTGGTGTGATCTCAGCTCACTGTAACCTCCATCTCCAGAGTTCAAGTGATTCTCCGGCCTCAGCCTCCTGAGTAGCTGGGATTACAGGCACACACCACCATGCCCAGCTAATTTTTGTATTTTCAGTAGAGACAGGGTTTCACCATGTTGACTAGGCTGGTCTCGATCGCCCGACCTCATGGTCCACCTGCCTCGGCCTCCCAAAGTGCTGGGATTATAGGCGTGAGCCACCGCGCCTGGCCTCTTCTACATTTTTTTGTATTATTTGTTTATTTATTTATTTATTTATTTATGAGGTGGAATCTAGCTCTGTTGCCCAGGCTGGAGTGCAATGGTGCGATCTCAGCTTACCACAACCTCTGCCTCCCAAGTTCAAGTGATTCTCCTGCCTCAGCCTCCTGAGTAGCTGGGACTACAGGCACACACCACCATGCCCACCTAATTTTTTTATTTTTAGTAGAGACGGGGGTTCACTATGTTGGCCAGGCTGGTCTTGAACTCCTGACCTCATGATCCAACCACCTTGGCTTCCCAAAGTGCTGGGATTATAGGCATGAGCCACCGCACCTTGTCCGTTTATATTTTTTACACTGAGATTATATTTATCTTGGGGGTGAAGTGTTTTTTCCAATTTTTCCAGAAACAATATAGTATGACCACAACATGTGAAAGAAACTAAAAAAGTGATAAAAATGCATTAAAATTAAGTGGCCACTATGGCACTTTTCTGCCCCAGAGGAGTGGAGAAAAGGTCTCAGGGCACATGTGAGCAATTGCCCCTAAATTAGCTGAAGTCCCTCTAGGACCTTGTCTTCCAGCACTTATGACAGTTGTAATTTTATCCTGCTTGGCAGGATCATCATTAATGAACGCCTACCTTCCTCACTTATACTAAAATGAACAGCTTAGAAGTATAATGGTACGCACCACATGCCAATCGTTTTTCTAAGCACTCTGCCTATATTATTTCCTTTAATCCAAACAAACAACCCTCTGAGGCAAGTACAATTATCTCCTCCATATGACAGATGAGGAAACTGAGGAACAGAGAGGGCAAATAAGTTATTCAATCTCCACAGGCTAGTAAGTGGCAGAGTTGGGATTCAGCCAGGCCAACTGGCTCCATTGTTTGTGATCTTGGCCAATTCTCAACCAGGGGTCAGCAGATTACAACGTGTGGGCCAAGCCCAGCCCTCACCACCTGTTTTGTTTTTCATAAAGTTTTTTTGTTTTGTTTTGTTTTGTTTTGTTTTGTTTTGTTTTGTTTTGTTTGAGACAGAGTCTCGCTCTGTCGCCCAGGCTGGAGTGCAGTGGCGCGATCTCGGCACACTGCAAGCTCTGCCTCCTGGGTTATGCCATTCTCCTGCCTCAGCCTCCCAAGTAGCTGGGACTACAGGCGCCCGCCACCACGCCCAGCTAATTTTTTTGTAGTTTTAGTAGAGACAGGGTTTCACCATGTTAGCCAGGATGGTCTGGATCTCCTGACCTCGTGATCCACCCCCGCTGGCCTCCCAAAGTGCTGGGATTGCAGGCTTGAGCCACTGCGCCCAGCCATTCGATAAAGTTTTATTGGGACACAGCCATGCTCATTTGATTACTTATCTATGGCTGCTTGCACTTTACAACAGTCAAGTGAAGCATTTGTACAGAAACTTACATGGATCTCTCCTCACTCTACACCACTGCATGGCATCCTCTGGGTTACGGTGATGTCATCATAATACAATTTTGCTTTTTGTTCCCCAAGGCCAAAAATATCTACTATCTAGTCGTTTACCAAAAATCTTTGACGAGCCCCATTACTCTGTCACTAGATTTCAGACTCGTGAAGGCAGGAGCAAAATCCTTCTTGGTCTCCAACTGTTTCACCAGCTTCTGCAACACAGTCTATCAGCCCTCACACTGCACAGTTGCTAAAAAATAAAAATAAATTAAAAAAAAAAAAATTATGTGTATGTGTGTGTATATATATATATACACACAGAGAAAAGAATCAGGCCTGGCATGGTGGCTCACGCCTGTAATCTGAGCACTTTGGGAGGCCAAGGCAGGCAGATCGCTTGAGCCCAGGAATTTGAGACCAGCCTGGGCAACATGATGAAACTCCATCTCTACAGAAAATCAAAAAAATTATCCAGGTGTGGTGGCATGTGCCTGTAGTCGCAGCTGCTCAGGAGGGTGAGACAGGAGAATCATCTGAGTCCCGGAGGTCAAGCCTGCTGTGAGCCATGATTGTGCCACTGCACTTCAGTCTGGGCGACAGAGCAAGACCCTGTCTCAACCCTCTCTCAAAAAAGAAAGGGAGGGAGGGAGGGAGGGAGGGAGGGAGGAAGGGAGAAAGCGAGGAAAGGAGGGAGGGAGGGAGGGAGGAAGGATCAACAGATACATAAATGAGTCTTAGCAAATCCCTTCATATGTGCTGTGTAGTGACGCTTACCTAGTAAGACATCATGCTAAGAAATGGGCTGATTCTCACGGCAGTCCACGGGGTACTAGTCACCCCTGATTTCACAGATGAGAAGATTCGCATTGCTCAGTATCACACACCACTTGACATGTAGACCTGAAATTCAGACTTAACGTCTGTGGATGTGGGAAAGTCCACACTCTTGTAAGCATGAGTCTTGGCAAGTGGTGGGCCCTTTAGAAATGATAGTTTCTTCACTATGTACAAACTTGAGGGACCTAAGGCCCATGCTATTACCAGGAGGTGTCCCAGGACTTCTGAGAAGACCCAGTGAGGCCTGGAGGCTGAAGGATGAATAATGGAGAACAGGCACTTCCCGGAGAAAGTAAACGTGACAAGCAAAGACCTTTGAAACATGACCTGGCGTCCCACTTCCCCCCTAGGTCTTCCAGTCCCTCCGTGGTCTGCTTCCCAGGCTCCAAAACTAAGCTCCTCCTGTCCCGAGGGAAACGGAAAGGCTTTGGGAAAACACACGATGTTCTCAGAAGTAAGGACAAGCTTCCTGCGCCCCCAGCCTGTCCTGCCTGCGCTCATCCTGGATTGATTACTTTTATAGTCCCCCTGTGGCCCCAGATACGTTCCAAAAGCCTCAGCAGGCCTGAGACTCTGTCTGGTGTGGCTCCTGCCATTCCAGCACATTCTACACTCCAGCCAAACTGGAGTCCTCTGGATCCCAGCACCTGCCAGGTGCTCTCCTGCCTCCGTACCTTTGCACGTGCTGGGACCCTGGTCTTCCCACTGTCACTCACCCTTCAGCTTCCCCTAGGGACTGCCTCTGACTCTCAGCTTAGAAAATGTTCCCTGCCCTCCAGTCCCACCCTGGACCTCCCTCTTGCAAAGGTCCTGGCAGCTGCGGTCATGTGAGCTGTCTGCTTGTCTCCCATGTGCACTAGGGGCAGGGCTCCAGCAGCCTTCCTCCTCAAGCCCCAGCCTGCGTCCCCAGCACCGCACCCTGTGGCTAAGGCACAGTGGGAGCGCGATGAAGCCGCGTTGGAGTGGTGCACGTGACAAAGGCCGGGTGATAGTCTCGCTCCAAGCAGCCTCAGGTATGCTCCTGTGATGGTTAAGTGTCAGCTTGATTGGACTGAAGGATGCAAAGTATTGTTTCTGGGTGTATCTGGGTGTGTCTGGGTGTTGCCAGAAGAGATTAACATTTGAGTCAGTGGACTGGGAGAGAAAGACCCACCCTTGGGAAGATGCACCCACAGTGTGGGTGGGCACCATCCAATCAGCTGCCAGTGCGGCTAGAAAAATCAGGCAGAAGAAGGTGGGATAAACTGGCTTGCTGAGTCCTCTGGCCTTCATCTGTCTCCCATGCTGGATGCTTCCTGTCCTTGAACACCAGACTCCAGGTTCTTCACCCTTTGGACTCTTGGACTTACACCAGTGGTTTGCCAGGGACTCTCAGACGGCCACAGACTGACGGCTGCACCGTCGGCTTCCCTACTTTTGAGGTTTTGGGACTTGGACTGAGCCACCACTGGCTTCCTGGCTCCTCAACTTGCAGATGGCCCTATTGTAGGACTTTTACCTTGTGATCATGTGAGTCAGTTCTCCTTAATAAGCTGCCTTCCATATGTACATATATCCAGCCAGGCACGATGGTTCACATCTGTAATCCCAGCACTTTGGGAGGCTGAGGCAGGTGGATCACTTGAGGTCAGAAGTTCAAGACCAGCCTGATCAACATGGTGAAACCTTGTCTCTACTAAAAATACAAAAAGTAACCGGGTGTGGTGGTCTGTATGCCTGTAATCTCAGCTACTTGGGAGGCTGAGACAGGAGAATTGCTTGAACCCAGGGGGTGGAGGTTGCAGTGAGCCAAGATCGCGCCACTGCACTCCAGCCTGGGCAACAGAGCAAGACTCTGTCTCAAAAAAATAAAAAATAAAAATAAATACAAAAATGAGCCGGGCGTGGTGGCAGGCACCTGTAGTCCCAGCTACTCAGGAGGCCGAGGCAGGAGAATTGCTTGAACCAGGAAGGTGGAGGTTGCAGTGAGCCGAGATTACACCACTACACTCCAGCCTGGGTGACACTCCAGAGTGATATTCTGTCTTAAAACAAAACAAAACAAACAAACAAAACATATATACATATGTCCTATTAATTCTGTCCCTCTGGAGGGCCCTGACTAATACAGCTCCCCACTGCACTATAGAGGGAGACGTGCACCATGCACAGGAGAGATGAAGACACAGAGGCCCAGGCGGGAGAGCTCGCAGCTGTGCAGAGCCATGGAGCAAACGGAGACCCGAGCCTAACCTCAGATCCTGAACTGCGCTGTGACAGCACACAGTCCCCTCAGCCTCAAGCAATGGCCTCCTTCTACTCCTGCACTCTCCCATTTATACTCAATATGCGGGTATTGGACTGGGAAAGAAGATCATGTATGTTAATGTATGATCAGTAACATACCTTGTATAATACACATTAATACATTATTGAGCACTGACTCTGCATTAGGTTCTTGGCAGAAATAATCTGTTTTAATTCTTTCACAATTTCCCTAAAACATGCATGTTAATAGGATTATATCACTCCCAAATGGGCAAAAATTAATTATTGAAGAGTGAAAAGGCTTAGCGATTGCAGTGCTCTGTGGCCTTCCAAAGGGTCACAGAACATAAACAATATACTGAGTATCTCTGATATTAAAATGTCATTGGTGTTGGGGTCCGGCATGGCAGCTCAAGCCTGTAATCCCAACACTGGGAGGCTGAGCGGGGAGGATCGCTTGAGGCCAAGAGTTCAAGATCAGCTTGGGCAACAAAGGGAGACCCCCTATGTCTACAAATAAAAATAAAAAAGAAAGAAAGGAACAATTAAAAGGCATAGAATGTAGGTCTGTTTTAAAAAAAATCATGGGGAGGGGACGAGTAGGAACAAAACGTCTTAAAACACTTTCCAACAGGGGCAATTAAAAATAAAAAGGCAATTAAAAAAAAAAAAAAGGCTCACACCTACAATCCCAGCACTTTGAGAGGCCAAGGTGGGAGGATTACTTAAGCTCAGGAGTTTGATACCAGCCTGGGCAACGTAGGTAGACTCCATCTCTACAAAAAAAAATTTTTGTTAAATTAGTCAAACATGGTGGCATGAGCCTGTGGTGGGAAGCTACTACTTGGGAGGCTGAGATGGGAGGATCACTTGAGCTTGGGAGGTCAAGGCTTCAGTGAGCCATGACCACACCACTGCACTCTAGCCTGGGCAACAGAGTGAGACCCTATGTTGGAAAATATGATTAATTTTTAAAATAAAAAAAAAGGTTGAGTAATACCACCCTAAAATCTAGGTGTTCTCATGAATTCCATGGTATAGGCTCAGAGAGGCAAGCTAATTTCCCCAAAGTCACACAGCTAGTAATGTGAATTCTTGTGTAGAGAAAGAATTCAAACCCACACCTGTTCTAAAGCCAAAAGCCACACCCTAAATGACGTCTGAACCATCTGCGGACATTAAGTCGGCAACAGCAGTAAGAATGGCCTCCAGATCTTGCCCTCAAACCAGCAGGAACGGTGGCTCCTGACAGCTTGGTAGAAATGCAGACTCAGGCCTTGCCCCAGACCTACTGAATGTGAATCCGCGACGCGCCCGCGTGACTGTGCACAGGCCTTTGCTAAGGGAGCTGGGATTCCCACGGCCACAGGTAAGCAACCCTCATCTACCCTGAACAGCAGAGACAAAGACGCCTACGACTGTTCCCACATCCGAGGTCCCCAGTCCCAATCAGAAACTCCCTTGTCAGACTAATTATACTTATGGGTGTTCCGTGACTTGCTGTATTCCCAGAAAAAGAAAGAAAAATGAAGTTCTCTTTCAGGTTTTCAGGGTAGATAATGTCAAATATTTACAGAGCAAACATCATTCTAGAGGCGCGCCATTCTCTTTCTGCTCATTAGAGCGCTGCCAATCACGCCTTGAAGAGAGGGCCTGTCAGCCTTCTCAACAGCAACCCCGTCATCTCGGCTGAACTGGGCCTGCCTGCTGTGCTGGGGAATGCAGGGAGAGGTTCTGAAGGCAGGCCTTCGGAAGGAAGGGGCTCCAGGGTTGCCAAAGACCCACCTCTGTGGAGTAGGATGGGCTTGAAGCTGGCTGTTCAATGAAGATGCTGGAGGAAGACAGAAGAGAGGCCTCTGGTGGGAGGGTGCTGGTGCTCTCTCATAAACCAGAGCTTCTCAGACTCGAGCTAACGTCAGAATCACCTGCAGGGCATGATACAGCCGCTGGCCCTGCTCCCAGGATGCAACGGATTTAGAATGGGGCCTGAGGATTTGCCGGTCTGCAGAGCTCCCAGGTGATGCCACTGCTCTGAGCACCACACTTTGAGAACCAGGTCTGAACCTTCGCTAGTCCAGGTGTGAGCCTCTGACCAGTACATTCAGTGTTACCCAGGAGCTTGTTAGAACACAGAATCTTGAGAGGTGATTAATGAGTACAAATATATAGTTAGAACAAATAATCACCTCGTATTCAATAGATTAGTAGGGCAACTATGGTTAGCAATAATCTATTGTGCATTTCCATCTAGCTAGAAGAGAATAATTTAAATATTCATAGCATAAAGAAAAAACTCTTTTTTTGAGGTAGCGTTTACTCTGTCGACCAGGGTGGAGGGCAGTGGTGCAATCATAGCTCACTGCAGCCTCAATCCCCTAGGTTCAAACGATCCTTCCACCTCAGCCTCCTGAATAGCTGAAATGACAAGTGTGTGCTACCACACATGGCTAATTTTTTAAATAGAGGCTGAGTCTCACTATGTTGCCCAGGCTGGTCTCAAGCAATCTTCCCTCACAAAGGGAAACCTCAACCTCCCACAAGTGCTGGGGTTATAGGCGTGAGCCACTGTGACCAGCCAAGAAAAGATAAATATTTAAGGTGATAGCTATCCCAATTATACTAATTTGATCTTCACATATTATATAAATGTTATCAGAATATCACATGTGCCCTGAAAATATTTACATTTATTTCATATCAAAAAAAATTTTTTTTGTTGTTGTTTTTTGTTTTTTTTTTGTTTGTTTTTTGAGACGGAGTCTCGCTCTGTCGCCCAGGCTGGAGTGCAGTGGCGCGATCTCGGCTCACTGCAAGCTCCGCCTCCTGGGTTTACGCCATTCTCCTGCCTCAGCCTCCTGAGTAGCTGGGACTACAGGCGCCCGCCACCGCGCCCGGCTAATTTTTTGTATTTTTAGTAGAGATGGGGTTTCACCGTGGTCTCGATCTCCTGACCTTGTGATCCGCCCGCCTCGGCCTCCCAAAGTGCTGGGATTACAGGCGTGAGCCACCACGCCCGGCCAAAAAAAATTTTTAATTAAAAAAAAAGAACTACAGAATCTTGTAACCTACTCTAGCTACTGAACAGAATCTGCATTTTAACAAGATCTATGAGTAATAACTATGCGTATTAAACTTTGAGAAGTCCTGGCCTGTCCATAATTACACATCAGAATCAGCTGGAGCAGCCGTTAAATGCAAATTCCTGGGCCCCAACCTGGATTTAAATAATCAGAATATTTGAGGAGCAGGACCAGGGAAATAGTATGTTTAAGGAAGTGCCCAGGTGAAGGCTCATAGTCAGTGGCATTGGTCTAAACAGTGGTGTCTAAACTACTGAGGTGATGTGCACATACCTATAACCCCCAGTGGATCTTTTTTTTTTTTCTTTTTGAGACAGAGTCTCGCTCTGTCGCCCAGGCTGGAGTGCAGTGGCATGATCTCGGCTCACTGCAAGCTCCACCTCCCAGGTTCATGCCATTCTCCTGCCTCAGCCTCCCGAGTACCTGAGACTACAGGCGCCCGCCACCACACCCGGCTAATTTTTTATATTTTTAGTAGAGACAGGGTTTCACCATGTTAGCCAGGATGGTCTCGATCTCCTGACCTCATGATCTACCCACCTTGGCCTCCCAAAGTGCTGGGATTACAGGCGTGAGCCACCGCGCCTGGCCAGATCTTTCTTTAGTGACGCAAAAATAATACATATATCCTATTATATTAATTTATTGTGTATATTATAAAACATATTCAAAAACACAATTCGGCCAGGTGCATTGGCTCATGCCTGTAATCCCAGCACTTTGCGAGGCCAAGGCAGGCAGATCACTTGAGGCCAGGAGTTCGAGACCAGCCTGGCCAACATGGTGAAATCCCATCTCTTCTAAAAATACAAAAATTTGCCTGGTTAAGAAAAATAATGAATTGTAAGCCTTGAATCCTAGCGTTGTAAAGCAAATGTCCACCTGCTCCAAATAGATGGATAAATGGATGGATTTAAATCTCTATGTGACATGCCCGCCAGTCCTAATCCCATTCCTCTTCCCAAGAACTTTTAATGTTAAGGTCATGCTAGCATCAAGCTTCTATTTAAATTACATTTCTTGGTTTTTGTCTACTTACAGCAGAGTAAAAGCAGTAGGGGTGTGTGTGTGTGAGTGTGTGTGTGTCCTGGTTATCTCACATTTATTTGCTTTCTTAGGTATTCTGAAATTAACCCACCCCTGCTAGGGGACATTAGTAAATATTTGGTCATAAAGTATCTTCAAAGAACAATTTTCTGAGTTAACCACACCCAATAAAATCCTCTCGCATCACTGAAAGGCTTGTCTGGCTGTCAGGCAGTGAGATCGTTTTATTGAAAAGACTCATGATGTAGTGAACAAAAGCTTAGGAAATAAACTCTAATCCCCAAAGGAACACTCAATACAACTCTACTCACACTAAAATATTCAATTTATGGCCTATATTGAATCCTATGTCTATAATTTACTGCCCTAACTACAAAGGAGTTTTTTTAATACAAACCAATTTCAATATATTTTGCTATTTTCCTTGCCTCTGTTAAAGCAGAAATAACAAATTTTGCTGAAAGCTTAGGAGATAAATGCAATAGCGATTTCCAGGGGTGCCTCTTACAATGACCTTGTTTTCATCAGACTTTAACGGGGTGCCTAGGATTGTGTCAGGTGCCCTAGGCATTGCTTGCTTTTTTTTTTTTTTTTTTGAGACAGTCTCACTCTGTCGCCCAGGCTGGAATGCAGTGGCACAATCTTGGCTCACTACAACCTCTGCCTCCTGGACTCAAGCAATTCTCCTGCCTCAGCCTCCCGAGTAGCTAGGATTACCGGTGTGTTCCACCACGCCCGGCTAATTTTTGTATTTTGGTAGAAACAGGTTTTCACCATGTTAGCCAGGCTGGTCTCAAATTCCTGGCCTCAACTGATAGGCCCATCTCAGCCTCCCAAAGTGCTAGGATTTCAGGTGTGAGCCACCTGCCCAGGCCATATTGCTTTTTTTTTTTTTTTTTTTCTTTTTTTTTGAGACGTAGTCTCACTCTGTCACCAGGCTGGAGTACAATAGTGCAATCTCGGCTCACTGCAACCTCCACCTCCCGGGTTCAAGTGATTCTCCTGCCTTAGCCTCCTGAGTAGCTGGGATTACAGACATGAGCCACCACACCCAGCTAATTTTTGTATTTTTAGTATAGATGGGGGTTTCACCATGTTGGCCAGGCTGGTCTCTATTTCTTGACCTCATGATCCACCCGCCTCGGCTCCCCAAAGTGCTGAGATTACAGGCATGAGCCATCGCTCCCAGCCCCATATTGCTATTTTTAACTAGCTTCCCAGGTCGTCCTGATATATACCCAAGCACCACAGCCCTCAGGAAAACAAAAACATGTTTGTTCAGTAAATATGTATAGGGCACCTGCCATGTGCCAAGAGTCATTCTAGGTGCTGCAGACACAACAGTAAAATACTAGACAACAGAGTCCTTCTGTTTAAAGGGCTATCATTCTAGAGAGAAGACAGAAAATAAATAAATCGGTAAAATATACACTATACAGCAGGAGTCCCCGAACCCCAGGCCACGGACAGGTACTGACCAGGAACTGGACTGGACAGCAGGAGATGAATGGTGAGCGAGTGAGCGAAGCTTCATCTGTGTTTACAGCCGCTCGCCTTGACTGCCTTAGCTCCATCTCCTGTCAGACCATCAGTAGCATTAGATTCTCCGACGAGCCTGAGCCAGAGTGGACTGCAAGTGTTGAGGGATCTGGGTTGCACACTCCTTATGAGAATCTAATGCCTGATGATCTGTCACCGTCTCCCATCACCCTCAGATGGGACCATCTAGTTGCAGGAAAACAAGCTCAGGCTCCCACTGATTCTACATGATGGTGAGTTGTATAATTATTTCATTACATATTACAATGTCATAGAAATAAAGTGCACAAAAAATGGAAAGCGCTTGAATCATCCCAGAACCACCCCCCCACCCTGCCCCCCGGGTCTGTGAAAAAGTTGTCTTCCACTCCAACCTGGGTGACAAAGCCATGGCGGGAAAAAAAAACAAACTTGCAGACATTAAAAACAACAACAACAAACGCACACACACACACAAATAAAATGTCTGCTGTAGGGGCCTTTTTTTTTTTTTTTTTTTGACAGGGTCTCACTGTCACCCAGGCTGGGATGCAGTGGTGCAACCTCAGCTCACTGAAACCTCTGATGGCTCAAGTGATTCTCCTGCCTCCGCCTCCCAAAAATAGGTGGGAAACAAGAAAAAAAAAGAAAAATAAAAAAAGAGAGAGAGAAATAGGTGGGAAACAAAGAGGAAAAAACACAAAATTCTAAATTCAGAATGATCTAGAGTATGTAAAAAGTATGTTCATTTAAAAAAGCAAAAATAGGCCGGGCGTGGTGGCTCACGCCTGTAATCCCAGCACTTTGGGAGGCCAAGACGGGCGGATCACAAGGTCAGGAGATCGAGACCATCCTGGCTAACATGGTGAAACCCCGTCTCTACTAAAAATACAAAAAATTAGCCAGGCATGGTGGTGGGCGCCTGTAGTCCCAGCTACTTGGGAGGCTGAGGCAGGAGGATGGCATGAATCTGGGAGGCAGAGCTTGCAGTGAGCCAAGATTGCGCCACTGCACACCAGCCTGGGCGACAGAGTGATACTCTGTCTCAAAAAAAAAAAAAAAAAAAAAACTAGAAGGAAGACAATGACAATGATCCTGGCCTTGGAATGCTGGGACCCTGAGAAATAAGCCCACTTCGCTCTACATTCAGATTTTTTCTAAAAATAAAAAATATACATAAAATATGGCTGGGCGTGTTGGCTCATGCTGTAATCCCAGCACTTTGGAAGGCTGAGGCAGGTGGATCCCTAGGTCAGGAGTTCAAGACCACCCTGGCCAACATGGTGAAACCCTGTCGCTACTAAAAATACAAAAATTAGCTGGGTGTGTTGGCGGACACCTGTAATTCCAGCTATTCGGGAGGCTGAGGCAGGAGAATCACTTGAACCTGGGAGGCAAAGGTTGCAGTGAGCCAAGATGGTGCCATTGCACTCCAGCCTGGGAGACAAGAGCAAGACTCCATCTCAAAAAACAAAAACCATATATATATATATTTATATAACATATATTTAATTATATATAATATATATAATGTTTCTGATTGGACTTAGGCTCCAGAGATGACTAAATAGAAAAATATACATTATCTTCCCTCATAAGAAAATTTACAGATGATATTTCTATGAACATGAGATTAAATCCTATGGCCTTTTATTATGACATTTTAAAATTTATGTTCTGCCTCATTTCACACAACACTTAAAGCAGAAATTTGGACATCTTTTATGGAAATAACTATTTAGATGAGACTATGCCCCATTGCTGTAATATTCAAAATAGGTTTTTTTTTTTAAATTGTATATTTGGAGGAAGGCCTGGGCATTCTAAAGAAGAGACACTAGATCAGAGGACGGCAAACGTTTTCTGTGAAAGGCCAGAGAGCCCGTGTTTTCAGCTTTGCAGGTTATACGGTCCATGCCACCATTACGTCACTCAGCCCTTGCACCAGGAAAGCAGCCACAGACCACATGCAAACCAACAAGAGTGGCTGTGTTAGCAGAAAACTTTATTTATGGACACTGAAATTTGAATTTTAGGTAATGTTCACATGTCATGAACTATTACTCTTCTTTTACTTTTTTTTTTTTTTTTTTTTTTTTTGAGACAGGGTCTCACTCTGTTGCCCAAGATGAAGTGAAGTGGTATAATCTCAGCTAACTGCTGCAGCCTCCACCTCCCAGATTCAAGCGATTCTCCTGCCTCAGCCTCCTGAGTAGCTGGGACTACAGGTGCCCGCCACCACGCTCGGCTAATTTTTGTATTTTTTGTAGAGACGGGGTTTCACCGTGTTGGCCAGGCTCGTCTCAAACTCCTGAACTCAAGCAATTGGCCTGCCTTGGCCTTCCAAAGTGCTGGGATTACAGGTGTGTGCGACCGTGCCCAGCCCCCTACAGACATTTTCATAAAAGCAATGCCTACTGACCCCTTTAAAATATGTCTGCAGGTTGGTTGTAAAACTCTTCTCTGTTTGTCCTAAAAAAAAAAAAAAAATGACCAATAAAGTCCTCAGTGCCTTTTAAATGATTGGTCTGAGTGGGATTTTGTAGTTTAAGATGAAGGAGAGGCAGAGTTTGAGGGAAGCAGGGAAGAGGAGGAGGCTGCACACGTGGAAACCAGAGCCCTGGAGAAAATCTGGCCCCAAATTTCTTAATCTCCCAAGAGATTAGCAGAACTATTTGGTAGAGCTTTGGAACTGCATATGACTGGGGAGTGGCAACTTCAAGGCATTTTTTAAAAGATATCAAAAGGGGCAGGCAGAGAGCTCTCTGGCTGTCATCCACTCTGTAATTATCATATTGAATACACTTTCCAAACTAGCTCCAACACCACGCCCAACAGAAATAAAGAAAGTCCACCGGGCCTATGACCCTAAATTAGAATCCTTCTTCATCAGGGCTTCTGAACAATAAAACTTGGATGTGATGTGTGGGAAGCAGAGAAGAAGAGTGAGCATGATAAATGACTCCAACAAAATAGAGAAGCTAGTGGAATATGAGATGGGTGAATTCAAGTTTTAGAAAAGATTAAGATCACTAAATATGTAGACACAGAGCAATTCCGAAGGAGGTTTATTGATTTTCTTTTTCTGAGACAGGGTCTCACTCTGTTGCCCAGACTGGAGTGCAGTGGCACGATCACGGCTCACTGCAATCTTCACCTCCCAGGCTCAAGTGATCCTCCCACCTCAGCCTCTTGAGCACCTGGGACTACAGGTATACACAACCAGCCTGGCTAATTTTCTTTATTTTCTGTAGTGACGGGGTTTGGCCATGTTACCCAGGCTGGTATCAAACTCCTGGGCTCAAGTGATCTACCCACCTTGGCCTCTCAAGATGCTGCTGGCATTATAGGTGTGAGCTCCCGCTCCTGGCCTTACAGTGATTTTATGAGTATTTTTTAATGAAATGCTTCAGATTTATAAAACATATTAGAGAATAATAAAGCAAACACCTCTGTTTCTACCAACCAGTTAAAAAAATTTTTTTGTATCTTTATGTATTCAACAAACCTTGTAGACTGATTTGAGTCTTTAAGCCATAAGCATGCATGGCTGTGATAAACATAAAAAAATGAAATGAGTTATTTAGAAATAAAAACTAATATTTGACAGAGCAGAAGTTTTAACAATAAAATTATAGCATCCATGTCTTCTGTAGTCAAAATGGACTATGTTTTAAGCAGTAGCTTTTCTTTAATGAATAAGTAATTATATCCAGTTTTCTAAAAATAGATCCCCAGGAACCTCTTCCTTCCCTCTCCTTCCCCTCTAAGATAACCACTATCCTGAATTTGATGTTTCTCATTCCTACATATATATATACACATATATATATATATTTTTAGACAGAGTTTTGCTCTTGTTGCCCAGGCTAGAATGCAATGGCGTAATCTTGGCTCACTGCAACCTCTGTCTCCCAGGTTCAAGCAATTCTCCTGCCTCAGCCTCTTGAGTAGCTGGGATTACAGGTGTGCACCACCACGCCCGGCTAATTTTGTATTCTTAGTAGAGACAGGGTTTCACCATGTTGGCCACGCTGGTCTCAAACTCCTGACCTCAAGTGATCCGCTCGCCTCGGCCTCCCAAAGTGCTTGGATTACTGGCATAAGCCACCACGCCTGGCCCCTAGGTATATTTTTATATTTGTTATGCTTTTATCCCTATGTAATAGATAGTGTTTTGCATGTTTTCTAAACTTCATACCAATAGATCATTCTGTACTTATCATTCTGCAACTTGCTTTTCCCACCCTACATTAGCCTTTAAAATGTATCCACACTGATGAACCCAGGTCTGGTTTCTTTGCAGCTGCAGTGTAACCTTCCTTTCCACAAGCACAACAAAATGCATTTATTCAGTTGCCTAATATCGAGTCTTTCCAGTGTGTATTAGGCTGTTCTCACACCGCTATAAAGAAATACCTGAAACTGGGTAATTGACAAAGAAACGAGTTCCAATTGGTTCATGGTTCCACAGACTGCACAGGAAGCAATATACTGACATCTGTTCTGCTCTGGGGAGGCTTCAGGAAACTTACAATCACGGTGTAAGGCAAAGTGGGAGGAAGGGGTCTCCCAATGCTGGAGCGGGAGAGAGAGCAAGCGGGAAGGTGCCACGCACTTTTAAACGACCAGCTCTCACAAGATCCCGAGAACAGCACAAAACAGATGGTGCTAAACAATTTATGCGAAACCCGCCCCCACGATCCAATCACCTCCCACCCAGCCCCACCTCCAATGCTGCAGATTACAATTAAACATGAGACTTGGGCAGGGCCACAGATCCGAAGCATATTGCATTGTTTCCAGTGTTTGGCATCACATACATTCTTTTTTTTTTTTTTTTTCTTTTTGAGTGGGATTCTCACTCTATTGCCCAGGCTGGAGTGCAGTGACACAATCTCGGCTCACTGCAACCTCTACCAACTGCCACCTCCCAGGTTCAAGCGATTCTCCTGCCTCAGCCTCCCGAGTAGCTGGGACTACAGGCATGCACGGCTTATTTTTTGGTATTTTTAGTAGAAACGGGGTTTCACCATGTTGGCCAGGCTGGTCTCAAATTCCTGACCTCAGGTGACCCACCCACCTCAGCCTCCCAAAGTGCTGGGATTACAGGTGTGAGCCACCATGCCTGGCCTCTTTTTGTTTTTTCATTTTTTTTTAAGAATTATAAAACGTTTTATAGTGTTTCTTAAATAAGTTTTGAAATCTAGCATGTATTTTACATTTACAGCACGTCTCGGTTGGGATTCGCCGTGTTTCAGATGCTCATAGCCACGTGTGGCTAGTGACTGCCACTGGGATGGCACAGCCGTCTAGATCTTGTTTCTTAAAGCATGGTTCTTGAAACAATAGCATCCACATTACCTAGCACCTTGTTTGAAATCCGGAATCTCAGGCCCCACCCTAGTGCTGCTGAATCTGAACCTGTCTTCTAATGAGATCCTAGGTGATTTGTGTGCACATCAAAGTCTGAAAAGTGGCTATGGAATTTCTTAGAGACCTAAAGATCTAGGACTCTGTGTGTGGGTTTCATGTTCACCCATTCATTCACCAAATATGAGTCCTGTTAATCCCTGACTCTGTGCCAAGCAGTGTCGGGTGCTGAGGATAAACTGGAGAATGACTCATATATGGCCCATGCCTTCAAGGAGATTATCATCTGTTGAAAGTCATGGAAAATGAAAATCTGCCAGGAGCAGTGGCTCACGCCTGTAATCCCAGCACTTCGGGAGGATGAGGTGGGTGGATCACTTGAGGTCAGGAGTTGGAGACCAGCCTGGCCAACATGGTAAAACCCCATCTCTACTAAAAATACAAAAATTAGCCAGGTGTGGTGGTTCACACCTGTAATCCCAGCTACTCGGGAGGCTGAGGCAGGAGAATCACCTGAACCCGGGAGGTGGAGGTTGCAGTGAGCCGAGATCACGCCACTGCACTCCAACCTGGGCAACAAAGCGGGACTCTGTCAGAAAGAAAGAAAGGAAGTAATGAAGGGAGGGAGGGAGGGAGGGAGGGAGGGAGGGAGGGAGGAAGGAAGGAAGGAAGGAAGGAAGGAAGGAAGGAAGGAAGGAAGGAAGGAAGGAAGGAAGGAAGGAAGGAAGGAAAAGAAAAGAAGAATCCAAACAGAGAATCAAGCAGATATGAAAATTATTGTATTATGATTAAGAACATAGGATCTGGCCAGACGCAGAGGCTCACGCCTGTAATCCCAGTACTTTGGGAGGCCGAGGCGGGCGGATCACGAGGTCAGGAGATCGAGACCATCCTGGCTAACACGGTGAAATCCCATCTCTACTAAAAATACAAAAAATTAGCCAGGCATGGTGGCGGCGCCTTAATCCCAGCTACTCAGGAGGCTGAGGCAGGAGAATGGCGTGAACATGGGAGGCGGAACTTGCAGTGAGCCGAAATCGCACCACTGCACTCCAGCCTGGGCGACAGAGCGAGACTCCGTCTCAAAAAAAAAAAGATAGGATCTGGAGTTAGCCAGCTATTCTTGGACAAGTTTCTTCACATCTTCATTCCTCAGTTTCTTCATCTCCATGTGTGGGATCATCTTTGACATTGGGCATTGTTGAGTATCTACCTGGCATCCATCATTCTTTTCCTTTGTTGTTTGTTTGTTTGTTTGTTTGACACAGGATTAAATCACCCAGGCTGGAGTGCAGTGGTGCGATCTCGGGTCACTGCAACCTCTGCCTCCGGGTTCAAGTGATTCTTGTGCCTCAGCCCCCCAGGTAGCTGGGATTACAGGCGCATAGCACCACGCACAGCTAAATTTTGTATTTTTAGTAGAGACGGAATTTCACCATGTTGACCAGGCTGGTCTCCAACTCCTGACCTCAAGTGATCCTCCAACCTCGGCCTCCCGAAGTGCTGGGATTATGGGCATGAGCCACCGCGCCTGGCCTCTTTCCTTCTTAATAGCAGACTCCGACTTTGTTTCTGGTTCACTCCTCCCCTGTGTGCCCCAGGCAACCCAGGAGCTGAGACTAATCCCAGCTCTTCCTCATGTGGCATTTTCCTGGCCATTGTTCTGAATGGGTCACATGCTTATCCCCGAACCAGTGACTGTGGCCAGAGGAATATGACATTCTGATTACCAATCCCTGCATCCCAGGTCCACCCATGGACTCAGGGTTAGAGTGAATTCCACCAGAAGCTCATGAGCTGGGCTGGGGAAATGACAGCCTGAAGATCCAAGCACACTTTCCCTTCTATCACGCAGCCTTTTCCTGTCAGAGAGAGGCTAAGCCACAAACAGAAATACCCTGTAAAGAAAGTTTACGGCTGGGCGCGGTGGCTCACACCTATAATCCCAGCACGTTGGGAGGCCAAGGTGGGTGGATCACCTGAGATCAGGAGTTCGAGACCAGCCTGGCCAACATGGTGAAACTCAGTCTCTACTAAAAATATAAAAATTAGCCGGGTGCAGTGGTGGGACCTGTAATCCCAGCTACTTGGGAGGCTGAGACAGGAGAGTCATTTGAACCCGGGAGGCAGAGGTTGCAGTGAGCTGAGATGGTGCCATTGTACTCCAGCCTAGGTGACAAGAGCGAAACTCCACCTCAGAAAAAAAAAAAAAAAGTTTTCTTGAAAACATACAATGTGCCAGGCACTACACGTGACATCCACTGTTGCCAGTGAGCCCATGTCATGCAATGTAAATCATTTCATCATCAGTTAAAAAGATGAAAACTGGGCTGTGCACAGTGGCTCATGCCTGTAATCCCAGCACTTTGGGAGGCCAAGGCAGGCAGATCACTTGAGGTCAGGAGTTCGAGACCAGCCTGGCCAACATGGCAAAACCCTGTCTGTACTTTAAAAGATACAAAAATTGGCCAGGCGCGGTGGCTCAAGCCTGTAATCCCAGCACTTTGGGAGGCCGAGACGGGCGGATCACAAGGTCAGGAGATCGAGACCATCCTGGCTAACACGGTGAAACCCCGTCTCTACTAAAAAATACAAAAACCTAGCCGGGCGAGGTGGCGGGCGCCTGTAGTCCCAGCTACTCGGGAGGCTGAGGCAGGAGAATGGCGTAAACCCGGGAGGCGGAGCCTGCAGTGAGCTGAGATCCGGCCACTGCACTCCAGCCTGGGCGACAGAGCGAGACTCCGTCTCAAAAAAAAAAATTAAAAAAAAAATCAAATTGTATTGCACATATCTAATGATCTGACAATTCCACCTCTAGGTACTTACCAAAAGAATCACTCTCACATGTGCACAAGGAGGTAAAGTGAGGCTGTTTACAGCAGCGCTGTTGGCAAGAGTGGAAAATTGACAACATGCGGGTGAATTGGTAGAGGAACAGTTGCGTGTACAGCATTACAAATTGTTCACTGGCTGAGTTCAAGGAGGCTACTCCTCAACATGGGATAAGTCTAGAACTACTAGCATGAACCCATTTCCTATACATAATGTTAAAAGTGAAAAATAACCAGGTTACAGGAAAAAAAGTATGAAGAGAATGAAGCTATTTGTATTTTTTAAAATCTTACCTATCTATGCAACGCATGGGAAAACATCATGAAAAATACACATCAATTAATAGCAGGGATTATCTTTGAGGAGGGGATAGGACTGGGCAAGGCAGGGAATTAAAGGATGACTTTTGTTTTTCTATATTATTGGAAAGATTTACCAGACTCTTCACGTTTTCTTGGGAAAGTTTTGTAGTAGGATGAGAGAAGACTCAGTTAAAAGGAAGACCGCCATTTGGTGAGTGATTCATAATCTTGTTAGTTCAGATTTCCCTGAAAAAAAAAAATGCACATTTTGCATATTTGTTTAAAACTGTGCACTCAGGGAATTCACAGATTCACTGCCAGTTGTCCATGAGACCCAGTGGCCTCTGGTTTAAAACACCTGCAGTGGACAGAAAGAACATGGTAGATTCACCAAGACCCGGAATTAATCTGCTGCGCGTCCCATGGAGAGGTGGGATCTAATTCTTCTTCCTTTGAGTACAGGCCGGCCTTAGTGATTGGCTTGCCAACAGACCACAACAGCAGAGGTGCTCTGGCACTTCCGAGGCGGGTGTCAGCAGCTTTGCTTGCTGATTCTGCTGGGGACCCCTGGAAACACTCCTTCCGGGGGATCCAGCATCTGTGTGAGGAGTTTGAGGCTTCCATGACGTTACCGTGCTGGAGAGACCACGTGTAGGAGACAGTCCCAGCTGGGCCCAGCCTGGCAGCCATCCGAGCTAGGGTCCCCAATAGTGAGTGCAGCCACCTTGTATCTTCCAAGCCAGCTCATCTGCCAGCCGTGGAGCGACTTCTAGCAACACCAGTGAGGAGCAGAAAAAATTTTCCAAATTCCTGAGCCAAAAATCAAGAGATACAATAGTTTGTGATAGGTTTATTATATATATAATATGTAATATATGACTTATTATACATTAATTGTGAAATTCACACAATCTCACATGGCAGATGGGGAAATAATTACATTATCTTGTGAAATAATAGATATGTCATCATTTTATATAACTTATAATTATATACGTTGTACATAATTTATAATATAATACATATAACAGAAAATAGGTTGTGGATTTAAGCTACCAAGTTTTAGGGCAGATGGTTACGTGGCAGTCGCTGAAACAGGGTGGGACTGCACGCTGCATGCCTATGATGGGGTAAAGAGGGAGACCCTGGGAAAAGTACCGCTCTGCAGACTTTGTGTCTTAGGAGTGTCCTGACATACCACTGGGAGGATTACCTCATCCATTCCTTTTTTTTTTTTTTTTGAGACAGAGTCTCGCTTGTCCCCCAGGCTGGAGTACAGTGGCGCGATCTCGGCTCACTGGAAGCTCCGCCTCCCAGGTTCACGCCATTCTCCTGCCTCAGCCTCCCGAGTAGCTGGGTCTACAGGTGCCCGCCACGATGCCCGGCTAATTTTTTACACTTTTAGTAGAGACAGGGTTTCACCATGTTAGCCAGGATGGTCTCGATCTCCTGACCTCGTGACCTGCCCGCCTCGGCCTCCCAAAGTGCTGGAATTACAGGCGTAAGCCACCGTGCCTGGCCGTCCTCATTCCTTCTTTCCTTCCTTTTCTTTCTTCCTTTTTTCCCCAGACATTAATTGAGCACCTGCTAAACGCGAATAAAGCATGGGTTAGTCTCTGGGGAAACACAGATTGGTTAGATACAGTCCCTGTTTTCAGAGATTCACAATGTTACATGGGCAGACATGGAAATAAATAATTGTAACATATTGTGAAATAATAGATTTAATAGTAACAGAAGTCATTTTTTTTTTTTTTTTTTTTTTGAGACGGAGTCTCGCTCTGTTGCCCAGGCTGGAGTACAGTGGCGCGATCTCGGCTCACTGCAAGCTCCACCTCCTGGGTTTACGCCATTCTCCTGCCTCAGCCTCCTGAGTAGCTGGGACTACAGGCGCCCGCCACCGCGCCCGGCTAATTTTTTGTATTTTTAGTAGAGACGGGGTTTCACCGTGGTCTCGATCTCCTGACCTTGTGATCCGCCCGCCTCGGCCTCCCAAAGTGCTGGGATTACAGGCGTGAGCCACCGCGCCCGGCCTAACAGAAGTCATTTTTATAATTATAATAAAATATTAGCATTAATTGGCTTTATGTAATGAACTTATTTTATCCTCACAACAATCATATTAGGTGGGTCCTATAATTATTTCCATTTTATCAGATAAGGAAACTGAGGCACATATAAGTTAAGAGGTGCATCCAGGATGTGTGTAGTGGCTCACGCCTGTAATCCCAACATGTTGGGAGACCGAGGCCCAAGGATCACTTGAGCCCAGGAGTTCGAGATCAGCCTAGGCAACTGAGACCCCATCTCTACAAAAAATCAAAAAATTAGCCGGGTGTGGTGGTGCACGCCTGTGGTCCCAGCTACTTGGGAGGCTGAGATAGGAGGATTTCATGAGCCCAGGAGATTGAGGCTGCTGCAGTGAGCTTGGGTGACAGAGTGAGATCCTATCTCCGAAAAAAAAAAAAAAAAGTCACAAAGCCACATTTGATGGAAAAGTCAAAATCAAAAGTTCAGTTTCAGGAGTGTTAATTTGTTGATGTACATTGGAAATTCATTGGCGCATTCCAGTGGCCCATTGTAAATGAGGCTACATTTTTTTTTTTTTTTTTTTTTTTTTTTTTTTTTTTTGAGACGGAGTCTTGCTCTGTCGCCCAGGCTGGAGTGCAGTGGCGCGATCTCGGCTCACTGCAAGCTCCGCCTCCCGGGTTCACGCCATTCTCCTGCCTCAGCCTCCCGAGTAGCTGGGACTACAGGCGCTCACAACCGCGCCCGGCTAATTTTTTGTATTTTTAGTAGAGACGGGGTTTCACCGTGGTCTCGATCTCCTGACCTTGTGATCCGCCCGCCTCGGCCTCCCAAAGTGCTGGGATTACAGGCGTGAGCCACCGCGCCCAGCCAAATGAGGCTACATTTTTAAAGAAGGAGATTTCATTCTCTAAAAAAATAACCTGCTCAAATTCATAGAGACACAAAGTAGCATGATGGGTGCCAGGGGCTGGGAGAGGGTGGTGGGGAGTCCACGTTTAATAGGGACAGACTTTCAGTTTGGGGAGGTGAAAAAGTTCTGCAGATGGATGCTGGTGACGCTTGCACAGCAGTGTGAGTACATCTAATGCTGGAGAACTGCACGCTTTAAAATGAGTAAAATGGTAAAGTTTATGTTACTTGTATTCTACCACACACACAAAAATAGCCTGAATGTTTGTACTCTCCTGACAAGTTGGAAGACCTGGCAAGGCAGTGATGCTCCATGCTGCACGGTGGCTGCTCCTTACCTGGGCTGGGTCCCCACAGCCCCCAGCACACATTGGCCACTCTCCTGCCCTCTCCTGCATTGCTCAATGACCCACTGACACCCAGGCTCATGGCTCCACAGAGGACTCAGCCGGCTGCCCGGAGAACATTCTTCTTTCTGGATGATAGCCCTGGCTTCCTGCAGCACCAAGGCCCAGAAAGGGTTAGTGTAGAAGAGTCAGGCTCCGAGGCAGTGCAGGACAGCAGGGCTGGGCCTTCCGCTTCTAGCCCATCTCTAATTACGATGATTGTTGCTGCCCAGTGATGAGCCAACTCTCCTGCCAGCATTAAACGGTCATTTATCAAACCCTGAAACTCCTTCTTCAACGGAAAAGCGTGGCCTCAGCCCTGCACTCGAGCACACAGAAGCCACTCAAATCACCCCTTGTCAGTGTGCGAGGCCAGGGTTCCTGGCCTGCTCAGACCCTCTGACATGCGCAAGGAAGAGTGAAAGCAAGGCCAGGGTCACCATGGGGGACACATCTGCTGTCACTAGTGTGTGTGTGTGCACGTGTGTGCCTGTATTAAAGATGCTTAGAGTTCAGACATAGCTGCTTTTGCATGTGGGTGAGACCCTGTGTTCATCCCAGGAACAGCTCTGGCAGCCCTGAGTCTCGGTCCACAGACTGAGGGAGGGAAAACAAAGTAGCTTTGTTTCCTCTTTTTTTTTTTTTTTTCTCAGACGCAGTCTTGCTCTGTTGCCAAGCTGGAGTGCAGTGGCGCCATCTCGGCTCACTGCAGCCTCCGCCTCCTGGGTTCAAGCAATTCTCCTGCCTCAGCCTCCCAAGTAGCTGGGACTACAGGCATGTGCCACCATATCCAGCTAATTTTTGTATTTTTAGTAGAGATGGGGTTTCACCATGTTGGCCAAGATGGTCTTGGTATCTTGACCTCATGATCTACCTGCCTCAGCCTACCAAAGTGCTGGGATTACAGGCGTGACCCACCGCTTCCGGCCCCCCCCCCTTTTTTTTTTTCTGAGACAGAATCTCACTCTGTTGCCCAGGCTGGAATGCAATGGTGCGATCTCAGCTCACTGCAACCTCCACCTCCCAGATTCAAGCGATTCTCCTGCCTCAGCCTCCCGAGTAGCTAAGATTACAGGCACCTGCCACCATGCCTAACTAATTTTTGTATTTTTAGTAGAGACAGGATTTCACCATGTTGCCCTGGCTGGTCTTGAACTCCTAGCCTCAAGTGATCCACCTGCCTCAGCCTCCCAAAGTGCTGGGATTACAGGCGTAAGCCACTGCACCCGGCCTCTTTTTAATTCATTTATTTATTCATTTTTCTTTAACCAATCAGTGTCATACGTTCAACTTTTTAATTTTTTTAAAAGCCCCTCTACATTATTTTCCTAGGGCTGCTGCAATAAATTACCACAAACTGGGCGACTTTATTTGTTTGTTAGTTTGAGACAGGGTCTCTTGCCATCACCCAGGCTAAAGTGCAGTGTTGTGATCGTGGCTCACTGCAACCTCCACCTCCCAGGCTCAAGCCATCCTCCCACCTCAGCCTCTTGAGTAGCTGGGACCACAGGCGTAAGCCACCATGCCCAGCTCGTTTTTGTATATTTTGGATGGAGATGGGGACTGCTTGTGCTGCCCAGGCTGGTCTCAAACTTCTGAGCTCAAGCGATCCTCCCGCCTTGGCCTCCCAGAGTTCTAGGATTATAGGCATGAGCCACTTGGCCTGGCCTAAACTCAGTGACTTAAAACAACGGGAATTTATTATCTCACAGTTTTGGTGGCCACAAGTCCAAAATCAAGTTGTCAGCAGAGCTGCGCTCCCTCTAGCAGGCCCTTCCTGGCCTCCTCCAGCTTCGGGTGGTTCCTGGTGATCCGTGGCTGTGGCTGCCCCGCTCCAATCTCTGCCTCCGTCTTCATGTGTGTGGGCTTCTTCCCGTGTCTCTGTATGTCTTCTCCTTTTCTATCTCATTGGCCTTAGGGCCCACTCTCATCCAGGATAACCTCATCTCCAGATCCTGGCTGTAATCACACGCGCAAAGCCTCTCCTTCCAGATAAGGTCACATTCTGAGGTTCCAGATGGACAAATCGTTTTGCGGGGAGACACAGTTCAACCCACCACATCCTATTACCTCAGCCTTCGGTCCACCAGGCCACTGTGCCCATGGAATAGCTCATCTCAGTCCTTCCTGGGTTTGTAGCACAGTCCTGCGACCTTCAGCATGGAGGTGGGGTGAGGGTGGGAGAATCTGGTCCTCAGCCATCAGTCCATCCAGAAAAACACCAGGTGGCCCTTGTCCTTGTCTACATAGCCCTTCTAGAGTTTCCATGCAACAAAGAACCATTGTGGGCTGGGCACGGTGGCTCACGAGTGTAATCTCAGCACTTTGGGAGGCCGAGGCGGACAGATCACTTGAGGTCAGGAGTTCAAGATTGGCCTGGCCAACGTGGTGAAACCCCATTGCTACCAAAAATACAAAAATTAGCCAGGCATGGTGGCACACAGTTGTAATTTCAGTTACTCAGGAGGCTGAGGCAGAAGAATAGCTTAAGCCCAGGAGGCAGAGGTTGCAGTGAGCCAAGATCATGCCACTGCACTCCAGCCTGGGCAACAGAGAGAGACTATGAAAAAAAAAAAAAAAAAAAAAAACCACGTTGTTATGGGGCTATAGCATTGCACAACTTCAGGGGCACCATTTCCCAGTGGCCGTGACGTGCACAACTACAGAGTCAGATGCAGCAGCCCATGTAGGCAAGAATCTTTCAGGACTGCCTCTGAGGGCAGGTGACTTAAGTTTAAATCCCCACTTGGGCACTTCCTAGCTGTGCAACTTAGGGTAACATACTTAACCTCTCTGTGTAGAGTTTCCTTATCTTAAAAAAAGGGATAGGCCCAGCCAGGCGCGGTTGCTCACGCCTGTAATCCTAGCACTTTGGGAGGCTGAGGTGGGCGGATCACGAGGTCAGGAGATCGAGACCATCCTGGTGAACACGGTGAAACCCTATCTCCACTTAAAAAAAAAAAATACAAAAAAAATTAGCTGGGCGTGGTGGCAGGTGCCTGTAGTCTCCGCTACTTGGGAGGCTGAGCCAGGAGAATGGCATGAACCCAGGAGGTGCAGCTTGCAGTGAGCCAAGATCGTGCCATTGCACTCCAGCCTGGGCAACAGAGAAAGACTCCATCTCAAAAAAAAAAAAAAAAAAAAAAAAGGGATAGGCCCTGAGGAGGTGAGAAAAAAAAATGTTAAAAACAAGGATAACAGTAATAGTGGCTTCATAGGATTATTGTAAGGATGGAATGAATTGATGTCTATGTGGCACACAGCAAATGCTATAAGTGTGTGTGTCTATTGTTACTGTTATTATCTGAGCTGCACAGATCAGAGCACATAGATTGGAATTTTGCAACAGAGTTTTATTTGTCCCACCTGCGTTTTTTAAAATTTAATGTAATATATGTATAAAGAGAGATTTACATAATAATCTAAATTTCTTTTTTTTTTTTTTTTTTTTTTTTTTTTTTGAGACGGAGCCTCGCTCTGCCGCCCAGGCTGGAGTGCAGTGGCCGGATCTCAGCTCACTGCAAGCTCCGCCTCCCGGGTTCACGCCATTCTCCTGCCTCAGCCTCCCGAGCAGCTGGGACTACAGGCGCCCGCCACCTCGCCCGGCTAGTTTTTTTTTGTATTTTTAAAGTAGAGACGGGGTTTCATCGTGTCAGCCAGGATGGTCTCAATCTCCTGACCTCGTGATCCGCCCGTCTCGGCCTCCCAAAGTGCTGGGATTACAGGCTTGAGCCACCGCGCCCGGCCAATAATCTAAATTTCTAAACTCTCTAAAAAAAAAAAAACAAAAAAACCGAGGACTTGTGGTATGGTTTGGCTGTGTCCCCATCGGTATCAAATTGTAGCTCCCATAATTCCCAGGTGTTGTGGGAGGGACCAAAATGGAGATAATTCCCCCATACTGTTCTCTTGGTAGCAAATAAGTCTCAAGAGGTCTGATGATTTTATAAGGGGTTTCCTCTTTGACTTGGCTCTCATTCTCCTCTCTTGTCTGCCACCTTGTGAGACGTGCCTATCACTTTCCGCCATGATTGTGAGGCCTCCCCAGCCGCATGGAGCTGTGAGTTCACTAAACCTCTTCTGCAAATTGCCCAGTCTCTGGTATGTCTTTTCAGCAGCATGAAAACGGACTAAAACAGAGGGTAATATTGCATTTGCATTGCCATATGGCTGCCATCAGTGACAGCTAAGTAGCCATAACTGCCATGAAATGGGTTGAAGTCTCCTTGTCCCTCTCCCAATTCTATATGTACACACACACACACACACACACACACACACACACACACACACACATACCCCTGAGCCCCCCTCTGGCCTGCAGTTACCTGCCTAAGCCCTGGTGAGGCTGGAATTTGCCATCTCTGCTCTTCTCCAATCCTTTCATTTTCACAGCAAGGAAACTGACAACCAGAGAGGTTGTGTGACCCACCCAAAATCACACAGCAAGTTGCAACAAAACTGAGACTGAGCTCAAGCCTCTTGGCTCCCAGCTTCTTTGTCATCACTAAGATATTTCTAAATGTAGGATGACCCTGCTTGATGTTTCAAGATGACAGAAATAAAACAGTTGAAGGCTAGGCACCAGGGCTCACACCTGTAATCCTAGCACTTCGGGAGGCTGAAGGGGGTGGATCACTTGAGGTCAGGAGTTCCAGACCAACCTGGCCAACATGGTGAAACCTTGTCTCTACTAAAAATACAAAAATTAGCCAGGCATGATGGCACAAACCTGTAGTCCCAGCTACGCAGGAGACTGAGGCGGAAGAATCGCTTAAACCTGGGAGATGGAGCTTGCAGTGAGCCGAGATCATGCTATTGCACTCCAGCCTGGGCGACAGAGCGAGACTGCATCTCAAAAAAAAAAAAAAACAGTTGGATATCCCTCTTCTTATTTTACAAATAATGCTAAGTATTCTGTCTTGGCATAAAGAGGAAACCTTTGAGAGCTACCTCCCAGACCAGAGGTTCTCAAGTCAGAATGAATTTGCCCTCCTGGTGTCTGAAGACATGTTTGGTTGTCACAATCTTGGGGGTGCTACTGGTATCTGGAGGGCAAAAGCCACAGATGCCGCTGAACATCCTACAATGCACAGGACAGCCCCCACAACAAAGAACTATCCAGCCCAAAATGTCAATAGTGTCAAGATTGAGAAGCCCCACCGAGACCCTTGCTTCTCAAAGTGTGGTCCATGGGTTGACAGCATCAGTATCATCTGGAAGCTTGTGAGAAATGGAAAATCTGGGGCCCACCTAGACCTAGACAATCAGAAACAATTTTAATAACATCCCAGGTGATTCATTGACACATTAGATTGCAAGAAGCATGCTTTATATATACTCATTGGCACAGTAGGTTGCAAGAACCAGTGTTTCTCAACCTTGACTGTACAACAGCATTTCCTGGGAGGGTGGGGTGGGGGGTTAAAAATCCTAATGCCCAGGGCACCCTTTGGAGCAATTACATTAGACTCTCTGGGAGTGGAAACCAGATATCACTTTTTTTTTTTTTTTTTTGAGATGGAGTCTCGCTCTGTCGCCCAGGCTGGAGTGCAGTGGTTGCGATCTCAACTCACTGCAACCTTTGCCCCCTGGGTTCAATCTGTTCTCCCGCCTCAGCCTCCCAAGTAGCTGGGATTACAGGCGGCATGCACCTGTAGTCCCAGCTACTCAGGAGGCTAAAGTGGGAGGATTTTTTTTTTTTTTTTTTTTTGAGACGGAGTCTCGCTGTGTCTCCCAGGCTGGAGTGCAGTGGCGCGATCTCGGCTCACTGCAAGCTCCGCCTCCCGGGTTCACGCCATTCTCCCGCCTCAGCCTCCGAGTAGCTGGGACTACAGGCGCCCGCCACCACGCCCGGCTAATTTTTTGTATTTTTAGTAGAGACGGGGTTTCACCGTGTTAGCCAGGATGGTCTTGATCTCCTGACCTCGTGATCCGCCCGTCTCGACCTCCCAAAGTGCTGGGATTACAGGCTTGAGCCACCGCGCCCGGCTAAAGTGGGAGGATTGTTTGAGCCCAGCAGTTTGAGACTAGCCTGGGCAACATAGTGATATCCCTGTCTCAACTATACACATTGAAAAAAAACTTTAACTGCATAAAATAGATAGTATTACAAGCAAAATCAATTACATGTATACAAAGTTATTAATGTATTTCTAAAAACAAATTTGAGGTATCATACCCTATGTGCTTCTTTATTAATGCATTTAATAACAAAATTCAGGGCAGGGTTTAATAACCACAATAATTCCAAAGTAATGATAGGGTAAGTAATATTTCCAGATATCCACGGCTGCTGGAATGCTATGGGAAAATATCCGTGGCTTCAAATGGTGGCAAAGTGACAGGTACTTGTGCCACTGCATGGTTTGTTGCCCACTTTCATAATCGACGAATTGCTAAGTTAGAGTTAGAAGTTAGAGAAAGTAACTGTTCGTAGACTTTCCCATGCAAGTTCACAGACCTCCTGAATTCTATCCCTGAAATCCCCAGCTCTGGTAAAGGGAGACAGACAAGCTGATGATAATACAGTGTGATTAAGGGCTAAGATTCGGGGAAGTAATACAAAAAGGGGAACTGTAGTGATTTTAAAATATGTCTGCAGGCTGGGTGCAGTGGCTCACGCTCGTAATCCCAGCATTTTGGGAGGCCAAAGCAGGCAGATCACGAGGTCAAGAGATGGAGACCATCCTGGCTAACACGGTGAAACCCCATTTCTACTAGAAATATAAAAAATTAGCCAGGCATGGTGGCACACGCCTATAGTCCCAGCTACTTGGGAGGCTGAGACAGGAGAATCACTTGAACCCAGGAGGCGGAGGTTGCAGTGAGCCAAGATCACACCACTCCACTCCAGCCTGGGTGACAGAGTGAGACTCTGTCTCAAAAAAAAAAAAAAAAAAGTCTGCAAATTTTTAGCCAGATGCAGTGGCTCAAACCTATAATCCCAGCACTTTGGGAGGCGGAGAAGGGAGAATTGCTTTACCCCAGGAGTTTGAAACCAGCCTGGGCAACAGAGCAAGACCCTGCTCTGCAAAAAAAAAAAAATTTTTTTAAATTAGCCAGTATGGTGGCATAAGTCTGTGGTCTCAGCTACTTGGTAGGCTGAAGCACGAGGATCACTTGAGCCTGGGAGGTCATGGCTGCAATGAGCTGTGATCACGCCACAGCACTCCAGGCAGGACAACAGAGTGAGGCTCTGTCTCAAAAATAAATAAAATTGCAAAATTGCAAATTTTCTGCAAATTTTTGATGCTCCTCTCAAGAGGCAGAATATAAATCCCCACTAACCCACCTCCACTGAATGTGCAGGACTTAGTGCTCATTTATTTACTTTTTTTCTTCCTTCCTTGCTGCCTTCCTTCCTTCCTTCCTTCCTCCCTTCCTTCCTTCCTTTCTTCCTCTCTCTCTCTCTCTCTCTCTCTCTCTCCCTTTCTCCCTTTCTCTCTTTCTCTCTTTCCACAGAGTCTCACTGTGTCACCCAGGCTAGAGTAGAGTGGTGTGATCTTGGCTCACTACAACCTCCACCTCCCAGATTCAAGCAATTCTCCTTCCTCAGCCTCCCAACTAGGTGGGATTACAGGCATGTACAACCATGCCCAGCTAATTTTTGCATTTTTAGTAGAGATGGGGTTTTGCCATGTTGGCCAGGCTGGTCTCAAACTCCTGACCTCAAACAATCCGCCCACCTTGGCCTCCCAAAGTGCTGGGATTACATGTGTGAGCTACTGTGCCTGGCATGGCTCATTTCTAATAAATAGAATATAGCAGAAGTGACATTGCATGACTTCCAACACCAGGCCATAAAAGACAATCCTGACATCAAGTGTCAGAAATAAGAAAGAGAAGTCTTCAAAATGACTCCAACCTGGGTCATCGTCTAACTGTGGCTGCAAGAACCACCCTGCTGAGCCCTGCCCACCCCCGAATCATGAGATACAGTAATAACAAACTATTATTATTGTTTTATGTCAAACCCAGACTAAAGAGTGGAAAAAATTTTCCCTAGAAGAGCTGGTGTTGAGCTAAGACTGAAGAATGAGTATGAGGTGGCCAGGCCAGGGCAAAAAAAATACCTTATGCAAATTCATGTCAATTCAAGGGGACAATTTTTGTAGCAAGTTGCCCTAGATTTCACAGAATGCCCACACTGCAGACCTCCATGAACCCCAAAACACTTGAGAGATGCAAATATTTCGGTGTCCAATTTAAATTTCCCACACTGCTTCTTGGTCTTAACTGCTATACAGATTTCTTTTGTCTGATCTTGTGCCCCAATTTTGGGTTTGGAAATATGGTCATGCCCAAAATTATGGAAACAACCTTCCCTTCTACGTCTGAAGAATCCTAAGCTTCAGTGATCATGAAAGACATCGCCATCATCTCTTCCTTTTACTGTGTAGTCAAGCATGAAATAAATGACCCGTTAAAAAATAAATAAATATGGGGTCACCATATCCCTATTGTGTGATTTGAGGGATCCCCAGTGGGTCCCTACTTTCATCCATCAACATTCGCCAACCTCCAATATTCTCTGTTGTCTGATATTCTACTATCAACAATGCGTTTCTTAGAAGAAACTTTGCCCCTTTCCAAATCACATTGTTTCTCTTTTAAATGCAAGTCCCCTGGAGAAAGAAAGAAATGACTATGACATTGAGTGCTAATGGTGTAGTATAAATGCGGGTATATAATTTCTTTTCTACTGGAGAGGAGAGATAAGCAACTTGATGGAATCTTTTGTAAGAAGAGGAATGAGATGAGAGGTACAAGAAAGTCTGGTGTTTTGGGTGGCTCCACATTTATTCTCCTCTTCTCTTTTTTTTTTTTTTTTTTTTTTTTTTTTTTTTGAGACGGAGTCTCACTCTGTCGCCCGGGCTGGAGTACAGTGGCCGGATCTCAGCTCACTGCAAGCTCCGCCTCCCGGGTTTACGTCATTCTCCTGCCTCAGCCTCCCGAGTAGCTGGGACTATAGGCGCCCGCCACCTCGCCCGGCTAGTTTTTTGTATTTTTTTTTTTTTTTAGTAGAGACGGGGTTTCACTGTGTTAGCCAGGATGGTCTCGATCTCCTGGCCTCGTGATCCGCCCGTCTCGGCCTCCCAAAGTGCTGGGATTACAGGCTTGAGCCACCGCGCCCGGCCTCTCCTCTTCTCTTGATAACAGCATCCTGATTTGCTTTGGGAAACCACTACTCATTCTCAGTGAGTCTAGTTTGGGTGTGGCTGACTGCTCCATCCAGCTGCAAAGATGAGCAATCTGACCTGACCAATCAGAGTGCAGCATCTCCCTGGGTACCATGAAAGGTTCAGTGATTAGTACCTGACCCAAGCTAAGTCAATGAGAATCTTACCTGGGACTTTCAGAAGAACCACTGAGAAAGAAGTCAAAAAGAATTCTCTTATTTTCTTTTCTTTTTTTTTTTTATGAGACAGAAACTCTCTCTGTCGCCCAGGCTGGAGTGCAATGGCACAGTCTTGGCTCACTGCAACCTCTGCCTCCCAGCTTCAAGCGATTCTGCTCCCTCAGCCTCCCAAGTGGCTGGGATTACAGACATGAGCCACTATGCCCAGCTAATTATTGTATTTTTAGTAGAGACAGGGTTTCGCCATGTTGGCCAGATTGGTCTCAAACTCCTGACCTGAAGTTATCTGCTCACCTCAGCCTCTCAAAGTGCTGGGATTACAGGTGTGAGCCAGCACACCCGGCCAAATTATCTTATTTTCTGTCCAACTTAACCCTTTGGCAAACTAGGAGTCATCAATTCATAATCAAGCACCAGTCAGATAAAAATGCTTTAGACGCACAGGTCTAGGGAGAAGCTAAACATGAGTTCGTGTCCAGTTAGTATAGACCAGGGATCTGAAAATTATGACCTTTCAGTCAAATCTGACGCCCCCACCCCGTGTTTTTGTGAATAAAGTTATGTATTTAGGTGCAATGGCTGATTTTGCACAAGAGTAGCAAAGTTGAGTAGCTGCAACAAAGACCAGCGGGCCCACAAAGACAAATATATCAACTATCAGGCCCTTTACCAGATAAGTTTGCCAACCCCTGGTGTGAAGCCATGGAGAATGTGTGTCTGGAGATGTAGAATCTGGGACTCAGAAGGCTCTTGTTAGGTTAGAAACTTTCGTCCTGAGTGTTACTTGTAATGAGCATTCACCCCTCCTCCTTCCTTCTCTGCAGGGTTAGGTGTGTTTGATTGCATTTTCTGCCTGATTTGATTGCAGCCAACTCTTCGGCAGCATTGTCACTCTGTCTGAGGCTACAGAGGGGAATTTTCACTTAAACTTTCCAAGTCTGCAGCCTACTACAAATCACAGTACTGCTAAACTGAGACAAAGGATGAGAAAGACCTCTCATCCCTCTTTAAACAAACTGGATCCAGGGGCTTCAGCAGCTGTGGTCATCTGGCACCAGCCCACCAGACAAGTTGCAAGAAAGGAAGATAAGAAATATGAGCTGGGTTCTCAGTGGCTTGCACCTGTAATCCCACACTTTGGGAGGTTGAGGCAGGAGGATCTCTTGAACCTACAAGTTTGAGACCAGCCTGGGCAACATAGCGAAAACCCTGACTTGACGAAAAAAATAGAAAAAACTAGCCAGGCATGCTGGTACATGCCTGTAGTCCCAGCTACTTGGGAGGCTGAGGTGGGAGGATCGCTTGAGCCCAGAAGGTCAAGACTGCAGTGAGCTGTGATCACACCACTGCATTCCAGCCTGGGCAACAGAGTGAGACCTCATCTAAAAAAAAAAAGAAAAAGAAAAAGAAGAATAGAAAAAAATATATATGAGCTGGGTAAAGCAATGCACTTTTACAGAAACTCCTAGAAAGAACATAATTAACCCAGTGAGGAGGAATACCTAATTAAAAATGAGAAAAACGTGGGCCGAACATGGTGGCTCACACCTGTAATCCCAACATTTTGGGAGGCTGAGGGGGGCGCAGATCACTAGAGATCAGGAGTTCAAGACCAGCCTGGCCAACATGGTGAAACTCCGTCTCTACTAAAAATACAAAAAATTAGCCAGGTGTGGTGGCACGTGCCTGTAGTCCCAGCTACTTGGGAGGCTGAGGCAGGAGAATTGCTTGAACCCAGGAATCGGAGGTTTGCAATGAGCCAAGATCGCGCCACTGCACTCCAGCCTGGACAACAGAGGGAGACTTCGTTTCCAAAAAAAAAAAGAGAGAGAGAGAGAAGAATGATATTTGGAAAAGCAAGAGGCAACTTCTAAGCCTTTTCCACCTTGATGAACAACAAAAATTGTTTAAACAATAGTGATTCACCTTTATCAAGTATTTACTATGTGCCAGATTTCTCTCAACTGGAATGAATTAACTCATGAAATATTCCTAACAATGTGAGGTTGATACTATCATTATCGTCGTCTTACAGCTGAGAAGATTGAGGCTCAGAGAGGTTAAGTAACACAACCAAGGCAACACAGCCAGCAAGAGGCAGTGTCAGGATTTGAACCCAGGCTCCTAAGCCACCACACTATACTAGAGTGAAGATTCTACTACAGTTGGGTGCAGGTAGAGAGTGCTATGCATTATACTCGCTTATAACCCTTTTTTTTTTTTTTTTTTCCTTCTGAGATGGAGTATCACTCTGTCACCCAGGCTGGAGTGCAGAGGCACAGTCTCGGCTCACTGCAACCTCTGCTTCCTGGGTTCAAGCGACTGTCCTGCCTCAGCCTCCCAAGTAGCTGGGATTATAGATGCCCACCACCATGCCCAGCTAATTTCTGTATTTTTAGTAGAGACGGGGTTTCACCATATTGGCCAGGCTGGTCTCAAACTCCTGACCTTGTGATCCACCTGCCTCAGCCTCCTAATGTGCTGGGATTACAGGTGTGAGCCACCGCACCCAGCCCACTTATAACCCATTTTTAAAACCTCTCTCTTAAACATTTCTTCTTCACTTTTTCAACAACCTAATATTGAGGACCTACCAGCCTAGAGTTAGGCCCTAGGGCCACAAAGATGAGTGAAAATCAATACTATTCAGAAGCCTCAAATCCCATCCAAATTATTTGTTTAACTCAGAGTTTTTATTTCTGGGTGGGGTGTGGTGACTCACGCCTGTAATCCTAGCACTTCGGGAGGTTGAGGTGGGCGGATCACTTGAGGCCAGGAGTTCAAAACCAGCCTGGCCAACATGACAAAACTCCATCTCTAGTTAAAAATACAAAAAAAAAATAGCTGGGCATGGTGACATTCACCTGTAGTCCCAGCTGCTCGGGAGGCTGAGGCAGGAGAATCGCTTGAACCCAGGAGGCAGAGGTTGTGGTGAGCTGAGATTGCGCCACTGCACTCCAGCCTGGGCAACAGAGCGGGATTCTGTCTCAAAAAAAAAAAAAAAAAAAAAAGTTTTGATTTCTTCTGGCAACTCTTCTTTGGGATGCTTTAAGCTGTTATCCTATGCTAGAGCCTCAGTGTAAATGAGTGTTTTGCCAGGGACGTTAGCCGTCCTCCAAAGATTCCACACAACGTAGAGCTGTTTCAAAGTCTTCTTTGTGAAAAAGAAAAATCAACCCTCTTGGCCGGGCGCGGTGGCTCACGCCTGTAATCCCAGCACTTTGGGAGGCCGAGACGGGCGGATCATGAGGTCAGGAGATCGAGACCATCCTGGCTAATACGGTGAAACCTCGTCTCTACTAAAAATACAAAAATTAGCTGGGCGCAGTGGCGGGCACCTGTAGTCCCAGTTACACGGGAGGCTGAGGCAGGAGAATGGTGTGAACCCGGGAGGCGGAGCTTGCAGTGAGTGGAGATGGCGCCACTGCACTCCAGCCTGGGCAACAGAGAGAGACTCCATCTCAAAAAAAAAAAAAGAAAAGAAAAATCCACCCTCTTTAGCAGGGTGAATGTGATGGCCCAGACTGGATGTGCTGAGCTACCTCAGTTAGTAGCCTGGTGACCTCTGGGAAAGTTTCAGTGCACATGCTGATGGGCCTGGAAGCCTTTGGTTCTGAGGGATGGAGGGATGGAGGGATGGAGGGATGGAGGGATGGAGGGATAGAGGCGGCTTTGGCATTTTGTGGGTGGTGCTGTTCATGTGTGTGCTCATGTGTGTGTGTTTCTGTTTAGTGTGTTTGCTTTGGGCAGATGGGTACCCCAAGGAAGTGATTCAGAAGGGAGGAAGGCAAGAAGAAGGTATTACAGCTGTCACCCTTGGAACTGGTTTTAAAAGAGGTGATAATGGAAGAAGCTGATTCACAAGAAACTTCTAGGAGACTCTAAGCCCAAGCGATGTAGCTTGGGTAGAGTTGGCCAGAAAGTGAGGCACTCATTTTGGGCACAGAAAGTCAAAGGGTAGTCCCAAAACTTCAGTAATCATGGTAAATATTTTAATGCAATTTTTTTTTTTTGAGACGGGGTCTCATTCTGTCACCCAGTGTCGCCCAGGCTGGAGTACAGTGGCGTGATCCCCATATACTGCAACCTCTGCCTCCCGGGCTCCAGTCATTCTTCCACCTCAGCCTCCTGAGTAGCTGGGACCACATGCCTAGCTAATTTTTGTGCTTTTTGTTGAGACAGGCTTTCGCCATGTTGTCCAGGCTGGTCTCAAATTCCTGAGCTCAAGCAGTCTGCCTGCCTTGAACTCCCCAAGCGCTGAGATTACAGGCATGCAATATTTATTAAAAATCAAAATTAATGCCAAAACTTCCATGACAGACAAAATACCAAAACTTAAAGGACAGGACTGGAGGGCCCTGGGGACAACATGTGGCGATGAGCTGGGGAGAGAGGCCTTCTTGCAGCTTCTGCAGGGAAACTACATGTCTCCGGCCCCTCCGGAGAGGTGCCCTTGGGGGCTATCAGAGGCAGAGCCTGCCGCAGACACTGAATACTTCAGAGGTTCATTGCAACAAGGCAGGGTAAGACACCGTGATGGGGAGCGCATGTCAGCTCTGCCTCTGAGCCTGGATGAAAACCCGGCCACAGACTTCTCCAGAGAGTCGCGGAGGAAGGGAGGTCCTTAACCCTCCAATTATGGGCTGGGAGCCACGAACACTTGAGCATCAGCGAGAAAAGTGCTCATGGCTAGTGAAACCCATACGTGTTTCTTTGTTTTTTCAACGAAGACGGATGCCCCTCCTAGGTGCCAAGTAGGCTCAGTCACAGGGAACACAGAGCACCAGGAGGCAGGAAACCAGTCAGCCCATGGTCGAGGAATCGCGAATTATGAGGCGGCCTCAGCGAAGGAGCACAGAAAGGGTCTAGGTCAAGATCACAGGCTTGATCCCAAGGAGCTACCAGAGCTGAGGTTAATATCAACACCCTCTGCCTCTCCATTTCTCACTCTTTCCCCAGTGCTTTTTTTTTTTTTTTTTTTTTTGAGACAATGTCTCACTCTGTCGCCCAGGCTGGAGTGCAGTGGTACAATCTCAGTTCACTGCAACCTCCGCCTCCTGGGTTCAAGCGATTCTCCTGCCTCAGCCTCCTGAGTTGCTGAGATTACAGGCATGCACCACCATACCCCGCTAATTTTTGTATTTTTAGTAGGGACGGGGTTTCACCATGTAGGCCAGGCTGGTCTTGAACTCCTGACCTCAACTGATCTGCCCGCCTCGGCCTCCCAAAGTGCTGAGATTACAAGCGTGAGACCGTGCCTGGCCTCCAATGCCTTTTTACTCCCTTTTTTTCTTGCCTTCCCTCTTTTCTTTCCTTTTCCTATGCCATTGGAACCTCCCAGCCTCAGCCCTCTGGTAGAATTCAAGGCTCAGCAAGTTCATTACAAAAATATTTCTGAACCAAGCATGGTGGCACACACCTGTAGCCCCAACTACTCCAGAGGCTGAGGCGGGAGGTTACTTGAGGCCAGGAGTTCTGAGCTGTAATGAGCAATGACAGTGCCTGTGAACAGCCATTTTACTCTAGGCCAGGCAACACAGAAAGACTCCTTCAATACTTTTTATAAATATTTCTGAGCAAAGCACAGTGGCTCACGCCTGTAATCCCAACACTTTGGGAGGCCGAGGTGAGTGGACTGCCTGAGCTCAGGAGTTTGAGACAAGCCTGGGCAACATGGTGAAACCCCGTCTCTACTAAAAGACATGGCGTCTCTACTAAAATACTGGGCATGGTGGCGTGTGCCTGTAATCCCATCTACTCGGGGGGCTGAGACAGGAGAATCGCTTGAACCTGGAAGGTGGAGGTTGCAGTGAGCTGAGATTACACCACTGCACTCCAGCCTGGGCAACAGAGCGAGACTCCATCTCGAAAATAAATAAATAAAGATAAAAATATTTCTGGGCCAGGCACAGTGGCTCATGGCTCTAATCCCAACACTTTAGGAGGCCGAGGCGAGCAGATTGCTTGAGCCCAGAAGTTTGAGACCAGCCCGGACAACATGGCGAAACCCGGTCTCTGCAAAAAATACAAAAATTAGCTGGCTGTGGCGGTGCATGACTGTTGTGCCAGCTACTCGGAAGTCTGAGGTGGAAGGATCACTTGAGCTGGGAGGTGGAGGCTGCAGTTAGCTGTGAGCATGCCACTGCACTCAGCCTGTGTGATGGAGCAAGACCCTGTCTCAAAAAAATACACACGTATTTCTGATATAAAAATAGGTGGGGGCTGGGCGCAGTGGCTCACCCCTGTAATCCCAGCACTTTGGGAGGCTGAGTTGGGTGGACCATCTAAGGTCAGGGGTTCGAGACCAGCCTGGACAACATAGTGAAACCCCATCTCTACTAAAAATACAAAAATTAGCCAGGAGTGGTAGCACATACCTGTCATCCCAGCTACTTGGGAGGCTGAGGCAGGAGAATCGCTTGAACCTGAGAGGCAGAGGCTGTAGTGAGCCGAGACCACGCCATTACACTCAAACCTGGGCAACAAGAGAGAAACTCAAAACAAAAACAAAAACAAAAAAGTAAGTGAGAAACAAGAAAAAAGAAAAGAAAAACAAAAAAAGAGAAAAAACAGGTGGGAAACAAAGAGGAAAAACTCAAAATTCTTTTTTTTTTTTTTTTTGAGAAGGAGTCTCCCTCTGTCGCCCAGGCTAGAGTGCAGTGGTGCGAGCTCAGCTCACTGTAAGCTCCACCTCCTGGGTTCATCCCATTCTCCTGCCTCAGCCTCCCGAGTAGCTGGGACTACAGGCGCTCGCCACCATGACTGACTAACTTTTTGTATTTTTAGTAGAGACAAGGTTTCACCGTGTTAGCCAGGATGACCTCAATCTTCTGACCTCATGATCTGCCCGCCTCGGCCTCCGAACGTGCTGGGATTACAGGTGTGAGCCACCAAGCCTGGCCTGAAAAACTCAAAATTCTATATTCAGAATGATCTAGAATATGTAAAAATATGTTCACTTAAAAAAGCAAAAATAAAAACAAAAAAACTGGAAGGAAGACAATGATCCTGGCCTTGGAATTCTGGGACCCTGAGAAATAAGCCCACCTCTCTATATTCTGATGTTTTTCCAAAAAATATATAAAATTTAAAAAAATGGGTTGGGTGTGGTGGCTCATGCCTATAGTCCCAGCACTTTGGGTGGACAAGGCAGGCAGATCACTTGAGGTCAGGAGTTCAAGACCAGCCTGGCCAACATGGTGAAACCCCATCTCTACCGAAGATACGATAATTAGCCAGGCGTGGTCGTGGGCACCTGTAATCCCAGCTACTCAGGAGGCTGAGGCAGGAGAATTGCTTGAACCTGGGAGGCTGAGGTTGCAGTGAGCTGAGATCGTGCCATTGCACTCCAGCCTGGGCAACAGAGCAAAACTATGTCTCAAAAAAAAAAAGAAAAATAGGTTTCTAATTAGACTTAGGCTCCAGAAATGACTAAACAGAAAAATATACATTATCTTCCCTCATAAGAAAATTTACAGATGATATTTCTGTGAACATGAGATGAAATCCTATGGCCTTTTATTATGACATTTTAAAATTTATGTTCTGCCTCATTTCACAAAAGACTGAGAGCAGAAATTTGGATATCTTTTATGGAAATAACTATTTAACTGAGACTATGCTCCATTGCTGTAATATTCAAAATGGTTTGTTTTTTTTTTTTTTTTTTGAAAATTATATATTCGGAGGAAGGCCTGGGCATTCTAAAGAAGAGACATTAGATCAGAGGACGGCAAACATTTTCTGTGAAAGGCCAGAGAGTCTGTGTTTTTGGCTTTGCAGGTTATACGGTCCATGCCACCATTACCTCACTCAGCCCTTGCACCAGGAAAGCAGCCACAGACCACATGCAAACCAACAAGAGTGGCTGTGTTAGCAGAAAACTTTATTTATGGACACTGAAATTTGAATTTTAGGTAATGTCCACATGTCATGAAATATTACTCTTCTTTTACTTTTTTTTTTTTTTTTTTCCGAGACAGAGCCTTGCTCTGTTGCCCAAGATGAAGTGAAGTGGCGTAATCTCAGCTCACTGCTGCAGCCTCCACCTCCCAGGTTCAAGCGATTCTCCTGCCTCAGCTTCCTGAGCAGCTGGGATCACAGGCACGTGCCACCACACCCAGCTAATTTTTGGATTTTTAGTAGAGACGGGGTTTCACCATGTTGGCCAGGCTGGTCTTGAACTCCTGACCTCAGGCGATACACCCACCTCGGCCTCCCAAAGTACTGGGATTACAGGCATGAACCACCACACCTAGCCTTCTTTTACTGTTTTTGAACTACTTAAAAATGTAAAAACTATTCTTAGCTCCCTGGCCACGCTAAAACTGGCAGCAGGCAAGATTTGGTCCACGGGCCGTAATTTCTGGAAACCTGTTCAAGAGCAATATTTTTCAGTGTTTCCTGAGACAAAAATCCTTCCTGGAAATGGTAATTGATGTCTCTCAAAAATAAAGATACGGGCCGGGAGCAGTGGTCTACGCCTGTAATCCCAACACTTTGGGAGGCCGAGGTGGGTAGATCACCTAAGGTCAGGAGTTCAAGACCAGCCTGGCCAACATGGTGAAACCCCGACTCTACTAAAAATACAAAAAATTAGCCGGGCGTGGTAGTGGGTGCCTGTAGTCCCAGCTACTCGGGAGGTTGAGGAAGGAGAATCGCTTGAACCCAGGAGGCGGAGCTTGCAGTGAGTGAGCCAAGATTGCGCCACTGTACTCCAGCCTGGGCAACAAGAGTGAAGCTCCATCTCAAAAAAAAAAAAAAGTGACTCTTGGTCAAGTAAAGTTGAATCAATACTAAGTTTAATGAGTATTTTTACTAGAGAATTCTGGATCTTTGTTGTGTTAAGTGCATGGTAAATCCCCAAGAGATGCACCTATTATCCAGTGGTGAATCTTACTATTCATTATAAACATCTTATTAATAATAATAATATAATTAATGTTACTACATGGTGACCTTCTGCCAGAAACCATGCTTAGCATTCTGTAGGGATTAACACATTTAGCTGGGCACAGTGATTCATGCCTGTAATCCCAGCACTTTGGGAGGCTGAGGCAAGAGGATCTCTTGAGCCCAGGAGTTCAAGACCAGCCTAGTAATATAGTGAAACCCTGTCTCTACAAAAAACAATAGAAAACCATAGCAGGGCATGGTGGTGCACGCCTGTAGTCCCAGCTACTCGGGAGGCTGAATTAGGAGGGTTGCTTGAGCCCAGGAAGGTGAGACTACAGTGAGCTGTCATCGTACCACTGCATTCCAGCCTAGGCAACAGAGCAAGACCCTGCCTCAAACTCAAAACATGGATTCTTCACCAGAGTTAAGAATTCGTGAGATAAGAATCATTGTTGGCCAGGCGCGGTGGCTCACGCCTGTAATCCCAGCACTTTGGGAGGCCAAGGTGGGCGGATCGCGAGGTCAGGAGATTGAGACCATCCCGGCCAACACGGTGAAATCCCGTCCCTACTAAAAATACAAAAAATTAGCTGGGCATGGTGGTGGGCGCCTGTAGTCCCAGCTACTGGGGAGGCTGAGGCAGGAGAATGGCGTGAACCCGGCAGGCGGAGGTTGCAGTGAGCCGAGATCATGCCACTGCACTCCAGCCTGCAACAGAACGAGACTCCATCTAAAAAAAAAAAAAAAAAAAAGCCAAGAATCATTGTTAATTCTACAATGTTAATGTGGCAAAGAACACAGTTTTGGAAATGCGACTCTAGACCCCAGAACAGGGTTTCTCTACCTCAGCATTATTGATAGTCCAAGCTTCTTTGTTACTAGCACTGTTCTGTGCATTGTAGGATGTTTAGCGGCATCCCTGGTCTCTACTCAACATGCTAGGAGCACCTTCCCATCCCAGTTGTGATTACCCAGTATGTCTCCAGGCATTGCCATATGTCCCATGGGAGGCAAAATCACTCCCACTTAGGAACCACCGCTGCAGGCTGCTCCAAAGGTAGTGTGTTATCTCGATTCATTGTTCACAGTCCATTACAGATAGAACTCCTGCTTCTACTCCTTCCCCCTTCTTACTACTGCACTCGACTAGCCTTAATGAATACATTAAAATATATATAATATTTTATATAATATGTTATAACATATAATATGTATATGAAACTATATGTTGGGCCAGGTGTGGTAGCTCACGCCTATAATCCCAGCACTTTGGTAGGCTGAGGCGGGGGGATCACGAGGTCAAGAGATCGAGACCATCCTGGCCAACATGGTGAAATCCCATCTCTACTAAAAATACAAAAATTAGCTGGGCGTGGTGGCACGCACCTGTAGTCCCAGCTACTCGGGAGGCTGAGGCAGGAGAATCACTTGAACCCGGGAGGCAGAGGTTGCAGTGAGCCGAGATCACGCCACTGCACTCCGGCCTGGAGACAGAGCGAGACTCCATCTCAAAAATAAATAAATAAAAATACGTATATATATACACACACACACACATATATAATTATAACATATAATTTTATATATTGTATATATAATTATAACATATAATTTTATATATTATATATATAATTATATATTTTAAAAAGAACCACTGCTGTAGAGTCTGGAGGAATGTGCGCAGATTTTTTAGTGGAAACTGTGTCAGAAAGATCTTTTACCTGGATTTGAACAAACTTTGTCCTGGAACACTATCTTAAAAACAACTGGCATTCGTGGCTCATGGTGTAATCAACAAAACAAGTGTTGCTATCTCTGATAAATCATCATGTGTGCTCCTTGTAACACTTTCTGAGAGATATTCTAAAATATTCTAGCCTTTGACCCAATAATTCCACTTCTGAAAAAATCTAACCACGAGGAAATCAGAAATGAGAACAAAGGTAAATGCACAAAAATGTCAACATACTGTTTCTATTAATAACGAACACTCCACAGACACCAAGACTAAGCTTAGGGTATTGGTGTCAAAATAGATGTTTCATTCATTAGTGAAAGGTGTTACATTGTTTAAAAATTATGACTACAAAGAATATTAATAACTGGGGTAAATGTTTTCTCTTATACCATTAGGTAAGCAAAAGAGGATCCAATTTTGATTATAAAGTTCCATCTTGGCCAGGCACAGTGGCTCACACCTGTAATCCCAGCACTTTGGGAGGCCGAGGCAGGCGGATCACCTGAGGCCAGTAGTTCAAGACCAACCTGGCCAACATGGCAAAACCTCATCTCTGCTAAAAATACAAAAGTTAGCCAGGCGTGGTGGCAGACGCCTGTAATCCCAGCTACTTGGGAGGCTGAGGCAGGAGAATCACTTGAACCCGGGAGGCAGAGGTTGCAGTGAGCCCAGATCGCACCCCTGCACTTCAGCCTGGGCAACAGAGCAAAACCCTGTCTCAAAAAAAAAAAAAAAAAAAAAAAAAATTCAATCTCAAAACAAAATTTTAATGTACAAAAAGAACAGTGCTCAAATGTTAATACTTCAAAACTGTGAGATTAGGCTGGGCGTAGTGGTTCGTGCCTATAATCCCCGCACTGCACTTTGGGAGGCTGAGGTGGGTGGATCACCTGAGGTCAGGAGTTCGAGACCAGCCTGACCAATATGGTGACACTTCATCTCTACTAAAATTACAAAAATTAGCCAGGCGTGTTGGCATGTGCCTGTAGTCCCAGATACTCGGCAGGCTGAGGCAGGAGAATCGCTTGAACCCAGCAGGCGGAGGTTGTAGTGAACCGAGATCACGCCATTGCACTCCAGCCTGGGTGACAGAGCGAAACTCTGTCTAAAAAAAAAAAAAAAAAAAAACTGGGAGATTATGAGTATTTTCTTTTTCTATGCCCAGCTAGGGGTAGTTCTTAATTTGCCAAGAAACCTATCTCTTTTCTAGAGCAACTGAAGAAACCAGAGAACAGTAAAGCTCATTTGTAGTTGCTACTGTTTGGATCCACTCCTTAGCACTATGTCCTCACTAGCTGTGTACAGGTGCAAGGTCTGGTTTCCTCATCTATAAAATGGGGATGATAAAAGGTTCTTATCTCAAACAGTAGTTATGAGATTTAAATGAGACAATGCATGAAAAATGCGTGGCCGATTGGACATACTCCGTAACAGTGAACTATTTCCCGGTCTCTGGAAATGTACAATGTGTTCGAGGAAATTCACATGAGTTATTCTTTCTTTGTTATCTTGATTTCCTTAAGAATTTTTCTGAAACCAAAAGAATTTTTAACACCTTTAAAACAATGCCTTCCAACACTGATCTTTATGCAAGTCTCAATGAAGTTTTCACTGATTTGTTTTTCATGAGAGTTTTTTTTTAATTTAAAGGACAGTCCTTTAGTCTTCAATTATGTTTTTCCAACTGTCTTGCTTTCTCTTTTGTGAAATGATCGTGAGAGTAAGTGCCAGCTGGATTTTTTGAATACCCTTTCTTACCTGGCAAAATCAAAACTTGGTATCCTTACAATGACACCAGTTTTTTTCAACGTTACTGGTTAATAAATTCCAAAAACTCTGGGAGCTCTGGCTATCCACCCAAATTAAAGGTCTTCCTGGGACACTTACTTTCATCTGCTGCTGTTGTTGTTGTTGTTGTTGTTGTTGTTGAGACAGGTTCTCAGTTTGCTGCCCAGACTGGAGTGCAGTGGAACCATCACAGCTCACTGCAGCCTCAACCTCCCAGGCACCAGCAATCCTCCCACCTCAGCTTCCCAAGTAGCTGGGACCACAGACACATGCCACCACATCTGACTAATTTTTCTTTTTTTGTAGAGATGGGGTCTTGCTGTGTCGCCCAGGCTACTCTCGAACTCCTTGCTTCAAGCAATCCTCCTGCCTTGGCCTGCCAAAGTGTTGGGATTATATGGGTGGGCCACCAAGGCTGGCTTCATCTGCTTTTCAAATAAGCATGTCATGCAATTGCCTGCCCTACCAAAAAAACAAAGTTCTTCGGCGGCTAAGCAGTGCCCTTTCCTTTGGGTCATCATCCGTGTGTGACAACGTAAGTACTGGGGGAATCAACTTGGGATCTTACGGGGCAGCTCCAGATGCAATTGTCCAGTAGAGAAGAGTGTATGCAGGGAGCCCTTACTCTCCAGCCTAACAGGTCGGAATCCTCACTGTGATGGTATGAGCCAATGGCTGGTCTGGTTTATATTTGTTTACCCAGAGTTCTACAGTTGCTGATTAATTTCCTAAGATCGGCCTAGAAATCCAGTAGCTGGTTTATTTTAGTTTCTCTTGCAGCCTTTGTTTCCAAGTTGCAACCAATTGCTATTCTTAGCTAATACTTCCCTCCTGTGGACAGAAGCTGCATTACCAGTGCCTGGGAGAAAAACCTTTTCCTCTGATCCATTTGAAGTGCTCTCTCTAATGGGCTGCCTTTAATAAAACTAAAGGCTGTCTCTACCTGCATCTGGGTTCTGAGTGCTGTACAGAGAGAAGGTAACCCAACCGAGCAGAGACTGCTCTAGGCTGTGAGTGTGAATCTAGGCTTCACTGCTGGGATGACGCTCCCTCGGGCCTCAGTTTCCTAATAAATAAAATACAACAGGCCGGGCGCGGTGGCTCATGCCTGTAATCCCAACACTTTGGGAGGCCGAAGTGGGCAGATCATGAGGTCAGGAGTTCGAGACCAGCTTGATCAACATGGTGAAACCCCATCTCTACTAAAAACACAAAAACTAGCCGGGCATGATGGTGGGCACCTGTAATCCCAGCTGCTCAGGAGGCTGAGGCAGGAGAATCGCTTGAACCCAGGAGGCAGAGGTTGCAGTGAGCCAAGATCGTGCCATTGCACTCCAGCCTGGGCGACAAGAGCAAGACTCTATCTCAAAAAAAAATAATAATAATAAAATAAAATAGAATAGAACAGTAGCTTTCACACACTAGGTATAAGACAGAAAAGTTAAAAGGAAAATACAGCATAGTATCCCAGGCATAAATAAAAGTTCAATAAACATTCACTATAACTCAGTTCTTGTAGAAATTCAATTATATGCCCAGAATTTATGTCACATATATAACAAAGTTTCAAATGTATTCAAATGTTACAGTTAATAAGATATGAAGCCATTGACTAGACAAATAAATGTCTTGGTAGTCTTTGTTATTAAGGGTTGCCTCAACTAATATCATTCATTCATTTATTCAAAATATATTTATTCGGGCCAGACATGGTGGCTCACGCCTGGAATCCCAGCACTTTGGAAAGCCAAGGCCGGGGGATCACTTGAGCCCAGGAATTTAAAACCAGCCTGAACAACATGGCAATACCCTGTCTATACCAAAAAATACAAAAATTAAGGCATGGTGGTGCATGCCTGTAGTCTCAGCTACTCGGGAGGCTGAGGTGGGAGGATTGCTTGAGCCCAGGGGTTAGAGGCTGCAGTGAGCTGAGGCTGCAGTGAGCTGAGGCTGCACCATTGCACTCCACACTGGGCAACAGAGTGAGATCCTGTCTCAGAAACAAAACAAAAAACAAAACAAAACAAAAAACCCAAAATATATTTATTTAGGTGTATTCACTGAAGACTCAGCCAGGCATGATGGCTCACATCTGTTATCCAGAACCTTGGGAGGCCAGAGAGGGAGGATTACTTGAGGCCAGGAGTTTGAGACCAGCCTGGGCAATATAATGAGACTTTGTTCCTACAAAAAAATTCAGAAATTAGCTGGGTATGGTGGCACGTGCCTATAATCCCAGATACTCAGAGGGCTGTGAGATAGGAGGATCCCTTGAGCCTGGAAGTTTGAGGTTCCAGTGAGCTATGATTGGCACACTACACTCCAGCCTGTGCGACAGAGCAAGACCATCTTTAAAAAAAAAAAAGTAAGTACTATTATTTAGACTAAAAGTCTAGGAAAGAGTATCATACTAATATGGGGTCCTAATATTGCAAAGTAAAGAAAAAAGGAGCAGGGTGACCCATGTGAGCAAGCAGTTCCACTCCTAGTTATATACTCAAAGAACTTAAAAAAGACATTCAGACAAAAACTTGTCCAGCAACGTTCAGAGCACCATTCATTACTCACAATAGCCAAAAGATGGATACCACCCAATGTCCATACTGATGAATAGATAAACAAAATGTGGCCTGTATTAGACCATTCTTACATTACTATAAAGAAATATCTGGCCAGGCACAGTGGCTCATGCCTGTAATCCCAACATTCTGGGAGGCTGAGGCGGGCAGATCACAAGGTCAGGAGTCCGAGACCAGTCTCACCAACGTGGTGAAACCCCATCTCTACTAAAAATACAAGAATTAGCCAGGCATGGTGGTGTGTGCTTGTAATCCCAGCTACTCAGGAGGCTGAAGCAGGAGAATCGCGTGAACCTGGGAGGAGGAGGTTGCAGTGAGCCAAGGTCACTCCACTGCACTCCAGCATGGGGACAGAGTGAGACTCCATCAGGAAGGAAGGAAGGAAGGAAGGAAGGGAGGAGGGAGGGAGGGAGGGAGGGAGGGAGGGAGGGACAGAGAGAGAGAGAGACAGAGAGAGAGAGAGAGACAGAAAGAAATAAAGGAAGGAAGGAAGGAAGGAAGGAAGGAAGGAAGGAAGGAAGGAAGGAAGGAAGGAAGGAAGGAAGGAAGGAAAGAAAGAAAGAAAGAAAGAAAGAAAGAAAGAAAGAAAGAAAGAAAGAAAGAAAGAAAGAAGAAAGAAAGAAAGAAAGAAAGAAAGAAAGAAAGAAAGAAAGAAAGAAAGAAGGGAAAGAAGGAAGGAAGGTAGGAAGGAAGGAAGGAAGGAAGGAAGGAAGGAAGGAAGGAAGGAAGGAAAGAAGGAAGGAAGGAAGGAAAGAAAGAAAGAAAGAAAAGAAAGAAAGAAAGAAGGAGACCTGAGACTGGGTAATTTATAAAGAAGAGAGGTTTATTGACCCATGGTTCTGCAGGCTGTACAGGAAGCATAGCAGCTTCTGCTTCTAGGGAGGCCTCAGGAAACTTACAATCATGGTAGAAGACAAAGGCGAAGAGAAGCGTCTCAAATGGCGGGAGCAGGAGCAAGAGTTGGGTGGGGGTGCTACATACTCTTAAACAACTATATCTCATGAGAACTCACTCACTATTATGAGAACAGCACAAGAACATGGTACTAAATCATTCATGAGGATCCACCCCCATGATCCTGTCACCTCCCACCAGGCCCCACCTCCAAGACTGAGGATGACAACTGAACATGATATTTGGGTGGGGACACAGATCCAAACCATATTATGGTCTCTCCACATCACGGAATATTATTCAGCTATAAAAAGGAATGAAACAATGATCCACGCTCCACCATGAGTAAGCCTCAAAAACATTATGCTGAGTATCGGCTGGGCTCAGTGGCTCACGTCTGTAATCCCAACACTTTGGGAGGTCTAGGTGGGAGGATCACTTGACCCCAGGAGTTCCCGACCAGCCTGGGCAACATAGGAGGACCTCCTTGTCTCCACAAAAAAAAATAAATAAATTACCCAAGTATTGTGTTGAACACCTGGGGCCCCAGCTACTCAGGAGGCTGAGGCAGGCAGGAGGATCAACTGAGCCCAGGAGGTCAGAGCAGCAGTGAGCTGTGATTGCACCACCCAACTCCAGCCTGGGAGACAGAGCAAGACCCTGTCTCGTAAAAAAAAAAAAGTTACACTAAGGGCAAGAAGCCAGACACAAAAGGTCACATAATTCCAGTTATGTGAAATGTCCGGAATAGGCAAATCCATACAGACAGAAGGTAGATTAGTGGTTACCAGGGGCTGGAGGAGGGAAGGATGGGGAGTGGTGGCCTAACAGGTACTGGGCTTCCTTTTGAGAAATGGAAATTTTTTTTTTTTTTTTTTTTGAGACGGAGTCTTGCTCTGTTGCTCAGGCTGACGCCATCTCGGCTCACTGCAAACTCCGCCTCCTGGGTTCACGCCATTCTCCTGCCTCAGCCCCCCGAGTAGCTGGGACTACAGGCGCCCGCCACCACGCCCAGCTAATTTTTTGTATTTTCGGTAGAGATGGGGTTTCACTGTGTTAGCCAGGATGGTCTCGATCTCCTGACCTCATGATCCGCCCACCTCGGCCTCCCAAAGTGCTGGAATTACAGGCGTGAGCCATCGCGCACGGCCTATAATGGAAATATTTTGAAACTTGATAATAGAGGTGGTGGTTGTACAACGCTGTGAGTGTACTAACAGCTACTGAATTGTACACTTTAATACAGTTTTTCTTTTTAAATTTTTTTCTTCTTTTTACATATATTTTGTTTATTGGCCTCCAGCTTTGCATAATGTGGTATATTTTACGTTTTGTAAATTTTACCTCAATACAAATAAATATATACATTTTCAAAACATTTTTAAATGTGTGTGATATACTGATGAATAGAGCTCAGGCCCTTGAGCCCAGCAATCTGTTTCCAGTCCCAACTCAGCCATGCACCAGCTTTGTGTGTGTGTGTGTGACGGAGTTTCTCTCTTGTTGCCGGGGCTGGAGTGCAATGCAGCAATCTTGGCTCACTACAACCTCCGCCTCCCGGGTTCAAGCAATTCTCCTGCCTCAGCCTCCCGAGTAGCTGGGATTGCAGGCATGCGCCACCACACCCGGCTAATTTTGTATTTTTAGTACAGATGGGGTTTCTCCATGTTGGTCAGGCTGGTCTCGAACTGCCAACATCAGGTGATCTGTTTGCCTTGGCCTCCCAAAGCTCTGGGATTACAGGCGTGAGCCACAGTACCCAGCCCACGTGCCAGCTTTATAACCTTGAACGTGTTCCTTAACCACCCAAAGGCTCGGTTTCCTCACCTGAAAATGGAAGAATATGTAGTTCCTTTTCTTTTGGTATTGTTTAGTTTTGTTTGAGACAAGGATCTCATGCCGTTACCCAGGCTGGAGTTCAGTCGTGCAATCATAGCTCACTGCAACCTTGAACTCCTGGGCTCAAGCAATCCTCCCACCTCAGCCTCCAGAGTAGCTGAGACTACAAGCACACGCCCCCAGGCCTGGTTAATTTTTAAATTTTTGGTAGAGATGAGGTCTCACTATGATTTCCAGGCTGGTCTCAAACTCCTGGGCTCAAGCAATCCTCCCGCTTCTGCCTCCCAAAGCTCTGGGATTACATATAGTTCCTTTCCATGAGTTTGTTGTGAAAATTAAACAACACATTTATCCCAATTAATATAGCATCATGCTCAGAGTGAGGGCTGAATATATTGTAGCAAAGTTTTTGTCTTGTTTTGTTATTTGGAATCAATGGAGCAAAAGCAAACACACACACACACACACACACACACACAGGCACACACACAGCCTTTGAAGTGAGAGACATGCGCTTGAATTTTGCCTCTGCCACCTACAGCCTGAACCACACTGGGTAAAGCTGTTTGGACTCTCGAATCCTCAGTTTCCCAGCTCCTCAAGTACAGGATCACATCTGACCTTCCTCATTAACACTGAATCACTTCAATTTAAGCAACGCCTGCATATATGAGTGCTTACTAAAATATTATCTGTTGAGGCTGGCGTGGTGGCTCACTCCTGTAATCCCAACACTTTGGGAGGCCCAGGCAGGTGGATCACTTGAGGCCAGGAGTTCAAGACCAGCCTGGCCAACATGGTGAAACCCTGTCTCTACTAAAAATACAAAAATTAACCGGGCATGGTGGTGCACACCTGTAATCCCAGCTACTCAGGAGGCTGAGGCAGGAGAATTGCTTGAACTCAGGAGGCAGAGGTTGCAGTAAGCTGAGAGTGCGCCATTACACTCCATCCTGGGCAACAGAGCGAGACTCCATCTCAAAATTAAAAAAAAAAAAATTGTTGAAATGATAAAATAGAATCTTAACTTTTCCAGTTATTTTATAGGCTGTGATAATCAAACATGTGACAACATTAGGCACCCTGGTAGAGGCACGATTTGCCAGGCGGCTGTCACATCCCCTGCCTCCCACAATACGACGAGATGGCAAGGCACTTTACCTCTGCATTATACTCCCCAAAACCTGCAATTCCAAACAATCATGAGAAAACATCAGACAAACCCAGATTGGCAGACATTCTACAAAACACCAACGAGTACTTCTCAACACTGTCCACGGCATGAAAAACAAGGAAAATCTAAGAAATGGTCACAGACCAGAGAAGACTACAGAGGCATGATGACTGAATGCAAGGTAGGATCCTGGGACAGAAAAACAATCCCACCATTAATGGGAAAACTAGGGAATTCTAAATAAAGTAATATACCAGTGTTAATTTCTTAGTGTTGACAGATGCATTGTGCTTATGTAACATGGTAGCACTAGGGCCAGCTGGGCGCAGGGTTGGAACTTAGGTTGGAATTCGGGAACTCTCTGCAATCTCTTTACAACTGTTCTGTGAATATAAAATTATTCCAGGCTGGGCGCGGTGGCTTATGCCTGTAATCCCAGCACTTTGGGAGGCCAAGGGCAGGAGGATCACTTGAGGTCAGCAATTCGAGACAAGCCCGGCCAACATGGTGAAACCCCGTCTCTACTAAAAGTGCAAAACTTAGCCAGATGTGGTGGTGTCTGTAGTCCCATCTACTTGGGAGGCTGAGGCATGAGAATCGCTTGAACCCAGGAGGCGGAGGTTGCAGTGAGCCAAGATCAAGCCACTGCACTCTAGCCTGGGTGACAGGGCAAGACTAAAATTAAAAAATAATAATAATAATTCAAAATAAAAAAGTTTTTTTAAAAAAGTGTGTATATAGGCTGTGCGCAGTGGCTCACGCCTATAATCCCAGCACTTTGGGAGGCCAAGGCAGGAGGATCACAAAGTCAGGAGTTCGAGACCAGCCTGGCCAACATGGTGAAACCCCGTCTCTACTAAAAATACAAAAATTAGCCAGGCATAGTGGCGGGCGCCTGTAATCCTAGCTACTTGGGAGGCTGAGGCAGGAGAATTGCTTGAACCCAAGAGGCAGAGGTTGCAGTGAGCCAAGATCGTGCCACTGCACTCCAGCCAGGGCGACAGACTCCATCTCGGGAGGATGGGGGCGGTGTTGGGGGAAAGTGTGTGTATAAAAACGTTTTGTGAGCTATAAAATGCAGCTGAGGTGACCTTCCTGTGGCCTCCTGGTCCTCTAATGACCTCTGGCCTGTTGCCACCTCTGCAGCCTGCCAATCCAATTTGCCTAAAGCTAATTCACTGAATAATCAAATATCAAATGATCATTTCACTGACTTTTCCAATTGTGTTTTTAACACCTTTCACAGCTTTTTTAAAAGCAAGAATATTTTAACAGCTTTAACAGAAAAGTACAATTTTGATTGCTGATTATGAAATGCAATTGTCTGAATAGTACCTAACCAAAGCTGATATGCTTTCTGAGAAGCTGCTGGAAGAATCCTGAACATGCCAGACAGTTGGCAAAATTGAAATCAATACAAACTAAAACATTCCCTTATGAAGTGTTACTTTTTCCAACCAAAATTCCAACTTTTTTTTATTTTATTTTATTTATTTATTTATTTTTTTTTTTTTTTGAGACGGAGTCTGGCTCTATTGTCCAGGCTGGAGTGCAGTGGCTGGATCTCAGCTCACTGCAAGCCCTGCCTCCCGGGTTTACGCCATTCTCCTGCCTCAGCCTCCCGAGTAGCTGGGACTACAGGCGCCCGCCACCTCGCCCGGCTAATTTTTTTTGTATTTTAGTAGAGACGGGGTTTCACCATGTTAGCCAGGATGGTCTCGATCTCCTGACCTCATGATCCGCCCGTCTCGGCCTCCCACAGTGCTGGGATTACAGGCTTGAGCCACCGCGCCCGGCCCTTTTTTTTATTTTTTTGAGACAGAGTTTCACTCTTGTTGCCCAGGCTGGAGTGCAATGGCCCAGTCTCAGCTCACTGCAACCTCCGCTCCCAGGTTGAAGTGATTCTCCTGCCTCAGCCTCCTGAGCAGATGAGATTATAGGCATCCGCCACCATGCCCGGCTAATTTTTGTATTTTTAGTAAAGACAGGGTTTTACCATGTTGGTCAGCATGGTCTCGAACTCCTGACCTCAAGGCAATGCCTGCCTTGAACTCCCAAAGTGCTGGGATCATAGGCGTGAGCCACTGCACCAAGCCTCCAACATTCTTTATACAGTAGGGTAGGTTTGGCTATTCACGTTCTTTCAAATTTTTTTTTTTTTTTAAACGGAGTCTTGCTCTGTCGCCAGTGGTATGATCTCGGCTCATTGCAATCTCTGCCTCCCGGGTTCAAGCGATTCTCCTGCCTCCACCTCCCAAGTAGTTGGGACTACAGGCACCTGCCACCACACCCAGCTAATTTTTGTATTTTTAGTAGAGACAGGGTTTCACCATGTTATCCAGGATGGTCTCCATCTCTTGACCTTGTGATCCGCCTGCCTCGGCCTCCCAAAGTGCTGAGATTACAGGCGTGAGCCACCACACCCAGCCTTCAAATGCTATTGAATAATGTGTTATATTTCATTTATTAGGCAAATTTTAGTTCATTTTTGTCAATTTCACCAATGGCCTATCAGCCTTGTTTTTGTTTTTCTAAAAATGAACATTTCTAATTAAGTTTAATTTACATAATTTGATTTATTATGCTATTTCTCCAGCTCCTACGACGTACTGGGCAGAATGTCGGGTGCTTGGCAGAGAGTTATGAACCAAACCAAAGTCATCCTTGACCTCCACGAATTTGTGGTTTACCAAGGGCTGAGGGCAAATAAACGGGTGCTCACAGCCCCGCAAGTAACAGGAAAGTGGGAGTGCTTCGGGATCAGGCAGGAGAGGAGGCCCTACATGTGCGGGCAGCCACAGCTAAAAAAGAACTGCCAGCTGAGATCTGAAAACTGAAGAGAAGTAACTTTTTTATTGTTATTTTTGACATGGAGTCTCATTTTGTCTGGTATCACTTGAGGTCAGGAGTCTGAAACCAGCCTGGCCAACATGGTGAAACCCCGTCTCTACTAAAAATACAAAAATTAGCCAGGTGTGGTGGCGCACGCCTGTAATCTCAGCTGCTCGGGAAGCTGAGACAGGAGAACCTCTTCAACCTGGGAGGCAGAGGTTGCAGTGAGCCAAGATCACGCCACTGCACTCCAGCCTGGGTGACACAGCGAGACTCAGTCTCAAAAAAAAGAAAAAAAGAAAACCCAAAGCCCATCATTGTTTGAACCCACAAGATTCAAGTCTACTTTCAACAAGGAGGGGACCAGCCACCCTAAAATAAGATTTTTAGAGCATTTCTAATATTGTGGGATTCACATTATTGCAAATTGGGTACATACTGTGGAACTCTAACAAGCCTCTAATTCACAACTTCAGATTTGCACAATTCAGATTTGCAGAAAATAAGACCTCACCGTGTCAGCTAAAGTCCAAACAGACTGAATGCTACTTCTCAAGGTCTTTCAGCTTCTCAACTCCAGGTGTCTTCTGTATTGTAGATGAAATGAGGTCATTGCGCTGGTTACAACTTATGACTATTTGCTTTATATTAAGAATCAACAAAAATCAGGGCCGGGCACGGTGGCTCAAGCCTATAATCCCAGCACTTTGGGAGGCCGAGACGGGCAGATCACGAGGTCAGGAGATCGAGACCATCTTGGCTAACACGGTGAAACCCCGTCTTTACTAAAAAAAATACAAAAAACTAGCCGGGCGTGATGGCGGGCGCCTGTAGTCCCAGCTACTCGGGAGGCTGAGGCAGGAGAATGGCGTAAACCCGGGAGGCGGAGCTTGCAGTAAGCTGAGATCCGGCCACTGCACTCCAGCCTGGGCAACAGAGCCAGACTCCGTCTCAAAAAAAAAAAAAAAAAAAGAATCAACAAAAATCAGTAAGAGTCACTAGAGTGTTTCACTCTTTTTTTTTTTTTTGAGACGGAGTTTCACTCTTGTTGCCCAGGCTGGAATGCAATGGTGCGATCTCGGCTCACTGCAGCCTCTGCCTCCCAGGTTTATGTAATTCTCCTGCCTCCGTCTCCGGAATAGCTGGGATTACAGGCGCCCATCATCACCCCTGGCTAATTTTTGTATTTTTAGTAGAGATGGGGTTTCGCCATGTTGGTCAGGCTGGTCTCAAACTCCTGACCTCAAGTGATCTGCCCACCGTGGCCTCCCAAAGTGCTGGGATTCCAGGCGTGAGTCACCGCACCTGACCAAGGTTTCACTTTTCAATGCGCGCTGCACTCACCTGATCACCTTCAACTCTAACTGATAGTATCAAGGACAAACCAATAAAAGTTCAACCAAAAGTTTGTCTTGCATTTGATTTTAAATATTGCATGTCCACTTCCGGTCAATGAAATGGTAGATCTTGTCATTCTGCGACTTTGCACTCTTCATTGTCTTCTTTTTGTTTTTTTTTTTTTCCAGACAGGGTCTCACTCTGTTGTCCAAGCTGGAGTGTGGTGGCACAATCATGACTCACTGCAGCCTTGGCCTCCTGGGCTCAAGCGATCCTCCTGCCTCAGCCTCCAGAGTATCTGGGACTACAGGCACATGCCACCACCCCTGGCTAACTTTGTTGGTATTTTTTGTAGAGACAGGGTCTCACTGTGTTGCTTAGGCTGGTCTCAAACTCATGGGCTCAAGCAATCCTCCCACTTCGGCCCCACAAAGTGCTGAGGTTACCGGCATGAGTCATCATGCCTGGCCTCTTCAGTGTCTTTTTATTGACCACAAGATAGTGCCCAAACTTCCCTAACCAGCTCACCACCACCTCTTCAGCCTCTTCATACCCTTTCCTGGCAGAAAACTCCCTACTCAACGGCATCCCCCTCCTGATGATCCCCGGAACATGCCTTGTTGCCTTTAACCTCCTCCCAAAAGGGAAGTTGAGAGGAAACAGCAGGTGCAAACCCTCCCAGATCCTTGTGCAAGCCTGTGATTGGGCAGTTCTTCTTCCAGGAAGCCCTCCCAACCCTCCTCCTGGGGGTCAGGGGCACTGACAGATGAAGCGTTCCAGAAATGGCAATCAAGTTCAACGAGGTGGGAGGAGCAGCTCCGGTCAACCCCATTGGTTTCTCTGCTGTATAAATATTCAGCCTCATTTGGAGTTAACATCAATGATGAAATGACCCCCAGGTCAGACACCGTGATGGAAAACACAGCTGTGCTAAGTCCAGTCACTTAAATCCTCTGCTAAACCTCCCCACAACTCCCCATCACACTTAGAGCAAAAGCTAAAAATTGGGCCGGGTATGGTGGCTCACGCCTGTAATCTCAGCACTTTGGGGGGCCAAGGTGGGCAGATCACCTGAGGTCAGGGGTTCAAGACCACCTGGTCAACATGGTGAAACCTCATTTCTACTGAAAATTACAAAAATTAGCCCAGCATGGCGGCACATGCTTGTAGTCCCAGCTACTTGGGAGGCTGAGGTGGAAGAATCGCTTGAAACTAGGAGGCAAAGGTTGCAATGAGCTGAGATCGCACCATTGCACTCCAGCCTAGGTGACAAGAGAAAAATTCCGTCTCTAAAATAAAATAAAATAAAAACTGGGCTGGGTGTGGTGGCTCACGCCTGTAATCTAAGCACTTAGGGAGGCCGAGGTGGGCAAATCATCTGATGTCAGGAGTTCAAGACCACCTGGTCAACATGGCAAAACCCCATTTCTATTAAAAATTACGAAAATTAGCCGGGCCTGGTGATGCATGCCTATTTATATTAAGAATCAGCAAAAATCAGTAAGAGTCACTAGAGGGTTTCACCTCTAGTCTTGGCTTCTTGGGAGGCTGAGGCCAGAGAATCACTTGAACCTGGGCGGCAGGGGGAGCGGCAGAGGTTGCAATGAGCTGAGATCATGCCACTGTACTCCAGCCTGGGTGACAGAGTAATACTCTGTTTCAAAAAAAAAAAAAAAAAAAAGGAGGCGTATTGTGAGTCGTAACCTCAATTTGTTCATACTTCATTCTGCTACTTTTTCCTTTTTTAAATTGAAATATAATACAGCCAGGTATGGCGGCTCATGCCTGTAATCCCAGTACTGTGGGAGGCTGAGGCAGGAGGATTGTTTGAGGCTAGAAGTTCAAGACTAGCCTGGTCAACAGATCATCTTTACTAAAAAAAAATTTTTTAAAGATTTTTAAAAATTAGGCATGGTGGTGCATGCCTGTAGTCTAAGCTACTGAGGAGGCTGAGGCAGGAGGATCACTTGAGCTCAGGAGTTGGAGGCTGCAGTGAGCTATGATCACACCACTGCACCCCAGCATCCCGGTGACAGAGTGAGGCCCTCTCTGTAAAACAAACAAAAAAATTGAAGTATATATATATACACATATATGTGTATATATATATACAAACACACACACACACACACACAGTGCCCAAATCATAAGTATAGACTTCAATTTATTTTCACATAGACCAGCACCCAGACCATGAAACAAAAGGTCTAGAATCCCAAGCGAGTCTGTACCCACTTTTGTTTGCCCACCACCACCCGCATAGCACACACCATCCTGACTTCCAGCAGCATAGGCTAGTGCTGCTCATTTTGGTCGTTTGCATGAGTGGAGTCAGACAGAACACACTCTTTTGTGTCTGGCGTCTTTTGCTCTGCATTATATTTGCAAAGTTTCTCCATGTTACTTTATGATTGTAGATCATCTGTTCTTGTCACTGTGTACTGACCACTGCAAGGAGATGCCACAATTTACTCATCCATTCCATTCTTGGCAGGCTTTTGCACCTTTGCTATTTTTTACTTTGTTTGTTTGTTTTGTAGACATGAGGTCTCGCTATGTTGCCCGAGCTGTTCTTGAATTCCTGGGCTCAAGTGATCCTCCAACGTTGGCTTCCCAAAGTGCTGGGTTTACAGGCAAGAACCACCGCACCCAACCTATGCTATTTTAAAGTACTGAACTATCAGTATTATTGTTCATGTACTACCATTATTTTTGTACTTAACAAAATCTGTAACCAGAATAATTGGCATCACATGGCACACCCAAGGAGGTATTTGTGGCATTAAAGTTGCATCTGGGCTGGGCACAGCTGCTCACACCTGTAATCCCAGCATTTGGGAGGTCAAGGCGGGAGGCTCACCTGAGGCCAGGAGTTTGAGACTGGCCTGGCCATCATGGCAAAACCCACCTCTACTAAAAATACAAAAATTAGCCAGGTGTGGTGGCACACACCTGTAGTCCTAGCTACTCGGTAGGCTGAGGCACGAGAATCAATTGAACTTGGGAGGCAGAGGTTGCAGTGAGCTGAGATTGTGCCACTGCACTCCAGCCTGGGAGACAAAGTGAGACTCTGTCTCGAAACAAAACAAAAAACAAAACAAATAAAGTTGCATCTGAATAGAAGTTCCAGAAGCCTTGTGATCTCTGTCATCCTGAGTTTCATTCCCATTTGAGGCAAATGGTGAGTTGGATCAATTTTCCTTGCTAGTCATCTTTAAGTTCCACAAGCCACACTAAGCCTGGTCCATTTCCAGAAGTGTGTTTTTTTTTTTGTTTTTTTGTTTTGTTTTGTTTTGTTTTGTTTTTGAGACGAAGTTTCTCTCTTGTTGCCCAGCCTGGAATGCAATGGCACAATCTCAGCTCATCACAACCTCCGCCTCCCAGATTCAAGTGATTCTCCTGCCTCAGCCAAACGAGTAGCTGGGATTACAGGCATGCGCCACCACCCCCAGCTAATTTTGTATTTTTAGTAGAGACGGGGTTTCTCCATGTTGGTCAGGCTGATCTCGAACTCCCGACCTCAGGTGATCTGCCTGCCTCAGCCTCCCAAAGTGCTGGGATTACAGATGTGAGCCACTGCGTCTGGCCCAGAAGTTCTTGATGGATCTATTTGCAAATGAGGGATAGAGGAAAGAGAAGTGGGGAGACAAGAAAGCAGGAGGAAGGGGTGAGAGAACCAGGAGGAGAGGGGAACGGCTCCAGGCTCAACCCCACCCCGCCTGGAGCCTCAGCAACTCCTTCCCTTCCTTCAGGACTGGCTTTCTCCCTTTTCCCTCCAGGGCCAAATCCTGTCTCTGAGGACTTGACTCCTCCTTCCCAGGGTAATTTATTTTCCCCTGGGCTTTCTTGCCTTACAATACAAGCCCTGCCCCTGGGGCTCTCAGAGCCCAGCACCTGGGGCAAAGTGGAGAACACAACGGCAGTGAGGGTTCCTTTTTTCTTCTTCTTTTAATTAAATTGGGCTTTTGGGGCCAGGCGTGGTGGCTTACACCTGTAATCTCAGCACTTTGGGAGGCTGAGGCGGGCGGATCACTTAAGGTCAGGAGTTGGAGACCAGCCCGGCCAAGATGATGAAACCCTGTCTCTACTAAAAATACAAAAAGTAGCCAGGCGTGGTGGTGCATGTCTATAATACCAGCTACTTAGGAGGCTGAGGCAGGAGAATCGAACCCCAGGAGGCAGAAGTTGCAGTGAGCCGAGATCACTCCACTGCACTCCAGCCTGGGTGACAGCAGAGCAAGACTCTGTCAAAAACAAAAAAGGAAGGAAGGAAGGAAGGAAGGAAGGAAAGAAGGAAGGAAGGAAGGAAGGAAGGAAGGAAGGAAGGAAGGAAGGAAGGAAGGAAGGAAGGAAGGAAGGAAGGAAGGAAGGAAGGAAGGAAGGAGGGAGGGAGGGAGGGAGGGACGGAGGGAGGGAGGGAGGGAGGGAGGGAGGGAGGGAGGGAGGGAAGGAAGGAAGGAAGGAAGGAAGGAAGGAAGGAAGGAAGGAAGGAGAAAAGAAAGGAAAGGAAAAGAAAAGAAAAGAAAAGAAAAGAAAAGAAAACCCTGGGCTTTTGGCATCACTGGAAATAAAAATCCAGATAATAGTGGCGTCATTTTGCTCTGCTGTTACAATCACTAAGCACAAGGACTACACTAGGTAATGAACATAGCTCGAGGAACTTTGAATTATAAAAAATGTAAAGTTTATTAAAAGCATTACTAATAGAGTATCATATTTTCTGCAGCATTTGAAATAACACAGATGTTCCATCTTTGAAAAGTTGCTCCAACTATCAAAGTTGAATTTCAAAGCTGCTAGAACAAGGAACTGGCAAACTTGTTAACACCCATTCCACCTGGAGGTGACACTTTATAGCACTAAGTAAAATGCCCCATCATTGGTCAGTTAGTTCCATTGAGAAAAATAGCCTTGAATAATTCAGGTGTTCAATTATTGATGGTCTTCAAGAATGCACTTCTCCCCTACGATTTGGTGGAAGTGTGTTGTGCTCATTGCATTCTTCATAACTAGAGACTGGTTTGGTTTCCAATGCAACCAAATCCTCATTACCGCTTTAGCTAAATTCACACAAATAACCATTTTGCAAAACTCGGGTAATGTAGCAAGACCCCATCTCTACAAAAAAAAAAAAAAAAAAAAAAACCACACAAAAATTAGGCCGGGTGCAGTGGCTCACAGCTGTAATTCCAGCACTTCGGGAGGCCGAGGCAGCAGATCATTTGAGGTCAGGAGTTCGAGACCAGCCTAGCCAACACGGCAAAAACCTGTCTCTACTAAAAATATATAAATTAGTTGGGTGTGGTGGCATGTACCTGTAATCCCAGATACTCAGGAGGCTGAGGTGGGAGGATCACTTGAACTGAGGAGGCAAAGACTGCAATCAGCCGAGATCACACCACTGTGCTCCAGCCTGGGTGACAAAGTGAATTCTGTCTCAAAAAAAAAAAAAAAAAAAAAAAACCATTAGCCAGGTATGGTGGCATATACCTGTAGTTCCAGCTACTGGAGAGGCAGAGGTGGGAGAATCCCTTAAACCCAGGTCAAGCCATGATCGTACCACTGTACTCCAGTCTGGGAGACAGAGTGAGACTCTGTCTCAAAACAAACAAACAAACAAAAAGTTATTATTATTTTTTCCATTGAGATGGTCTTGCTCTGCTGCCCAGACTGCATGGAGTGCAGTGGTACAATCATAGCTCACTGAAGCCTCCACCTCCTGGGCTCAAGTGATCCTCCCACCTCAGCCTCCTGAGTAGCTGGAACTACAGGTTTGCACCACCAGGCCCAGATAATTTTGTTATTTTATTTTATGTGCAGACAGAGGTCTCACTCTGTTGCCCAGGCTGGTCTTGAGCTCCTGGCCTCAAGCAATCCTCTCATCTCGGCCTTCCAAAGTGCTGGGACTACAGGCATGCACCACCATGGCCGGCTAATTTTTGTATTTGTTGTACAGATAAGGTCTCTCCATGTTCCCCAGGCTGGTCTAAAACTCCTGGGCTCAAGCGATTCACCCTCCTCGGCCTGCCAAAGTGCTGGGATTACTGGGATTACAGGTGAGTACCCCACACCTGGCTAATTTTTGGATTTTCAGTAGAGACGGGGTTTCACCATGTTGGCCAGGCTGGTCTCCCGACCTCAGATGATCTGCCCACCTCGGCCTCCCAAAAAGCTGGAATTACAGGAGTGAGCCACCGAGCCCAGCCAGATTTTCTTTATATTAACATGTAGTGGGATTATTGCTGTTCTTGAATTTGTAAATTATTTAATTGTTTTCCTTATCTAATAAGGTAAATATCAATAGCTATAACCTATATAAATAAAAACTTTTGAGGATCCTGAAAGCTTTTTAAGAGTGTAAGGGATTCTGAAACCAAAAATTTGGAGAATGGTCATTTTATGTTAACTTTTCCTACAATGAATGTTAATGGATTGGCATGAACCAAAGAATGTCTTTTCTGTGACTGATGAATGTCTCAGTTTCTCAAATGCACATAATGCCCTTTCCCCAAGGATCTGTAATCTTTGATGATCTGATTATGATACTCTGCCCTCCAGCCTCCTGTACTTCCTCCACCATCACTCACTCCCATCAAAAACAAAAACAAAAACCATTCAAATACTTCAGCTCTCTTGATCCCATCCACCTTTTATTCTTCTAAAATACTCGCCACACCCAACCATCATTCTTTCTCTAAAACTCCTTTGAGGGCCAGGTGCAGTGGCTCACGTCTGTAATCCCCGTACTTTGGGAGGCCGAGGTGGGTGGATCACCTGAGGACCAGAGTTCCAGACCGGCCTAGCCAATATGGAGAAACCCCGTCTCTACTAAAAATACAAAATTAGCCAGGCGTGGTGGCACACGCCTGTAATCCCAGTTACTAGGGAGGCTGAGGCAGGAGAATCACTTGAACCCTTTTTTTTTAAGAAGGAGTTGCTCTGTCGCCCAGGCTGGAGTGCAATGGCACGATCTCACTACAACCTCCGCCTCCTGGGTTCAAACAATTCTCCCGCCTCAGCCTCCTGAGTAGCTGGGATTACAGGCGTCCGCCACCACGCCCAGCTAATTTTTTGTATTTTTAGTAGAGACAGGGTTTCACCATGTTCGCCAGGCTAGTCTTGATCTCCTGACCTCAAGTGATCCGCCCACCTCAGCCTCCCAAAGTGCTGGAATTACAGGCGTGAGCCACCACACCCCACCAATTTTGAATTTAAGTTATAGGAGAAACTGTGTAGAAAAAAATGGCTTGAATGCACAAAAGCAATATCCATGATTTTTCTGGTTTCTGTTTATCTCCAGTAATTAAGTACTAAGGAATTAGGATATTTAGCTCCACTCTGGCCCTCCAGAGTATTTCCCTACAGTATCCAGAGTAATCCTAAAACAGAAATCTGATCCCACCATCTGCCCAGATACATTCAAAGGCTGCCACTGTACTTAAACCAACCCCCCAGAAACAAAACAAAAAGCCCAAATCCCTACCGAGATTTAATGTGGCATTCTCCAAATTTCTCCAAACTTATCCAGGTCAGCCCTTCAGCAGGGACATTTTGCACACCCAAGGACATTGGGGTTGCCTGATGACATTTTTAGTTGTCACCACTGGGGAGGGGCTGCTACTGGCATCTACTGGGTAGAGGCCAGAGATGCGGCTAAACATCCTGTGGTGTCCAGGACAGTTCCCTGCACCCAACACAAAGAATTATCTGGTCCCAAAATGTTAATAATACCAAGGTTAAGACCTCTGCTCTGTAGCCACGCTGGTCTCCATTCAGGTCTTCAAATCCATGCAGCTCTTTCTGACCTGAGTCAAGCCCTGTGCTTTCTTTTTTTTTTTTTTTTTTTTTTTTTTTTTTTTTTTTTTGAGGCGGAGTCTCGCTCTGTCGCCCAGGCTGGAGTGCAGTGGCGCGATCTCGGCTCACTGCAAGCTCCGCCTCCCGGGTTCCCGCCATTCTCCTGCCTCAGCCTCCCGAGTAGCTGGGACTACAGGCGCCGCCACCACGCCTGGCTAATTTTTTTGTATTTTTAGTGGAGACGGGGTTTCATTGTGTTAGCCAGGATGGTCTCGATCTCCTGACCTCGTGATCCGCCGGTCTCGGCCTCCCAAAGTGCTGGGATTACAGGCTTGAGCCACCGCGCCCGGCCGCCCTGTGCTTTCTTAAAGGGTGCCCTAGGCTGGGCGCAGTGGCTCGCACCTGTAATCTCAGCACTTTGGGAGGCCAAGGCAGAAGGATCACTTGAGCCCAGGAGGTCGAGGCTGCAGTGAGCCATGACCTCCCCAGCCTAGGTGACAGAATAAGACACTGTCTCAAAAATAAAAAAAAGGACAATTGCTTGAACCCGCGAAGTGGAGGCTGCAGTGAGCCGAGATAGCAACACTGTACTCCAGCCTGGGCAACAGAGTGAGACACCGTCTCAAAAATAAACAACAACAACAACAACAAAAACAAATAATGAATGGAAAAACAAACAAAAAGGTTTTTTTTGTTTTTTTTTTTTTTGAGACGGAGTCTCGCTCTGTCGCCCAGGCTGGAGTGCAGTGGCGTGATCTCCGCTCACTGCAAGCTCCGCCTCCCGGGTTTACGCCATTCTCCTGCCTCAGCCTCCTGAGTAGCTGGGACTACAGGCGCCCGCCACCGCGCCCGGCTAATTTTTTGTATTTTTAGTAGAGACGGGGTTTCACCGTGGTCTCGATCTCCTGACCTTGTGATCCGCCCGCCTCGGCCTCCCAAAGTGCTGGGATTACAGGCGTGAGCCACCGCGCCCGGCCTTTTTTTTTTTCTTTTTTGAGATGGAGTCTCACTCTGTCGCCCAGGCTGGAGTGCAGTGGCGCGATCTCGGCTCACTGCAAGCTCTGCCTCCCGGGTTCACGCCATTCTCCTGCCTCAGCCTCCCGCGTAGCTGGGACTAAAAATTTTTTTGTATTTTTAGTAGAGACGGGGTTTCACCGTAGTCTCGATCTCCTGACCTCGTGATCGTCCCTCCTCAGGGTCCCAAAGTGCTGGGATTACAGGCGTGAGTCACCGCGCCCGGCCAAGATCCTTTACTAAGGCATTAATTACATGGCCACCTCCTTTCATCCTCTAGGACCTGTTAGGACCTGTCCTGACCACCCAGCTCTCATGGGTTCTCCTAATTATTCTTAGTCTCCTGCTGATTTCCTCCCCAGCCACTACAGCAGGGCCGTAACTGGTCTGTTGAACTCCCCTCCCCTCCCCACCCCTCCCACTTTTCTTTTCTTTTGAGAGTCTTGCTGTGTCACCCAGGCTGGAGTGCAGTGGCACTCTGCAACCTCCTCCCACCAGGTTCAAGCAATTCTTGTGTCTCAGCCTCCCAAGTAGCTGGGATTACAGGTGCCCACCACAACACCCGACTAATTTTTGTAGTTTTAGTAGAGACAGGGTTTTGCCATGTTGGCCAGGCTGGTTTGGAACTCCTGACCTCAAGTGATCCACCCGCCAGGGTCTCCCAAAGTGCTGGGATTACAGGCATGAGCCACCGCACCCAGCCATGATGACCTGTTTTCAATATATCTTCCACCCCCAGCAACCCCACAAAGACAGCCCCAGAAGGGTAGGAAACGCTACCTGGTTCATGAGACACATGTCCCTGGCACCCAACCAGTACTAGCCTCGAGTGCCTGGTACTTAGTGAAAGCTCAATAAGGATGTACTGAGAAATAAAAGCAGGTGGAGAAAAGACCACCAACTTCAACCTCTCCAAAGTAGTTTCCTTCGAGTCATTTGATGTTCAGCAGAAAACCGTGTTCTTTTTTAAACCAGAATTTTTTCAGCATTTGACTTTTCCTGACTGTGTGTGTGTGTGTGTCTGTGTGTGTGTGTCTGTGTGTGTGTCTGTCTGTGTGTCTGTGTGTGTGTGTATGTGTCTGTGTGTGTGTCTGTGTGTGTGGTGTGTGTGTGTGTGTGTGGTGTGTGTGTGTGTGTGTGGTGTGTGTGGTGTGTGTGTGTGTGTGTGTGTGCTGTTTCATTCTCCAGGAAAACAATGAAACAGTGCTAAAATCAGCCTGTGCTAGTGTGGACTGTAAACTGTTTTTTATATAAGAAAGGGAGATATAAATAGACCTGCAAATATGCCTGTATTTTCAAAAAGAAATAATGGAAAGATAAATCAAAAACTAATTTTTAGGCTAGGCGCAGTGGCTCACGCCTGTAATCCTAGCACTTTGGGAGGCTGAGGCAGGTGGATCACCTAAGCTCAGGAGTTCAAGACCAGCCTGACCCATATGGTAAAACCCTGTCTCTACTAAAAACACAAAACTTAGCCGGGCTTGGTGGCATGTGCCTACAATCCCAGATACTCGGGAGGCTGAGGCGGGAGAATTGCTTGAGCCCGGGAAGGGGAAGTTGCAGTAAGCCGAGATCGTGCTACTGCACTCCAGCCTGGGCTACAGAGCAAGACTCGTTCTCAGAAAAAAAAAAAAAAAGATAATTTTAAAAAATGATTACTTTAGGCTGGGTGCGGTAGCTCACGCCTGTAATCCCAGCACTTTGGGAGGCCGAGGGATCATGAGGTCAAGAGACGGAGACCATCCTATCAAACACAGTGAAACCCCGTCTCTACTAAAAATACAAAAAATTAGCTGGGCGTGGTGGCGGGCGCCTGTAGTCCCAGCTACTCGGAGGCTGAGGCAGGAGAATGGCGCGAACCCGGGAGGCGGAGCTTGCAGTGAGCCGAGATCGCGCCACTGCACTCCAGCCTGGGCAGCAGAGCGAGACTCCGTCTCAAAAAAAAAAAAAAGAAAAGAAAAAAAAAGGTTGCAAAAGAACAGGGTGAAAGGATGAAAAGCTAGATCTCTCTGAATATACCTGGTTTTCTAATTTTGACTTTGAAACTATGTAAATGTTTTGCATAACAAAACATGAAAAAGAGCACAGCAGTGTCTAAAGATGGAAAATGATGATTCTGCGTGTGAAGGGGTTGGCATAGCCACACACAGTTTCAACAGGCTCGGTGATGCCCACTCGGTATTCCTTGAGTGGAATCTGCCCAGTAGAGACCAGTGTCCACTGGAGGGCTTGACTGCTGGGCCCCACTTGCCGAGTTCCTGATGGAGCATGTCTAGGGCAAACCTAGTAGTTTGCATTTCCAACAATTTCTCAATGATTTTGCCAGTCAGGGACAACTTGAAAACTATAGGCAAACAGAACTATAAAAAGAAATCTGAGGCCAGGTACGGTGGCTCACGCCTGTAATTTCAGCACTTTGGGAGGCCAAGGCAGGTGGATCACAAGTTCAAGAGATCGAGACGATCCTGGCTAACACAGTGAAACCCCATCTCTACTAAAAATACAAAAAATTATCCAGGTGTGGTGGCAGGCACCTGTAGTTCCAGTTACTCAGGAGGCTGAAGCAGGAGAATGGTGTGAACCCGGGAGGTGGAGCTTGTCACTGCACTCCAGCCTGGGAGACAGTGAGACTGTCTCAAAAAAAAATCTGAAAAGTTCACTGGGCAGTGATATGAGTAATAACATTGACATTGTTATATACAGGTTAAAGCCAGGTAACCCAGCTTTTCAGAAAATCAAAAAACAAAGAAAACTCTAAAACAAAATGGCAGTATAATTCACGGAGGTTTCCTTTTTGATCATATTTCCTTTTTTTTTTGAGACAGAGTCTTGCTCTGTCGCCCAGGCTGGAGCGCAGTGGCCGGATCTCGGCTCACTGCAAGCTCCGCCTCCCGGGTTTACGCCATTCTCCTGCCTCAGCCTCCCGAGTAGCTGGGACTACAGGCGCCCGCCACCTCGCCCGGCTAGTTTTTGTATTTTTTAGTAGAGACGGGGTTTCACTGTGTTAGCCAGGATGGTCTCGATCTCCTGACCTCGTGATCCGCCCGTCTCGGCCTCCCGAAGTGCTGGGATTACAGGCTTGAGCCACCGCGCCCGGCCCATATTTCTTTTCCCTACATTAAAAAGGCCAGGAGCACAACCACCCAGGTAGGACTAAGCACCCCTTGCACCCACATCACTCCGACTACCGCTTCCCATAAAAAGAATCCGGGATCCTCGGATAAACGACAGTTCCCAGGTGTGGGTCAGTACAGGTGGGATTTGGAACATCTTGGGTTTTGTTTTGGGGGTTTTTCTTGTCTGTTTTTAGAGACCGAGTCTCGCTCTGTCGCTCAGGCTGGAGTGCAGTGGTGCAGTCTCGGCTCACTGCAACCTCTGCCTCCTGGGTTCAAGCAACTGTCCTGTCTCAGCCTCCCTAGTAGCTGGGATTACAGGCGCCAGCCACCACACCCGGTTAATTTTTGTATTTTAGTAGAGATGGGGTTTCACCATGTTGGCCAGGCTGGTCTGAAACACATGACCTCAGGTGATCGGCCCACCTCAGCCTCCCAAAGAGCTGGGATTACAGATAACAAAAAGTTAAGCAGCCTTCAGGCTGTTGTCCTGCAAACATTGGGCCAAGTTAAAACTCCCACTGATCAAAAATGAGAGACTCGAGGAATCAAAATGATGACCACATGCTCTCAACGTATCCAGTGTATAAAGACTTGTGAGCTTGGGCAGGTGCGGTGGCTCACGCCTGTAATCCCAGCGCTTTGGGAGGCTGAAGTGGGCAGACCACTTGAGGTCAGGAGTTCAAGGCCCGCCTGACCAACATGGCAAAACCCGTCTCTACTAAAAATACAAAAATTAGCGGGGTGTGGTGGCGCATGGCTGTAATCCCAGCTACTTTGGAAGCTGAGGCAGAATCTCTTTAATCCAGGAGGCAGAGGTGGCAGCAAGGTGAGATCGTGCCAGTGCACTCCAGCCTGGGCAACAAAGACCCTACCTCCAAAAAAAAAAGTGTGTTTATTTTTGAGACGGAGTCTCGCTCTTGTCGCCCAGGCTGGAGTGCACTGGCGCAATTTCAGCTCACTGCAACCTTTGCCTCCCAGGTTCAAGCAATTTCTCATGCTTTAGCCTCTTAACTAGGACCACAGGTGTTTACCACCACACCCAGCTAATTTTTGTATTTTTAGTAGAGATGAGGTTTCACCATGTTGGCCAGGCTGGTCTCAAACTCTTGGTTTCAAGCGATCCACCTGCCTTGGCCTTCCGAAGTGCTGGGATTACAGGCTAAGTCACATGCTGCCTTAAGATTGTGTTTATAAGCCAGGCATGATGGCTTGATACTCGGGAGGCTGAGAGCTGCAGGATCAGTTGAGCCCAGGGGTTCAAGGCTACAGTGAGCCGTGATTGCACCACTGCACTCCAGCCTGGGTGAAAGAGTGAGAGCACATCTCAAAAAAAAAAAAAGAAAGAAAGAAAAAAGAAAGAAAGAAGACTAAAAAGTTAAATAAAACAAAATGAGAAACCAGAAACACAATAAACACTAAAACTCAAGGTTGCAAAACACCAAATCTATATTTACACTTCCACATATAATAACATAACTTTAAGCTGAAATATATCATAAATAAAACAAGTAATGTCTACTGTTTGACAACTTAAGTATCAACAATTAAAATAAATCAAACTGGAATGAAATAAATACATAAACAAAATCCAACGAATTGTACCTCTATTATATGTACTGTTGTCTCAAAGAAAAAAACAAACATATAAAACCAGTAGTATACCAATAGTTAATACTGATGGACACAAAAACATATTTTGAAGTACAAAGGGCTGTAGGAAAATAATTGGTATTTTCATACATTCAGAAATGTGGTTAAAAAGAGAAATCTGAAAGCCCAAAAAATTCCAGCATAACACAAATTGACTTGTTTTCAAATAGATTTGGTGATTCTTTTTTTTAAATACAGGTTTAAATTCCAGCCCTCTATTATCACATACCCCCTTTTAAGATTTATGGTTCTAGTTCAAGCTCTCTGTAACACTCATTGGATTAGGCAAAGATTGAGTCAATCATCTTGCAAATGTGTTAATCTTCAAAAATAGGCTATAAAAGTGCAAAACTATGAAAACAAAAATCTAGATTATGTACATATGGCTCAGCTTGTGAACAGGAAAAAAGGTCAATAGTGTACACTTTCCTGATACAAAGCACTTCATTGCAATGCCAGCAGACTGATCTCAAATTACTTCTCCCTTGTAACACAGGAGCTAAGACTTCTATCAAGGAGGACATCTTACGTTGCATAATTTAAAAAGAAAAAAAAAAATCTTCTAGGACTTTACCCTTGCTCTATGGAGAACAGCGAGGCCAGAAAAATGAACAGTGCAAATTTATTTTTGAAAAATTTCTTAATAAAATATTTTGTGGTCACTACGCCCATGTACTAATAAACTCAGCCATGGACAGCACATTAAAGAACAAAAGTTTAAAATATCTAGGAAGCCAGCTGGTGGCCATCTTCTCTAAAACCCAAATTGCATGTGCACTGAGAAAAATGCTACTGCTTCACAACAACCAAAAATGGGAAGATAACTGAGGTCTAGAAACAGATTTCCTCTTTCTAGACTCCCAGGAGGCTCGGCCAGCAGTTCCTTATTCAGAATCAATGTGTCTATAATCAACTCTAGTATGTCCACAGTTCACCCAAATGCCAGATACATTAAGACTACCAAATACAAACCTAAAATGTTTCCCCAAAAATTTCCCTTAAAACTGTTCCCCAATATCTGCAATTCACAATGGTATAATTTACCATTTTTGTTTTTATATACTAATTTAGGCCCCCCCCCAATGAATCTTCCAACAAAAGTGATTAATTTGATAGAAACAAATATAAATAACTGCACATACAGTTTCTTATGTTTACACAATGTGTGGCTGTTCTACAGGGAAAACGCTTCTCTGTAGACACACACTCTTAAAAATCCTACGAGCCATCCCAAGCCCCTCAGTCAAGGATTCTGGAGGTTCCAGGACAATCGGAGAGGCGAGGAAGGAGGCGTCTTCCCCAGCTGAGATGCTGAAAGTTGCAATAAAATGCTGCCAACTTCCAAATGGCTGACTCAATATCTGCAGCACGTATCACATAGAGGGTCAATACTTCCATTAACAATTTTAAGACAACAATAGATTTCGGAGGATTCAACATAATACAAAATCATTGGCAGTTTAAAAAAAAAAAAAACATACATTTTAAATGAAAGAGCACAATAGCAGAAACTGCTCCAAGTGATGAGCTGTATTAGAGAAAAGGAATACACACAGTATTTGAACAAGCAGGTTTACAACTTAAGATATTTACAGATTTTTACCTGAGGTGCAAGCATTATATACTTTTCCCCCATCCCACCCCACCCCACCCAAATGATTTCTTTTCAGCAGCGCTCAAGTATGCAAAAATTCCACTTCTTATTTGGTCGATTCTAAAAAAAATATTATTGAGGGACAAAATAGAGATTTCCAGTCCCCATGTATGTAGGTTCCAACTGTTCCAACTAGTTTTTATTGCTATTTGGTACAAAAGTTAACAGAACAACTTTACAAAACTGTAGTGTTCCTTGCAGATTCCTTATATGTTTTATGTACAGTACAATCACAGCTTATTTCAGTAGCTTTCACCATTCGCTTCTCAAAGGATGAAGTAAAATTTAATTTCATGGAGAGTAAGCACTGACATCCACCAAGACCTAAGGAAAAAAAATTTTTTTAATGATTAAGATCAAAAATGAACACAGTTTAGAAAATTATTTCTTTAAAAAAGTATAATAAATAGAAACAAATTGGCATAGAAATGCAATGGGTTCTGTTTGTTTTTGAGATGGAGTCTCGCTCTGTCGCCCAGGCTGGAGTGCAGCGGCACAATCTTGGCTCACTGCAACCTCCACCTCCCAGGTTCAAGCAATTCTCCTGCCTCAGCCTCCAAAGCAGCTGGGACTACAGGCATGCACCACCACACCCAGCTAATTTTTTTGTATTTTTAGTAGAGACAGGTTTCACCATGTTGGCCAGGCTGGTCTTGAACTCCTGACTTCAAGTGATCCGCCCACCTCGGCCTCCCAAAGTGCTGGGATTACAGGCATGAACCACTGCGCCCGACCCTGGGTTCTATTTAAGTTCAACTTTTGCCATGAAAGTATCAGGAGAATAACTAATTAAATAATGCTGCAAACTTTGGAGCTACTTTTAGTAATTTAACTGAGATGACTTAACCAAGAATCAGAATTGAGTAAAAGGCAATTGCCATGCACAAGAAAATCCCAGCTACTCAGGAGGCTGCGGTGGGAGGACTGCTTGAGCCCAGGAGTTTGAGGCTGCAGTGAGCCAAGATCGCACCACCGCACTCCAGACCCTGTCTCAAACAAACAAAACCAGTATGTGAGCTGGTCCTTAGGATCAGAAAGAAGAGGTTGAAAAGCAAAGACAGTGCAGGCAGGCAGTTCTCCAGATGAAGGAAACACAAGCAGAGAATCTCAGAGTCCTAGAGAGACACCAGCTCCAGATAAAGGAGCATGGCCGTTTGCTACTACTTATCAGTTGTAATGGATGTTGCAAGTAACCTGCTACTAAAATCTGCTCCTTATAATTCATAAGTTATTTTTATGTTTTAATATACAGTGGACTGAATCTTAATCCTGTGATGACAAAGCTTTACTCCCTCGTGTTCTTCAGCTATTATCCTAAGTAGGAGAAAAGGCTGCAGAACTGTATAAGGCTCATGTTGCCCAGAGAGAACATCATCTCGGTTCCCATGTGAGTCCCAGTGAAAATATGACAGAAATTCCATCCTGGACCATCCTGGACCACGAGCATCCTTTCATCTTTGTATCCTAGCAGCCAGCAGGCACTCAGTCAAGAGGCTGCTCAATGAATATACAGTGATGGTTTTATGGGACAAGAGTTATCTGAGAAACAACTAAATCTGCCCATGAGCCCCAAGCTGTCCATTTAATCTTATTGTTGAATGAGTCATAGTATAACCTGTACACAGACATCACACCTTCTGCCCAAGCTAATTAACTAAATATAAACTAACAAAACAACACATGTAATTCTGATACTACTACTTGAGCCTTATGGGACGGGAGTGCACTACCATCAGACCGTTAACATGTGAACCGCATGCTCACATATGCTTGCTCCTGTCCCAGTTCTCCTCCAACAGATAAGGACTTGCCAAGTCTTTGAACAAGCTCTTAACCTAGAACATTGGGCACAGAACCTGGATCTTTGCAGACCTAAGACAAAAACCAGGCTCCTGCCTCTCACAGGCAAGAGGGAGGCTTTGAGCAAACTGCATAATCCACGCCTTGGTCTCATCTGAAAAGCATGCACGATACCTCCTAATGCTAGGTCACCAACTTTTTCTGTAAAGGGCCAGATGGTAAATAGTTTCAGCTTTGCAGGCCACATGGTCTGTCACAGCTGCCCGACTGCTGCTGCAGCAAGGAGGTAGCTACAGACCGTATGTTAACAGATGGGCATGGTCATGTTCCAATAAAACTTTATTGATGACGATGGGTGAAAAGCTAGTTTGCTCATCCCTTACCTAAGCCCTCTGCTGCAACAGAATTAAATGAAATCTTGATTATAAAATACTTCATTCAATGCCTAGCACAAAGTAAATGCTCAGTAAATTCCAGTCACCATGACTGTTTTTCCCATTATTTTCACTAATATCCAAAGATCCTGAGGACTCTAATTTTAAACACCTAAAAAAAATCAAAATCAAACTTAAAAACAATTTTTTTACATTATATTAGACAAGTTAACTTTATTTCCAATCAAGTAAACTCAATCCCCACCCCCCTCTTTTTTTAAAGACGGAGTCTTGCTCTGTCACCCAGGATAGACCGCAGTGGCACAATCTGCAATCTGCAACCTCCGCCTCCTGGGTTGTTCGAGTGATTCTCCTGCCTCAGCTTTCTGAGTAGCTGGGACTACAGGCACCCGCCACCACACCGGCTAAATTTGTGTATTTTTAGTACAGACAGGGGTTTCAGCATGTTGGCCAAGCTGGTCTCAAATGCTTGACCTCAGGTGATCTGCCTGCCCTGACCTCCCAAATGGCCACCGCGCTCAGCCAATTCAGTGTTTTTAATTGAAACGTATGCTCACCTTTTTTCCCCCAAATTAGTGAATCAAGTTTTTTTGTCATTTGGTCGATAATGTGCATTCCCAATAAAATTCTCATAGTTTCTCTTTTGTACCATGCTGTTAGATAAGTGTTGATATGACACAGGCCTTTTTCCTGATTGGGAAAAAAAAAAAACTATTTAGAGTTAAGGTCAAACAATTAGGTAAGATGTGTATAGGTTGTTAGAAGTCAATTTTCAAAATTCCTGACACTGATAATGTAATCACAACACATAAGTCACATAGTGGCATGCGCGTTTTTCAGTTACAGCTGAATTGTGTTTATGACACTTGTTAGCACAAATGTGGTTGATGTCACTAAAACTAAAATTGTCTGTCACTAGAAAGAATTAAAAAGCCAGAAAAAAATTATATCACAAAATACTTGAAACCTATATGCATCATGAACCAAACTATGTAAGTGTTGCTTTTTTTTTTTTTTTTTTTAATCATTTAAAAGGGGATTTGTCAGCCTGGGCAACATGGTGAGACCTCTTTTCTACTAAAAATAAAAAAGTAGCTCGGTATGGTGGCATGCACCTTTAGTCCCAGCTACTCAGGAGGCTGAGACGGAAGGACGGAAGGATTGCTTGAGCCCCGGATCCGGGTCAAGGCTGCAGGGAGCTATGATTGCACCACTGCACTCCAACCTGGGCAACAGAGTGTGACCCTGTCTCAAAGAGGGGGCGGGGGGAGAAAAAAAAGGAGGATCTGACTTGCAACACACAGAGCCTTTTCCCCCTTTAGGACAAAGTTTTGATTCCCATCCATTTTAAGCACCATGGGGGGGAAAATGAACCTTTTTAACCAAAAGGCAGTAAAAATTACTATTTCATCACAATTTTTATAAAATCTACTGAAGTGTGTGAAAGCAATTGTTTTTTAATTTGCTATCTCTACCGAACCAATCAGCATCAAGCAAATCTTGATAGAGTGTTGTCACCACACAGAAGCCTCAGTTTGAAACTAACACGAACTGAAATGTGTAAAACCAACTGTCTCCTTGGGGAGCACAAACCAGTAGAGCCTCTATCTGATAAAGGAAGGCACTGTGGTTTGATCAAGTTTGCCAAGGGGAAGATGTCCCTGGGACACTGAGCTCCTTTTTTACACATACAGGTATGTGCCAGACACCTGTACGAAGTGACACCACCACGACACGTTTCCATGGGGAAAACCCCAGTCATCTACGAGGTCAACAATTTACCTACAGGGGAAATAAGGCTGGTTTTAAATTTATACAGTTGTCTCTAAGTATCCGAAGGGCACTGGCTCCAGGACCACCGCCCCCCCCACCGCCCCTGCCCCACCGCCAACAGATACCAAAATCTATGGATGCTCACTCAGGTCCCGAATATAAAAGTGTCATATTTGCAGTATTCATAGTATTTATAGTACAATTTTTTTTTTTTTGAGATGCAGCCTCGCTCTGTCCCCCAGGCTGGAGTGCAATGGCACAATCTCAGCTCACCGCAACCTCCGCCTCCTGGGTTTCAAGTGATTCTCCTGCCTCAGCCTCCCGAGTAGCTGGGATTCCAGGTATGTGCCACCACACCCATCTAATTTTGTATTTTTAGCAGAGATGAGGTCTCTCCATGTTGGTCAGGCTGGTTCCCAAAGTCCTGGGATTACAGGCGTGAGCCACCACGCCCGGCCTTGTAGTACTATTAATTTGTAGTATTCGTAGTGTAACCTATGCACATCCTCGCATGTACCTTTTTTTTTTTTTTTTTTTTTTTTGAGACAGAGTCTCGCTCTTTAGCCCACGCTGGAGTGCAGTGGCACAATCTACACTTACTCACTGCAACCTCTGCATCCCTGGTTCCAAGCAACTCTCATGCCTAAGCCTCCCAAACAGCTCAGATTACAGGTGCCCACCACCACACCCAGCCAATTTTTGTATTTTTAGTAGAGACGGGTTTTCGCCAATGTTGGCCAGGCTGGTCTCAGATTCCTGGCCTCAACAGAGCTGCCCACCTCAGCCTCCCAAAGTGCTGGGATTACAGATGTGAGCCACCACATCCAGCCCCTCCCATATACTTTAAATCATCTCTACATTGCTGGGCATGGTGGCTCATACCTGTAATCCCAGCACTTTGTGAAGGTGAGACGGGTGGATCACCTAAGGTCGGAAGTTCGAGACCAGCCTAACCAACATGGCGAAATGCCGTCTCTACTAAAAATACAAAACTTAGTCTGGTGTGGTGGCGGGTGCCTGTATCCAAACTACTTGGGAGGCCGAGGCCGGAGAACTGCTTGGACCCGGGAGGTGGAGGCTGCAGTGAACTGAGATCACGCCACTGCACTCCAGCCTGGGCAACAGAGCGAGACTCCATCTCAAAAAAAAAAAAAAAATTATCTCCTTCATTATTTACAACACCTAATACGAAGTAAATGCTATGTAAATAGTTGTTACACTGTATTATCTAGGTAACGTGGACAAAAGAAGGAAATCCGCAGATGTTCAGTACAGATGCAACCATCCCATTTTCCCCTCCAATATTTCAGTCCCGCAGTTGGTTGAATCCACTGAGGCACAACCCAAGGATATGGAGGGCTGACGACATTTAACAGCATAACAGTTCACAAGACCATTTAACTGGAACTTCTTATGCTTTCTGCTCTTGCCAGGTCAAAGGTCCTCATGTGGTCCTTACTAGGCGCCCCCCCGCCCCCCAATTCTGCCCTGTGTGGGAAGCATGTGACTTGACGTGTACGTATAAAACGTGGTTTCTGCTCTTAAGAAGTTTACAGGCCAGCAGGGAGTGGTAAAATACCCGAGGAAGAACCCCCAGGCTGGGCGTGGTGGCTCACACCTGTAATCCCAGTACTTTGGGAGGCCGAGGCTGGCGCATCGCCTGAGGTCAGGAGTTCAAGACCAGCCTGGCCCACACGCTGAAACTCTGTCTCTACTAAAAATGTAAGAATTAGCTGGGCATGGTGGCATGTACCTATAATCCCAGCTATTCAGGAGACTGAGGCTGGAGAATCGCTTGAACCCTGGAGGAGGAGGTTGCAGCGAACCGAGATCGCACCACTGCACTCCAGCCTGGGCAACAAGAGCGAAACTCGTCTCAAGAAAACAAAACAGGGGGCCGGGCGCGGTGGCTCAAGCCTGTAATCCCAGCACTTTGGGAGGCCGAGATGGGCAGATCATGAGGTCAGGAGATCGAGACCATCCTGGCTGACACGGTGAAACCCAGTCTCTACTAAAAAATACAAAAAACTAGCCGGGCGAGGTGGCGGGCGCCTGTAGTCCCAGCTACTCGGGAGGCTGAGGCAGGAGAATGGCGTGAACCCGGGAGGTGGAGCTTGCAGTGAGCCGAAATCTGGCCACTGCACTCCAGCCTGGGCGGCAGAGCGAGACTCCGTCTCAAAAAAAAAAAAAAAGAAAACAAAACAAAAAAACCCCGCAACTCCAGGTGGACTGGCAGTGACTACTGAGCACGCCATAAATGTGCAAAGGAAGAAAAAGGGCTGCGATGAAGTGAGGCAAGATGGGGCCTAAATTGGCTGCATCTGGAATTTCAACAGCAAGACAAGAATGGACTAGATAGACCAGTGTTCTCACCCGCTGTTTCCATGATCACTCCCACAACAGAAAAATAAAACGAACAAGAAAAATTACTCAAGAATAAGGCTGGGTATGGTGGCTCATGCCTGTAATCCTGGCATTCTGGGAGGCTGAGGCAGGAGGATCACTTGAGGCCAGTGGTTTCAGACCAGCCTGGGCAACAAAGCAAATCCCTGTCTCACAAAAAAATAAATTTAAGTTAGCCAAGCGTGGTGGAGTACATCTATAGTCTCAGATACTTGGAAGGCCAACACAGGAGGATCACCTGAGGCCAGGAGTTCAAGACCAGCCTGGGCAACTCCATCTCTACAAGAAAAATTTAACAATCAGCTGTGCATGGTAGCAGCACAGTCTCAGCTACTTGGGAAGCTGAGGCAGGAGGATCTCTTGAATCCAGGAATTCCGGACTACAGTAAGCTATGATTACACCACTGCACTCCAACCTGGATGACGGAGCAAGACCCTTTCTCTAAAAATAAAATAAGACTAAACAAATAAAAAGAATAAAATATTCAGGGTGAGAGTTACACCCACAAAGTAAGCTTTGGAGGACCACAAACCACTGCCGTATCTAAGAATGCTTCTCTCCGTGACCCCTAAGAACTCTGTGCTGCCCACCCCCGACCCTTGGGAGTGGTACCATCTCCATTGAGAATGCATGGATTAGCTGTTAGTCACCGTAGGCATCAGTGCCATTGAAACACGACACCCCTCACGCAATACCTTCTAACGTCGAGCTGGATGCTGGACTACTAGCAGGCACACAAGTGTAAAGCGGCCCGGAGCCACCGTAGGGCTTCTGAACCGTCAGCACATTTGGAGAATCGACCTCGCTGGAGCTCAGGAACCTCGGTTTGGGAGGCAGCGCTGGCGCCGGATACACGCAGTCCTGCGGTAACAGTGAGGTGATACCTCTGACCATATGGTACTTGGGAAGGTCATAGCCTCTTCTGTAATTGGCCCCAGGCTGGTCAACGTCAAGGGCAACCACGGTGGACTTCAGTCTTTTTGGAAGGGGTTCACCAAATTCTGCTGCAGTGTTGCTGGCACTCCGATTACAGAAATAGTCTCTTCCCGGAGGGGCCCACGGGCTGTCGTTCTTGGGAGGGTAGTCGATGGAACCATTGATGTTACTGCTGCCGAGCGTGGGCTGAGAGGGAGCTACTGGGAGAGGTTTCAATTTTGTCTCAGGTCTTTTTGTCTTATCCGGTGCAGGGGAAACACTGGTTTTAGGAAACATCTCAGATTGCTGTTGTCTGGTGGCGGCCCCTTGGACCCCCACATTCTGCTGTGGTCTGTGGGACTTCAGGTTACTTGGGGCTAAAGTGCTAGAGTCTATCCCTGAAGTCAGAGGGGCCTTGCCTGGCCCAGGAGGGCTCTGCTTCCCCTTCGCAGACGGCAGGGATTTGGACTGCGCTGGGAAGGCAGACTTCGGCTTGGGTTTACAGAAACTAGAGAGGGGAGGCACATCTTTTCCCAGCAACGCTGGCGGGCACCCGGTACGTCGACTTCTAAGTGAGGACTTGTTTCGACAGTTTTTATGAACGTCAGGATTGTATTTATGCTCCAGTCTCTGGTGCATCATTAAAACTTCTGGATAAAATGTCTTGAAGGTACAAAATGGACAGGTGATACTTGGAATTAAACTTTTGCCCGAAGAAATTGCCGGGCAATTGTGAAGAGCCCCCAGGGATAAATTTAAAGGTTTTTCGTGACAATCCACACTAGGCCTGTATCTGCAGTCAGCTGCAGTCTCCGTTTGCTTCTCTTTGGGGTTAACTTCAAGGTTATGGGTGGTACTGCCGTCCGGAGGAGGAGTAACATCCGCCTTGGTTCTACAGATGAGGTTATTTGCCTGAGTTTCAACTGCTGATTTCTTTTTTAACAGGTCCAGGTAAGCAGGGGTAGGGATTTTATTCACTTTATCAGCACTGTCATCAGCTGCATTTTTATGGAAATCCTGAGTATCTTTGTGTGCTGGTGAGAGGACAGCGCTGCCCAGAACATTCTGTAAAACAGAAGGCATCTCCTTCAGCTGCTTTGCAGGTGGACTGCCTGTAACATCTTTGGCACCATCAAAAAATCTTTTCAAATTTTTGGTTTGCGCACTGTCCGCGGTGAATAGTGCATCTTCAGTGTCCTGATTTTTACCATCGCTCTTGGCTTCAGCAGCAGCGTCGGCTTGTTTCTCCTTGTGGTGTCTCTCCAAGTGATACCTCAGGGACGTCTTCTGGGCTGCAGCATAGTCACAAAATTCACATTTGTATGGTTTTTCACCTAAGGCAAGATACGGCACTTTATTAGAGAAGTGTATGAAAAGCACTGAAATAGAGCAAAGGGCTATTGACTGAGAAAACAGGCTTCTTTCCTCCATTTGCTTTCTCTATCTGCTATCACCTAGTATTTTTTTTTTTTTTTTTTTTCTTGAGACGGAGTCTCGCTCTGTTGCCCAGGCTGGAGTGCAGTGGCCGGATCTCAGCTCACTGCAAGCTCCGCCTCCCGGGTTTACACCATTCTCCTGCCTCAGCCTCCCGAGTAGCTGGGACTACAGGCGCCGCCACCTCGCCCGGCTAGTTTTTTGTATTTTTTAGTAGAGACGGGGTTTCACCGTGTTAACCAGGATGGTCTCGATCTCCTGACCTCGTGATCCGCCCGTCTCAGCCTCCCAAAGTGCTGGGATTACAGGCTTGAGCCACCGCGCCCGGTCTCACCTAGTATTTCTCATCAGTTCTTTATCACCCTTACTGTAATGAATATGTGAAATTGTGAATACCTATCTTCAGTAGAAAAATTAACAGCAACACTTCTAACTCATTTAATCTTCCTAACAGCCCTAGGGAAATAGGTATTATTCCACTTTTACAGTGAAGAAAACTAAAAGCACAAAAAGGTTAAATAACTTGCCCAAGGGTGCACAGATAGTAAGTGGAAGAGATGAAATTTCAAATCTACGCAGCCTCCTACACCATGATGTCACAGCTCCTTTCACAATCTCAAGACTACTAAATAGATTCTCATTTCATTCTCAATCATAAAGACATAAGATGCAGCATTTTAAAATATTGTAGTTTTAATAAGATGAGAGTCAGGATATAGCAGTCATAAACTAAACAAATGAACTTTGTCCAGGCACGGTGGCTCACGCCTGTAATCCCAGTGGGTGGATCACTTGAGGTCAGGAGTTCGAAACCAGCCTGGCCAGCATGGTGAAACCCCATCTCTACTAAAAACACAGAAATTAGCCGGGTGTGGTGCCAGGCGCCTGTAATCCCAGCTACTGGGGAGACTGAGGCAGAAGTATTGCTTGAACCAGGGAGGCGGAGGCTGCAGTGAGCCGAGATTGCACCACTGCACTCCAGCCTAGGTGACAGAGCAAGACTCCATCTCAAAAGACAAAAAACTTGACTGATTGCATCAGGCTCAAATTACAATGGCACTAAAAAAATAGTAATAACCGCTGTAATCAACACGCTACATATTTATCCTTAAGCTAGTCCAAGGATCTGGCAGAGTATCTGAACACCACCACCAAAAAAATCAGAGAGATAACTACATAATGTTTAACTAAAGCATGGTTAAAAATATAAAAGTTCTTTACCTGTATGCGTTCTGAGATGAATATTGAGGTAATAATTTGAACGGAAAAACTTTCCACAATAACTACACTCTCTTGAAGATGTAAGATGCTTTATTTTTCCTCCATCATCATTTTTATCTTAAAGGAAAAACAGAAACATTTATATAAAAAGGTAGCTGAAGTACGGGAATAAGGCATGCTGACTTAAATGTTCTTGACAAACATTTTTGGAAAGCATGAAAAAATTCTTTAATATAATATCGGGTTAGAAAAGGCTAGACACACACCAAATGCTGTTTTGAGGTTGTCTGAAGTTTCAGAGTGTTGTAACGTGGTTTTGTTTTTTTTTTTCTGGGTACAGCAGAGTACACCATTAAAGATTCAGTTCTTTGTTTGCCTTAATCACAAAAAAGATAATTTAATAGACCGAACTGCCCGGACAGCTTCCGGTTCTCAGTATCTCTGTGAGCAGGCAGGATCTGGCAAACTGAAGGTGGACACACATACTGGCGGGAAAAATGATCTTCTTCAGAATCATTTAGAAAAATGAGCCAATTACAAACCACCAACCACCATGGGAAAAATAAGCCGTTTAAGGGTAAGATTAAACAAGTGACCACTAGAGGGCAGCAAGCACAACTTAATCTTCAACAGAAAAGAAAGTTTGGCATCCGGCAAGCACCTAGGAAAGTTTGTCAAAATTTAGCAAAGTTTTGGAAAGCAGGCTGTATTGTCCACAAACACTCATGTGGGCGAAACAGATCTGACGAATGAAAACCTGTCCCTAAATGACACAGTGTTTAGCTTCAGTCTCTGCAGGACAATAGGACAATGTGTCTCACGTGCATCAGTGAAGTCCACTCGAAGGAGGACAGAACTTCAGACACACACCGGCCCTCCAAAAGACTGAGAGGTGCCGCCGTTAAAATACCAGCCCCAACACACATGAATGTTTAACTTTTAAATAAATGTCCCCTTACTGTAGATCATATGACTATCCACCTGTAAGACAGACACACCCTTGATCTATAGTCTAAAGAAAGACTTAAAAAAATTTACCTGATCTTCTTAAATCTTAAAAAAAGCCAGGTTGATAGTACAATATGATAAATCTAGACTACTAAGATAATATAAGTTTAGGAAAATCAATTCCCCAAAAACAGAATGGCCAGCTTTTTTTTCTTACAAGCATACCCAAACTAGCTGGGTTTATAACTGGGTGTTCTTGCAATTTCCGACTCCCAACTAGGTGTCAGGATTTATGGTATGTTGCGTCATATCCAAAAAGCTATGAAATGCCTTTTCTTTAGAACAAAGGACGTGACATTTCCACATCTACCTGATTCCTGCTCTTTCAAGCATCACCTCTGACTTTACAGTTATATTTTTTAAAGGACTGTGATCTTTTTACAAATAGGCTGTTCAAATTGTCCTTGGGAGGTGGAAGACAAGGGTCAATGAACCATTTTGCAAACAGGGAAACAGTGGCAAAGAAAGGTTAAGCAACTCATAATTAGTCACAAAACAATGCAGTGGTAGAACGAGAACTCAGTGCCAAGCTGTGGTGCTTCCACCCACAGCCAGGCATTCGGTCCTGCCTGATGATCTAGCCCATGTTTTCCACACCACCCACCAGTAACCGGTCTTTTCATTTCTTTCAGGGCACTGGGGCATCTCACAAGGCCCCTTCAACAGTACCGGCACTAGCAGAAACCACTTCGCTAACTGGAGTCTGTGTTTAAAGCCTCTTTTTATGATGCCAGTAAGACGTCAGATTTGTAGTATGCTAAGTGCTAGGTTTCCTGTGTCCCAGGAAACTCAAAAACATTCTAAAGATGTGATATACAGACTACAGTTCTCATGTCAATCACATGATCAGAAAAGGAACTGGCACTGCCTGAAGAGCAGGTGAAGGACGAGTCTGATCAACTGTGTGGGCAAATTCACCATGGGTCTCATATACACAGTTCTCCAAAGAATTCACACACACAGCCAAGTTACACTGAGAGGAGAAGGAACTTGTTTGAACCGAGGACCACTTTAATAAAGGCTTCCCCAAGACCAATTCATGTTCTCATCATTCACTTGTCAATTATGGCCTGCCCATCAGGGGTCTTTTCCAACTGTTTTAAGCAGCAGGATCCTCTATTCAAACAAAATATTAAACTCTGATAGGAGAAGCTCTGGCTACAATGAGGATGGGCACAACTCCAAACACAGGTGGAATCCTCTGCCCTAGATAACGCCCACCAAGGTTCAGGAATATTATGTGAGCATGCCTTCAGTGATCGCCTTCTGTTTCTATAAATGCTGTTAGTACACTGAAGATTTTGCTGAGCAAATGAGCTTTCTTAAAAATGTCTTGGTGTGCCCACATTCCTTGTATTTTATGACAAATCATTTGGGTTCTTGAAGTACCTATTAATGGATACCAGCTTGCCAGACAGAATGGATAGGGTTTCGGACAGCACCAAATGGCTGCCCAAGTAATATTCCTGGCTCTAGTTGATCATCACTCCCAGTACCTCTTATGACCACTGGAAATTCACTACAGAAAAGATCAGGAACACCAGAAAACCTCAGGTGAAGGCTAGGGTCTCTCAATGATTAAACTATTGATACTTGGGACCAGATAATTCTTTGATGATGGGGCTGTCCTGTGCATTGTACCATACTGAGCAGTGTCCCTGGCCTCTGCCCACTGGATGCCGGTAGGCACACAAGCACACGTGCATGCACACACCCCCACACACAGTATAACAACCAAAATGCCTCCAGACATTGCCAGATACTGACTGGGAGCAAATCATCCCAGTTAAGAAGCAGTGCATTTGGACTGGATGCACAAGTTATTTAAAAAAAAAAAAAAAAACACCATGTTTTGTGAGCAAAACGTTCAACGTTTAAAAAAAAAAAAACACACAAGATTTTCAGAACAAGGAGACCTTTTAACTCAACCCTGTTATTACAGAAATGAGAAAATTAAGGCCCCGAGAAGTTAAATGGCTTACACAGAGTGATACCAAAAAGAGCCTGGATTTGACTCTGGCTCTCCAAATTCCATTCCTGGCCAGCGTTGTCTAGAGATGGGAAGAGAGGGGGAGACAGACAGACAGACAGACACAGGCGGAACAGCACGGGAGGGAGACAGGGCAGCTTACCCAGATGGATTCCTTCGGGAAGCCCATCCTCAGATCCGTCTTCAGAACCACCTTCCCCTCGATCCACGGCTCCATTTTCATCCAGAGGGGTGGCGAGGTCAGGAGAGCATGTCCCCGGCTGCCTCCCGTCCACAGACATGGTGGGCGACTCCGCGCCAGCCCTCCGGTCCTTCTTGTGGACCCTCGAGTGCAAGACCAGCTGGTGGTAGGTTCTGAAAGCTTTGCCGCACTCGGAGCAGTGCGTGGGCTTCTCCTTGCTGCTGGTGGGTAACTTGGGATCCGCGTCCACGGAGGGCGCGTCACCGTTGGAGTGTCTGCACTTCTCTTTCTCTTGCGAGAGGCCTGTACAACTGCCCTTATTTTCTCCAAGCTCCTTCTCGGAACTCGAATCATCGTTGTCGGTGCTCCCTTCTTGTCCCGATTCCTTCACTTCTTCTTGGCAAATGGCAACTTTTCCTTTGGTAGCCAGCTGCCAAGCCTGGAAGGTGGTGAACGGATCGAGCTGAGGTATGCATTTGACAAACTTCTTCCCCGTGTCAGTGTGAGATTTTGGTCTCAAGTTGAACAACCGCAGGAAGTCTTCCCTGGAGGACGGCATTCCTTCTTGTGGAGAGTCTGTCTGCGTGCTGCTGGTACCGGGAGCAGTTTTTTTGGTGTGCACCTTGCTGTGCTCTATTAGATTTTCTTTATTTGTAAATAGGAAGCCACAAACCATGCAGATTTTGTAAGGAGAGGGGATGCTCTCAGCCGCGTGCACCTGGACGACCTCGTTGATCGTCGCGGGACAATCCAAGCCTTGCTGCAGTTTGCTCCTGGCCCCTGATTTGCCATTATGTGTCCGCATGTGATTTTTAAGAAACCAAGGCTCCTTGAATCTTCTTCCGCACATGTTACACCCGTAAGTGAAAGAATCTTTGTGTGTCCTCATGTGGATCTCAACATCAAAAGCCACTCTAAATGTCTGCCCGCATACCTCACAGCTAAATTCTTCATTTTCCTTGCAATTCTTTTCCTTGGGAGGTTCTGTTCGTACTTGACTTTTATCAAGCGGACTAAGATACTCTGCTTCAACCCGCAGAACTGCTGGTTCACAAAGGGTAGGCCGGTGTTGCATTAAGACGTGTTTATTAAGGTCTTCCGAATGTGTGAAGGTCTGGCTGCAGAACATGCAATCCAAGGGCATATACCCCTCTATCTGGATGACATTTTTCTCTTGCGTAGCTCGGAATGGAACAACAGCGGTCCCTTTCATTGACATGGCATCCTCCATCTCCATCTGACTGCCAAGAGAGCTGCCAATCACTTCTGGCCCATCCATGTACATCAAGAGGGATTGAGTTGGCATGTTTCCTGTCACTTTCGATTGCATATAATCTCAAAGTTCCCTTGGGGAATTTCTGGAGTTGGAATAAGGCCACTTGTAAGACTTGTCACTCACCCCTCTAACAGCCCTGGGCTTCAAAAACCAGAACAAATATTTATTATAAAAGTTCAAAAGAAAGTGTCTAGTCCTCTAACTTCTTCGGAACTTTTAGGAAGCTCAGTGGTGGTGTCACTGGTTCTTTCCACAAACGAGGCATACAGACTCCCCAATGCTTTGATTCAAATATGAATCAGCACAAAGCATGAGTTCTCTTTGTCTCCATTGAATGAGTGTTTCAATTGAGCAAGAAGTCAATCCCAGCAACCTGGAGACAAGGGATTTCCAAACCCTAGAGGAAAAAAAACAGAAACGGTTAGCTACACTCAGAGCAGAGAGAAGGCTGGTGTGGGTGAGTCAGACGGTCTTTTCCATGCAGCAGAGAAGATACCTAATTCAATTGCCTCACTTTTAACTAATATATACAGCATCCTGTTAAACATGCTTGTTAATTAAATCACTGGCATTTTATCCAGTCAGTACACTTATTAAATCAGAATTCCATCCAGTTAAAATCCAGTTTAAATCAGTGCTTTACTGACTTAAATCTAAAATGTCAAGTTTTAGGTCAGAAATGGTTAAATTCAGCTGAACACATTTTAAATGTCACTAAGATGCACATGTGGATGCCATCAACAGCCTTCCTAAATCTAAAGACTGTAAGAACTGTGAAAATTAAGATGAAAAAATTTAGTAAACTAAAAAATTTTAAATCCAGTGTATATAAAACAATTTAAAATGTTTTGTATACAAGCAAATCTGCATCCAAGAAATCTAAGTGCCCAAACACACCCTCAGAGATTGCACATACAGAGATCAACAAAATGAGCACAGAAATACAGAAACTTTTCCTAAAATCCCCATTCAAGAAATATGAAACACCTCAGAACAGTCACTCATCTTGGGCAGGGGAACCCTGATATATTTTGGTTCACTGTATATTCCAAACCTCAATCCACTGTTCAAATCCCGGCTTGCTTTCAACAACTTTCTGCCTTCAACAAGCACTGGGTGGGGCTTCCTAGTCCAAACAACAAATAGGGAAAGACATACACAAAGCTCCTTTGTGAATGTATAGATTTAAAATAAAATCCTCCAACAGGGCTGTTTCAACAGGGCTTAGTCTTTCATCAGAAAATGGGTCCTCTCGTTTTTTAATCTACCTTTCACATCATGCACTGGCCAGGTGGAAAATTACTTTATTTAGCTCCGCTGCTTCTGGTTTAGAAGCTAATTTTTCACTCCTGGAGAAGAATTAACTTCTAAAGCCAATACCCTGGGCCTTTATGGCAAACATTGGATAGGCATTGTTTTTAAATAGTCCCAACTACTTAAAACTTAAGTCAGTTAATTCCACCCAAGAAAATCAAAAGGGATGCAAACTACTCCCAGCAAAGTAACCATAAAAAACAAAACCATACTTTATTCTCCTCCCTCTCTCTACTTCCTTAAAGAGTAACGAGGGCCTGTAGGCTCAGAGAAGGCAAGGAAACATCTCCTTTACACTCCGAAATAAATTCTCATACTCCTTGTTATCTTTAGTTTCGAATAAACTAGATCTTTAACATTAAGCTTTTCTAAATAAGACTGCAGATCAAGGATTAGGGTAAAAGAAAGAATGTCCTGAAGTCTTTTCTTTGTTGCAATCACAATGGAGGATCAACACATGGGCTGGTGACCAGCTTGGTGTGATATAATAGAACACACCAGAGACCCGAGTTCTAGTCACAACCTTCAAGCTGTCACTGCCACATACCACCTCCTTCTATTATGTATTTAATGCAGTTGGTTAAACTATAGGATGGCCTTTACAGTTCCAATATTCTGTGATTCTGGGGATAGATCTACACACTGAAAAGAATATTCAATTACTCTGCTAATCAGAATGTGAAGTGATATTTGGACATGAGTCTGACAACTTAGGTTTCTATACACAGAAGTTTAAGTTTCATTTGCTTATTCAACAAGTATTTAGTGAATGCCAGCATCCCAGGCAATATTTTAACTGAATAACAGCACATACCCTAGAAAAACAGTTATCAAACTCTGACAACGTTTTCCCTGGCCAAGAACAAAGCCTCATTTATTTGAGGTCATTCCTACTTTTAGATGCTAAAATACGCTTATTTTTCAAAAAATCAAATAGTGGCAATAAGCAATAGTGGAGTTTTTTTGTTTGTTTTGTTTTTAAATGTCCTTATTTAGCAAAATCAAAGTTAGGTGAGAATTTGGGGGAAAAAAAAATCTAAGTTAGTCCCTATGTCAGCTCTCAACATTATTACTGTATTTTAGAAACTTGACTAATATGTGAAACTGTAATTTTGGGGAACTCCACTTCTCTACTGACATCTTTTCCAAAAACAGACACCAGCTCTACACTCAGTCTCGGGATTAGAAATAAGATGTGAGGCCGGGCACAATGGCTCACGCCTGTAATCCCAATGCTTTGGGAGGCTGAGGTGGGTGGATCACTGCAGGCCAGGAGTTGGAGACCAGCCTGGCCAACATGGTGAAACCCCTTATCTGCTAAAAATACAAAAATTAGCTGGGCATGGTGATACACACCTGTAATCCCAGCTACTTGGGAATCACTTGAACCCAGGAGGTGGAGGTTACAGTGAGCCAAGATCGCACCACTGCATTCCAGCCTGGACAACAGAGCAACACTTTTGTCTCCCCCCCAAAAAAAAAAAAAGAAACACGATGGAGGGTCTTTATTATTTCCCACTCAGGGAAACAGCATAACTTACTGAAAACATTTACTAATAGAAGAATGTTTTGGTTCCAATTCTCAATTATCTGAAGTTACCATTACTCTCCACCCAAGACCTTGTAGGATTATTTCACTGCAGTGAAGGACAATGAAGGAGGTTCAGTGGGAAACGATCTAAGAAGAGAGGAAGCTTCCACTTTGCCTGGGAGGGTGAACAGCCTGGGAGACCTGGCGATGAGGGCAGGCATTCTAGGCCAAGGGGTCTTCCTCTGTGGTCAGATGGGGAAGGAAACCCTCCTGGCAAAACAGCAGCAATTCTTTCTCCAGGGAGGCTTCTGAGACAGACTCTGATAATCAATTGTGCCTAACTGTCCTAAGCTCCCAGGGTCACAGGAATCCTTAGGCACCCCAAAGGTGCCATCCCTGACTGCCCAGCACACCCTACCCCCAAAGCATTGTGACAGCTCGGGGATGAATTCCTCTGAACTTCTGTCCAGATCTAAAACCATCATGTTTGCTTGTAACTGTCTTTTTCGAAAAGTAACACCTCAGGACCAAGACTCTGTTGTCTTGTCCACTGCTGCCCCCAATGCCTGAAACAAGGTGCTGGACACAGGGTCAGCCACTCAACACACAGCTGGTGAATAAACGTCATGGAATTAGCATACGTGTAGAATCAGTACACACATGTTTTGGCCACAGTCACTAACCGTAACTGATCAGAAATTAAAATTAACTTGCATATTCATCAAAACTTCTACATGGCTATCAGTGGCTGCCATCTAATTGCCATTCTGCAACTTCAAGAGTGTAATAAAAAAAATTGCATTAAACACACCATAAAGTTGATCAGCACAAGCAAAAAAAAAACTGCACCATTTGAATTTATACTCACTCCACTTATGGCCCTCCAAAACAAAAATGCTGGGCATCCTAGGGCTATCTCTGACAGCAAATGCCTTCAGCTCTTGGACTTAGAAACTGTAACATACTGGACAGAACACTTCCTTAAACTCTAAAACAATGAATAATTTTAAACCAGGTTTACATCGATTAAAACCAATTTGCTAATCAGTAATCAAAGTGGTTGTAACAATAAAGACGTTAATAACGGAATACAGCAAAATAGAAATTCTAATCTACTAACAGCAAATCACCATTCCAATTGAATGGGGTGTGTGCACAAACATAAGCCTTCCCAGAAGCCTCCAGCTCGCCACACTCCTGCACACATAAGGCAGCAGTAAACTGATGGCACTGCTGATAGAGCCAATTGTCTTTCTTGACAAAGAACTGAAGGGGAAAAGGAGGATATTATAATCCAACACCATAATCTAAATGCTTCTAGTTTGCAAGGAAGTGAGCATTATGAACACACTAAGCTTACTGAAAAGTACTTCACAAAAATGTTTTCCAATGTTTAAAAACATTTTAAAATCTTTACTCCAGTAAACGACAGAACTTAACCTTAACTCAAATACCCCCTAACACCTAAGGCAAGTGGCTATGCAGTAGAGCCATATTTTGAGAAAATACTAGGGTTTAATTTATATTGGGATTATTTAAGTAGACACTTTTACAATTTGCCAGAGCATAATCTTTGAAATCCAGTAGGAACCATATTGCTAGAAAAGGCTGGACTAGAAATGTGATGTTCTTCAGATCACTAATTACACACTGATTTGTGACTAAAGCTACCACTACCTGTAGATCTTGAAATTAGCAAATACGACACATTATACACTGCTTAATAAAAACCACAGTAATCTGTGCTTAAGTACAACTAATTAGGTACAACAGCCACTTTGCTCACAATTACTGTAACTTGGGAATATTTTTCTTTACATCCAGATGTACTCAAACTGTTAATTTTTAGAAACAGCACAGCTTCTTTGTTTCGGCTTAACAGGTTATCTTACCTTGTTGATATGAAATATGTATCTACCATAATATGAAGCAATAAGGTATTCAAAGTCCTCAAAAACACAGAAAAATTATATTTATACACAATCTGTCATACTGCTAATAAAGCTACTTTTTCCCGAGTTACTGAAGTGTCCAAATCAGGAGTTATTAAAAAATTCAACTTAAATATCTATTCTCTGGCCAATGCATTTGTACCCTGAAAACTACAAAATTGAATCTTTAAGACCGGGCTAGAAGTTTACACTTTTTCTCAAAGTTTTCCCTCTGGATTTTACACACAGTATTTTTTCTTAATCTGACAAGTGAAGAAAACTCTGTAGAGCCGTCTACTAACAATCAAAAAGCTACAGGTTTTTTTTATTTTTTATTTTTAATGCTCTAAATTCTTCAACACTGTTTCAAGGAAATTACTAGGGGTCACACCCATGAGGCTAAATGGTCAACCCAACGTTCCTAATATAGCTGTGGAAAGATGCTTCCAAGTTAAGCAAAAAAAAAAAAAGATTGGAATATTCAAAGTTTTTATTTAAGGTTACAACCTCAACTCTTCAAACTTGGGAAGCTCGTAAAGGAAATAACTTCATTTTGCTGAAATTGTTCATAAATTACCAATTATAACTAGGATTAGAGATCAAACTACTATAAAAATATAATCATATAGCATATTTGAGTGTCATTAACTAGAAACTGCCTGATTCATCATAAAATCAGTTAAGGTCAGTTAAGGGATCTTAATAAGAACTTAAAGTATAACACAGTAGCTTTAGTTTCAATATTAACAGGTACTGTCATCTCCAAAGTAGTTTTTAAAAACATCCTGATCTGAAAAAAAGTTATAAGGAAAGTGAATTTTTAAAAACTTTAATTAAGCAAGATTAAGCATTGCTATCCATTTCTCCTATTACTACTACTTAACCAGTACAATCTTGTATCTGTAAAAATTTGACAGGCCTAACTGCACCAAAAAGATTTCAGCAAATTAATAAACTGTTTAAATAAACTGTTCTATCTTTACCTGCACTAACTCTCTGCAATGAAAACACTGAATGTGTGTGTATTACACACATATATATATACACACACACACACACACACACAAATAACTAAGCCCATGACTAGACCACTACACCATACCGCTTTTTCCAGTGAGCGCTCTGAATTAAACACAATTCAAGTAACCTAGTTCAATACAAGCTTAGGCAATGCCTTTTAAGGCATAACATCTTTCTTCTGCAAGATTTAAATATTGCCATCCTATCTTTTGTTGACTACATACTAAAGTTGTGTATCTGGCTCTTTCCAGTCACCTGTTTGCTTTCAAAATCAAGGGGAAAAGTCTCCTTTCAATTAATAATACAATCACTGTTCAGTAGACTTATAAACTGAAAAAAATATATATATTGATTACAAAAGAAAGAAACACACTTCTTCAGTATAACTGAGATGCTTTATGTTATCCTTATTTGATACAGGTAGAAGTATTATTCCTAAGTTTGATTCAAGAAATGTCTAGAGTCTACATTTCCGGTCCATTTAACTTTATTTTAAATTTCAAAGGTTTCCAGACACACCCGAAAATAATGGAACACCAATACAGAAACACTACACGAATCCGTTAAAAACCTAGCTTCTGAGTCTAGGGGAGCTTTTCCATAGGAAGTACAGGCATGTGGAGGTCAGAAACAAGTTTTGTAAAGCTTAATAAGAACAAAGGCTAAGTAAGGAATCCAACTAACTCTCTCATACAACTTCTTCAGCTGTCTTTTCAGGTTTAGTAATTTTATTTCTCAACTTTATCATAAAATTACCAAACTGTCCCCAAATTTCCAGTAACTCAGTTATGCTGATACCCTGGGCAGGAAGTAATGGAGATGTTCAGAACAGTCAGTCAACAAATGTTCAAATGGAAAGCATTCCAACGTTAAATATAAAAGGGTAATATGTGGCGGCAGCTGGCTAGCAGGGGCTTCCCCCCTATTTATCTGGAAGATAGATGTGTACAAGAATTGAGCATGTCATCGTGAGCTGCAGATTTTAGGAAAGAATGGTCCCTGTTCTTCTACTTCCTTCAAGTCAGATTTCTATCTGCCCTCGTGGTCTAAATTCAAAAACCTTTGCCCCAGATACCACTGCAAATTTGTCTGTTATTACTGGTTGGGGAAAAATAACCCAGTTCACCTTACTCCAAAAACATGAGCATTTCAGGAAAGTTTTTATACTGCCTCTAAAATGAGGCCCTTAAGTGATATTCAATAATCAGGCTTCCTTCACCCGAATTTAAGAAATTTCCTGCCGTCTTTGTGTAATATGTTTTTTCTTCCACGTGCATTTAAACTAGTTAACACCCCTCCCCGCCAAAATCTGGAGATGAGGTGTGCGGATCAAGACCCCCCCCCCCACCCCGCCATTGTCTCAAGTTTAATTTACATGCTGTAACCAAACCCTTCACTCTTTAGAATATTTAACAAGATTGAGATTCCTTTAATTCCATTTTGGTAGCTGTTCTGTAAATACCTTTCAGGTTTTTATTTTTTAATATCCCAGTAATCTAAAAACTAATTCTGTATATTTCAATTGTAGTAACTGGATTTAAAATCTTATTACATTTATTAGTGCAATACTCAAGTTTATGCAACTCTCTCATGTTTTTCATTCCTACTTTCTAATTCTAAGGCTTGAAAACAGCCATTGCTCAGTCCTTCAGCTTCACCTTCCCAATTCATTCATTAAACATTCTGCTCAGGGATTAAACTGAAATGGGAAATTAGGAATGAATCATTTAAAACAAATCATACCCAGCAACCTCAAAATCTATAACATACAGGCCATACGGGCATACAGGAGATGGGACAATTTGGATTTTTTTTTAAGCGAATGGAAACAAAGCTTCATATAAAACATAAAAAGGGTCCAATCATTTACTTTCAAATAGCGTCAGATAAAAGTAGCTCCTTTTTTAAAGTGCCATCTTTGAGGCAGTCAAGAGTCATTAAAACTACTCCAAAGTTCTTACCAACCAATATCATGTTTGTGACAACTGTGAGAAAAGAATGTAATTTTATAAAGTGGGAAAACAGCACATCTTCTGGGACCCCCGAGGCTCTAATCAGGCATCTCAGAATTAGGAGTGCTCCAGGGTTGGGAAATGGCTACCCTGCTGTGGCGAAAACATGCCATTTCATAATAAATGTTGTTAAGAGAGAAAAAAGTGATTAGCATGTATCTGCAATGAGGAGATAGAAGAACTTAGTCATTGCCAGGCCATTATATTCCTTAATTATTTCATCAGTTTATAAGTGACTTGATGATTAAGTCTTATTTTCAGATTTCCTCCAAAACAAGTCCACTGGAAGGGGATTAGGAGCTCCTACTCCTCCCTGAAGTTTTCCTGCCAAAAATGGAGGCTTACAAAGAAAATGCAAATTTACCCCCACCTTAAAAGTAAAGGCAGTCAAAGTCAAAACCTTCACTGCTCCTCCTTCCTCCCCTACTACCTGGAAAAAAATTTTGACCTATTACCAAAATAGATTCCTCAGGGTAAAGGGGAGAAAAGTTTTCTACACATTTTTTCTAAGTGGTGTATTAGTTCCTTTTTCTGAGTAAGAAGTGAAAGGGAATAGGAACCCAACAGAACTGCTAAACTTCGATCTCACAAGTTATTAAAAAACAGCAAAGGTCAAACTGCAAAGCGTTAGGAAAGTGTTGTGAAGACAAAAAGATTAAAAGAAGTGGGACACTAAAGAAAAAAGTGTGTGTCCTTCACCAATAAAAGTCATATCTTGTCCTCTACTTCCTCCTTCTGTAGGCAAATAAAGACACAATTCTATCTAAAGGACTAGCTTTCCTCATCACGCCAAATAATTAAAATTCCAAACAAGCAGATTATTAATCCTATTCTAACAATTAAAATAAATTATAAATCTGCCTTGTAACTACTGACAACTGAATTTTAAGTAAGTCACTGCCTCTTGAATTTAATCCTTGTATAACCGAATAAAAATGGCAGCAACATCAGGGTTAGGAAACAAAACAAATCGAAACACTATTAGTCTCTGGAACACTGAACAAAACAGTATCTAAAATAAATATGACTTCTCAGAAGGAAAAAAGTTATCTACCATTAAGGACACACCTTAAAAGTTCTTAGCACACATTAACTAAGCAAGCACAAACTAATGGCTTGCCTGTTATATTTTCAGAGAAAAAGAAATGAGGTTATTCCTCTACACTTGTCACTGCAGACACATAAAGGCTTTTAGAAACTACATCTATTACTCAATGTCTAAGTATCATAAAACTTAGCATTTTAATTCTTGATATCAGTCAAGAAAGAACTTCCATTTCGGGGAAAAAAGTACAGTAAAATAAGAATATTGTAAATGTCCTTCTTGACATATACAAAAGAGAAGGTAAAAGGCCTCCTAAGACCCCTACCTAGTGGCCAGGCCTGGACGGCAGCTGTTGCTACCTCGCCTTTTCTTTTGTTGAGCTTAATCTCATGTCAAGTCATTCAACCAACTCAAAAGCGATGAAGACATAATTGAATCAACCTGAACTAAATCAGACCTAGGCTTCTTAAAACATACAGCTTAATGCTTCCAAACGATCTAGAAAACTAAGAAACCTAGCTACGCTGTAGGACATACGGTGGCCAATAATACAGGACCCCCAAACTGGCCAATGGACAACTGCAACCGCCATTTACTTCCTCTGTGTTTAGGAATGTTCAACGCTTCAAGCCCCATAGGCTGATTCAAGAAGATAAACTGAGGCTCAAGGAATTTCGAAGTGGAACAATACACCAAAGCCTTAAGCCTTAAACCTGAAATGACTATCCTTTTCTGGGGCGGGGGGGGGGGGGGGCGGGGAGAATAGAAAAAGAGAAAAGACTTTCTGGGGCTCCCAGGGTGGCCCGGATGCCAGGGTCCCAGAAGGGGCCTTTTCTAGCTCCTGTAACTAAACCTGGCGGAAAACTCCCCGCCTGCTCACCCCACCCCCACCCCACCCGCCCAAGAATGCGCCTTCCCGTCTTCGGTGGCCCTACCCAGAATCCCAAAATGTGGGTTCCAACCGGGGCCCTGAACGTCTTCCCAAATCCCCGGGATCCAGGTTCCGGCTGCGCGCCCCGCGTGCCGGCTCTAGCCCCTCGGGCGGGACCGCCCAGGCGGCCCCAAATCCAGCCTCCTGAGCCCCCAGCAGCGCCCTCCGCCCCTCCACCATCCCGTCCCGCTCGCAGTCGGGGCCAAATCGAGAGACAAGAGGGCTGTGCATCTGAAACTGAGCGGTTTCACCACTCGGCACCTCCTGGCAGAAACTTCCCTTTAAAAGAAAAAAAAAAAGCAGCAGCACTTTTGGGCATTTCAATCCTTCCTGCCCTTTAGAGCTCCCAGTTCTGCTTCCAGCTGGCTTTGGGTGTTCCACTACAATTGAGTTGTAAAGACATTGTTTTATACAACATTAAGACTTAAATAAAAATCTTTAAAATTAGAGGGAAAAAAAGCCACCTTATCGCACACATCCAGGAAACGCAGCCCGTGCATCCCTGCTCAGGGATGAGCAGGCGCCCCGAGACTCCCGGGGACAGATTTTTGGGCACCCGAGGAAATCACCGGGGCGCGCGTCGGGGTCCGCGGCGAGGCCCAGCCCCTCCCGCGGTCCCTTAGACGCGCCCTCCGCCCGGCCCGTGTGGACCGTCCCGGCCATTGTTTGCGGGGGATGCCCGTCCGGACGCATTGTTTTGGCCGTTTCCAACTTGCCCCAGCCCCTCCCGGGCATCGCGGGGGACCCCACGCCGACGTACCCTCTCCGCCCGCGCCCCAAGGGCCGAGTGGGCAAATTGGGAGACCCGCCCCGAGGAGCGACGCAACTTTTCGGAACAACCCCCTACCGCACACCCCCGCAGCCCCCGGACCCCTGCTCCTGGAGGAGATTCTGGGGACACCGCACCCCAAGCCCTTCTGAATCGTGCGGCGTGAGTGTGACGGCCAAGAGCGGATGCAGTCCGGAATCGCCCGCACCTTCCCGCGGGCGGAAACGCCGGAGCCGGCTGGGGAGGGGGCGCCCTAGAGGAGCGGATAGAAAGCTGAGGCGGGGAACTGGGGTCATCCTGGGGGGCACAAGACAACGAGCCGGGCGCCTCGGGGGCGGCGCGGGAGCCTCCGCAGGACCGGGCGGGCGCCCCGGGTGGCCCGGGCGGGGGGCGCGCCCCCTTTACCTGCGGCTCCGGCTCCTCGGCCATTTCCTCGCGCGGCGGCGGCCGGGACTGAGCTGACACCACTCGGGCCGGCCGGGTTTGAATGAGGAGGAGCGGACGCGGAGGGGAGGGGGCGGGGAGGGCGGAGGGAGGGAGGGAGGCGTCGCGGAGTTTCTCTCGGCCTTTTGTGCGGACACCTCCCGGATTCCCCGCCCGCACCCGGCCCCCCAAAAGACACGGGGAGCCCCGGGCGAGGGATGCAGCCATCCGCCGGGGCGCCTCGTAGCTTCGCGCTTCCAAGACCCCCCCCGACAAAAAAAAAGCGTCCCCCACCCCCACCCCCGCCCGGAAGATTTGGGGGCCGGGCTCACCTCGGGCGCGGGGCTAAGGTGAGCGGGGCGGGGGTGCGCACGGGGGGCAAAGGCGCGGGCGCCCCCTACTCGTCCGCGCGGGGACAGTGCAGGCACGGGGGGTCCCTAGAGCCGCCGGGGCGCGGCGCGTCCGGCGCCGGGGGACTGTTGGGTCAGAAAGTGTTCAGGGAGCAGCTGTTGCGCCCTCCCTCGGCCCCGCCGCTCGGAGACGCCCCGCCCCCTGCCTTCACCGGCCGCCCGGCCCCGCCCCGCTCCGCGCCCGGCCCCGCCCCAGCAACCACGTGAGCAGCATAGGCGCGCCCCCGCTCCGCCCCCCGCCGCGACTCCGCCTCCGGGAAGCGAGCGAGCGCGAGCGCGCGCCGTGCCACCCTCCCCGCGTCCTCCGCCCCGCACCCCTCCTCCCGCCATCCGGCTTAACGTGGCGGGCGCGCGCCGCGGCCGTAGCCGCGACAGGTACTAGGGGAGGGGGACCGCGAGGGTGTGCGCAGGCGCAGACCCGTCCCCCTCCCCCGTCCCCCTCTCCTCTGCAAGGTGTGCCCGGGCGAGGGGAGGGGTCCGGGGCCCGAACCCCTGAGTCACCCCGAATTACAAACAAAAACCTTAACGCAGTTGCGCGCGGGTTAGAAGGCAGCTGTGCGCGAAAAACACCTCAGATTTTCTTCAAGCGTGAAGAAGGTCGAGAAGATAAACAGTTTTTAAATGAGTATCTTCAGAAAGCTATTTAATTGTTCTGATTTTTTTTTTTTCCTGAAAGGGCCGTGCTTGCGCTATTCTAACTTGAGATTTCTAAACTTAGTCTAGGTTCCAAGAATCTACTTGGTTTTGATAGAAATCCATTTGGAGGAAACCGGGGACAAAAAAAGTGGGGACAAAAAAAAAAAAAAAAAAAAAAGCTACCCTTTCCCCCTCCTCCCTACGCCCAACTCATTTAAAGCGTTTCCCAACTGTTTTTTTTTTCCTTGCTAAAAAAAAGGACAAAAATAGGTTCTGATTCCCAAAGCCTGTGATATTTCCCCATTTTAAGTAAGCCTCGAGGAACCATAGACACAACAAGCACACCCCCAACTTTTCTGCCCCAAAATGGATACTAATGCAAATGTGAAATGGATCTATGCAAGTCGCTACCAACAAAATAGCCAAATATTTATTTACTGGCCTTCGGCATATCCAAAATGAAACTTTAAAACACATCAAGAAAAGCATGTAAAATATGTATTTCCTAAATCAAAAGAAAGAACGCACTACAGAAATGATCCGGAGCTGGTGAGCAATGCAATCTTAATAAATAGGAAAAGGAATCTGAGAAGACAGCTAGCTCAGCAAAGGGGAAGAATTTGCCAAGTGTCATGTTTTGCTGTCATTTTATATATAACTACTAACCCCACATATGGTCTGGTTAGTCTTTTTTAAAAAGGAAGTGAATCAATTACTTACTCACAATTAATTAGCAGTGCCAGTAGATTCTTAGGCCAGCACTAAAAACCTAAATTGGGTGATTTTTTTCACTCAAGTCCACTGATACTGATCACTTTTAGTATTAGGATTCCTTTTGTCACAAAAGATGAATACCTTTCTTTAAAATATATTTTTTAATCTTATTGTCACATTCTAAAACACAGTCCAAAAACACTCTTCATAAACAAGAAACTTCATTTAACTTTATGAAAACAAATGACTATGAGCCTTGCTACACAACAAAGAAACTGAACAAGTGGAACCAGGTTGAGCCTTAAGTGTAGCCTCATTCTACATGTTAATGGATAACCTTTGAACTCTGAGATCTTGAATGCTGTAAACACAATAGCACTGATAGTTAAAAATTCCAGTGTCAAAATCGAGCATAAAGAAAAGTCCAAACTTTTCAGGGGGAATAGGGAAACAATCAAATATTTTGACAAATAATCGTTTCAGTAAGAACAAGGAGATTCCTGGCTCTCAGACCTTGTTGCTACTGAAGTATTTTCTGAGCAAAAACGGTTGTGCTTGTTTTCCCCTGTGCCCTCCAAAGCTACCACTTTGTTCACATTATAGCATCATGATTTGTTACTGTTTCGCCACCTCCCTCAAAAAAAGAAAAAAAGTGCCTTATTATGTTGTAGCTTTTAAAATTGAAAGATGATTATATTCACTGATCTATCTTCTAAGAGTTTTATTTATATGTGATCCTCCTTATGTTTGAGCAAAGAATTACAAAGAACCTTCTCCTGGAGTCTTGCCAACAAAACTGGGAAATCGTTGCAAAATTCTGCCAGTGACTGACTGCTGGGTTGCAAATACATACTGTGTTTCCCGAAGGACATAGAGGGATCTGAATTCGCCCGGGAGGGCTTCCCTGAGACACATTCTTCCCTTAGAATGTGAGACTCATACTTCACATTTATTTGGAAAGCATGTATAGTTCAAACAATTAAAATATGGAAACTCCAAAAGTAACAGGAGAACACTGGAAACATTTGGTTTTGTAATAAAATCCAGGAACTCATATTGCACGAAGTGAAAATTGAAAATCGAACGTTGGTCTTCCTACGCTTAGCTCCACCCACAAGAAATCCAGCTTCGCCATCACTCCCTGCCTAGGCCATCTCTAAAGGAGTCAGGTGCTACTAGATGCCAGCAACAAAAACAAAGAATGGAACCCAAAGAAAAGCTCTGCATATGTTACTTGGAGAAAGGGCAGAAAAGCTCCACTTCACCTTGTTTTAATGCAGCAAACATCAGCTACACTTCATTTTTCACAATTATCCAAACAGACAGGCCCTCCTTAAGACGTATTTCCTAGTATGCGCTTATAAAATCACACCATTATCTCTGATTTAATTCTAGTGATATAAGGCCTCTTCGTTTAGTCAACATCTGATTTTCTATCCAGATCCTGCCAGTCCCAGCATGCTCATGCTCAGAGCTAGTAACATAACAAAAAAAAAAAAAAAAAGAAGAAAAAAACCAAAACTTCTGATTTGCTGTATTTAACACTTACTGGAATCATCTGTTGAGACTCAGCCTTAATTAGAAGAACAGAATGAGGTATGATCTTATTTCACAAGTCTTTATTTTACTGTGGAATTATTATAGAAAAACTATTTGGAAACTGTGTGTAAATCCCTGGAGCTGAAACAGAGCCAACATAGATACGGGACGTAAAAGAATTCAGTGTTCAGAGCAGGAAAACCTGAAAAACTGCAGCGAGGAGTTAGCAGGAAAAGAACATGAAAAAGTTAGGCAAACCTGCCAGCATCTGCAAACTACAAAGGACATTTGAGAAGGAAACAGGGACAGCCCTTTGAACAAGACTGAATGCACTGAAGTAAGTAGGAATAACAAACAGCTCGAAGGAGCAACACATTGCTCTCTTTTCTATTAAGTTTCTTGATCCCATGCAACTCACTCCTCTGTAAAGTATCACAATAATATACAATTAAAAAACATATATATATATGTGTATATATATATATAGCAGAACTTACCTTTCAGAAGAGAAGGCAGGGTCTGGAACCTGATAACTCTCTAGGACAGGACTTCACTCTACCTGGCTCTAAACAATACTGGAAGAGATGTGATTGCTGGTTTTTATAAGCACACCAAAAAGGGAGGGGTCAAGAATAAGGCTCAATTTAAATAAAGGTTTTAGTACCCTCCCAACTTGATTGGATTAGTCAATCTTGATAAGGTTGACAGCATTTTTTAACTGGATTTGTCCCATTGGTGCGTTTGATGAGTGCCCTCCCCCACTGCAAACACAACTCATGACTCCTAATATTCTGGATCGTTTTCTGAAATTACCTTCACTCAAAATGTTAATGTAAACTCCCTTAAAAATGGCACACAAAACACAACACTGGGAACACCTCTTTAAAGTTTTCTGCCTTCATCAGATATTCCAAACGGGTAGCTTTGGAATGAGGGATGGAGGGGAAGAAGAAGGTAACTAACATTAATTGAAATTCAATCATCATTATAATCTCCAGCCAAAATCTTAAAATCTAATCAGGATATTTAATCTCCACCCTACTCCACCGTACACAGACCTTGCATCTGTCAGCAAACCCTCATATGTCTCAATTGTGTCCATTTACCTTTATCGGTAACAAAAGCCTACACCAAGGTGCCACTGGCAGGTGCCATGCACGTGAACATGGAGTCTGCTGTTGGAAATGCGTTGGGAAGGGCAAGTTCCCGGTGAGAATCATGCACATTTAGGAGCTTTCCAAATACTGATGGCATGTTGAGTCATCAGACTGGATAAAATTGCCCAAAAGAGGTGCTAGTATTGGGCCCTAGGGTGGTTCGGCGCCCGGAAGTCAAGGAGAAGAGAAAGAGAGCAAAGGGGACTGAGAAGGAGCAGGCAGTAAGGTCTGAGGGACCTCAGGAGAGCATGGGGGCCCAAATGCAAGGGAAAAAAGGGTGTCAGTGCCACCACATGTTCTCCTCCAGACACAGACAGTACTGTATGTACAGGTTTCTCCAAATTTCTTCCTTTCTAGGTTTCCCTTAATGCTTTCTCTACCTATAATCCAAGATTTTTACCCAGAAAGACCCAAGTCTTTTACCATGCATATCAAATAAGTTCACTACCCCTTAATGGCTTCCTATTGCCTTGAGGGAAGAAAAACTCCATAGCTTGCCCCACCAGCCCTGCAGATCTGGCCCCTGCCTAACTCCAGCCTCAAGTCCTGGCAAGCCCTTCACTTAGGCATCTGAACTCCAGCCTTCTCTCTGACCTAGAGCCTTCAGCCCTGGGGTTCCCCTAGCCTAGCACCCCTTTTCTCATTCTCTTCAAGAACTTGGCTTCTGTTCTTTCTGAGAGTGGTTTAAACTCCCTGGTTCTCTGGGAGGGGGAGGAGAGGGGGAGGCTCTGACATAGTGTCCTGGTTATGAACATTTTCTCTCCAATAACTTGGGCTCAGATACTCAAATTCTACCTCTGGAGAGCTGCATAGGCCTAGAATATTATTTAATCTCTCTTGGGTTTCAGTTTCCTTATCTATAAAAGGGAAATGATGAAGATGATGAAGAAGACAATTAAAATAATTGTTTGTGTTACTTATATAAGTAGTAGTCACATTTCTTCAAGACTCTGGAGAATGAAATGAGACACACTACAGAGCTTGTGAGCCCAGAGTTTTGGGGGCCCCGGCACTGTTCTAGGCATGGGAGATAGAGCAGTAAGCAAAACAAATGAATTCCTTGTCCTGTTGGGGCTTATCTTCTGGAGGGAAACAGACAACACACCGGTAGTTATATTTGCAACCTACTGGGACTGGGTCATAGGAGAGGGGAAAAGCCTGCTGTTTTAAATTGAGGCTCCCTGAGGAGCAGAGACCCTCCAGGAAGTCAGGTGGCAAATCATACCAGGATGGAGAGGGTTCCATTCATTCAGAGGGAACAGAAGGGGAGAAGGACCAGAGAGGAAGAGAGCCAAGCTTGGAGAAAGAACTGGCGGGCAGCCAGTGTGTCTGGGGGCCATGGAATGAAGACAGGGTAGGGACAGAGGAGCAAGAAATCAAGGCAGGCCCATGTGAAGACCGGAGATTTGACTCTCGTTGCAGCAGGATATCAGTGACCAGTTCACTGTTCCCTGGTATTTGCCACATCTGCAACACTTGATAGAGCTCTTTTCTGCCTTGCAGTTGGATCCCCATGCTCTCCTGATCTCCATTAGTCCTCTCTGGCTGCTCCCTCCCAGACCCCGTGGCTCCTTCTTTAGACTCTTCTCCTTGACTTCCAGGTGCTGACATGCCCAATGCTAGCAACACTTTCTTATTCATGTGATTTTATCCAGTCCGAAGGTTCAACATGCCATCAATATTTGGAAAGCTCCTAAATGTACATATTTCCCACCTGGAACTCTCCCCTCAACTCCCAAAACACATTTCCAGCTGCTGATTTGTCTCTGCATGCAAGGTCCCTGTGTTTACAGGGCAGAAATGTAGGCAGTCCCATTCTAAGTGGCCACAACTGACCTTTTCAAAAGCCGTCGTCTGGTTATGTCATGCCCTCATGCATCTTAGAATAAAAACAAAATTCCCGATAACACAGCCCTCATGCGTCTTAGAATAAAAACAAAGTCCCCGGCTGGGCGAGATGGCTTGTGAGATGGCTCCCGTCTGTAATTCGTAATTCCAGCACTTTGGAAGTGTGAGGTGGGAATAGTGCTTGAGTCCAGGTGTTTGAGACCAGCCTGGGCAACATAGCGAGACCCCCATATCTACAAAAAAATAAAAAATTAGCCGTTGTGTGCCTATACTCCCAGCTACTCAGGAGAATGAGGCAGGAGGATCACTTGAGCTAGCGAGACAGAGGCTGCAATAAGCCAAGATTGTGCCACTGTTGCCGGGCGCAGTGGCTCACGCCTGTAATCCCAGCACTTTGGGAGGCCGAGGCGGGCGGATCACAAGGTCAGGAGATCGAGACCACGGTGAAACCCCGTCTCTACTAAAAATACAAAAAATTAGCCGGGCATGGTTGTGGGCGCCTGTAGTCCCAGCTACTCGGGAGGCTGAGGCAGGAGAATGGCGTGAACCCGGGAGGCGGAGCTTGCAGTGAGCCGAGATCGCGCCACTGCACTCCAGCCTGGGCGACAGAGCGAGACTCCGTCTCAAAAAAAAAAAAAAGATTGTGCCACTGTACTTTAGCCTGGGCAACAGAGTAAGATCCTGTCTCAAAAAACAACAACAAAACAAAAGTCCTGAGAACATGGCTGGCAAGATCTGGTGGACCATGCTAAGACTCTGGGTTTTATTCCAAGAGCACTGGGAAGTCACTAAATGAAACGGAAATAAAACCAAAGGAACCATCGAACGTCAACTAAGTCTTTCTTTCCCAAGAGATACTAGTATCTCCTAAAGACCCCATCCTGGTTTAACAAAGAGGACATGACAAACTCTAAGAAGTTGGAGTCCTGCTGGGTGCGGTGGCTCACGCCTGTAATCCCAGCACTTTGGGAGGCTAAGGCAGGTGGATCATGAGGTCAGCAGTTCAGACCAGCCTGACCAACGTGGTGAAACCCTGTCTCTACTAAAAAAATACAAAGGGAGGTGGAGGTGCAGTGAGCTGATATCACGCCACTGCACTCCAGCCTGGGCGAGAGAGTGACACCCTATCTCAAAAAAAAAAAAAAAAAAAAGAGAGAGAAAAGTGAAAACTAAGGCTCAGGATCATTAAGTAACCTGCCTGAGGTCACACAGCTAATAATTTGCTTCCCCACTTTCCCGACTACAGTAAAGCCAATGCACCAACTGAACCCAAAGTCAGACTCCCCCTTTAACACCAACCTACATTTCCTCAATTCTCAAAACTGACACTGATGCATATTTCTCGACCCCCTATTTCCAGGATGTTTACCAGTCAGTCATGTGTGGCTCTGGGGCAAGGTTGAAATGTCCTCACCCACTGTCCTCCCCTCCCCACATTCTGGAACAGCAATACAGTGTTTCACTTGGTTGCCTGAGGGCTAGTTTCCTCCCACCTGTGTCACTCCCTTGAGTTCTTGGTATACCTGTGTACAGGACCCTCTTCCTCACCAGACTCTAACAGACTATAAATCTTTTTTTTTTTTTTTTTTTTTTTTTTGAGACGGAGTTTCGCTCTGACTGCCTAGGCTGGAGTGCAATGGCGCAATCTTGGCTCACTGCAGCCTCCATCTCCTGGGTTCAAGCAATTCTCCTGCCTCAGCCTCCTGAGTAGCTGGGATTACGGCGCCCGCCAACACGCCCGGCTAATCTTTTTGGATTTTCAGTAGAAACAGGGTTTCGCTAGGTTGGCCAGGCTGGTCTGGAACTCCTAACCTCAGGTGATCCGCCTGCCTCGGCCTCCCAAAGCACAGGGATTACATGCGTGAGCCACCATGCCCAGCTGAAATCTCTTTTGAAAAGGAAGCCGGGCACCGTGACTCATGCCTATAATCCCAGCACTTTGGGAGGCCAAGGCGTTCACCTGAACCCGAGAGTTCAAGATCAGCCTGGGCAATGTGGCGAAACCCTGTCTCTATGAAAAATTAGCTGGGCATGGTGGCTGGCACCCGTGGTCCCAGCTACTCAGGAGGCTGAGGTGGAAGGATCTCTTGATCCCGGGGAGGTCACGACTACAGTGAGCCGAGATGGCATCACTGTACTCCAGCGTGGGCCACAGACCCTGTCTCAAAAAAAAAAAAAAAGAAAAGAAAGCGGGGAAGAAAAGGTAATACAAATTAATATACCAACAGCAATTAGTGAGTGCCTTTTCCATGGAGCTGGGAGAGAATAAATGTTTGTAAAATTAAAATGTTCTATGCTAGATATCAACTTTCCTTCTATGCCTTCTGTATTTCACACCTCATAGCTAGTTAGTAAATCTCACAAATCCTATCCTTCTAATCTCTCTGAAATGTACCGTTTCCTTTCTATTCTCACCACCCATGTTTCTTTGTTTCCTTCTGGCCTGTGTAATAATCTCATAATCGCTTCTCCTGTACCTGCCTTCTTTCTAGTCCAGAATACTTTTTCCTAAATTCCACTAATAACCATCCTGCTACTGCTTTGTGTGAAATTCTCCAAAAAAAAATTTTACTTTTCCAAAATAAGTCAAGCTCCCTCTCTTGGGATACAAGAACCACACCACGGTCCCAGCCAATCTTTCAGCCTAATTCACTGAATATATATTTATTGACCACTCCTTTCTCCCAAGCACTTAGCTAGATAGTAATTCAAGAGTGAGGCACAAAACAAATTGGATTCCTTCCCTCATGGAGCTTATATTTTAACAGAAAACATAGACATTAAATAAATTAAAGCACAAAAAAATAGACAAGCATATAATTACAGTATCCTAGAGAATTATCACTCATGCAGAAAGCATACACAAGGATGCAGCACCGTTTACAATAGTGAAAGGCTAGAAACAACCTACATATTCATCAAAAGAAAATGGCCACATAAAACATACCATATCCAAATTTTAGAATATAGACAACAGGCCGGGTGCGGTGGCTCACACCGGTAATCCCAGCACTTTGGGAAGCCAAGGTGGGCGGATCATGAGGTCAGGAGTTCAAGACCAGCCATGGCCAACATGGTGAACCCCGTCTCCTCTAAAAATACAAAAAAAAATTAGCTGGGTGCGGTGGCGGGCACCTGTAATCCCAGCTACTGAGGAGACTGAGGCAGCAGAATCGCTTGAACCCGGGAGGCAGAGGTTGCGGTGAGCCAAGATCGTGCCACTGCACTCCAGCCTGGGTGACAGAGCAAGACTCCGTCTCAGAAAAATCTGTATATATAATATAGACAACAGGCCGGGTGCAGTGACTCACGCCTGTAATCTCAGCACTTTGGGAGGCGGCGGTGGTCTGATCACCTGAGGTCAGATGTTTGAGACCAGCCTGGCCAACATGGTGAAACCCCGTCTCTAATAAAAATACAAAAATTAGCTGGGCGTAGTGGCGTACGCCTGTAATCCCAGCTACTTGGGAGGCTGAGGCATGATAATCACTTGAACCTGGCAGGTGGAGGTTGCAGTGAGCTGAGATCACGCCACTGGGCAACAGAGAGAGACTCCCTCTCAAAACAAACAAAAAAAAAACCCACTGTGTTAATTACTGTGCAGCACAAAAACTTAGGAATAAAATGTTTACTAGTTCCATATCCTGCTTTTGGATAAACATTTGATAAACCATTCTATACTTACTCCTCTCTTTGCTCTATTCCAACAGCCTACACCCCTCCCCTGCCACCCAATCCCCCAACATATATGCCATATATATAAACATCAACCTGTAACCACCCTAATCAGCCTCAAGGTCACTCCAAATGCCACCTCCTTCAGTTACTCTCTCCTTTGTTCAATGCCTCCTTTATGACACTGTCTGCATGATGCCTAGCCCTGGGTATATTGTTTCTCTTACCACCTGTATAGGGTGGAGGCTTTTCCAAGGGAAGACCGGTTTCCTCCATGTTGTGGAATGGTCAACACACAGTAAGTGCTCCAATCAATATTTAGCTGTCCCAATACTTAGCTGTTCTGTGCTCCTTGGATTTTCTTTTTTTTTTTTTTTTTTGAGGCAAAGTCTCACTCTGTCGCCCAGGCTGGAGTGCAGTGGCGCGATCTTAGCTCACTGAAACCTTTGGGGTTCAAGCGATTCTCCTGCCTGAGCCTCCTGAGTAGCTGGGATTACAAGCATGCACCACACCTGGCTGATTTTTAAATGTTTAGTAGAGACGGGGTTTCACCATGTTGGTCTCCAACTCCTGACCTCAAGTGATCTGCCCGCCTTGGCCTCCCAAAGTGCTGGGATTGATTACAGGTGTGAGCCACTGCTCCTGGCCTCCCTGGATTTTTTTTTTTTTTTTTTTTTTGAGACGGTGTTTCGCTCTTGTTGCCCAGGCTGGAGTGCAATGGTGTGATCTCAGCTCACTGCAACGTCTGCCTCCCGGGTTCAAGTGATTCTCCTGCCTCAGCCTCCCTAGTAGCTAGGATTACAGGCGCCTGCCACCACACCCAGCTGATTTTTTGTATTTTTAGTAGAGACAGGGTTTCACTATGTTGGCCAAGCTGACCTCAGCCTATCCACCCGCCTCAGCCTCCCAAAGTGCTAGGATTACAGGCATGACACACCTTGCCCGGCTCCTGGATTCTTTAATACACTCGTTTTTTTTATTCTCTCATGTGACACGTACATAGTAAACACCCACCACGTACCAGGCATTGTTCTAGGTGCTGGAGATGCCACAGGAAACCAAACAGATCAAAATGCCTATCCTCATGGAGTTAACATTTGATATTATAGTCTGTTAGATATTATAATAAGTACTATGGAGAGAAATACAAGGGGCAAAGGGGCTACAGAGTGGAGGGATGGTGAGGGAAATGTTAAATGATTGGCCCTGAAAGGCTTCATCATAGACATATCTAAATAAAGATCTGAAGGGGGTGACAGTGGGAGCCACAGAGGTTCTAGGGGAAGAGCATTCCAGGCTCAGGGACAGGCAAGCAAAGTCCTTGAAGCAAAGTGCGCCCAGTGTTTCAAAGAACAGAAAGGAGGCCAGCATGGCATTGTGGTTGGTGTAGAGACAAGCCAGGAAATTAGGATGGGGATGGTGCATTTTGATTGCACGGATCTTTCTGGCCATGATAAAGATTTTGGATTTCATTCTGAATGGGCCTGAGAGCTCTGAATAATTTGAGCAAAATAACCTGGCTCAGTTAGTAAGTGGCGTATTAAACGGGTTGACACAGTCAAGAGCACTCCTAAAATAGTAACGCAGGGTCTCTCTCCTTTGCCGAAATCACTCAGATATTTAAATGTATCTATTTCAGGTACTTTTACAACCATAACAGTAATAATAATAATAGTAAGAAGAGGGCTGAGCGCAGTGGCTGGTTCATGCTTGTAATCCCAGCACTTTGGGAGGCCGAGGCCGGCGGATTGCTTGAGTCCAGGAGTTCAAGACCAGCCTGGACAACATGGTGAAACCCTGTCTCTACAAAATACAAAAATTATTACAATATTAGCCAGGAGTGGTGGCAGGCGCCTGTAATCCCAGCTACTCAGAAGTCTGAGGCAGGAGAATCACTTGAACCCGGAAGGCAGAGGTTGCAGTGAGCCGAGATCACGCCACTGCACTCCAGCCTGGGCAAAACGAGTGAAACTCTGTCTTAAATAAAATAAAAATAAAAATAAAAATTAGCCGGGCTTGGTGGCACGTGCCTATAATCCCAGCTACTCGGGAGGCTGAGACAGGAAGATAATTTGAGCCCAAGAGGTCGAGGCTGCAGTGAGCAGTGTTTGGGCCACTGCACTCCAGCCTGGCCGATACTCTCAAAAAATAAAATAAATAAATAAAATAGGAAGAATGGGGAGGAGAAGAGGAGGGATAAGAAGGGGAAAAACAGACCAGGCTCGGTGGGAGGCCAGCACTTTGGGAGGCCAAGGCAGGAGGATCACATGAGGTCAGGAATTCCAGACTAGCCTGGCCAACATGGTGAAACCCTGTCTCTACTAAAAAATACAAAAATTAGCCGGGCATGGTGGTACATGTCTGTAATCCCAGTTACTTGGGAGACTGAGGCAGGAGAATCGCTTGAAACCCAGAGGCGGAAGTTGCAGTAAGCAGAGATTGAGCCACTTCACTCCAGCCTGGGCAACAGAGACTCTGCCTCAAAACAGTAATAATAATAAAAGGGAAAAAACAAAACGATTTACTGCAGCCCCGCTATGTGCCACTCTCAGCTCCAAAGCTGATTTATATTATGGTGTTACTTAGTTCTCCTGATAACTTTCATGCTTAAATCCATTTGCAGATGAGGAAACTGGGGCCTGAGGTTAACTTTCTGACTTAATTCTCTTACTTGAAGATCTACAACTAGAAGAAAGTGGGGTTCCAGCCCAGATCCAGCGCCAAAAGCCATGCTGACTCATACCATTCTTTTCTGTCCTAAGTGGTTGACCTTGGCCTTAGGAAAACAATAATAATAACGATCACTGATTGGGCATTAACTCTGGGGCAAGCACACCATACCCCATTTCGAGATCCCCCCGCAGAGTCGGAATCCAAGTCTCCCAGAGTAGAAAGTAGCACCTAGGAGCGGTGACCCCGCAGCAGGTCAGGGCTGAGCTCTTGAAAATGGCTCTCTGGGCCGGGCGCGGTGGCTCAAGCCTGTAATCCCAGCACTTTGGGAGGCCGAGACGGGCGGATCACGAGGTCAGGAGATCGAGACTATCCTGGCTAACAGGTGAAACCCCGTAAAATACAAAAAACTAGCCGGGCGAGGTGGTGGGCGCCTGTAGTCCCAGCTACTCGGGAGGCTGAGGCAGGAGAATGGCGGGAACCCGGGAGGCGGAGCTTGCAGTGAGCTGAGATCCGGCCACTACACTCCAGCCTGGGTGACAGAGCAAGACTCCGTCTCAAAAAAAAAAAAAAAAAAAAAAAAAAAGGCTCTCTGGGTTCAAACCAAAACTCGATTCCCCAGATGTGCCGCTTTGGGGCTTCCTCTGAACTCTCTTTGACTCCATTTTCCCCATTTTACAGATGGGGATAATAGCACACCCTAATGGCCGGGCGCAGTGGGTCCCGTTTGTAATTCCAGCACTTTGGGAGGCTGAGGTGGGCAGGTAACTTGAGCTCAGGAGTTCAAGACCAACCTGGGCAGCATAGCGAGACCCCCCCCCCTTCGCCATCTCTACAAAAAATACAAAATTTAGCCAGGCATGGTGGCTGAAGCCTGTAATCCCAGCACTTTGGGAGCCCGAGGCGGGAGGACTGCTTGAGTCCAGGAGTTCAAGATCAGCCCTGGCAACATAGTGAGACCCCATCTCAATTTATTTAAAAAATAAAAATAAAAACTAATAGGCCGGGTGCGGTGGCTCGCACCTGTAATCCCAGCACTTTGGGAGGCTGACGTGGGCGGATCACGACGTCAAATCGAGACCATCCTGGATAACAAGGTGAAACCTTGTCTCTACTAAAAATACAAAAAATTAGCCGGGTGTGGTGGCACGCACCTATAGTCCCAGCTACTCAGGAGGCTGAGGCAGGACAATCGCTTGCTTGAACCCGGGAGGCAAAGGTTGCAGTGAACTTAGATCGCACCACTGAACTCCAGCCTGGGCAACAGAGCGATTCTCTGTCTCAAAAAATAGATAGATACATAGATAGGCCAGGCGCGGTGGCTCACGCCTGTAATCCCAGCACTTTGGGAGGCCAAGGTGGGTGGATCACTTGAGGTCAGGAGTTTGAGACCAGCCTAGCCAACATGGTGAAACCTTGTCTCTAATAAAAATACAAAAATTATTTTTTTGTATTTGAGACTCCATCTTAAAAAAATAAAATAAAATAAATAGCCGAGTGCAATGGCTCACGCCTGTAATCCCAGCACTTTGGAAGGCCAAGGCAGACGGGGTGGATCACCTGAGGTCAGGAGAAACCCCGTCTCTACTAAAAATACAGCCTGGCCGTGGCCTGCCTGTAATCCCAGCTACTCAGGAGGCCGAGGTAGGAGAATGGCGTGAACCCGGGAAGTGGAGGTTGCAGTGAGCTGAGATGGCGCCACTGCACTCCAGCCTGGGCGACAGAGCAAGACTCCGTCTCAATAAATGCATTAAATAATTAATTAAAATATAAAAATAAAATTTAAAAAATAGTACTCGCTGACAAGTGAATTTGGGAGGAATAAGCAAGCCCTCACTCGTGGTAACGGGCGCAGGGTGGGGAAAGTGGGGGGTGGCACACAGCGCTCAATTAAGTCACGCTATTATGATCACGACCATCGCCCGCGGCCGCAGAACATGCCCGCTCTGAACACCAGGGCGGACACCCACAGACGCGTCCTTCACCCGCGCAGGGACCTGCCAGGGCTCTTATACCAGAGGGTGTTCAGAGTAGGGAAGGGAGAGATCAAGTCTGAACCCGGATCCGTCTCCTCCAGAACTTGAGTCGCTCAATCATCAGCTAGATCGCCCAGTGTAGACAAAGCAAGTGGAATTCTTTGAAGGGTATACCTTGAGTTGGGCAATCCTCATAGAAGGTGGGAGACGACCTGCCCTTCAGTGTTCCTGGGGCACCTTCTCCAAAGTGGAGGTCGAGCCAGGCCTAGGAGGAAACAGAGGGAAGGTGTGGACGACCCCACCGCAGAGACGGAGGTGAAACCGACGAGCTCCAGGTAGGTGTGTCCTCCTCAACCACACCCTCCCACAGGGCCCTGAGACTGGGGAAGACCGGAGATGAGATTAGGATCAGAGCCACACCCCTGACCGGCTTACTGGACAACCTGAAGCCACGCGTCTACACTGGCGCTCGGAACTGAGTTGGCCCAAAGCGTCTTCACCGCTTCTAGCGGAGGGCTTAATGCGGTCCCCCAGCACTCACACAGCGGGTTTTCTCAGAACCCAGTCTCCAGAGACCGCCGGGACTCAAATCCTGCGCCGCCCTCAGCCGCTGGGAGACCAGGGCCTTGGCCTCACCTGCTTCCCAGCCTCACCTGCAGAATGGGTGGTCCCGAGGGTTAAATGCCCTCATCACCATGAAGCCTTAAAACGGTGCCTGGCACATGGCGATCACGCAATAAACGTCCGCCAAAATGACGTTAGCCAGGATTCGCCCCGGAAGGCTGCCTGTTCTCAAACAGCCCTTCAATGAGGGCTAATCCCTTTGACTCCTTGAACAACTTTTTTTTTAATGTGGTTAGCACATTTTGTTGATTTTTTTTTTTTAACAAAGACCAAGTCAGCATGTTCTCTTAAAAATATTTTAAGAGATTATGTTTTGTTCCCACTTGCTTTGAGGAAACACTTCGTCCTGGTTGAGTGGGGTGAAAACAGTGAAATGCGAACAAGGGTAATAAGACCATCTTTCCTGTACTGTTTCTTAAAAAAGGAGGGGAGGGAGGAATTAAAAATTCAGATGCTGGATTTTAAAGACCGTCATGCTAAGTATTATCAACTTCCTTCTCTTTTTTTTTTTTTTTTTTTTTTGCCCTCATATAAACATAACAGTAGTGAGTTTTTCCTTTTTTCTTGACTCAAAAAAAAACACAAAACTGACACATAAACTTCTCCAAAGCAATACAGCTGAATTTTCTACAAAGATTTGTAACTGATAGGATATATTCCTTAAAGAAAATAAGAATGCTCTGAACAGAAATAAACCGTTTCTCCAGCAGTTTTATTTGAAGCCCACAAATAAAAACAGCATGTCCCCAAGGAAACAAAATAGAATTTGGAGTTGCAGCTAAAATGGCTCTGCTCTAATCCTCTCTTACCCAGTAGTATGGGGTTTGTTTACAGGAAACCCCTGCCACGAGAACTTTTCTGCTAGTTTTCAACCGTATTTTGGCATCATCAACTCAGGCATATGGAAACAAATGAAATATTCAGCTTTAAAAAAAATTACAAAGTAAACGAAGAGAACGCTGACCTGTTCCTTTCTACCTTCTTCAGGATGGGTAGAGGCATGAAGAAATGCAGGCTCCCCTCCCCCTCCGGGCCGCGCTTCCCGGCTGGGTGGAAACTATCTCATTACCACACTTTCAACAAGTAGACCAGTTTCCTCCTTTAATCAAAGTTACTTTGTGGTTGTTTAGCAGTCTGCGCATGCCATGTTTTTATAGCTATAGAAAATGCATATTTATTTATTTTGAGATGACTATGACCATATGACAAACCTAAGTCAGCCTCTTGTAGCCAATGATTTATAAGAGCTCTGAAAAACCCAGCCTTTAAACATTTTAATAGAGGCTCTCTCATCCTTTGTAAGTAGAAGTGTAAATTGGTACAGTCCTTTTGTAAACAACTCAATGAGACAAGTCAAGGGCCTTACAAATGTTCATACATTTGGATGCAGCAGTAACACTCCTGGAATCAATCCTAAGGAAACAGCCCTAATGTAGGAAAAGGTGTTAAGAACAAAGATCTTCGTGGTAACAAGATTTACTACGAGGGGGACAGCAATACATGTTCACTCTCCATACATGTGTGGAGGCACACAAATAAAGGAGTGGTTAGTCACCCAAGTTATGTATCCCCACACGATTACACACAGTCATTTTAAAATTAGAACGTTTTGAAAAATAGGCCATTGGGAAATATTTATAATAGCAAATGAAAAAACCGAGATGCAAAGTTGTATTTTTAACGAACTCTAATTTTTTCTATTAGTAAAGAAAAAAGGATATAATATACATAAAAATACTAAAATAAATTTTATCAGAAAAATGTTAGTACAGACTGAATATTATATGAAAACAAAAAAACTTAATTTCATTAGCTGCGATAATGGCATGGATTATTACAGAATATGTATACATATATATAAAGATATATACTGAAGCATGTAGAAGAATGACATGATATATGAGAATTTATAATACTTTAGTAAATAAAAAAAGAAGAGAATTGAACCAAATGCGGTTAACATCTTGAAACTAGAACTGGGCATCAGGTATGGGGGGGTTACTCATTACGCTATTTTTATTGTTCTCTCTACTTTTGCATACATTTCAAAATTTTTATTAAAATTGTTTCCTTTTTTCTTTTTTTTACCCTTAATCTTATGACGGGTTACATTTAAACATTTTTTGATGGTTGTTTTTCAATAATGGAATATGTATGACCCTTTTTCCACTTTCTGTTTTTCTCTATTTTTCATAATATACTTGTATTACCTTTGAAATAAATTAGCATTTATTTTACCAAAAATAAATTAAAAATAAGAATAGTAAACAGTCCCACAGAAAAGTTTTTCTTGCCGTGTAATTCTAGTGAATCCTCAGAATGCTATGATAAGCCTGTGTACCTTAAAATGTGAGCTCCTAAATGGTCCAAATCTTTTGGGACGGCACCATGCCATCTGAGACTGCTGTAAATACGATCAACTGATAAAAAGGCCAGCTGCAACTAACCATTTTAAAGATTAGGAACCATTTAAAAACACACACGGCCGGGCACGGTGTAATCCCAGCACTTTGGGAGGCCGAGACGGGCGGATCACAAGGTCAGGAGATCGAGACCATCCTGGCTAACCCGGTGAAACCCCGTCTCTACTAAAAAATACAAAAAACTAGCCGGGCGAGGTGGCCGGCGCCTGTAGTCCCAGCTACTCGGGAGGCTGAGGCAGGAGAATGGCGTGAACCCGGGAGGCGGAGCTTGCAGTGAGCTGAGATCCGGCCACTGCACTCCAGCCTGGGCGACAGAGCGAGACCCCGTCTCAAAAAAAATAAATAAATAAAATTTAAAAAATAAATAAATAAATAAATAAAAATAAAAACACACACACACACCACCTCTTGCCTCTTGAGTGTTAAGTGGCAAGATACTCTGGTTTATTTCTAAAGTTTCATGCAATAATCATGTAAGCACTGAGTGGGACAGAATTCTACATACTGCCGAGCTGACTCAGAAAGAAGGGTTCCACATTCCTTAATTAGCAGCATCAGAAAACACCACTTCCTGCAGTGGAGTTCCCATTTCATCCAGCCACTCCACTGGCTCAGTACATCCTCAAGTTCACGTAAAAGATTTTCATAAAGTCTGGAGACATAGTGTTATTTAATTTATTTCCTTTTACTCTGTTTTGTTTTATCCTACTTTATGCTATTATACTCTATTCTATTGTATGTATTCTAATTTTTACAAATTAAGGATGTTTGTAATGACGTAGATTCTTTGTTTCCAGACTTTATGGATGCCCGTATATACTGAAATCACAGCTGGAGGCAGAGTAGGTGAACACCTGACCACCTTGAAAGGACAACTTTCACTTTGGGAGGCCAAGGTGGGAGGATCACTTGAGCCCAGGAGTTTGAGACCAGCCTGAGCAACATAGTGAGACCCCTGTCTCTATTTTTAATCTTTCTTTTTTTTTTCTTTTTAAGACAGAATCTCACTCTGTTGCCCAGGCTGCAGTGCAGTGGCATGATCTCGGCTCACTGCAACCTCCCTGTCCCAGGTTCAAGCAATTCTCATGTGTCAGCCTCCCAAGTAGCTGGGACTACAGGTATGCACCACTACGCTCGACTAATTTTTGTATTTTTAGTAGACGTGAGGTTTCGCCATGTTGGCCAGGCTGTTCTCGAACTCCTGACCTCAAGTGATCGGCCCACCTAAAACTCCCAAATTGCTGGGATTACAGGCATGAGCCACACATCCCCCCACCCCACCCCCCGCCAGCCCCCACCACCACCAGTCGTCTCTATTTTTTAAACGAAAGAGAATACAGCTTTTTTGATTATTAAAAGTCAAAAGATTCAAAGTCCTGGACCAGAAGTTTCTTTTTTAGTACCTATGACTTAAATTTATGATTTGCATTAAAGTTCTCTGGCAGAACTCCTACAGGATGCCAAAGCCTGAGGAAGATTTCCAAACAAGATTACATGGTTTTCTAATAGGATATATTTGATCACGTGTGAAAACGTGGTGGCAGCACTACTGCAACCTGAAATGAAAGGGCAAATTCTCAGGAAACACGTTCTACTTGTAAATATTGGATGTAATCATTGTAACAGTTATTTACTTTTAACTTCAGAGGTTTTAAAGAAATGTAGCCGCGCGGTGGCTCACGTCTGTAATCCCAGCACTTTGGGAGGCAGAGGCGGGAGGATCACCTTGCACTCCAGCCTGGGTGACAGAGCAAGACTCAAAAAAAAAAAAAAAAAATAGCCTTTTTTCCTTTTTCTTTTTCTAAGTTTTTAAAGATTTTATGTCTGTCTTGGTTTTCAAGGTATGCAGCAAAACACTGTGGATCCATTACAGAAACACTACAATTTTAGCGCATAAGAATTCAAAGCTTCTGTTATCTAGAACACAAGGGCACCCCTCATTGCCAGTGTATCCTATTGTGTTCTGTTTGCATAGAATCCAGCCTAAATGCTGCCCACCTGGAGTGAGTTGCTAGATGGACTGAAATAATCCTAGCAAACTTGTAATGGTTTGGGCACAACCACTGCTCCTTTGCCATCTAGCTGGTACTGCTGCCGTTACCAGGTCTGTTAGATAGCGACCAATGAGGCCTCCTGGCCTTGTTGATATTTCTTTGCCTATCAGTGAATCGTTAGCTAGAGTATTTCCTTAGTCACAAACCGGCCATTTATTGGATGTTCTCAGTAGGAACTACATTTGCAGATAACAGATGGTTATTTAAATAAGAATGTGAAAAATGTATATACTCTTTCTCTTCGGGGACCTAAGATGGTTTTTGCTGATTCTTTTTTTTTTTTTTTTTTTTTTTTGAGACGGAGTCTTGCTCTGTCGCCCAGGCTGGAGTGCAGTGGCGCAATCTCGGCTCACTACAAGCTCCGCCTCCTGGGTTTACGCCATTCTCCTGCCTCAGCCTCCTGAGTAGCTGGGACTACAGGCGCCCGCCACCACGGCCGGCTAGTTTTTTGTATTTTTAGTAGAGACGGGGTTTCACCGTGGTCTCGATCTCCTGACCTTGTGATCCACCCGCCTCGGCCTCCCAAAGTGCTGGGATTACAGGCGTGAGCCACCACGCCCGGCCTGGTTTTTGCTGATTCTTAAACTTTTAGCTGTTTTTATGAGTGGATATCTGATTTTTAAAAACTCTCTCTTATGACATTTAATTAAGTTGCTTGAAAACATTTACATTTTCTTTTTTTTTTCTTTTTTTTTTTTTTTGAGGCGGAGTCTCGCTCTGTCGCCCAGGCTGGAGTGCAGTGGCGCGATCTCGGCTCACTGCAAGCTCCGCCTCCCGGGTTCCCGCCATTCTCCTGCCTCAGCCTCCCGAGTAGCTGGGACTACAGGCGCCGCCACCACGCCCGGCTAATTTTTTTGTATTTTTAGTGGAGACGGGGTTTCATTGTGTTAGCCAGGATGGTCTCGATCTCCTGACCTCGTGATCCGCCCGTCTCGGCCTCCCAAAGTGCTGGGATTACAGGCTTGAGCCACCGCGACCGGCCAACATTTACATTTTCTGACCAGCCAGCAACACTTAAAATCTTCCATAGTTCCCAAGATTAAGAAAATAGGAGAAAGCTAGAGAGATTTGGCAAAGTATGTAATAACCTAGCAAGGAAATTTTTGAGCAAGAGTATACGGGTTTGAATTTATTGGAACATTTGAAAGCAATTAAAATTTTTTTTCTCCAAACTTATTTTTGTCCTTTTTAAAGCACACACAGGCACACAACTGAAAAAGATCACTGCAAGTAAAATGAATCATTAAGCTGATCAAGCCTAGAAACCACCATCAGAGGTATTTATAGCATTATTAGGGTGGAGTATCTATAATCCATTCTCAGACTTATTATAAGTCCCAAGATCAACCCTTTGAAAAGCTAATCCTATCTTCAATCTTCAAATTTAATTAGTATTTATTGATCTCATACAGAACAGCCTGCACAGTGTTAAAAAGGACCATCTTCATCAAAAAAAAAGAGAAAAACCAAAAAATTGAAGGAAAAAAAAAGAAAGAAAAAGCAAACAAAACAAAAAGTACCATCTTCCAAATGTGAGGATAGGTGCTCAGATGATATCTGTGGTTCAACTATACATGCGTGTTGAGCAAATGTAAATAGCATATAGTAGAAGCCACCATAAATGAATCAGAATGATTCAGGTTAACTTTTCACTAAACTTGAAGAACATTATTATTAGGTTTGCGTATCTGCCATATTTCAAATACAAGAGTCCTCACATTTTATAAGGTCACTTAGGAAAGATTAGCGGACATGCAATGTATAATTCTTTTTTTTTTTTTTTTTTTTTTGAGATGGAATCTTACTCTGTCACCCAGGCTGGAATGCAGTGGCACAATCTCCGCTCATTGCAACCTCCACCTCCTGGGTTCAAGCAATTTTCTGCCTCAGCTTCCCAAGTAGCTGGGATTACAGGTGCCCACTACCACACCTGGATAATTTTTTTATTTTTAGTGGAGATGGGGTTTCACCATCTTGGCCAGGCTGGTCTTGAACTCCTGACCTCGTGATCCGCCTGCCCTGGGCCTCCTGAAGTGCTGGGATTACAGGCGTGAGCCAACATGCCCACCCAGTTGTTTTTTTTTTTTTTTTTTTTTTTTTTAAGTCTTCTTTCGTACTAGTCATGCAATGTATTTTTTTTTTTTTTTTTTTTAAGATGGAGTCTTGCCCTTTGCCCAGGCTGGAGTGCAATGGTGTGATCTCAGCTCCCTGCAACCTCTGCCTCCTGGAGTCAAACAATTCCCCTGCCTCAGCCTCCAGAGTAGCTGGGATTACAGGTACCTGCCACCAAGCCCAGGTAATTTTTGTACTTTTAGTAGAGACGGGGTTTCACCATGTTGGCCAGGCTGGTCTCAAACTCCTGACCTCAGGTGATCTGCCTGCCTCAACCTCCCAAAATGCTGGGATTACAGGCGTCAGCCACCACACCAGGCGGCAATATATAATTCTTAAAGAATACTTTTTTATTTTTATGATTAGAAAGCCTTACTTGGCTGGGTGTGGTGGCTGACATCTGTAATCCCAGCTCTTTGGAAGACTGAGGAAGGAGGATTGCTCGAGGCCAGGATTTTGAGGCTGCAATGAGCCATGACTGTGCCACTGCACTCCAGCTTGGGCAGCAGAGCAACACCCTGTCACAAAAAAAAAAAAAAAAAAAAAAGAAAAGAAAAGAAAGCCCTACATATCATTATAGAAAATTTGAAAATTGGCCAGGCGCGGTGGCTCACGCCTGTATCCCAGCACTTTGGGAGGCTGAGGTGGGTGGATCACGAGGTCAGGAAATCGAGACCATCCTGGCTAACACGGTGAAACCCTGTCTCTACTAAAAACAAAAAATTAGCTGGACGTGGTGGCAGGCACCTGTAGTCCCAACTACTTGGGAGGCTGAGGCAGGAGAATGGTGTGAACCCAGGGGGCGGAGCTTGCTGTGAGCCGAGATCCCACCACTGCACTCCATCTCAAAAAAAAAAGAAAAAAGAAAAAGAAAATTTGAAAATTGCACCCATAAACCCAATACATAACATGCAGAAATAACCACTGTTCCAATTTTGCTGCCTTCTTGCAGCTTTAAAAAAAAAAAAAAAGGCCATTTGTGACATTTTGGTCTGGATGATAAAAAAGAAAAAAAATGGCCATATGTATCTTCAAAATATGTACAACCCTTATGTATTAATAAAAAAAATTAAAATGGCATAGTACTTAATTGACCCCTGCTCTTTATCTGATACTTTACAATGATCATTTCTTTTAGGTGTCAAAAATAATGTAAGACCAGGCATAATGGCTCACACCTGGAATCCCAGCACACTGGGAGGCCAAGGCTGAAGGATGACTAGAGGGTAGGATTTCAAGACCAGACTGGGTAACATGGCAGAATCATGTCTCTACTAAAACTAGAAAACATTATCAGGGCGTGGAGGCATGTGCCTGTGGTCCCAGCTACCTGGGAGACTGAGTTGAGAGGATCACTTGAGACCAAGAGTTAGAGGCTGCAGTGAGCCATGATCATGCTGCTCCACTCCAGCCTGGGGCAACAGTGCAAGACTCTGTCTCTAATTATTGATAATAATTTTAATAATAATAATAATGTAAAGTTTTTTTGTTTTTTTTTGAGACAGGGTCTTTGTCTTGCTTTGCACTGTCGTCCAGGGTGGAGTATAATGTCGGGATCATGGCTGAGACTAAAAGAGTATGCCACCACACCCAGCTAATCTTCACTTTTTTTTTTTTTTTTTTTTGGCGACATCTCCCTCTGTCGCCCGGGTTGGAGTGCAGTGGTATAATCTTGGCTCACTGCAACATCTCCTTCCTGGGTTCAAGCAATTCTCCTGCCTCAGCCTCCCGAGTAGGTGGGACCACAGGAGTGCGCCATCAAGTCCAGCTAAATTTTGTACTTTTAGTAGAGATGGAGTTTCACCATATTGGTCAGGCTGGTCTCGAACTCCTGACCTCAGGTGATTCACCCGCCTCAGCATGCAAAGTGCTAGGATCACAAGCTTGAGCCACCGCGCCCAGCCGTCTTTGCATTTTTATACAAATAAAAATAAGTAAATACGGGCTGGGCGCGGTGGCTCATGCCTGTGATCCCAGCACTTTGGGAGGCCAAGGCGGGTAGATCACTTGAGGTCAGGAGTTCAAGACCAGCCTGGCCAAATGGTGAAACTGGGTCTCTATTAAAACTACCAAAAAAACTTAGCCGAATGTGGTGGCTGATGCCTGTAATCCCAGCTACTAAGGAGGCTGAGGCAGGAGAATCGCTTGAACCTCTGAGGTAGAGGTTGCAGTAAGCCGAGATCATGCTAATGCACTCCAGCCTGGGCAACAAGAGTGAAACTCTGTCTCACAAATAAATACATAAATAATCTTTACTCTGGTCCTAGGAATGACCCTGCAAGGGGAAGAGGACTCGACAGTCAGGGGAACCACAGTGGGTGGGAGAAAGACTGACTTCTCTGTGTACCTTTTGATATCAGAATTATGTTTTAACTTCATAAAAGATACATATGTCAATTTTTTTTTTGAGACAGAGTCTCGCTCTGTCGCCCAGGCTGGAGTGCAGTGGTTTGATCTCGGCTCACTGCAAGCTCCGCCTCCCGGGTTCACGCCATTCTCCTGCCTCAGCCTCCCGAGTAGCTGGGACTACAGGCCCCGCCACCACGCCGGGCTAATTATTTGTACTTTAGTAGAGGCGGTGTTTCACCGTATTAGCCAGGGTGGTCTCAATCTGCTGACCTCGTGATCCGCCCACCTCGGCCTCCCAAAGTGCTGGGATTATAGGCATGAGCCACCGCACCCAGCCCTTCTCTTATTTTTTATTTTAGAATCTTTTTTTTCGGGGTTAGGGCAGTGGTGGGGTGAAGGGCACAGTAACTAATCATAGGACACCTGCTCTATTTTGCTCGCCCTTGAGTAAAATCTCAGAAAAGCCTTGACAACATCCCCAGAACTAGATGGCCTAACCAAATAAAATGGCAACACCTAAAGATACTTATAAAGTCAATCTTTAGGCCCGGCACGGTGGCTCATGTCTGTAATCCCAGCACTTTGGGAGGCTGAGGCAGGCGGATCACGAGGTCAGGAGATCGAGACCATCCTGGCTAACACAGGGAAACCCTGTCTTTACTAAAAATGCAAAAATTTAGCCAGGCATGGTGGCGGACGACTGTAGTCCAGCTACTCAGGAGGCTGAGGCAGGAGAATGGCGTGAACCTGGGAGGCGGAGCTTGCAGTGAGCCGAGAATGCGCCACTGCCCTCCAGCCTGGGCGACAGAGCGAGAGTCTGTCTGAAACAAAATAAAAAATAAAAAATAAAAATAAAAAAAGAATCAGCCCTGACCTAACACAACAGACATGAATGACAAAAAGTTTCATTGTGCAATTTTCTCCATAAGAGGACCTGAGGCAGGTTCTATGCTTGCTGTCTGCATTTTAGAAAATAATTTCAATGTATTTTGGATTCATCCATACTAAGCAGTTTTTGCTTTGTTAACGGTTTCGCCTTATGAGATTTTTATTTTGAGAACGTGTGGTGAACGTTGGGATGTTTTTTTCTTCCTCCTCTTTTTTTTCCTTCTGCTTTAAAAACAAGAGAAGCTTGTATGCAAATGAGTTCAGGGTGACCACAGTAACACTCTCAGCTTTATTTACTGAATTACAGAGTCTTCCTTCACTTGATTAAGTGCCATTTGCATACTTTTAACATGAGAAACACTTTAGTCCATTAGGGAGTCATTTGAGACATCTTCAGAGTTTATAGCTCTGAAGCTATAGCTTCAACCCTACCAATGCCGAGAGAATGGATAGCTTCTGTATGAAAACTTAGGGGTTGGCCGGGCGCGGTCGCTCAAGCCTGTAATCCCAGCACTTTGGGAGGCCCAGACGGGCGGATCACGAGGTCAGGAGATCGAGACCATCCTGGCTAACACGGTGAAACCCCGTCTCGCCGGGCGCGGTGGCTCACGCCTGTAATCCCAGCACTTTGGGAGGCCGAGGCGGGCGGATCACAAGGTCAGGAGATCGAGACCACGGTGAAACCCCGTCTCTACTAAAAATACAAAAAATTAGCCGGGCGCGGTTGTGGGCGCCTGTAGTCCCAGCTACTCGGGAGGCTGAGGCAGGAGAATGGCGTGAACCCGGGAGGCGGAGCTTGCAGTGAGCCGAGATCGCGCCACTGCACTCCAGCCTGGGCGACAGAGCGAGACTCCGTCTCAAAAAAAAAAAAAAAAAGAAACAGAGGTTTAAAAAAAAAAAAAAAATTCTAAAACTGAAATGTGCTCAAATGAATTAAACATATTTGAAATATATTTACGTATGTATTTCTAACTAAAGAAATATACAGTATAACATTCTTATTCTATGAAGAAATAGGCTATTTCCTTTTGTGCTGCATATAATTAGTTTTCAAAGAAGAATAATAACTCTATATGTTTACTATTTTTTTATTTTAATTAATTTTTTTTTTTTTTTTTTTTTTGAGATGGAGTCTCACTCTGTTGCCCAGACTGGAATGCAGTCGCATGATCTCGGCTCACCACAACCTCCACCTCCTGGGTTCAAGCGATTCTCCTGCTTCAGCCTCCTGAGTAGCTGGGATTACAGGCGCCCACCACCACACCCAGCTAATTTTTGTATTTTTAGTAGAGATGGGGTTTCACCATGTTGGCCAGACTGGACTCGAACTGCTGATCTTGTGATCCACCCGCCTCGGCCTCCCAAAGTTCTGGGATTACAGGCGTGAGCCACCTCGCCTGGCCTATTTTATTTTATTTTTTTATTTTATTTTTTTTTTTTTTTTGAGACAGAGTCTTGCTCTGTCGCCCAGGCTGGGGTGCAGTGGCCGGATCTCAGCTCACTGCAAGCTCCGCCTCCCGGGTTTATGCCATTCTCCTGCCTCAGCCTCCCGAGTAACTGGGACTACAGGCGCCCGCCACCTCGCCCGGCTAGTTTTTTGTATTTTTTAGTAGAGACGGGGTTTCACCGGGTTAGCCAGGATGGTCTCGATCTCCTGACCTCGTGATCCGCCCGTCTCGGCCTCCCAAAGTGCTGGGATTACAGGCTTGAGCCACCGCGCCCGGCCGCCTGGCCTATTTTATTATGTCTTATTTAATTTTTGGAGAGCAGTGGCTCACTGAAACCTGGACCTCCCAAATTCAAGTGATTCCCTTGCCTCCGGGAGTAGCTGGGACTACAGGCACCCACCACCATGCTCGGCTAATTTTTGTATTTTTATTAGAGGCAGGGTTTCACCATGAGGGCCAGGCTGGTCTTGAACTCCTGACCTCAAGTGATCTGCCTGCCTCAGCCTCTAAAAGTGCCAGGATTACAGGCATGAGCCACTGCGCCTGGCCGAATATTTTTAAATAGGAAAACAAAAGAGAGAGAAAGAGAAAGACAATCTCAATGCTTTTCTCAGAAAGAACAGGAAGCTTCAAGGAGGAAGTAGGTGACAGTTTAGTTTTCAACAAGCACACGTTATCAAGTGAATGAAATTCCTCTGGAAGCTATAAAATTGAAGATTGGAGGATGGCAGTGTTCAGATAGCATAAAAGGCTGCTCACTATTCAGGAATTTTTTTCAAAGCTACGTTATTAATGAAAGCCAATTATTTGCACTTTTCCAGAAGGAAACACTGAGTCATTCATGAAATGATCTAAGATTTCGAAACTTGCTTACACCATTTTTTTCCCCTCCTCCTTTCTTACCTGTGCCAAAACCAGAAAAGCCAACTACTCACTGGGGCCTAAATCCAGGGAACCTGCACCAAATTAGTTCAAGACTGGAGTAATTTAACAGACTTGTGATGCCCCGAAGGCTTAGGTCCTTACCAGGATGGTAAACTCTGAAGCGCCTCCACTGCCCCCGCAGGGTGCAGAGCACAGGGGTCTGGTCCCCACCTCTGGAGGGCCTGTGATTAACTGGTTCTGGCTCAGTAATTTTTTGGCCATATCCCTGGCCTGCCTCCAAGTTTCAAGTGGAACAGCAAAAGGGCGTGGGCCGGCAGATAGGCAGGCCCGTGTTCCTAGGAGGCATTACTTATTTACAGCCAGATCCCTACGGAATTTGGCCAGAGATGGGATACAGATGAGAATGTGTTTGGCTAGGAAATACTGACTTCTTGATTCATTTATGGAAAGTTTGTGAGCTTAGGCCAGTAAACCATGTCAAAAACACAGTCAACAAATGTTTGTTTCAGGAATAAACTGTGAGTTAGGTGGTTTTAACCTAGGGACGGCTTCATACTGTTTCTTTCCTGGTGAGACAGAATATTTCTAGGTACTTTTTAAAAAACATAAGTTGAGGCAAATTCACTAAAAATCAAACCACTGAAGTTTCTGGTTAGGCAGGCCATCAGTGGAAGCTGCTTAATTTCATCTTCACAAACAACTGTAAGTCCATGTAGATAAATAATGTAGACAAGGAAACAATGTTTTGATCCAAACAATACAGTAAAGCTTGGAATTGTGCCTCATTAACATAACACCTTATGTTTGCATTGTTCTCTTAAAAGGATTTTACAGATACATTATCTTCAAATGTCACTGCAAGGCACAGAGGGGAAGTTGAATGTCCCATTTCACAGATTAGAAAATGGTGGCTCAGAGAGACCATGACCTTCCTAAGGTCACAAAATTAGTACATTGCAAAGTCCATGCTTAAATCCAGAGCCCCTAGCAAGAGTGCTGACCTTGCCCCTTACGAACCAGATCTGCATGTTCCCTTCTGTACACCTTCTGTATACCTGGACTCTGTGAGCTTGTGTGTCCTGTGGTTTTGCATTAAACCTGAGCTTTTAGCTCCTAGAATTCACAAGGAATATTCAAGTCTATTTCCACTCCCTACGTTGAAGCTCCTGGTCTGTTTTCACAACAGGGGATGTGCCTATTTGAGAAGGAAGTGGTCTAGAGTCTGGTATTAGTGTAAAACGGCTTCCTCTTTTTCTCCTTGAATTTATTCTGGTAGTATTTTATCCCAATACTCCTCCCCCGCACCAAAAAAATCCCAAATTCTGCAACACATTTGAGGAACTTAAAAAAAAACCTTTTCCATCCACTAAGATGTTTCTAATGATCACCAGTGATTTTCCCTTTGTTTATGTGTGTATTTTTCAGTTTTTTTTTAAACAATGATATATAGGGTGGGGTTTTCTGACATTTAGGGAAAAAATTATTTTAAAAAAATCTTACGATTTTTGTGTAATTCACATGGTGTAATTCACACAATGGGTGGTTATTACTAAAACCAGTAGGAAAAAATATCACAGGAGCTTCATGACAAATCCTTAGGCAGGGTTTAAGTCTCACTAATTTAGAATATGCCTGGTAAGCACTGGTTAAAAATTGATGATCCTGGGAAGTCTTTCTCAAACGATTTTTGTGAAATACCTAGGAGACCTTGAACATTCTGTTACGGAGGTTTACAATCCTGGGGAGAAGGACGGAGGGTGGCGTTCACGAGGGATACTGCCTATTACTCAGCTAAAAGTCCCCTTGGCTCTGCCCTCCTCCTCCTCGTGCTGCGAGCTGGGAGGAGTCAGCGTTTTGTCTCCCTAACTGGCATTTTTACTAGGCAGAATACTTGTCTTTTGTGAACGTTTTCATTTTCAAGATATATAAAAGAAAACTTTGTTCTTTAGTAAGTGATTTTCTCCCCTCACTGGTTACAAATCCCTCCCACTCCAGCTTAGTTTTCTTCTCTCTTCTTTACAGAGCAGTAGCCATTTTGGGGAGGGGGAAAAGTTGTCAGCAACTCACAGCCTAATAATGGCAGATATTTTTCGTAAACACTCACCATGTCCCAAGCACTCTCCCAAGAGTTTTACATGTATTAACTCAGTTAATCCTTCTTACAGCTTTATGGTATATGTGCTATTAGGATCCCAATTTTACAGAGGAAGAGACTGAGGAACAGAAATGTTAACTAACCTACCCAAAATCACACAGCTAAGCACTATGCCCTGACCTATTTTTCTTTGCTGCCCGGAGGTATTCATGCAGCCTGCAAACCTTCAGTGAAGTCTCCATGACTGGGATTAGCTCTCTGACCTCTGTCCCAGAGGCAGAATTTTTTTCTAATCTCACGAGTATAGGTGAAAGTCAGAGTCTCATTGCAGACTGAGACTGAACAGAAAGTTGGAATTCATTGGAAAAGAGGTGTGTGTGACATTGATCAAGGCCAACACTTTTATTTTTGCCCATTTATACTTCCTTAAAATCTATGACCCAACTCTGTTGTTACAACACAAACATGCAGTGGTTCCCTAGCCAGGTCAGCTAGAAAACACAACATATGCTTTTGAACAACTAGATTTATTTTAATCCATTTTCAGTGTTTATATAATTCAATTTAAAATGTTAAAACTTAGAGGATTTTATTCACCAGCTGAAGGACTCATAGTTACTATCTTTAAAAACAGCAATGAATAAGCAAACTAGAAACAAACAAGAAAAAAAAACAAGCACAACAAAACAAACAGCAAATTAGCTTTAATCATAACGCTTGGGAGAATATGTATTTGGCTTCATTATACTTTCTTTTTCCTTTCTTTTCTTTCTTTTTTTTTTTTTTTTTGAGATGGAGTTTCGCTCTTGTTGTCCAGGCTGGAGTACAATGGCATGATCTCAGCCCACTGCAACCTCCGCCTCCCGGGTTCAAGCAATTTTCCTGTCTCAGCCTCGTAAGTAACTGGGATTACAGGTGCCTGCCACCACACCTGGCTAATTTTTGTATTTTTAGTAGAGACAGGGTTTCATCATATTGGTCAGGCTGGTCTCAAACTCCTGACCTCAGGTGATCACCCACCTCGGCCTCCCAAAGTGCTGGAATTTCAGGCGTGAGCCACCGTGCCTGGCCAATTATATTTTCTAGTTACTCAGCTATCTACAAATAAAGGTTTTGTTTCATCTTTACATATTTTAAATATGTCTTACTATATATTTATATGTATATATAAATATTTCTTGTACTCTTTTAATATGCAAGAAATAGTTTTCCATCTTTAAACATGTTTAATATGGCAAATGTCATTTTTTATGAAACAAGATTGAATATCAGCTAAATCACAAGTAGAAGAAAATCTCATATTTCATGGAGAATTCACAGTTCTTTAATGCTGTCATTCTGAATCTGAATAATCATTCATGATGAACTAGAAAGCACAGTTAAGTCTGACCCATGTGGACTCTTTATAACATTCCCTGGAAGCTTCCTTTTTCGGACCAAACCTTTAATATCAGTTCTGTCCTTATGATTTATCTCTTCCTCCTTCAAAAGGGGAAAAAAAAATTAAAGTCTTTTTTTTTTTTAATTTTATTTTTTTGAGATGGAGTCTTACTCTATCGCCCAGGCTGGAGTGCAGTGGGGCGATCTTGGCTCACTTCAACTTCTGTCCCCTGGGTTCAAGCAATTCTCCTGCCTCAACCTCCTGAGTAGCTGGGACTACAGGCACCTGCCACCGTGCCCGGCTAATTTTTGTATTTTCAGTAGAGACGGAGTTTCACCATCTTGACCAGACTGGTCTTGAACTCCTGACCTCGTGATCCACCCACCTTGGCCTCCCAAAATGCTAGGATTACAGGCATGAGCCACCACGCCTGGCCTAAAGGCTGTTTTTATACATACACACACACATATTTTTAAATGTGGTACACACTATATAGAATATTGCAATGCAATTTTAACAAGATAAAGAAAAATGATCTTTGAGACACACTTGAAATTGAAGTACACAGAACTTATATTGTTCATTAAAACTTGTCTTTATGATACAGTTTCTGAACACTGAAGAACACAGGCAAAAGCTGTGACCAGTATAAATTTCATTCTGTATATGATGAAAAGAACCGAAGGCTGTCATTTTAAAGTGAACTCCGTGTAAATCCCAAGAGGAAAGTGTACATGATTTTATTGTATGGAAAAAGTTCAGTGAACTTTGAAATTCTTATTGAGCATAATAGACTTATACTGATCAAACCAGGTCAGGTGAAGTGACTCATACCTGTAATCCCAGCACTTTGGGAGGTCAAGGCATGAGGATCACTTGAGCCCAGGAGTTTGAGACCAGCCTGGGCAACAAAATGGCACCCCATCTCTATTAAAAAAAAAAAAAAAAAGGAGGCTGAGGCAGGAGAATGGCGGGAACCCGGGAGGCGGAGCTTGCAGTGAGCCGAGATCGCGCCACTGCACTCCAGCCTGGGCAACAGCGTGAGACTCCGTCTCAAAAAAAAAAAAAAAAAAAAAAAAAAAAAAAATTCAAAATTAGCTGAATGTGGTGGTGCACACTTGTGGTCCCAGCTACACAAGAGGCTACGGGCAGGAGGCTTGCTTGAGCCAAAGAGGTCAAGGCTGCAGTGAGCTATTATCGCGCCACTGCACTCCAGACTGGGCGAAAGAGTGAGAGCTCCTGTGTCAAAATAAATAAATAAATAAACAAGAAAAAGCCAAACCTCATGATGCAAAAGATTATGCCAATCCCCCTGCACTAAGAAGTGGTGTTCCCCCACCACAAGTAGCAGGAGTTTCAGTCAGGAAATCCTTCACTAAAGGAAAGCATAGTAAGCCAATGCAGCCAAAAAACTCATCTATGCAAAGTCCATGGGTGTCTTATATCTTTAGCATTACAGATCTCAGAATCAAATAGATATAGGCTGAGTGGGGTGGTTTACATCTGTAATCCCAGCATTCTGGGAGGCCAAGGTGGGAGGAGCATTTGGGGCCAGGAGCTGAAGACCAGCCTGGGCAAAACAGCGAGACCCCCAACTCTATTACGCTTATTTTTTTTTCTTTTATTTATTTTTTTTCATTTTTGTAAAGAACGGGGTCTCCCTGTATTGCCCAGGCAGGTCTCGAACTCCTGGGCTCAAGCTATCCTCCTGCCTCTGCCTCCCTGAGATCTGGGATTACAGGCATGAGCCAGGGTGCCCAGCCTTGAGGGGAGTTACACTTTTTTTTTTTTTTTTGTCTTTTTTTTTTCATCTCTATTAAAAATAAACAAATAAGGCTGGGTACAGTGGCTCATGCCTGTAATCCCAGCACTCTGGGAGGCCGAGGTGGGCAGATCACCTGAGGTCAGGAGCTGGAGACCAGCCTGACCAACATGGAGAAACCCTGTCTCTACTAAAAATACAAAAATTAAGGCCGGGCGCAGTGGCTCACGCCTGTAATCCCAGCACTTTGGGAGGCCGAGGCGGGCGGATCACAAGGTCAGGAGATCGAGACCACGGTGAAACCCCGTCTCTACTAAAAATACAAAAAATTAGCCGGGCGCGGTGGCGGGCACCTGTAGTCCCAGCTACTCAGGAGGCTGAGGCAGGAGAATGGCGGGAACCCAGGAGGCGGAGCTTGCAGTGAGCCGAGATCGCGCCACTGCACTCCAGCCTGGGCGACAGAGCGAGACTCCGTCTCAAAAAAAAAAAAAAAAAAAAAAAAAATTAGCCAGGCATGGTGGCACATGCCTATAATCACAGCTTCTCGGGAGGCTGAGGCGGGAGAATTGCTTGAACCTGGGATGCAGAGGTTGCGGTGAGCTGAGATAGCACCATTGCACCACAGCCTCGGCAATAAGAGCAAAACTCCCTCTCAAAAAAGAAAAGGAAAGAAAAGAAAATCTTGCACTGATGGACAGCCATTCAGCAACACAGATCTATCAAAAACCTACTCTGCCAGGCAACGCTTTAGGGCATTGGAGCATATTGGTACATAACACCCATGACGTCCTTGAAAACATATTCTTACAGCCATAAGTAACAAAATGGGAGCCTTACAAAATATGACCAGGCATGTGTGTTTTCTTTTCCTTATTCACTGAAAGCATATTGACCAATTACTGTGTCAGTGTTTGTGCTGGTGCAGAAATGCAGAATTGAGGCCGGGCGCAGTGGCTCAAGCCTGTAATCCCAGCACTTTGGGAGGCCGAGGCGGGTGGATCACAAGGTCAGGAGATCGAGACTATCCTGACTAACATGATGAAACCCGGTCTCTACTAAAAATACAAAAAATTAGCCGGGCGTGGTGGCGGGCGCCTGTAGTCTCAGCTACTTGGGAGGCTGAGGCGGGAGAATGGCGTGAACCCGGGAGGCGGAGCTTGCAGTGAGCCGAGATCACGCCACTGCACTCCAGCCTGGGAGACACAGCGAGACTCCGTCTCAAAAAAAAAAAAAAAAAAAAAAAAAAGAAATGCAGAATTGTACACAAAAAGCATGGTCCTAACTGGAGTCAACGTTTTAGCAAAGTAAACAGACATTAACAATGGTTCTCAACCATTTGTAAGCACTAGAATAATCAAAAGCGGCCGGGCGCAGTGGCTCACGCCTGTAATCCCAGCACTTTGGGAGGCCGAGGCGAGCGGATCACGAGGTCAGGAGATCGAGACCATCCTGGCTAACACAGTGAAACCCTGTCTCCACTAAAATTACAAAAAAAATTAGCCGGGCATGATGGTGGGTGCCTGTAGTCCCAGGTACTCGGGAGGCTGAGGCAGGAGAATGGCGTGAACCCGGGAGGTGGAGCTTGCAGTGAGCCGAAATCGGGCCACTGCACTTTAGTCTGGGCAACAGAGCGAGACTCCATCTCGGAAAAAAAAAAAAAAAAAAGAATAATCAAAAGCTTGGTTAAAAACGCACATTGGCTTGGATGTTTCTGGGAAACTGAGATCTCACACTCTAGTGTCGCCCCCACAGATGCAGAGGCAGGTGCCCTGGGCTCACACATTCTAGAAGGTAATTAACTATGATAAGAATAAACGCTCAGTAGAAAACTTGGACTGCGTGTGGTGGTTCATGCCTATAATCCGAGTACTTTTTGTTTTGTTTTTTTGAGATGGAGTGTCACTCTTGTTGCCCAGGCTGGAGTGCAATGGCGCGATCTCAGCTATCTGCAACCTCCACCTCCCAGGATCAAGTGATTCTCCTGCCTTAGCCTCCTGAGCAGCTGGGATTACAGTTGCCTGCCACCACACCCGGCTAATTTTTGTATCTTTAGTAGAGACAGGATTGCAGCATGTTGGCCAGGCTGGTCTTGAACTACTGACCTCCAGTGATCCACCCGCCTCAGCCTCCCAAAGTGCTGGGATTACAGGCGTGAGCCATCCCAGCACTTTGGGAAGCTGAGACGCGAGGGTGACTTGAGCCCGGTAGTTCCAGACCAGCCTGGGCAACATAGTGAGAACCCATCTCTACCAGAAATAAACAGAATTAGCCTGGTGTGCCTGTAGTCCTGGCTACTCGGGAGGCTGAGGTGGGAGGATCACTTCAGCCTGAGAAGTCAGGCTCAGTGAGGAAATGAGGAAGGCAGTGAGGCAAGGTTGCGCCACTGCCTTTCAGCCTAAGCCACAGCCTGTCTCTAATAAAAGAAGAGAAAAGAAAACTTGCATAGCGTTTGCAGGTCAGCTTCTCCACTTGGCACAGGAAATACAATACCCAAGACCCAGGATAATTTTAGGGGCCCACAAAAATATTTTTATTTTAATTTCTTTTAAGGACAGAAGAGAATGTGAATAATAGTCATATATATAGTAATATAAAGTATTCATATATAATATATAGTAATGAATCCAGCCTGAATTATATTTCCTCTTCAGGCCAATGTAGTTATAAAATATAATTTTCCATATCCTTTTATGGAGGAAGGGGTCCACAAAGGCAAATATATCTCAGGCCCTTAAGAGTCATGATTGGGCTGTGAATGCTATGGAAACCTGTAAGGAGCATGGAGGTGGTGGGAGTTTGGATGAGGCTTGGAGGTAGGAGGGACCCATTGAGTGGAGACCTGAAGGGAGAATAAAAATCAATTACGCTAAGGGCAGGGCAGAGGCCGGGCGTAATGGCTCATGCCTATAATCCCAGTACGTTGAGAGTCCAAGGCAGGTGGATTACTTGAGATCAGGAGTTCGAGACCAGCATGGACAACATGGCGAAACCCCATCTCCACTAAATATAGAAAATTAGTCAGCTGTGGTGGTATGTGCCTGAAATCCCAGCTACTTGGGAGCCTGAGGCAGGAGAATCGCTTGAACCAGGGAGGCGGAGGCTGCAGTGAGCTGAGATTGTACCACTGCACTCCAGCCTGGGCCATACAATGAGACTCCATCTCAAATATTAATAATAAATAAATAATAAAGGCAGTACAAAGCCGGGCGCAGTGGCTCACGCCTGTAATCCCAGCACTTTGGGAGGCCGAGGCGGGCGGATCACGAGGTCAGGAGACCGAGATCACAGTGAAACCCCGTCTCTACTAAAAATACAAAAAAATAGCCGGGCGCGGTGGTGGGCGCCTGTAGTCCCAGCTACTCGGGAGGCTGAGCCAGGAGAATGGCGTGAACCCGGGAGGTGGAGCTTGCAGTGAGCCGAGATCGCGCCACTGCACTCCAGCCTGGGCGACAGAACTAGACTCTGTCTCAAAAAAAAAAAAAAAAAAGGCAGTACAGGGAGGAGTGATCACTGAGAAGGCAAAACAAGGAAGAGTTTTCTTCTTCTTCTTTTTTTTTTTTTTTTTTTTTTTTTTTGAGACAGAATCCTACTCTGTCACCCAGGCTGGAGTGTAGTAGCGCAATCTCGGCTCACTGCAACCTCCGACTCCCAGGTTCAAGTGATTCTCTTGCCTCAGCCTCCCAAGCAGCTGGGATAACAGATGCACCACCATGCCTGGCTAATTTTTTTGTATTTTTAGTAGAGACGAGATTTCTCCATGTTGGTCAGGCTGATCTCCAACTCCTGACCTCAGGTGATCCGCCCGCCTCGGCCTCCCAAAGTACTGGGATTACAGGCGTGAGCCACTGCACCCGGCCAGGAAGAGTTTTCTAAGCAGAGGGAACAGGATGTGCAAAGCCCCTGGGGCAGGAAGAAGCAGGAACATTTGAAGAACTAAAAGAAGAAAGTAACACTGGTTAGAGAAACTGCAACAGGGGAAGAATAGTGTGCAAAGAAACAGAAGTCAGTCAATGCTGGGCTTATAGACAATGGGAAAATATGCTCTGTTTTTTTCTCTCCTTTGCCTGATCTCTAGTTTGCTTACAAGAGGAGATAAAGATTTCCTTTATTGGTTTGCAAATTGTACATGAGTATCTACTTTATCTTTTTTTTTTTTTTTTGAAACGGAGTTTCGCTCTTATTGCCCAGGCTGGAGTGCAATGGAGTGATCTTGGCTCACCGCAACCTCCGCCTCCTGGGTTCAAGTGATTCTCCTGCCTCAGCCTCCCAAGTAACTGGGATTACAGGCATGCACCACCACACCCAGCTAATTTTGTATCTTTAGTAGAGACGGAGTTTCTCCATGTTGGTCAGGCTGTTCTCGAACTCCCGACCTCAGGTGATCCACCCGCCTCAGCCTCCCAAAATGCTGGGATTACAAGCATGAGCCACTGCACCAGGCTAGTTATTATCTTTCTTTCTTTCTTTTTTTGAGAAAAGATCTCACTGTGTTGCCCAAGGTGGAGTACAGTGGCATGAACATGGCACACTGCAGCCTTGACTTCTTAGGCTCAAGCGATCCTCCCGCCTCAGCCTCCCAAAGTGCTAGGATTACAGGCATGAACCACCACACCTGGCCATCTTTTTAGTGCTACTAACCATCTAGGTTTTGGTTGTTTGTTAGGATTTGGAGATATCTCTGAAAAAAGAAGGAAGAAAGCGTTCAATGTTTTTTCATATAGAATGAACCAATTTATATAAAAAAGAAATGAACCAACTTCTTTGTCTTTCAAAAGCTTTCTTAGATACTGAGATTTGATAGTTAGGCAGGCTAATCCAGTTGTCATCATGACTATTATAATTTGAAATGTTCCCAAAAGCTTTATGTCTGACTGTAAACATATTCATGAAGATTTTAGTTTCACAATACTTACTCTTTACCGTTACAGAACAAAGCTAATGTATTTTGGTAACTGCGAGGTAAAAGGAGAATTAAAACTGTAAATACAGGCCTCCTTCAGGGCATTAAGTTCTAGGCCCTCCCATAGATACCAAAATTCACAGATGCTCAAGTTCCTTATATAAAATGGTGTAGCATTTACATATAACCTAAACATATTCTCCATATTCTCCAGTATACTTTGTCATATCATCTCTAGATTCCTATTTTTTTTTTTTTTTTTGAGACAGAGTCTCGCTCTGTCACCTAGGCTGGAGTGCAATGGCCCGATCTCAGCTCATGCAACCTCCACCTCCTGGGTTCAAGCAATTCTCCTGCCTCAGTCTCCTGAGTAGCTGGGACTACAGGCACGTGCAATCACGCCTGAATTTTTGTATTTTAGTAGAGACGGGGTTCCACCATGTTGGTCAGGCTGATTTCAAACTCCTGACCTTGTGATCCGCCCGCCTCAGCCTCCCAAAGTGCCGGGATTACATGTGTGAGCCACCTCGCCTGGACCCAATTCATTTATTCTTAATATCCACTAGACTAAATACAGTGACTCATGCCTATAATCCCAGCAAATTGGGAGATCAAAGTGAATGAGAGGCTGGCTTGAGCCCAGGAGTTTGAGGCTGTAGTGGACTATGATCGTGCCACTGCATTCCAGTCTGGACAACAGAGTAAGAACCTGTCTTTATTTATTTATTGAGACGGAGTCTTGCTCTGTCGCCAGGCTGGAGTGCAGTGGCACCATCTCGGCTCACTGCAACCTCTGCCTCCTGGGTTCAAGCAATTTTCCTGTCTCAGCCTCCTGAGTAGCTGGGATTACAGGTGCCCGCCACCACGCCTGGCTAATTTTTGTGTTTTTTAGTAGAGATGAGGTTTCACCGTGTTGGTCAGGCTGGTCGTGAACTCCTGACCTCCGGTGATCCACCTGCCCTGGTCTCCCAAAGTGCTGGGAGTACAGGCGTGAGCCACTGCGCTCAGCCAGGACTATTTTTTAAAATAATAAAGGCTGGGCCGGGCGCGGTGGCTCACGCCTGTAATCCCAGCACTTTGGGAGGCCGAGACGGGCGGATCACGAGGTCAGGAGATCGAGACCATCCTGGCTAACACGGTGAAACCCCATCTCTACTAAAAAATACAAAAAAACTAGCCGGGCGAAGTGGCGGGCGCCTGTGGTCCCAGCTACTCGGGAGGCTGAGGCACGAGAATGGCGTAAACCCGGGAGGCGGAGCTTGCAGTGAGCTGAGATCCGGCCACTGCACTCCAGCCTGGGCGACAGAGCCAGACTCAGTCTCAAAAAAAAAAAAAAAATAAATAATAATAATAATAATAATAATAATAAAGGCTGGGCATGGGCACAGTGGCTCACCCCTGTTATCCCAATACCTTGGGAGGCTGAGCCTGGAGGGTCACTTGAGCCCAGTGGGTTCCAGACAAGCCCGGAAAACATAATGAGACCCTGTTATTTTTTACAAATCGTAAAGATTTGTAAGATTGTGCCATCGCATCCCACCTTGGCCACAGAGCAAGACCTTGTCTCAAAAAATAATAATTTGTTAAGAACTTAGACAAGGTCTATGCATTGTGCTTGGTTGTTATTCTGCATCCATCATATATGAAGTCTGAAGCCTGATGCTGGTGCAGGGTGTGTACCTAAGAAAAGCACCTTCCTCTCCCCGCCTTGCCCCTTGGAGACGAAGCTCGAGGCTGAAGAATCAGGTTGATTATCACAACAGCAGTAGCCTCCTAAGCACTCTCTGCAGCTCCACCCCAACTTCCCCTCCGGGCTCTTCTCTTCACAGGTGCCATTCATGGCACTGATCTTTGTTGAGCTCCTACTGTACGCCAGATACGTCAGGACACATTATTGCAAACAGACAGAAACCTTGGTCTTCATGGAGGTAACAGCTTAGGGGTTTAGGAGGGAAGATTTTAAAAAACGATAAACAAGATAGTAAGTTAAATATAGAAAAGGCAGATGATGATAAGCTGTTAAGAAAGAAGGATAGGGCCGGACGCAGTGGCTCATGCCTGTAATTCCAATGCTTCGGTAGGGCAAGCTGGGTGAATCGCTCGAGACCAGGAGCTAAAGACCAGCCTGGACAACATAGCAAGGCTCTGTCTCTACAAAGAAAACAAATTTAAACATTTTTAAAAATTAGCTCAGCAGCCAGGCACGGTGGCTCACGCCTGTAATCCCAGCACTTTGGGAGGCCGAGGTGGGCAGATCACCTGAGGTCAGGAGTTCCAGACCAGCCTGACCAACATGGAGAAACCCCATCTCTACTAAAAGTAGAAAAATTAGCCGGGCGTGGTGACGCATGCCTGTAATCCCAGCTTCTCAGGAGGCTGAGGCAGGAGAATCCCTTGAACCCAGAAGGTGGAGGTTGTGGTGAGCCAAGATCGCGCCATTGCACTCCAGCCTGGACACCAGGAGCGAAACTCCGTCTCAAAATAAATAAATAAATAAATAAATAAATAAATAACAATAAAAATTAAAATTAGCTGGGCAGGCCGGGAGCGGTGGCTCAAACCTGTAATCTCAGCACTTTGGGAGGCCAAGGCAGGCAGATCACCTGAGGTCAGGAGTTCGAGACCAGCCTGGCCAACATGGTGAAACCCCATCTCTACTAAAAATACAAAAATTAGCCGGGTGTGGTGGCGGGCACCTGTAATTTCAGCTACTCAAGAGGCTGAGGCAGGAGAATCACTTGAACCCAGAAGGGAGAGGCCGCAGGGAGCCAAGGTCGCATCATTGTACTCCAGCCTGGGCGACAAAAGCGAGACTTTGTCTCAAAAAAAAAAAAAATTAGCTAGGCATGGTGGTGCCCACCTGTATTCCCAGCTATTTGGGAGGCTGAGGCAGAGGGAATCCCTTGAACCCAGGTGTTCAAGGCAGCAGTGGGCTAGGATTGTGCCACTGCATTCCAGCCTGGGTAACAGATTGAGACAAAGGAAAGAAAGAGAGAGAGAAAGAGAAAGAAAGAAAAGGAGGGAGGGAGGGAGGAAGGGAGGGAGGAAGGAAGGAAAGAAGGAAGGAAGGAAGGAAGGAAGGAAGGAAGGAAGGAAGGAGAGAGAGAGAGAGAAACAGAGAAAGAAAGAGAAAGAGAAAGGAAGGAAGGAAGGGAGGGAGGGGGAGGGGAGAGAAGGGAGAAAAGGAAGGAGAGAAAGAAAAAGGAAGGAAGGAAAAGAAAAGAGAGAGAAAGAAAAAAAAGAATCCTTATTGAATTCTGAAGAAAATGTCATTTTTAAAAATAGGAAGAAAGAGAAAAAGAAAGAGAAAAAGAAAGAGAAAGGAAGGGAGGAAGGGAGGGAGGGAGGGAAGGAAGGAAAGAAGGAAGGAAGGAAGGAAGGAAGGAAGGAAGGAAGGAAGGAAGGAAGGAAGGAAGGAAGAAAGAAAGAGAAAAGAAAGAGGCTGTGGATGGTGGCTGATGCCTGTAATCCCAGCACTTTCAGAGGCTGAGGCAAGAGGATTGCTTGAGGCCAGGAGTTTGAGAGCAGCCTGGGCAACAAACATAGCATGACGCTGTTTCTACAGGTAATTTTAAAACGCTATTCAGGCCTGGTGGCACATGCCTGTGGTGGTCCCAGCCACTCATGAGGCTGAGGTCAGGGGATCACTTGAGCCCAGGATGTTGAGGCTGCAGTGAGCTGTGATCATGCCATTGCACTTCCACTTGAGCAACAGAATGACACCTGACTCCAAAAATAAATAAATGAGTAACAATAAAACAAAAATAAAAAATAATAATTTGCTGGGTGCTGTGGCTCACGCTTGTAATCCCAGCACTTTGGGAGGCCGAGGCAGATGATCACCTGAAGTCGGGAGTTTGAGACCAGCCTGACCAACATGGAGAAACCCCATCTCTATTAAAAATACAAAATTAGGCTGGGTGTGGTGGCTCAAGCCTGTAATCCCAGCACTTTGGGAGGCCGAGACGGGTAGATCACGAGGTCATGAGATCGAGACCATCCTGGCTAACATGGTGAAACCCCATCTCTACTAAAAAATACAAAAAACTAGCCGAGCGAGGTGACGGGCACCTGTAGTCCCAGCTACTTGGGAGGCTGAGGCAGGAGAATGGCGTGAATCCGGGAGGCGGAGCTTGCAGTGAGCTGAGATCCGGCCACTGCACTCCAGCCTGGGCGACAGAGCAAGACTCCGTTTCAAAAAAAATAAATAAATAAAATAAAAAATAAATAAAAATACAAAATTAGTTGGGTGGGCCTGGGGGCACATGCCTGTAATCCCAGCTACTCGGGAGGTTGAGGCAGGAGAATTGCTTGAACTCAGGAGGCGAAGGTTGTGGTGAGCCGAGATAGTGCCATTGCACTGCAGCCTGGGCAACAAGAGCGAAACTCCGTCTCAAAAAAAATAGGCCGGGCGCGGTGGCTCAAGCCTGTAATCCCAGCACTTTGGGAGGCCGAGGCGGGTGGATCACGAGGTCAGGAGATCGAGACTATCCTGGCTAACATGGTGAAACCCCGTCTCTACTAAAAATACAAAAAACTAGCCGGGCGTGGTGGCGGGCGCCTGTAGTCTCAGCTACTTGGGAGGCTGAGGCGGGAGAATGGCGTGAACCCGGGAGGCGGAGCTTGCAGTGAGCCGAGATCACGCCACTGCACTCCAGCCTGGGAGACACAGCGAGACTCCGTCTCAAAAAAAAAATAAATAAATAAAAATAAAAATAAAAAATAAAATAAAATAAAATAAAATAATAACAGTAGTCACAATAATAATAATAATTCATTTGTTTGAATAGAACCCAGATAATGTCTATACATTGTGCTTGGTTGATATGGTTTTTGTTTTCGCTGTTGTTAACAGAGACATGGTTTTGCTCTGTTTCCCAGGCTGGAGCACAGTGGCACCATCATAGCTCACTATAGCCTGGAACTCTTGAGCTCAAGTGATCCTCCTGCCTCAGCCTCTCCAGTAGCTGGAACTACAGGCTTGTGCCACCATGCCCAGCTAATTTTTAAAAATTTTTGGTAAAGGCCGGGCACGGTGGCTCACGCCTGTAATCCCAGCACTTTGGGAGGCCGAGGCGGGCGGATCACAAGGTCAGGAGATTGAGACCACGGTGAAACCCCGTCTCTACTAAAAATACAAAAAATTAGCCGGGCGCGGTTGTGGGCGCCTGTAGTCCCAGCTACTCGGGAGGCTGAGGCAGGAGAATGGCGTGAACCCGGGAGGCGGAGCTTGCAGTGAGCCGAGATCGCGCCACTGCACTCCAGCCTGGGCGACAGAGCCAGACTCCGTCTCAAAAAAAAAAAAAAAAAAAAAAAAAAATTTTGGTAAAGATGGGGTCTCACTATGGTGGCCAGGCTGTAGTGTAGTGGTTATTCACAGGCACAGTCATGGCACGCTACAGCCTTGAAATGCTGGCCTCAAGCAATCCTCTCACCTCATCCTCCTGAGTAGCTGGGACTATAAGTATTTGCCACCACGCCTGCTCAGAAAAAAAATCAACATTAAGACATTTAAGAATTAAGTTCTTCAGTGACAGAAGCCACATTTTAACAACATGTGGACTGGCCCTACCATCTTGGACAGTACAAATGTAGATTTCTATGATCACAGGAAGTTCAATTAGACAGCATTGCTCTGTAGGATTCGTCTGACTCTTTTTCCTAGATAGAGAGATAGACAGTGCAGGGGTGGAATCTCAGCTCACTGCAACCTCCTCATCCCAGGTTCAAGCGATTCTCCTACCTCAGCCTCCCAAGTAGCTGAGATTACAGATGCCCACCACCACTCTCTGCTAATTTTTGTATTTTTAGTAGAGATGGGGTTTCACCATGTTGGCCAGGCCGGTCTCAAACTCCTGACCTCAAGTGATCCACCCGCCTCGGCCTCCCAAAGTGCTGGGATTACAGGCGTGAGCCACCGCACCAGGTCATATTTTTATTTATTTTTTATTAGATACTAGGTCTTGCTATATTGCCAGAACTGGTCTCAAACTCAAATGACCCTCCCGCCTCAACCTCCCAAAATGCTATTTTTCCTTTTTATGTGTTAAAGAAACATGGACACATGTCTGCAGAAGTTCCCCACATTTTAAACTCTGGTGATTTCCAACTCCCCAGTGTCACTGAACCTGTTTCTCCATTCTCTGTACTTCCTGTAAACCAGGAGTTAGACCTGGAGGCTTGATCAGACGCAGGGTTGATTCTTGGCAACCATTGAAGATGACAGGCAACCTGATTCTCAGTATTGTGTGAGAAAGCACACAGAGTGAACGGAATCTAGAAGGATGTACACCAGCACATTATCGGCAGTTATTTTGGGGAAGTAGAATGACCTTATTTTTGCTGATCTCAATTTTATTATTATTTTTTTCACAGCGAGCATGCCTTTCTCCTGAAAAATAAAAAAGTAGTTGGTGTTTCCTGCACATTGTATGCCAAATACTGTGTTGAGAGATTCATTTACGTGAGCTCATGGAATCTTCAGGACAATTCTGTGAGATAATTACTATCTCCATTCTGCAGTAAACACTCAGAATTATGAAGTAACGTGCCCAAGTTCATATGGTCAGTCTTGGGTAGAGCCTGGATTTTATCTCTCAACTGTCTGACTCTGATTTTGGAAAGTGTGGCGTGCAACCTGAGAGACTTAATTTCTTTCTGGAAGATTCCCTCAAGTTGTTCTGATGCAGACCCAGGCCTGGGAACCACAGCCTCTCTGCCCACCACATGATGTCGTCATCCATAAAACATCTCCTCTCCAGGCTAAACTTGCTCCCAGCTGGAAAGTATTCTGTGCCCATCACATGTGAAGCCTGAAGCATGATGCTGGCGCAGTGTATCCAACAAGGGCACCTTCCTCTCCCCGCCTTGCCCCTTGGAAACCAGGCTCGAGGCTGAAGAATCAAGGTGACCATCACAACAGCAGTAGCCTCCTGAGCACTCTCTGCAGCTCCACCCCAACTTCCCCTCCGGGCTCTTCTCTTCACAGGTGCCATTCATGCCACTGATCTTTGTTGAGCTCCTACTGTATGCCAGATACGTCAGGACACATTACTGCAAATAGACAGAAACCTTGGTCTTCAGGGAGGTAACAGCTAGGGGTTTGGGAGGGGTCAGTAAAAAAAAAAAAAGATAAACAAGATAGTAAGTTAATACCCTACAACTTAAAGTATAATAATAATAAATAAATTAAAAAAAAAAAAAAAAAAAAAAACAAGATAGTAAGTTAAATATAGAGAAAGGCAGATGATGATAAGCTGTTAAGAAAGAAGAATAGGGCTGGGTGCAGTGGCTGCTGCCTGTAATTCTAATGCTTTGATAGAGCAAGTTGGGAGAATCACTGGAGGCCAGGAGTTTGAGACCAGCCTGGACAACATAGCAAGACTCCATCTCTTAAAAAAAATTTTTTTTTTAAATCTTTGAGGCAGAGTTTCACTTTTGTTGCCCAGGCTGGAGTGCAATGGCATGATGTGGACTCAGTACAACCTCTGCCTCCCCACTTCAAGTGATTCTCCCGTCTCAGCCTCCCGAGTAGCTAGGATTACAGGCACATGCCACCACGCCCGGCTAATTTTTGTATTTTTAGTAGAGACTGGGTTTCATCCTCCTGAGTAGCTGGGACTACAAGCATTTGCCACCATGCCTGCTCAGAAAAAAAGTCAACATTAACAAATTTAAGAATTAAGTTCTTCAGTGACAGAAGCCACATTTTAACATGTGGCCTGGCTCTACCATCTTGGACAACACAAATGTAGATTTGTGCTGACCTCAGGTGATCCGCCCTCCTCGGCCTCCCAAAGTGCTGGGATTATAGGCATGAGCCACCACACCCGGCCTATTCTTTTTACAGTTCGCTGACTCCTGCCCTAAAATGTCATTTTTTACAGTTCGCTGACTCCTGCCCTAAGATGTCATTTGAAGAGACACCTGAAGCAGGTGAGGGAGCCAGTCATACCTTTATCTGCAGGAATATTCTAGCACATGTTTAGCACATGTCACATGGATTTCATCATATTGATCAGGCTGGTCTCGAACTCCTGACCTCAGGTGATCTACCCGCCTAGGCCTCCCAAAGTGCCAGGATTACAGGCGTGAGCCACTGAGCCTGGCCACATTAAAAAAAGAAAAAAGAAAAAAAAAATAACAAATTAGCCAGATGTTTTGTACTCTCAGCTACCTCAGAGGCAGGCTAAGGCAGAAGAATCCCTTGAGCCCAGGAGCTTGAGGCAGCAGTGAGCTAGGAATGTGCCACTGCACTCCAGCCTGGATGACAGTGAGACAGAGAGAGAGGAAAGAAAAAGGAAGGAAGGAAGGGAAGGAAGGAGAGACAAAGAAAGAAAAGAAAGGAAAGGCCAGGCACAGAAAGAAAAGAAAAGAGAAAGAAGAGAAGAGAAAAGAAAAAAGAAAGAAAGAAAAGAAAAGAAAAGGAAGAAAAGAAAAGGCCGGGTACAGTGTCTCATGCCTGTAATTTAAGCACTTTGGCTGAGACTGGAGGATTGCTTGAGGCCAGGAGTTAGAGACCAGCCTGGGCAATGTACCAAGACCTTGTCTCTACAAAAAAATTTTAAAAAGTTATCCAGGCTTGGTGGCACATGCCTGTGGTCCCAGCCACTAGGAAGGCTGAGGTGGAAGGATCACCTGAGCCCAGGAGGCTGAGTCTGCAGTAAGCCATGATCATGCCATTGTCCTCCAGCTTGGGCAACAGAGCAAGACCCTGTCTCAAAAAAAAAAGAAGAATGGCCGGGCGCGGTGGCTCAAGCCTGTAATCCCAGCACTTTGGGAGGCCGAGACGGGAGGCCTGACTCCTGCCCTAAGATGTCATTTGAAGAGAGACCTGAGGCAGGTGAGGGAGCCAGTCATGCATTTATCTGGGGGAATATTCTAGCACATGTCACAGCAAATGCAAAGACCCTGAAATAGGATGTCTGTTGTGTTATTGGCAAGGCATGAAGCTCACTATGACTGGAGCAGAGTGGATGAGGTCAGAAAGCAAGGATGGACCAGATCACGCACAGTCTTTGCTCCTAGCCTGAGGGAGATGGGAGCCATGGCAGGGGTGTGTGTGTGTGTGTGTGTGTGTGTGTGTGTGTGTGTGTGTGTGACAGGGTTTTGCTCTGTCATTCAGGCTGGAGCACAGTGGTGCAATCACAGCTCACTGCAGCCTCGACCTCCTGGGCTCAAGCAATCCTCCCACCTCATTCTCCCAAGTTGCTGGGACTACAGGCATGAGCCACCATGCCTGGCTAATTTTAAAATTTCTTAGACCAGGTACGGTGGCTCATGCCTGTAATCCCAAAACTTTGGGAAGCTGAGGTGGGCAGATTACGAGGTCAGGAGATCGAGGCCATCCTGGCTAACATGGTGAAACGCCGTCTCTACTAAAAATACAAAAAAAAAAAAAAAAAAAACCAATATTAGCTGGGTGTGGTGGTGGGCATCTGTAGTCCCAGCTACTCGGGAGGCTGAGGCACGACAATGGCGTGAACCCAGGAGGCAGAGCTTGCTGTGAGGGGAGATGGCACCACTGCACTCCAGCCTAGGTGATAGAGCAAGACTCCGTCTCAATAAATTAATAAATAAATAAAATAAATAAAATTTATTGTAGAGGCAGTGTTTGGCTACGTTGCCCAGGCTGGTCTTGAACTCCTGTCCTCAGGTGATCCTCTCACCTTGGCTTCCCAAGGTGCTGAGATTACAGCTGTCAGCCACTGCACCCGCCCGCCATGGCAGTTTTGAGGCAAGAGGTGATATGGTCTGGCTTATTTTAACAGGATCTCTCTATTTTAAGAATAGACCGGCCGGGCGCGGTGGCTCACGTCTATAACCCCAGCTCTTTGGGAGGCCGATGTGTGTGGATCACCTGAGGTCGAGATCAGCCTGGCCAAAATGGCGAAACCCCGTCTCTACTAAAAATACAAAACTTAGCCAGGTGTGGTGGCGTTTGCCTGTAATCCCAGCTACTTGGGAGGCTGAGGCAGGAGAATAGCTAGAACCCGGGAGGCAGAGGTTGCAGTGAGCCGAGATCGCGCCACTCCACTCCAGCCTGGGCCATAGAGTGAGACTCCATCTCAAAAAAAAGAATAGAAGGCCGGGCGCGGTGGCTCAAGCCTGTAATCCCAGCACTTTGGGAGGCCGAGACGGGCGGATCACGAGGTCAGGAGATCGAGACCATCCTGGCTAACACGGTGAAACCCCGTCTCTACTAAAAAGTACAAAAAACTAGCCGGGCGAGGTGGCGAGCGCCTGTAGTCCCAGCTACTCAGGAGGCTGAGCCAGGAGAATGGCGTAAACCTGGGAGGCGGAGCTTGCAGTGAGCAGAGATCCGGCCACCGCACTCCAGCCTGGGTGACAGAGCGAGACTCCGTCTCAAAAAAAAAAAAAAAAAAAAAAAGAATAGAGTGAAAGATAGAGTGAAAAGGAGGGCAAGAATGAAAACGGTGAAACTAGCAATGAAGGTATTCTAATAATCTGGGTGACAGATGATGAGGGGTTGAGCCAGGGAGCTGACAGAGGAGCTGGAATTTATCTAATGGGATTCTAGATCCATGTTGAAGGTATAATCGACAGGATTTGTTCTAGACTAGATACATGAGGGAGCAGTCAGGGATGACTCCGAGGTTTCTGGCCTAAGCCAATAAATGCTGGAATCTCCTTTACTAGAACTGAGAAGACCGTGGGAGGAGCAGGTTGGATAGAGGAAGACGACGTACTCAGTTTGGGTTATAGTAAGTTTAAGATGCCGTTTGGATGTTCCAGTGGAATTGTCGAGTAAGTAGCTGGATATGGAAAGCAAGAGCTGGGAAATGTCTAAGTTTGAGATACATGTATGGGTGTCAGTGTCGCAGGGCCATAGCCCTGGATGACATCACTGAGACAAGGGATGCAGATGGGAAAGAGCAAATGTAACTCATAGCATGCATGTTGCTTACCCCATCCCCCCCGATGACCTCTCCAGTGGGCCTTCATCTTTTTTCATAATAAAATCTGAAGTTCTTACCATGTCAACGTTTCCAGAGCACCAGTCTTACCAATTTTCTCCTGGCCTATCAGCTATTAATATCATGGCACTACGTTTCCTTTCTTCTGGCCGAGCCAGCTCATTCAGCCCTGGGGCCTTTGTCTGCAGTCTCCTCTGCCTGGAATACTCATAGACTTTTGCATGGCTTGCTGGTTTACTTTATTCATAGCTTGGTCCAAATATGAGCACTGCAAGGACCTTCCCCGACTCCTTTAACCAAACAGCTCCCCATTCATCCTGTGTCCATGACCCTGTTTTATTTTCTTTCTGCCTATAAATTTGCATGTTTAGTGTTTGTCTTCTTTGGTGAACCTGTAAGCTTCCACCAGGGCACAGAAATTGTCTTACCCTTGAGCAGATCCTGACATCATAGACACTCACATATGTGTTAAATTTAATGAGTGAATAAAGAGGGTACAGTAATTTTCTGCCATTTACATTCTGGATTTTCTACCCAAAAGCCTAGCAATGTACCCCATAAACACTCAGTTTAGGAGAAGGCTTTGGGCTCAGTCACAGGCTTCAACACTAGACGTGTAGGCAGTAACAGAGGGGACTTGGGAACCAGACAGTGCACCAGACAAGGAGGGCAAGATGAAACATTCCTGAGTTTGGGCAGTTTTCTATGACAATCAGGATAGGCAACTATACAATAAGGTGAGGTGAGACAGGAGGAGCAGGCAATGGTTGGACAGTCCCTTTCCAGTTCCTCGTTTGTCTGCCCTGTCTTTGCAGATGAAGGGGCTTCTCTTGGGTGTTTAGCAAGGCAAGTTTTGGTCTGATTGTGCATGGGTGAAGATATGACCACCAGGTTGGAAGATTTTCCAGGGACATCCAAGTTGCAGCCAAACGAAGTGACTTTTTCTTCTTCTTTCCTTCTTTATTTATTTACTTTTATTTATTTATTTATTTTTGAGACGGAGTCTTGCTCTGTTGCCAAGGCTGGAGTGCAGTGGCACGATTTCGGCTCACTGCAACCTCCGCCTCCCGGATTCAAGCGATTCTCCTGCCTCAGCCTCCTGAGTAGCTGGGATTACAGGCGCCTGCCACCACACCCGGCTAATTTTTGTATTTTTTAGTAGAGACGGGGTTTCACCATGTTGGTCAGGCTGGTCTTGAACTCCTGACCTCGTGATCCACCTGCCTTGGCCTCCCAAAGTACTGGGATTGCAGGCACGAGCCACTGCCCCCGGCCTTCTTTATTTTTTGGAGACAGTCTTGCTCTGTCGCCCACGCTAAAGTGCAGTGGTCCAATCTTGGCTCACTGCAACCCCCGCCTCCCTGGTTAAAGGGATTCTCCCGCCTCAGCCTCCTGAGTAGCTGGGACTATAAGCGTGTACCACTACACCCTGATAGTTTTTGTATTTTTAGTAAAGATGGGGTTTCCCTATGTTGTCCAGGCTGGTCTCAAACTCTTGGCCTCAGGTGATCCACCTGCCTCAGCCTCCCAAAGTGCTGGGATTACGGGCGTGAGCCACCATGCTTTGCCACAAAGTGACTTTCTATAGGTCTCTGCCAACAAAGAGAATCAACTTTCATCTATTCCTAAAATAAAAGCACCTTGGAGAAGGAAAAACGGGAAAAAATGAGGAGTTATGGGCCGGGCACGTTGGTTCACGCTTGTAATCCCAGCACTTTGGGAGGCTGAGATGGGTGGATCACAACGTCAGGAGTTCAAGACTAGCCTGGTCAATATGGTGAAACCCCGTCTCTACTAAAAATATAAAAAATTAGCCGGATGTGGTGGCGCCTGCTTGTAATCCCAGTTACTTGGGAGACTGAGGCAGGAGAATTGCTTGAACCCAGGAGGCAGAGGTTGCAGTGAGTGGAGATGGAGCCACTGCACTCCAGCCTGGGCGACAGAGCAAGACTCCGTCTCAAAAAAAAAAAAAAAAAGAGCAGTTATGTTGAAAGGACAGGGCCAGGCGCGGTGGCTCAAGCCTGTAATCCCAGCACTTGGGGAGGCCGAGGCGGGTGGATCACGAGGTCAGGAGATAGAGACTATCCTGGCTAACATGGTGAAACCCCGTCTCTACTAAAAATACAAAAAACTAGCCGGGCGTGGTGGCGGGCGCCTGTAGTCCCAGCTACTTGGGAGGCTGAGGCGGGAGAATGGCGTGAACCCGGGAGGCGGAGCTTGCAGTTAGCCGAGATCCGGCCACTGCACTCCATCCTGGGCGACACAGCGAGACTCTGTCTCAAAAAAAAAAAAAAAAAAAGAAAGGACAGAACTTGGAAGGGCAGCTTGTTGAAATATAAAAGGAGGGTTTTCTAGGGCAGTAAAACTACTCTGTATGATAGTATAATGGGTGATACATGATAGATACATGTCACTATGCATTTGTCAAAACTCATAGTCCTGTACAACCCAAAGAATGAACTCCAGTGTAAACTATGGACATTAATTGCTAATAATGTATTACTATTGGCTCACCAAGTGTATCAAATGGACCACATTAATGCAGGCTGTTACTAATAGAGGGAATTGTACAGATGGAAGGAGGGAGTTGGAGAAGAGGGCATGTGAGAACTTGCCACACCGTCTGGTCAATTTTCTGTAAACTAAAACCCCTCTAAAAAAATAAAGTCTGGGCCGGGCGCGGTGGCTCAAGCCTGTAATCCCAGCACTTTGGGAGGCCGAGATGGGTGGATCACGAGGTCAGGAGATCGAGACCATCCTGGCTAACACGGTGAAACCCCGTCTCTACTAAAAAATACAAAAAAACTAGCCGGGCGAGGTGGCAGGCGCCTGTATTCCCAGTTACTCGGGAGGCTGAGGCACGAGAATGGCGTGAACCCGGGAGGTGGAGCTTGCTGTGAGCTGAGATCCGGCCACTGCACTCCAGCCTGGGCGACAGAGCGAGACTCTGTCTCAAAAAAAATAAAAATAAAAATAAATAAATAAATAAAGTCTGGGTTGGGCAGGGTGGCTCACGCCTGTAATCCTAGCACTTTGGGACGCCGAGGCGGGCAGATCACCTGAGGTCAGGAGTTCGAGACCAGACTGGCCAAAATGGTGAAATCCCGTCTCTACTAAAAATACAAAATAATTAGCCGGGCCTAGTGGCACATGTCTGTAGTCCCAGCTACTCAGGAGGCTGAGGTATGATAATTGCTTGAACCCAGGAGGCAGAGGTTGCAGTGAGCCAAGATCATGCCATTGCACTCCAGCCTGGGTGACAAGAGCGAAACTCTGTCTCAAAAATAAATAAATAAATAAAGTCTGTTAATTTAAAAATAAATAAATGCTTAAAAGACACTCTTGTCTAATGAGTACAAAAGTTGGGAGGAAAATGACCCTTCATTTTACTGTTGCATGAACAGGAAATGGAAATGTTTTTGGGCATATGTATCTCTTGGGAGAGTGAGGTGGAAAACAATACCAGCCACCATTCTTTAATTGAGATTGATCCACTGTTCTTGAGTTTGAATAGCAGGTGGCTTTGCTGTGGTTTTATTGCTGTTGCTCTTTTTTTTTTTTTTTTTTTTTTGAGATGGAGTCTCGCTCTGTCACCCAGGCTGGATTGTAGTGGCGCGATCTTGGCTCACTGCAAGCTCTGCCTCCTGGGTTCACTCCGTTCTCCTGCCTCGGCCTCCCAAGTAGCTGGGACTACAGGTGCCTGCCACCACGCCCTGGTAATTTTTGTATTTTTAATAGAGACGGGGTTTCACTGTGTTAGCCAAGATGGTCTCCATCTCCTGACCTCATGATCCGCCCACCTTGGCCTCCCAAAGTGCTGGGATTACAGGCGTGAACCACCATGCCCGGCCCTTTTTTTTTTTTTTTTTTTTTTTTTGAGACGGAGTCTTGCTCTGTTGCCTAGGCTGGAGTGCAGCGGTACGATCTTGACTCACTACAACCTTCGCCTCCCAGGTTCAAGAGATTCTCCTGCCTCAGCCTGCTGAGTAGCTGGGATTACAGGCACATGCCACCCACACCCAGCTAATTTTTGTATTTGTAGTAGAGACAGGGTTTCACCATATTGGTCAGGCTGGTGTCGAACTCCTGACCTTGTGATCCACCTGCCTTGGCCTCCCAAAGTGCTGGGATTATAGGCGTGAGTCACTGTGCCCTGCCGTTGCTCTTTAATGTTAGTGTTTTGTTATCCCAAAGAAAGCTCTCAGACCACGGAGAGACTCTTAAAAGACAATATCAAATGTTTCAACAACTGACAAACCTCAGACTTCCTGTATTTCTCTAAGTTGCAGTTTTCCCTTCCTTCTTCTTTTAATTTGTTAATATCTCTGGGGCCACAGGCTCTCTCTCTCTCTCTCTCACAGGTCTCTAACTAGATCAGTGGATCAAAGGTGAGGCCTTGCTAAGTAATCAGGGTAATTTCACCCGTGTAGCAAGCTATTAAAAACAGACCTGCAGGGTTTTTCAAGGACAACCAAGGTATTGATTTGGCAACCAAAAACTCCTGTAGTGCAAGCAATAATACACCAGGGCCAGTGTTTCCAACACTGTCACAACTCCTTCCTCTCCCTGTCCCTAGTGACATTACAAAAGGCACAGCTAAGGCTGATACTCCAGCTCCTGTGCCCCTGCTCCCGTCTTCAAAAGGAATGTCACTGTTATAAATTAGACAAGGGAAGAAAAACCTCATTTCTTTGATGATTTTTTTTTAAACAGCTTTGTTTTCCCACGCATAATTGTTCTTCCTATTCATTACGCCTTTTTGTAGACTTCGTTTTTTCCTTTAAAGAATACACTTCGGCCGGGCGCGGTGGCTCAAGCCTGTAATCCCAGCACTTTGGGAGGCCGAGACGGGCGGATCACGAGGTCAGGAGATCGAGACCATCCTGGCTAACACGGTGAAACCCCGTCTCTACTAAAAAAAAATACAAAAAACTAGCCGGGCGAGGTGGCGGGCGCCTGTAGTCCCAGCTACTCGGGAGGTTGAGGCAGGAGAATGGCGTGAACCCAGGAGGCGGAGCTTGCAGTGAGCCGAGATCCGGCCACTGCACTCCAGCCTGGGCGACAGAGCGAGACTCCGTCTCAAAAAACAAAAACAAAAACAAAACAAAACAAAACAAAAAAAGAATACACTTCTTGGCCGGGCGCGGTGGCTCACGCCTGTAATCCCAGCACTTTGGGAGGCCGAGGCGGGCGGATCACAAGGTCAGGAGATCCAGACCACGGTGAAACCCCGTCTCTACTAAAAATACAAAAAACTAGCCGGGCGAGGTGGCGGGCGCCTGTAGTCCCAGCTACTCGGGAGGCTGAGGCAGGAGAATGGCGGGAACCCGGGAGGTGGAGCTTGCAGTGAGCCGAGATCGCGCCACTGCACTCCAGCCTGGGCAACAGCGTGAGACTCCGTCTCAAAAAAAAAAAAAAAAAGAATACACTTCTTATGTAATTTGTTTTGCATTTCTGGAATGAGGAACTTTTCTGCTCATATTGTTGTTAAAATCTAGACAAGGCGCCCGTGTGATAGATCACCCTGAGCCTTGGAAGGAAATGATTCACCACAATACTGTAACCGAAAGTCTTCTAACACCAGGGCTGGAAGGCAGGCTATGAACCGCATTACCTGCATGCAGCAGCAATGGGAGGCAGCCAGAGGTTCCCTCGGCCTGCCCAGCTCACTTCAGCTTTGTTCCTCTTCTGTTTCCTCCGTCCAAGTAGCAGGATGCTGGAAACTCATCCTCCATTTTTAAGTTTTTAAAAAAACCCACAAATTTGTGACTTTTTTTTTTTTTTTTTTTTTGAGACCAAGTTTTGCTCTTGCCGCCCAGGCTGAAGTACCATGGCACGATCTTGGCTCACTTCAACTTCTGCCTCCCAGATTCAAGGGATTCTCCTGCCTTAGCCTCCTGAGTAGCTGGGATTCCAGGTGCTCACCACATGCCCAGCTAATTTTTGCATTTTTAGTAGAGTCAGGATTTCACCATGTTGGTCAGGCTGGTCTTGAACTCCTGATGTCAGGTGATCTGCCCACCTCAGCCTCCCAAAATTCTGGGATTACAGGGGTGAGCCACTGCACCCAGCTTGGATTTTTAATAAGCCACATCTGTCCAAATGGGCCTTTCCGGGCTACCATCTTATAATTTTGCACTTAAATTTGTATTTAAACCAAAAAACCTGCATTAATGCACTGTATGGAAAAAGTGAACACCAAATGTATCTATTACTAATAAAAAGATTTCTTTTTTTTTTTTTTTGAGACAGAGTCTTGCTCTGTCGCCCAGGCTGGAGCGCAGTGGCCGGATCTCGGCTCACTGCAAGCTCCGCCTCCCGGGTTTACGCCATTCTCCTGGCTCAGTCTCCCGAGTAGCTGGGACTACAGGCGCCCGCCACCTCGCCCGGCTAGTTTTTTGTATTTTTTAGTAGAGACGGGGTTTCACCGTGTTAGCCAGGATGGTCTCGATCTCCTGACCTCGTGATCCGCCCGTCTCGGCCTCCCAAAGTGCTGGGATTACAGGCTTGAGCCACCGCGCCCGGCCTAATGAAAAGATTTCAAACAATAAAACCAAAAGAGCAGAGAAACTAAAAATGAAAAATATGTATTTTATTTTCCTCTGCATGTTTTTGATGAAGACAGATCATAGATTACACCCATGTCAGAAACAATGCAATTTTATAATTCTTATGAAAAATGGGCCAGGTGTGGTGGCTCATGCCTGTAATCCCAGCACTTTGGGAGACAGAAGAGGGTGGATCATCTGAGGTGGGGAGTTGGAGACCAGCCTGACCAACATGGAGACACCCTGTCTCTACTAAAAATACAAGATTAGGCCGGGCGTGGTGGCTCAAGCCTGTAATCCCAGCACTTTGGGAGGCCGAGAAGGGCGGATCACGATGTCAGGAGATCGAGACCATCCTGGCTAACACGGTGAAACCCCGTCTCTACCAAAAAAAAAATACAAAATTAGCCGGGCGAGGTGGCGGGCGCCTGTAGTCCCAGCTACTTGGGAGGCCCGGGCAGGAGAATGGCGTGAACCCAGGAGGCGGAGCTTGTGATGAGCTGAGATCCGGCCACTGCACTCCAGCCTGGGCGACAGAGCGAGACTCCGTCTCAAAAAATAATAATAATAAATAAAATAAAATAAAATAAAATCAATTGATGAAATTTAAAAATTGGAGTGAATGTGTGTATGAAAGCTGAACTAATCTGATATTTTCTTATATAAATTTGATTTCCATGATTACAGCTGAAATTGAGTTTAAGCTGACACAAATATTCAGGTGGTTTCCCTCCCTCCCTCTCTCTCTTTCTTTCTCTCTTTCTTTTTTTTTGAGACGGAGTCTGGCTCTGTTGCCCAGGTTGGAGTGCAGTGGTGCGATCTCGGCTCACTGCAAGCTCCACCTCTCAGGTTCACGCCGTTCTCCTGCCTCAGCCTCCCGAGTAGCTGGGACTACAGGCACCCGCCACCTCGCCCAGCTAGTTTTTTTTTTAGTAGAGACGGGGTTTCACCGTGTTAGCCATGATGGTATCGATCTTCTGACCTTGTGGTCCACCCGTCTCAGCCTCCCAAAGTGCTGGGATTACAGGCTTGAGCCACCGCACCTGGCCTCTTCTTTCTTTCAACAGGATCTCTCTCTGTTGCCCAGGCTGGACGTGGTGGCATGTGCCTGTAATCCCAGCTACCGGGGAGGCTGAGGCACAAGAATCACTTGAGCCTGGGAGGCAGAGGTTGCAGTGAGCCGAGATCATGCCACAGCACTCCAGCCTGGGCGAGAGAGCAAGACCATGTCTCAAAAAAATAATTAAAATAAAATAAAGTGATGATAATAATAACAGTGCTGGTCTTAAGAGTGGGCTGTGTGGCTGGACGCGGTGTAACCCCAGCACTTTGGGAGGCCAAGATGGGTAGATCACCTGAGGCCAAGAATTCAAGACCAGCCTGGCCAACATGATGAAACCCATCTCTACTAAAAATTCAAAAATTATCCAGGCATGGTGGCACGCGCCTGTAATCCCAGCTACTTGGAGACTGAGACAGGAGAATCACTTGAGCCCAGAAGGCAGAGGTTGCTGTGAGCCAAAGATCATGCCACTGCACTTCAGCCTGGGCGACAGAGCAAGATTCTGTCTCAAAAAAAAGTGGGCTGTGACAGATGGATGACAATCCATTGAAAGCAGGTCTCAGCCATTTAGGTCAATCTGGGCAGCTGCTTATTTATGTAAATAAAGTTTTATTGGAACACAGTTGAGCCTACTCATTTACATATTGGCAATGGCCTCTGTTCCACTTCTAGTTGAGACAAAGCCTCTAGCGCTCAAAGCCTAAAATAGGTATTAGCTGATGCTTTGCGGAATGTTTACTGACCCCTAATCTGTTTAGTACAGTTACTTGCATCTGGAAGATACCTGCTATTTATATGTTAAGTAAACTCAAAGGCAAAGATCAGCTTCTGTTTATCATTCTTCCTTTCCCTGGGTTCAGCAAAGGCCTTGCACATGTAGTGGGTGCTTTGTAAAATATAAAGTTAACAAAATTCGTGATAATAAAATATAATTGTCATGATATAGCATTCAGAGAAAGTTGATAAGTAATAAAACTTTGGGCACAGTTTCCATTTAAAATAATCCCAATCTACTTTTTCAGTATTCTGCAATTTCAGTTAGGGTGCAAATAATTATGTAATATTGGAATGCCATTCAACTGGCTTGTATTTATGTGAAGAGAAGTTGGTCAATGTGAAAGGAAACCAACTTTACCATCTTTTTTTTTTTTTGAAGCTGTAATGATCATAAGATAAAATGTAAATGCATTCTGCAAACTTCAAATAATGTGTTTTAATGGCCTAAACCCCTGGTAAAGTTAGCTTTTAGAGCAGACACAAAATAAAATTGGGTTCTGAATACTGTGGTGCATCATGGGGTAGAGGCAGAGTAAGAAAGAGGGCAGAGGCTGGGCGCGGTGGCTCACGCCTGTAATCCTAGCACTTTGGGAGGCTGAGGCAGGCAGATCACTTGAGGTCAGGAGTTTCGAGGCCAGCCTGGCCAAAATGGTGAAAGCCCGTTTCTACAAAAAGAAAAAAAAAATGTAGCTGGGCATGATGGCAAGTGTCTGTAATCCCAGATACTCGGGAGACTGAGGCAGGAGAATCACCTGCACCTGGGAGGCAGAGGTTGCAGTGAGCCCAGATAGTACCACTGCACTCCAGCCTGGGTAACAGAGTGAGACTCCATCTCAAAAAAAAAAAAAAGAAGAAAGTGGGCAGAAAAAGAATGGAGGGAGATATCATTAGCTCACCGCCCCAGCTGAAAATCAGTTCAAAGTAGAGTCCCGTCCCATACGGGTCCCCAGCATGGGCACTTTTTCCTTTTTCCGCCCAGGCCGCAGTGCTGTGGCGCGATCTCGGCTCACTGCAAGCTCCGCCTCCCGGGTTGACGCCATTTTCCAGCCTCAGCCTCCTGAGTAGCTGGGACTACAGGCGTGGGTGACACAGCAAGACTTCATCTCAAAAAGAAAAATAAAAAAAAATCAAAATAGGCCGGCGATGTGGCTCACGCCTGTAATCCCAACACTTTGAGAGGCTAATTTTTGGTATTTTTAGTGGAGACGGGGTTTCATCATGTTAGCCAGGATGATCTCAATCTCCTGACCTCGTGATCTGCCTGCCTCGGCCTCCCAAAGTGCTGGGATTACAGGCGTGAGTCACCGCACTGGCCTAATATCTGCCTTTTAAGGCTTTATGAGGATTTGTCCAGAACTTCACACAGGAAGAGCTCAATACATGCTTATTATTCTTTTATTATTTTCATCAATGTTATTAATCCTATGGTTGTGTACCAGAAAACAAATATTTAAGCAATAGCATCAAAATAATTTCAGAAAACTAAATGGGCTAGTTACTGTATTTTGTCGAACCTAAAACATCACCATGGCCGGGCGCGGTGGCTCAAGCCTGTAATCCCAGCACTTTGGGAGGCCAAGGCGGGCGAATCACGAGGTCAGGAGATCGAGACCATCCTGGTTAACACGGTGAAACCTCGTCTCTACTAAAAATACAAAAAACTAGCCGGGCGAGGTGGCAGGCGCCTGTAGTCCCAGCTACTCGGGAGACTGAGGCAGGAGAATGGCATAAACCTGGGAGGCGGAGCTTGCAGTGAGCTGAGATCCGGCCACTGTACTCCAACCTGGGCGGCAGAGCGAGACTCCGTCTCGAAAAAAAAAAAACAAAAAAACCAAAAAAAAACAAAAAAAAAATCACCATTTGTGAGATTTTCCATTATTTTGTTTACTTATTTATTTATTTTGTGGAGTTGGGGTCTCACTATATTGGCCAGGCTGGTCTGGAGCTCCTGGGCTCAAGCGATCCTCCCATCTTGACCCTGCAAAGTACTGGGATTACAGACATAAGCCACTGCATCTAGGCATGTTCCATTATGTTAGGAACTATTGAAGAAATGTTTTCAAATTATAGCAAGATGCCATTGATTGCAAAATACATATTGATGTTATTTATGTTACAATGTAAAAACTAAAGTGCACTTTAGAATTGATAAAATATAGTATTTGGGCCAGGTGCAGTGGCTCACGCCTGTAATCCCAGCACTTTGGGAGACTGAGGCAGGCGGACCACTTGAGGTCAGGAGTTCGAGACCAGCCTGTCCCACATGGTGAAACCCTGTCTACTAAAAATACAAAAATTAACCTGACAATGAAGCATAAATGTGTTTATTAATGACTGCTTCCACAACAATCACTGTTTATTTATTTATTTATTTTCTGAGACAGAGTATTGCCCTGTTGCCCAGGCTGGAGTGCAGTGGTATGATCTCAGCTCACTGCAACCTTTGCCTCCCAGTTTCAAGCAATCTGCCTGCTTCAGCCTCCCGAGTAGCTGGGACTACAGGCGCGCGCCACCACGCCCAGCTAATTTTTGTATATTCAGTAGAGACAGGGTTTCACCATGTTGGTCAGGCTGGTTTCAAACTCCTGACCTCTGGTGATCCAACTGCTTTGGCCTCCCAAAGTGTTGGGATTACAGGCATGAGCCACTGTGCCTGACCTAAAAAAAAAAATCAGTGGTAGTCCATAATAACAAAGTTCTAGAATCCCTGAACATGTAAGATAATCCTATTTCATAGTAATTGTTGGACCAGGTGCACTGGCTCACGCCTGTAATCCCAGCACTTTGGCAGGCCAAGGTGGGCGGATCACTTGAGGTCAGGAGTTCGAGACCAGCCTGGCCAACACCCCTTCTCTACTAAAAATACAAAAACTAGCTGGGCATGGTGGCTGAGCGCCTGTAATCTCAGCTAACTGGGAGGCTGAGACAGAAGAATAGCTTCAACCCGGGAGGCGGAGGTGGCAGTCAGCTGAGATCCCACCAGGGTACTCCAGCAGGGGTGACGCAGTGAGACCCCATCTCAAAAAAAAAAAAAAAAAATTAGTAAAAAAAAAAAAATTAGTTAAAGCTACAATGGAAAAGAGTCTTCACTCATAGAAAGCAGCAGAAATTATGTAAAATAGCCGGGCATGGTGGCTCATGCCTGTAATCCCAGCACTTTGGGAGGCAGAGGCGGGCAAATCACGAGGTCAAGAGATCGAGACTATCCTGGCCAACATAGTGAGACCCCATCTCTACAGAAAATACAAAAATTAGCTGGGTGCAGTGGCACGTGCCTGTAATCCCAGCTACTCGGGAGGCTGAGGCAGGAGAATCACTCAAACTTGGGAAGTGGAGGTTATAGTGAGCCGAGATCACCCCACTGCACTCCAGCCTGGTGACAGAGGAAGACTCCAACCCCCCACAAAAAAAAAGAAAAGAAAAAGAAATTATGTGAAATAACCACAAGCCCCATGAAGACAACAATTGTTTTGTTTTGTTTTGTTTTGAGATGGTGTTTCTCTCTTGTTGCCCGAGCTGAAGTGCAATGGAACAATTTTGGCTCATTGCAACCTCCACCTCCTGGTTCAAGTGATACTCCTGCCCCAGCCTCATGAATAACTAGGATTACAGGTGGGCACCACCACACTGGTTAATTTTTGTATTTTTAGTAGAGACAGGGTTTCACCGTATTGGCCAGGCTGGTCTTGAACTCCCGACCTCAGATGATCAACCCGCCTCCACCTCCCAAAGTGCTGGGATTACAGGTGTGAGCCACTGTGCCCAGAGAAAGGACTATTTTGATACAAAAATAAGGGATTAAGGGAGATTTGGGCAGACGTTTTATTTTTATTTATTTATATATTTTTAAATATTTTATTTATTTATTTTTCTTGAGATGGAGTTTTAGTCTGTTACCCAGACTGGAGTACAATGGAGTGATCTCGACTCACTGCAACCTCCGCCTCCTGGGTTCAAGCAATTCTCCGGCCACAGTCTCCTGATTAACTGAGATTACAGGTGTCTGCCACCACACCTAGCTAATTTTTTTATTTTTAGTAGAGATGGGGTTTCACCATGTTGGCCAGGCTGGTCTTGAACTCCTGACCTCGGGTGATTCACCCACCTTGGCCTCCCAAAGTGCTGGGATTACAGGCGTGAGCCACTGTGCCCGTCTGAAAGTTCAGAATATTGAAGTGCATGTTGTCAGTGTGACTTATTAGAGGCACCTTTACCTTATGGCTGAGTCTGATTTTTTTAAAAACTAAGCAATCCAATGTTCCACTTCAGGAAAATATTTGTTTTTTTTTTTTGTTTTTTTTTTTTTTTTGAGACGGAGTCTCGCTCTGTCGCCCAGGCTGGAGTGCAGTGGCCGGATCTCAGCTCACTGCAAGCTCCGCCTCCTGGGTTCACGCCATTCTCCTGCCTCAGCCTCCCGAGTAGCTGGGACTACAGGCGCCCACAACCGCGCCCGGCTAATTTTTTGTATTTTTAGTAGAGACGGGGTTTCACCGTGGTCTTGATCTCCTGACCTCGTGATCCGCCCGCCTCGGCCTCCCAAAGTGCTGGGATTACAGGCGTGAGCCACCGCGCCCGGCCCAGGAAAATATTTGTATTACTCCCACAGAAAGAATATTCTGAGAATAAGACTACATATTGGGCCGGGCGCCGTGGCTCAAGCCTGTAATCCCAGCACTTTGGGAGGCCGAGACGGGCGGATCACGAGGTCAGGAGATCGAGAGACAATCCCGGCTAACACGGTGAAACCCCGTCTCTACTAAAAAATACAAAAAAATAGCCGGGCGAGGTGGCGGGCGCCTGTAGTCCCAGCTACTCGGGAGGCTGAGGCAGGAGAATGGCGTAAACCCGGGAGGCGGAGCTTGCAGTGAGCTGAGATCCGGCCACTGCACTCCAGCCTGGGTGACAGAGCAAGACTCCGTCTCAAAAAAAAAAAAAAAAAAAAAAAAAAAAAGACTACATATTGGGTACAGCATACACTGCTTGGGTGATGGCTGCACTAAAAGCACAGAAATCACCACTAAAGAGTTTATCTATGTAACTACGGTTTATCAAAACCACCTGTACCCCAAAAGTTATTGAAATAAAAATTTTAAAAATTAAGCTATTATAGGCTGGGCACTGTGGCTCACACCTGTATTCCCAGCACTTTGGGAGGCCAAGGCCGGCAGATCACCTGAGGTCGGGGGTTTGAGACCAGCCTGACCAACATGGAGAAACCCCATCTCTACTAAAAAAATACAAAATTAGCCAGGGGTGGTGGCACATGCCTATAATCCCAGTTACTCGGGAGGCTGAGTCAGGAGAATCCCATGAACACGGGAGGTGGAGGTTGCGGTAAGCCGAGATGGCGCCACTGCCCTCCAGCCTGGGCACTAAGAGCAAAACTCCAATCTCAAAAAAAAAAAATTAAAAATTAAAATTAAGCTATTATCATTACATATGTTTATTATACTCTTTGCACATGAAAGTTTATACATTTTCCAACTTTTATTGTATATTTCATTTTATCAACATAAAATTAACCTTTGGTTACCAAAAAAATATATTCATAGATGGCAAGCATGCTTCCAAAGGGGTTGAACTTGTTGTAGTCAATCGATGTTTATGATTTTAAAAAAGAAAAAAAAAACTGTTCATTTGAACAATCATTATTATTTCCAGGTATTTTATGAGGAAAGGGCTCACACAGACATTTCTGTAACTAATAAATTATTTTTCTGCTTCCTGAGAGTTAATTATTCACAGTTACTTTGTGTAGTTACATGAGTTAGCTCTTCCCAACATTAGTAGTATATTTTTTGTTTCGTTTTTGGAAAACTTTTTCTAAGTCACCACAGGATGTAATCATCATTCCACATGTTGAACATGTTGCTTTGTTCAGTTGCACAGTACTTACCCTAGCATTTGTAAAATTTGGTAAATATTACTGCTTTCTGGTTAAGTTCTGTGGAAGAAGGCAGAAAAAAAAAATTACACCTCCCTTGTCCCTTGTTGAATTAAGAGTACACAGACTTCTCTTTCCCCTTTTTTAAAATAAGTATCTTGGCAGTTGAAAACAGGTGCTAATTCATTCACGATATGAGAAAGATCAATGTACATTTGAAACTCTCTTCAGAGCAGAAAATTGTTAAGAGCTGAGCAAAACAGAAAACAGAGTCCTTTTCTAAATATAGCAACGTCATATGACCCCACTGGTCTTTGTACTCCGAGAATTAAGGTATTAGACACATTGCTCCATGGATGCAGCATATAATTACTCTGGGGAAGAGAGACAATGACCAACCAGCGCAGATATTAATATAAATGTTGGGCTTGTGTCTGTCCTTTTTGATCTAAGGAAACAGACTTTTGAATGTTGTTGGGACGTCGCCACATGACAATTTGTCATCTGTGTAAACTTTCCCACTGCACACAGAAAACAGTTCTTCCACCTCTTTGGTTTTATTTTTATACCCCTTTTCACAGCAGTCGATGTTTAAACACTTTTCACACAGTAGACTTTTTTTTGTTTGTTTCCTTCTTTACCTGTGAGGTCTCAAGCTGATGCTAACTCAGTTTTGTCGGTTATCATGATCATTTATGATACTATACAGTTCTCGATTTAGGTCCCCTGTCATTAATCTCTGTGAACGTTGTGTTTTGTTTTGTTTGGTAAACGACTCTTTAGAGGGTAATCTGGACATGTATCCTTAAAGCTTTTAGTGCTTTTAAATTTTTTTAATATTTATTTTTAAAGACCATTTCAAGTTTACTGTGTATCTGGGAGAAATTAAATATTAAATTGGGAGGGCAGTGTTCGAGAGCTATGACTGCATTTAAATGTGTTTATCTGCAAGCTAAAATTCTTAACACCACCATTCTGTTTTGCAGGAGGTAAGTCCTTCCAGCCACGCAAGGGTTTGCAAAGCCAGGGTTAGTCAGTAAGAGCCGATACATATTGAAATTGAGAAAAAGCCTGTCCAAGCTTGGGGAAAAGCAGCTATTCTCACACTGCTATCAGCATTTATCAGGGGGGAAATTTTTGTGTTTGCCCTCTGGGCCCATGGGAGGGAAGAAGTAGAAGGAAGTAACTATGATAGTTGCATACTTGAAGGAAGCAGAGGCCTCAGCTGGTTGCTAAAAAATCAATTTAAAAAATAAATAATGGAGCTCACGCATACAGCAAGTTGTGGACTGAGAATTGCATTTCAGGATTAGGGTGTTTCCACTTGGAAATTTACCACCTAGTTCCCTGGACTTGTCTTCGAGCATTTTTTGTTGTTGTTGTTTGTTTTTTTGTTTTTTGGGGGTTTTTTTGTTTTTTTTTTGAGACGGGGTCTCACTGTCTCCCAGGCTGGAGTGCAGTGGCGCGATCTTGGCTCACTGTAACCTCTATCTCCCTGGTTCAAGTGATTCTCGTACCTCAGCCTCCCATACCTCAGCTTCCCAAGTAGCTGGGATTACAGGTATGGGCCAGCACATCCGGCTAATGTTTGTATTTTTAGTAGAGATGGGGTTTCACCATGTTGGCCAGGTTAGTCTCAAACTTCTGACCTCAGGTGATCAGCCTGCCTCCACCTCCTAAAGTGCTGGGATTATAGGTGTGAGCCACCGCCCCTGACCTTGGATTGAGCATACTCATTGATTAGTTTCAGATGCCCCTTATGAAATCAATCTCTTCATAAACCTTTTACTCCATATTGAATTGTCTTTTACAATTAGAGTTCATTTCTGTATTATTATATACTTAAAATTATTTGTCAAACTATGCATTTTTGACAAATAACTCAAAAGACTCCAAATTTTAAAATATAACCCCTCCTTTCAAAACAGCCTTCCCAAAGTTAAATTAAAAGTTGAGTTGGGGCCGGGCGCAGTGGCTCTCACCTGTAATCCCAGCACTTTGGGAGGCCTAGGAGGGCGGATCACGAGGTCAGGAGTTCAAGACCAGCTTGGCCAATATGGTGAAACCCCGTCTCTACTAAAATTATAAAAATTAGCCGGACATGGTGGCGTGCGCCTGTAGGCCCAGCTACTTGGGAGGCTGAGGCAGAAGAATCACTTGAACCCGAGAGGCAGAGGATTGCAATGAGCCAAGATCATGCCACTGCACCACTCTAGCCTGGGCAACAAGAGTGAAAGTACGTCTCAAAAAAAACAAAAACAAAAAACAAAAAACAAACTTGAGTTGGTCTCTATGACCTTTGCTTGTCTTTAAAAACAAAAAAATTAAACTGCTTTTTTGGAATGTCCCTTGCAAAACGATACATTATAACTTTATCAACTTCCCCAGAGGCCTTCAAAACAAAAGGAAAAAGTTAAATTAAGTTCAGTCACTCTATTAGTTCATTCTAAAAGGTAACATTCGCCGAAATATATTTTGTTCAGAGTGCAGCATTTAAAGAACCGCGGGGCGGGTGAGGGGGGTGGAATGAGGTGGCTGAGGCCTGTAATCCCAGCACTTTGGGAGGCTGACACCAGCGGATCACCTAAGGTCAGGAGTTCGAGACCAGCCTGGTCAACATGACAAAACTCAGTCCCTACTGAAAATACAAAAATTAGCTGGGTGTGGTGGCACATGCCTGTAATCCCGCTACTTGGGAGGCTGAGGCAGGAAAATTGCTTGAACCGGGGAGGCAGAGGTTGCTGTGAGCTGAGATCCTGTTAACTGCACTCCAGCCTGGGCGACAGAGGCTCCGTCTCAAAATAAATAAATAAGTAGTAAAAAACCCTCCAAATAAGTAATAAAGAACTTCCAAGGCAGCTTTCCTTTTTGAATGCTGAGTGAGGATCCCTGGCCAGAGGGCAACTTGGGCAGATACCAGTCAGGATTCACCAGGAGTGCTCCAGATTCAGGGTTTTACTTCCTTAATTACAGAACTGAAACTGGCTAAGTGTTGACTGATCAAGAGTTAAGAGTTTCAAAGTTAAGGAAGCAGAAAACTCTTTTCCAAGAGTTGTCTCCCCAAACTACCCCTTCTCCTAATACATGTAGTATTTTCCTAGTCTAAGACAGAGCTCTCTCTCTCTCTCTCTTGCTCTCTTTCTTTCTCTTTAATAACCCCAAGTACTTGATAGTTCATTAATACGAAAGAGTTTTGTAGTTTACTTAGTAAAAGGTTGAGCACCTCCAGAAGGGAGAGAATTTCCCCCAGTAACATTATCTATGGGCATTTTCTGCTTTTTTGTGAAACCTCGCTGAAGCTTAGCCCTGCCTTCATTTCTCATTAATCACTTGGGCTCACAAGATAATTCAGGAAGCACACTCCACTGGCACTGCACTATCTTTAGGAGATGAATTTAGTAAAACTCACTGTTTGATTACTTGGGTTTGACACGGTTCAGCATTTTTCGAACAGAGTTAGAGATATTTAAATCTTTCCAATAAAAGGAGAGGTGGATTTTTAAAAAATCCACCATATGTCTCTAATCATTTTCATTTAATCTAAAGAATGGGGAATTTAACATCTCCAGAAATATCTGGCTTCCTTTTTTTTTTTCTCTTATGTAGTCAGTAGGTCAAAAAAATACCCACATGTAGTAATAGGAAGTGAACATATTATACACGTTTTAAAAAGTTGGTCATATGTATATTATTTAAACCTGAATCCCCTAAACTTTGTTCCTATAGAATTTTCACTGTAAAGTTTCACACATATATATCTATTTTTATATGTTTATCCATACGTAAATACTTACGCACAGTGAGGTTATTGAGAAAGTAGTCTTGGAATCCAGATACTAAAACCACAACACTTTAGAATTGGAAACCATACAATTTTGTTTATTCCAGCTCTATCATTATAGAAAGGGATACTCGGGCTGAGAGAAGTTATTTAGCTTACTTGAAGATCTTTGGATTCTGGTCCTGAATTTACCACATAATAAATATTGCACTTAACCTTGAGGGTTTCTGTTTCCTCATCTGTAAAATAGGTCCACTGGAAGACGTGATTTTTAATTTAGTTGAATGTGTCTGATTTTGCAAACACGGGGGTTTTGGAGCATGCAAAAAAGGATGACGTTCAGGAGTCCAAATGACTAGTCAGCCCAACCTTTTTAACCAATGGATTCATTTATTTTGGCCCCAGACAGGTATTAGCTGTCCTTTAAAAGGTTGGCTCTGGCAGCTTGGGTTTCCCCACACATTTGCTTCTGTGTATTTTCGCCAGCCCTCGACTCAGAAGAATCCAATTAGAGTCAATTCCTTCAGTGCAAGTGGCAGCAAATACTAGACTATCCAGAATTGTCAGAATCTTGTTTCCTGCTTTACCCAGCCGTCTTGTCTCCATTTTACCTAGTTTTCAGCTTTGCTGGAGGAATAGGCCTGTTGTACTTTTTGGAATTTCCTCAGCCACTCATCATTTCAGGCTGAACATTAATGATTTATCCAGCAAAGGTTATTAAAATTGACTGTAGTCTCTGAAGAAAGGATAGTTTGTCAAACTCACATCTTAAGACTAATTGGATATATTTTGCATGAATTGTGATTAATGCAAGGTAATTTCAGAGGATGGCTTTTGCTAATTAATAAATCAATCACATTGACTCATCTTGGTAGACTGAACTTTAAAAGTTCATTACTGACTTGCTCAAAACCAGAACCCTACACATACATAGTTTAGTGGTTTAAGGCAATTCTTAAGAAAGCAAACAGATTGAGCAATACTTTAATTCAGAAACAAGTTGCTTAATGTGTGTCCTCTAAAAATAACGTGCTTGAGAAAGAAAAACTATAAAATACAGGCAAAACACCAACATATTCCTCCTTTTTGATTGGTTTCACATTTACAACAAAGCTCACATGATTATAAAAGATTTGGAAAGGTCATATGGAAACATCACACTACCAATAGAAGGATTTCTGAAGTAGCTGAAGGCACCAACTTTACCTAAAACAAAAAAACAAAACAAAACATGTAACCAAGTTGTTATAAACTGTCCGCTCTAAAGTTCTACAGATCTTATGGAATAAATGCAGGCTATTATTATTATTATTATTTTACTTCTGCCCAAAGCGAAGTTTAGTTATTTAAAAAGCCACTGGAATTGTGCTTTCAAGAAAGCAAAAATGGCTTGTGTTTTTCATATTACTTTGAAAGAGACAGATATGCCCTTCAACAGAAAGCAACAAGCTGCCATTCAAAGAATGGACTTTCCCTGCAGCTAATGGCAGTGGGATCTGAATCAGATAATACACATACGTAGAATCTTTAGGACCAAAACCACAAAAAAAAAAAAAAAAAAAAAAAAAAAAAAATCAAAGCAAAGCAAAAAACAAAACAAAACAGAAAAAGAAGTGTAATTCAAGTCCTGTATAAATTAAACCTACAATAATTTTCTCAAAGTGTATTTTCTGTTTTCGGTTACTAGGGTATTTTAAAACTTTCTCTATGAACAAATAGGAATGTTCATGTACAAAAAAAGGTGGAAACTGGATTCCAGCCAGGAGGGGTTTGCAACCACGTAGAACAATCAGAGACTTAACAATCTGTAATATTCGTATTATATTCTATAATATTCACTGAAATAGACCTCAATGACTTTGGGCTCAGGACTCCATGAATTTCTTCCACATGTGCTTCCTCTGGATGAGGAGGTAGGCAGGGGAGAGGGAGTGCAAACAGCTGCTTGTGATGGGAGGGAGCAGAGAGGTGAGGAGGAGAGGAGCTGAAGAGGACCGGGATCCTCATTACCTACACTCAATAGCTGTGGCACGATAATTCTTTTCTTTTGGAATGCAAATATGGTATTTATACCCAATCAGGTCTTTTGAGTGGATTAACATTTAGTCCTTTTGATATGGGAAGAAAGAAGGGGGAAAGAGAAGGGAGAAAGAAGAACAGAAATTAAAAAAAATTAAAACTAGGGAGAAATAGATTAATCATGACAATAATATAATGATCTCGATAGCTAAACTACATCGATGTTTCTGGGATGCCAGGTATAGGCTAACATTTTCTTTTTATACTTATCCCCTAAATCTCCAATTAAGTAAACCTCACCCTAGCTGACACTCCCTCAGTTTCCTCAAATCTTTTAGTCATCTTCCTTGAGGGCATTTAATATTTTTGCTACCTTAAATTCACGCTCTTGCTAAAGACCATCTATGTAAGATAGGTGCGCTATTCATGGCACAATTATGCGGTTCTCAGTTTTTTTGTTTGTTTTGTTTTGTTTTGTTTTTTTGAGACAGAGTCTCGCTGTGTCGCCCAGGCTGGGGTGCGGTGGCGCCATCTCGGCTCACTGCAAGCTCCACCTCCCAGGTTCACGCCATTCTCCTGCCTCAGCCTCCGAGTAGCTGGGACTACAGGCGCCCGCCACCGCGCCCGGCTAATTTTTTGTATTTTTAGTAGAGACGGGTTTTCACCGTGTTAGCCAGGATGGTCTCAATCTCCTGACCTCGTGATCCGCCCGCCTCGGCCTCCCAAAGTGCTGGGGTTACAGGCGTGAGCCACCGCGCCCGGCGCGGTTCCCAGTTAAAAGGTGATAAGGGAAGATATAGGTGGATTCTCCTATGATGTAATGTAGTCTTTGAATGACACTTTAAACAGTCACGGCTTCTCTCCATTGGGATCCCCATTCTGCCCCTTGAAGCTGTGTCACCTTGGGCACCTCTTCACACTTCAGTTTTGCCATCTATAAAATGGGTATAACAATGGTATCAAGCCTTACGCGGCATTATGAAGGCCAAATATGCTAATATGTTTGTTTGGTATGGAGTAAGCCCCAAATAAAGACTAGCCATTGTTTTCGTGGTCGTTTTTTGTCTGTTAAGAAACTGTTAATGCAGCAACTTTCTCCAGGCTACAGTTGGATTAACTAATAAGCTTCTAATGAAAATATTAAAATTTCCTGTGATTTTCCACAGTGGCTATTTAATGTATATTACATCAAGCAAGCAGGTAAAGAAAAGGAATACTTTCAGGTGTAAATACAGCACCTGGATTGGGCTGGTTTTGGTAATTCGTTTTTTCTCCTTAGACAAAGCTAGGTTTTCGAGCCAAACAGTACACAGCTGTAGAAAACAGTCCCTTAAAACTTCAGGCCGGGCGCGGTGGCTCACGCCTGTAATCCCTGCACTTTGGGAGGCCGAGGCGGGCAGATCACGAGGTCAGGAGATCGAGACCATCCTGGCTAACACGGTGAAACCCCGTCTCTACTAAAATACAAAAAATTAGCCGGGCGCGGTGGCGGGCGCCTGTAGTCCCAGCTACTCCGGAGGCTGAGGCAGGAGAATGGCGCGAACCCGGGAGGCGGAGCTTGCAGTGAGCCGAGATGGTGCCACTGCACTCCAGCCTGGGCGACAGAGTGACGACTCCGCCTCAAAAAAAAAAAAAAAAAAAAAAAAAAAACACTTCAAAAGGCTGCTCTGTATGTGTAATTACTATTATTATTATTATTTGAGACACAGTCTTGCTCTGTCTCCCTGACTGGAGTGCAGTGGTGTGATCTCGGCTCACTGTAACCTCTGCTTCCCGGGCTCAAGGAATTCTCATGCCTCAGCCTCCCGAGTAACTGGGTGTAAACTTACAAGCATGCACCCCCACACCCGGCTAATTTTAGTATTTTTAGTAGAGACGGGGTTTTGCCATGTTGGCTAGGTTTTTCTGGAACTCCTGACCTTAGGTGATCCGTCCACCTTGGCCTCCCAAAGTCCTGAGATTACAGGTGTGAGCCACCTCACCCAGCTCTGTATGTGTAATTATGTATCTACTTTTATTCTTGGTGTTGTTTATAAGTATGTTCCCTCTTGTTTTTCTTACTCATTCTTACCAACGGACTTAAACTTAATTTTATTGGACTTTGCAAAAGAATCAGTGATTTTTTTTTTTTTTTTTTTTTTTTTTTTTGAGACAGTGTCTCGCTTTGTAGCCAAGGCTGGAGTGCAGTGGCACGATCTCGGCTCACTGCAAGCTCCGCCTCCCGGGTTCACACCATTCTCCTGCCTCAGCCTCCCGAGTAGCTGGGACTACAGGGGCCCGCCACCACGCCTGGCTAATTTTTTGTATTTTTAGTTGAGACGGGGTTTGTTTCACCCTGTTAGCCAGGATGGTCTCGATCTCCTGACCTCGTGATCCGCCTGCCTCGGCCTCCCAAAGTGCTGGGATTACAGGCCTGAGCCACCGCGCCCAGCCGAATCAGTGATTTTGTTGATCAAAAAGTATGGGTTGTTTTTTATTTTTACTTTTTTTGAGACGGAGTCTCGCTCTGTCGCCCAGGCTGGAGTGCAGTGGCCGGATCTCAGCTCACTGCAAGCTCCGCCTCCGGGATTTACGCCATTCTCCTGCCTCAGCCTCCCGAGTAGTTGGGACTACAGGCGCCCGCCCCCTCGCCCGGCTAATTTTTTGTACTTTTTAGTAGAGATGGGGTTTCACCGTGTTAGCCAGGATAGTCTCGATCTCCTGACCTCGTGATCCGCCTGTCTCGGCCTCCCAAAGTGCTGGGATTACAGGCTTGAGCCACCGCGCCCGGCCTGGTTGCTTTTTATGTATGTGACAACTTCCGCTCTTAAGTTTGTTTTGTTTTTGTTTTTGTTTTGATTCGGAGTCTCGCTCTGTCACCCAGGCTGGAGTGCAATGGCCGGATCTCAGCTCACTGCAAGCTCCGCCTCCCGGGTTCACGCCATTCTCCTGCCTCAGCCTCCCGAGTAGCTGGGACTACAGGCGCCCGCCACCTCGCCCAGCTAGGTTTTTTTTTTTTTTTGTATTTTTTAGTAGAGACGGGGTTTCACCGTGTTAACCAGGATGGTCTCGATCTCCTGACCTCGTGATCCGCCCGTCTCGGCCTCCCAAAGTGCTGGGATTACAGGCTTGAGCCACCGCGCCCGGCCCGCTCTTAAGTTTATGAATTCCTTTCTATATTAAATTATGAAAGTGTCTTTAAGAAATAAATACAATTTTAAATATATGTCTATAGGTAATATCCACATCTTTGTGTCTATCGATAGAGAATAAAATTTAGGGAAACAGAAAGGCAAGAGGGAGCTAGAATGGAAATGGGCATCTCACAGATGATTTCTCCCCTAACAAATTTTTGTTTTGTTTTGCTTTGAGAGTTTACTTTTTTGCAAGAAGAACCTATTTAGGTATTACTTGAGTTTTTCACCGGTCAGGTCCAAAGAGCAAGGCGGGGGGAGGGGACGGCTGGAGAGTGTGGCAGGGTGTGGGCGGGGCAGGAAGAAATGGGGGCCCACCCTAAAGGCTTTCTTCGGTCCTTTTCTCAGCCATTTTCGTCCTTCTCCAACCACGGAATTGCCCCGGGTGTGCAAGGCCCGGCTTACCTCCACGCAGCAGCAGCAACAACAGCCACGCGAGTGGCCGCAGCATCCCTGCCGCGCGCGCGAAGTCGGTGCGCACAGCCTGGCGCGAGTTCGAAGCGGGAGAGGGCTGTAAAATAGATTGGGGGGCGGGGGAGACCACGTGATTTTCTGGAACGCTGGCTCGCTTCTTTATTTTGATTCTCGAGTAAACTTAACAATCCTCCAAATGCGTTGAGGGCATCGGAAAGAGTAAAATCACGTTCCGCTGGAAAGGATCACTTCTTAAGTTCACATGAACCTATTCTTTGATCCTCCTTCATTGCTGTTTTAAGATTTACTTCTCTTTCAAATCAAATAATGTGTTTCTTTCTCATTCTGAGAAAAGCTTTCAAGATGTGATTTCCCTTTTGAAAGACTTTGAAGTCTTTCCCCAGCACATCCTTTCTTAAAGGGATTTGGTAAGAGGAGATAGGCCTGGAGGCCAGGGCATTTTAAAGTCACTTTCCAAATACCCTGTGTTCCCCTAAAGAGTCTTGAATTGAAACATCCCAGCTGCTGGAAGACGTTTCCAAATGTGACTCTCTGGCTGCAACACCCAAACGTCTGCTCTCCTAGGACCCTGGTGGGTCATAAAGATGGATAGAGCAGAAAGGAAGCCGTGCTTTAGTTTTTGAAGTAAATCCACTTCCATGGGCTTGCTAAAACAGCAAGGATTCTCATATTTATTTAGTCCTCTTTGCTAGGACATCAAGGCAGAAACAGCTGAAATCCAGGGCTGAACATTTCCTGGTGCGGCTAGATTTGAAGCTTCCAGTTTGTGGAGTATCACCTTCATTCCCTTTGGGGTCATCCACGTGGTTTGTGCCAGGTGGGAGCACCTGCCCCGTGGTGGCCAAAAATACTGACAGCAATTCAAGCTTCTCACTTCAGAATGAGATGTTTGTACACGAAGTGACCTTTAATTGTGTCTTACAAACTCATGTCAGATCAACATGTGGTTTCACTTATTCAGCAGAGGTTATTACATTTCAAGCTGTTTTGTGTTAGTTTTTAGCATTTAAATGAAGTATTTTCTCTTTCATATATTTGATGTGGCTCAAAGAAGCTTGCCTCTTTTTCTTTTTTTCCTTCATAGATTTTATTGTCTGATTAGATCTTTTTGTTAAGTCAGATCAAAGATGGCTTTCCTTTCTTTAGGAGAGAGATCTTTTATTAAAACAAATCAATAGAACAGATTCCACAGTAAAGAGGCATGTTGTTTAAAAGATTTTGAAAAGAGGAAAAAGATTACATAGAAGAGAGTTTTTTTTTGTTTGTTTTTTGTTTTTTTTTTTTTTTGAGACGGAGTCTCGCTCTGTCCCCAGGCTGGAGTGCAGTGGCCGCATCTCAGCTCACTGCAAGCTCCGCCTCCCGGGTCTACGCCATTCTCCTGCCTCAGCCTCCCGAGTAGCTGGGACTACAGGCGCCCGCCACCTCACCCGGCTAGTTTTTTGTATTTTTTAGTAGAGACGGGGTTTCACCGTATTAGCCAGGCTGGTCTCGATCTCCTGACCTTGTGATCCGCCCGTCTCGGCCTCCCAAAGTGCTGGGATTACAGGCTTGAGCCACCGCGCCCGGCCGAAGAGAGATGTTTTTATTTTTGTATTCTATTCGTCCGTCAAAGAGTTAGATGGAAGCAAATACTTTGGCATTCTCAACTTCAGATTTACTGTGGGGAGGCTTTGCAGACTTAGCTAGATAGACACATCCTTATGGAAGAATTCACTTTACCTTTTAGCATCTGGGAATATCCAAGAGCTGGTGGTTCCTCCCTACCTGTCCCTGCTCCCTCCTCAGATCACGTAGATGCTGGATTCTTGGCTTTTTGGCATCTTTTTCAGATGAACTCCTTCAAATGCTTCAAGAGAAAATGCAGGAGTTTTTAGATAGCATTCATGTTTTTGTAGCAACTTTTAGTTCCCTCTATCTGGGGCTACCACAGTATATTGAAATGATGTGTTTACTTGGTGGCTGTGCTGCTCCTTAGGGGCAGGAAAGGGCTGGTTCACCTTGTCCCTCTCCCTGCTTGTCGGAGCTCAACAAATATTTATCAATCTGAACTGAATAAAGGCAGAAATGTGGTCAGTATTCCCTGTGCTATTTCTTTTTCCGGTTTTTTTTTTTTTTTTTTTTTTTTTTTGAGATGGAGTTTCACTCTTGTTGCCCAGGCTGGGGTGCAATGGCACGATCTCTGTTCACTGTAACCTCCACCTCCTGGGTTCCAGCAATTCTCCTGCCTCAGCATCCCAAGTACCTGGGATTACAGGCATGCACCACTATGCCTGGCTAATTTTGTGTTTTTAGTAGAGAAAGGGTTTCTCCATGTTGGTCAGGCTGGTCTTGAACTCCCGACCTCAGGTGATCCTCCTGCCTCAGCCTCCCAAAATGCTGGGATTACAGGCGTGAGCCACTGCACCCAGCTCCGTGTGCTATTAAAAAAAGATAATTAGCCGGGCGCGGTGGCTCACGCCTGTAATCCCAGCACTTTGGGAGGCCGAGGCGGGCGGATCACAAGGTCAGGAGATCGAGACCACGGTGAAACCCCGTCTCTACTAAAAATATAAAAAATTAGCCGGGCGCGGTGGCGGGCGCCTGTAGTCCCAGCTACTCAGGAGGCTGAGGCAGGAGAATGGCGTAAACCCAGGAGGCGGAGCTTGCAGTGAGCCGAGATCGCGCCACTGCACTCCAGCCTGGGCGACAGAGCGAGACTCCGTCTCAAAAAAAAAAGAAAAAAAAAAAAAAAAAAAAAGATAATTAAGATTATATTGGGAGTATTTGGCAGTCACCAGGTAAATAACATCTGTAAAACATCATAGATGGGATATATAGATGCCTCTAGACAGCACTTAAAGTCTCACTCAATATGTATTTTTCTTATCTGTCTCTTTTTTAAAAATTATTCATTTTTTTATTGTTAAATTTTTTGTAGAAACAGAGGTTTCACCTTGTTGCCCAGGCTGGTCTCGAACTCTTGGGTCTAAGTGATCTTCCCACCTTGGCCTCCCAAAGTACTGGAATTACAAGTGTGAGCCACTACGCCCAGCCAGTATCTCTCTCTTCAGCCTAAAATGTCTGCTCCATGAGGGCAGGATTTTGTCGTAAGCATTTAGAACAATGCCTGAGACATAATAATAGCTCAGAGATTATTTGAAGCAATCTACACATTTCTTCTTTCCGATTTCCGGGCATAATGAAGGGGTAAATTGAGAACAGTCATTCAAATAATTCAAGTCAAAGACAATCTTTAGGCCAGGCGCGGTGGGTCACGCCTGTAATCCCAGCACTTTGGGAGCCTGAGGCTAGTGGATCACTTGAGGTCAGGAGTTTAAAACCAGCTTGGACATCATAATGAAACCCTGTCTCTACTAGAAATACAAAAAATTAGCCGGGCATGGTGGTGTGTGCCTGTAATCCCCGCTACTCAGGAGGCTGAGGCAGGAGAATCGCTTGAACCTGGGAGGCAGAGGTTGCCATGAGCCCAGATCATGCCAAGGCACTCCAGCCTGGGCGACAGAGCGAGACTCCATCTCAAAAAAAAGACAATCTTGGCCGGGCGCGGTGGCTCAAGCCTGTAATCCCAGCACTTTGGGAGGCCGAGGCGGGCGGATCACAAGGTCAGGAGATCGAGACCACAGTGAAACCCCGTCTCTACTAAAAATACAAAAAATTAGCCGGGCGCGGTGGCGGGCGCCTGTAGTCCTAGCTACTCAGGAGGCTGAGGCAGGAGAATGGCGTGAACCCAGGAGGCGGAGCTTGCAGTGAGCTGAGATCGCGCCACTGCACTCCAGCCTGGGCAACAGCGTGAGACTCCGTCTCAAAAAAAAAAAAAAAAAAAAAGACAATCTTGAGTGATTTGCCAATCCAGAAACCTCAGTTATGTGGTTGCTACAATTCTCCAGTTGCCTTGGCTGTGAGTGAGGACGTAGGCATCCGGAGAGTTCATGTATGTAATAGTTGATGCCTCTCCAGTGCCCCAAACAATATATCAATATATCCTTTTTTTTCATTTTTTTTTTTTTTTTTTGAGACGGAGTCTCGCTCTGTCGCCCAGGCTGGAGTGCAGTGGCCGGATCTCAGCTCACTGCAAGCTCCGCCTCCCGGGTTCGGGCCATTCTCCTGTCTCAGCCTCCTGAGTAGCTGGGACTACAGGCGCCCGCCACCTCGCCCGGCTAGTTTTTTGTATTTTTTAGTAGAGACGGGGTTTCACTGTGTTAGCCAGGATGGTCTCGATCTCCTGACCTAGTGATCTGCCCGTCTCGGCCTCCCAAAGTGCTGGGATTACAGGCTTGAGCCACCGCGCCCGGCCTTCATTTTTGTTTTTTGAGACAGAGTCTCACTGTGCCACCCAGGCTGGAGTGCAGTGGCGCAATCTCTGCTCACTGTAAGCTCTGCCTCCCGGGTTCATGCCATTCTCCTGCCTCAGCCTCCTGAGTAGCTAGGACTACAGGCACCTGCCACCACGCCCGGGTAATTTTTTGTATTTTTTTGGTAGAGATGGGGTTTCACCATGTTAGCCAGGATGATCTCGATCTCCTGACCTCATGATCCATCCACCTCGGCCTCCCAAAGTGGTGGGATTACAGGCGTGAACCACAGCTCCCGACCCAATATATCCTTTTGTTTGTTTTGTTTTTGAGACAGAGTCTCGCTCTGTTGCCCAGGCTGGAGTACAGTGGCACGATCTTGGCTCACTGCAACTTCCTGCTCCCAGGTTCAAGTGATTCTCTGGCCTCAGCCTCCGAAGTAACTGGGATTACAGGTGTGCGCCACCACACTCGGTTCAATTTTCTTTTTTTTTTTTTTTTTTTTTTTTTTTTTGAGACGGAGTCTCACGCTGTTGCCCAGGCTGGAGTGCAGTGGCGCGATCTCGGCTCACTGCAAGCTCCGCCTCCCGGGTTCCTGCCATTCTCCTGCCTCAGCCTCCTGAGTAGCTGGGACTACAGGCGCCCGCCACCGCGCCCGGCTAATTTTTTTTTTTTGTATTTTTAGTAGAGACGGGGTTTCACTGTGGTCTCGATCTCCTGACCTTGTGATCCGCCCGCCTCGGCCTCCCAAAGTGCTGGGATTACAGGCTTGAGCCACCGCGCCCGGCCCAATTTTCTATTTTTGTAGAGACAGGGTTTCTACAAAACCTGTCTGGCCATGTTGGCCAGGCGGGTCTGGAACTACTGAACTCAAGTGATTTGCCTGCCTTGGCCTCCCAAAGTACTGGGATTACAGGTGAGAGCTACTGCCCCCCACCTCCAAACAATATATTCTTTATTCATTCAAATGATCAGGCAATTCCATGAAAACAATGAAGAAAATGCATTGGGCCTGGTGTGGTGGCTCATGCCTGTAATCCCAGCACTTTGGGAAGCCAAGGCAGGCGGATCACTAGGTCAAGAGCTTGAGACCATCCTGGCCAATATGGTGAAACCCTGTCTCTACCAAAAATACAAAAATTAGTTGGGTGTGGTGGCGTGCTCCTGTAGTCCCAGCTACCCAGGAGGCTGAGTGAGGCAGGAGAATCGCTTGAACCCAGGAGGCAGAGGTTGCAGTGAGCCGAGATCACACCACTGCATTCCAGCCTGGTGACAGAGCGAGACTCCAAGACTCAGTCTAAAAAAAAAAGCATTGATTTTTGTATCAAAGTATCCTGAAGAATTGCTAAACAAAATTTTTTTTTTTTTTTTTTTGAGACGGAGTCTCGCTCTGTCACCCAGGCTGGAGTGCAGTGGCCGGACCTCAGCTCACTGCAAGCTCCGCCTCCCGGGTTCACGCCATTCTCCTGCTTCAGCCTCCCGAGTAGCTGGGACTACAAGCGTCCGCCACCTCGCCCGGCTAGTTTTTTGTATTTTTTAGTAGAGACGGGGTTTCACCGTGTTAGCCAGGATGGTCTCGATCTCCTGACCTCGTGATCCACCCGTCTCGGCCTCCCAAAGTGCTGGGATTACAGGCTTGAGCCACTGCGCCCGGCCTTTGCTAAACAAAAATTTTAAAGTAAGTCTTTTTCTCTCCATTTCTCCTAACACACTTCAAAGGGTGGATGCTTAATAGAGCTTCTTGACTTGACCCCAGCCAAGTAAACTTAAAAAGTCAAAGCCCTTGGTGTGTAGGATACAAGCTCCTTAGTGCCTGAAACCCAGTGAAGTCCTGCTCTCTGCTCTGTCTTACACACCTGGCAGAATGCCTGCCACACAGTGGGTGTTGATGAACGAATTGTGTCTATCTTAGCTACTGTTGTATAGATTGACCTTTAAGTACCATTTCAAATCTTGGAAAGTTCTGGGAGAAATTTCCCTTGCATTTACAATGTAGTGGTTGAATGGCTAACCTTTTAATTTGAACATTTAGGCGGCCACTTGTATGCACAATTAAGTTTCCAACCACAGTTTTGCTTGTTAATTACATATGGCCTCTGTAATTAACAACGTGTGTGAAATACACCAGGTTTTTGGTAATGGAAGAAACAGCAAGGAAATATATATGTATATTTCAGAGAAATGAGCATTGAAGGAATTCTGGAGGTCAAAAACAAAAAAATCAAAGCAATTAGATAGTGTTTTCCTCTTCTTTAGAGCCAAAGGCCTCTGATAGCAGGTGTAGGCTCTGGTTAAAAAAAAAAAAAAGTTTTTTTGTTTTTCAGGCCAATGCAGTTTGGCCAACCTAATTTATTTATTTATTTATTTATTTATTTATTTATTTATTTATTTATTTTTTGAGACTGAGTCTGGCTCTGTCGCCCAGGCTGGAGTGCAGTGGCTGGATCTCAGCTCACTGCAAGCTCCGCCTCCCGGGTTTACGCCATTCTCCTGCCTCAGCCTCCGGAGTAGCTGGGACCACAGGCGCCCGCCACCTCGCCCGGCTAGTTTTTTGTATTTTTTTTAGTAGAGACGGGGTTTCACCGTGTTAGCCAGGATGGTCTCGATCTCCTGACCTTGTGATCCGCCCGTCTCAGCCTCCCAAAGTGCTGGGATTACAGGCTTGAGCCACCGTGCCCGGCTGGCCAACCTAATTTATTTACTCAGTGCATTGGTTAGCTTTTTTCAATTTTTCAAAATTTTTTCTTTTTCTTGTTTTTGAGAGAGAGTCTCACTCTGTCACCAGGGCTGGAGTGCAGTGGCACGATCTCGGCTCATTGCAACCTCCGCCTCCCTAGTTCAAGTGATTCTCCTGCCTCAGCTTCCCAAATAGCTGGGACTACAGGCGCCCACCACCACGGCTGGCTAATTTTTGTATTTTTGGTAGAGACGGGGTTTCACCATGTTGGCCAGGATGGTCTCGATCTCTTGACTCCATGATCCGCCCGCCTCAGCCTCCCAAAGTGCTGGGATTACAGGCGTGAGCCACCACGCCCGGTTCTTTTTTTTTTTAAAGCAACAGGATCTTGCTATGTCCCTCAGCCTAGAGTGCGGTGGGCAGATCATAGCTCACTATATCCTTCAACTCTTGGGATTAGGGATCCTCCCGCCTCATCCTCCAAAGTAGCTAGGAATACAGGCATGCTTCATCAGGCCTGGCTTTTTTATTTTTTGTAGAGACAGGGTCTTGCTGTGTTGCCCAGGCTGGCCTTAACTCCTGGGCTTAAATGATTCTCCCACCTCAGCATCCCAAACTGCTGGGAGCATGAACCATCACATCTGGCTGTATTGGTTAGCTTTTGCTGTGTAACAAACCACCCAAAAAGTTAATAGCTTAAAGCAACAACCATTTTTTATATGCCATATTCTTCTTCCTCTTTTTTTTTTTTTGAGACAGGGTCTCACTCTGTTGTCCAGGCCAGAGTGGAGTGGTACGATCATGGCTCACTGCATCTTTGACCTCCTGGGCCTAAGCCCCCCACATTGATCTCCCAAGTAGCTGGGACCACAGGCATGTGCCACCATGCTGAGCTAATCTTTTTTATTTTTGTAGAGATGGAGGCTCACTATGTTGTTCAGGCTGGTCTTGAACTCCTGAGCTCAAGTAATCCTCCCATCTTGGCCTCCCAAAATGCTGCAATTACAGTCATGAGCCACTGCACCTGGCATATTCTAGATTTAGCCAGATAGGCTGATCTCTACTGGGCTCTCTCATGTGTCTGTGGTCAGCAAATCTAGGATCGCCTTGCTCCCGCATCCACTGATTGTCACAGATACTCAAGGGGTCCTCAGCTGGGACAGCTTGTCTCTGTTCCATATGGTCACCCATCCTCTGCCTGCGTCATATAGGGTCTTGCTGTGTTGCCTGGGCTGGAGTGCAGTGGTGCCATCATGGCTCACTGTAGCCTCAACCTCACAGGCTCAGGAAAATCCTCCTGCCTTAGCCTTCTAAGTAGTTGGGACTACAGGTGTGCAACCACCACACCCGCTACCTTTTTATTTGTAGAGATGAGAGCCTCACTGTGTTGCCCAGGATGGTCTCAACTACTGGCCTCAAGCAATCCCACCTTTACCTCCCAAAGTGCTGGATTACAGCAGGTGTGAGCCACCACGCCTTCCATATATATTTTTTGAAGATGTCTAATGTGACCAGAAGTACCTGGAATTGGATGCTCTTGATAGTTGTACTTTACTTACATTTCAAATTTAGCAATAGAGATTATAAAGACTTTTTATGTATACATTCTTGTGCACACATACCCTACAGTCTTGGGAATGTAGATTAGACTCTTTTTTTGGGGGGGGGGATGGAGTTTCACTCTTGTTGCCCAGGCTGGAGTGCAATGGTGCGATCTTGGCTTACCTCAACCTCTGCTTCCTGGGTTCAAGTGATTCTCCCGCCTCGGTCTCCCGAGTAACTGGAATTACAGGCATGTGCCACCATGCCCAATTAATTTTTGTCTTTTTAGTAGAGATGGGGTTTCTCCACGTTGGTCAGGCTGGTCTCCAACTCCTGACCTCAGGTGATCCGCCCGCCTCGGCCTCCCAAAGTGCTGGGATTATAGGCGTGAGCCACCGCACCTGGCAGACTCTTGAAGTTTGTAGGGAAGAGAGGTGTCCCAGCTAACTTGAGGTATTAAGGGAATGCCATATGGTGATAATAGTAACAATAACCATCAAACCAATAGCTGGGTCAGGATTGCTGCCCAAGTGATCTCATGCAAATCCATTAGCCTTCCTGAGCCTTGGTTTTCACATCTTATTTTCCTATAAGACTTTAGAGAACTACTTGAACATTGTTCGCACAAGCACACTTTAAACCTTAGTGTATTACACATACATTAGCAATGATTATGCCCAGAAAGCACCGGCTTTTTTTTGTAGCTGAACAACGTAAATCTATTTTCAGACCCTCTAAAAAAGGATACGTTAAAATTATTTTCTTCTATGGCCGGGCACGGTGGCTTACGCCTTTAATCCCAGCACTTTGGGAGGCCGAGGTGGGCGGATCATGAGGTCAGGAGTTCAAGACCAGCCTGGCCAGGCCGGGCACGGTGGCTCAAGCCTGTAATCCCAGCACTTTGGGAGGCCGAGACGGGCGGATCACGAGGTCAGGAGATCGAGACCATCCTGGCTAACACAGTGAAACCCCGTCTCTACTAAAAATACAAAAACTTAGCCGGGCGAGGTGGCAGGCGCCTGTAGTCCCAGCTACTCGGGAGGCTGAGGCAGGAGAATGGCGTGAACCTGGGAGGCGGAGCTTGCAGTGAGCTGAGATCCGGCCACTGCACTCCAGCCTGGGTGACAGAGCAATACTCCGTCTCAAAAAAAAAAAAAAAAAAAAAAAGACCAGCCTGGCCCACATAGTGAAACCCTGTCCCTACTAAAAATACAAATAATTAGCTGGACTGGGTGTGGTGGCTGGCGCCTGTAATCCTAGCTACTCGGGAGGCTGAGGCAGGAGAATCTCTTGAACCCGGGAGCACTGCAACCAGAGGTTGCAGTGAGCCGAGATAGTGCCACTGCACACCAGCCCCTGCGACAGTGTGAGACTCCGTTTCAAAAAAAAAAAAAAAATTATTTTCTTCTGCAGTAGGGATTGTCCAGGCAGAACAACAACAACAACAAAAAGAAAAGAAAAGAAAAGAAAAGAAAAGAATAAGTTCATGATTGAAAATCAAATACCTTACCCAATCTTAAATTCCAACTTTTATTTACTTTTGTTATTTTATTTTATTTATTTTATTTATTTATTTATTTATTTTTTTGTTTTTGTTTTTGTTTTTTGTTTTTTGAGACGAAGTCTCGCTCTGTCGCCCAGGCTGGAGTGCAGTGGCGCGATCTCGGCTCACTGCAAGCTCCGCCTCCTGGGTTTACGCCATTCTCCTGCCTCAGCCTCCTGAGTAGCTGGGACTACAGGCGCCCGCCACCTCGCCCAGCTAGGTTTTTTGTATTTTTAGTAGAGACGGGGTTTCACCGTGGTCTCGATCTCCTGACCTTGTGATCCGCCCACCTCGGCCTCCCAAAGTGCTGGGATTACAGGCGTGAGCCACCGCGCCCGGCTATTTTATTTTTTGAGATAGAGTTTCACTCTTGTCACCAAGGCTAGAGTGCAATGCAATGGTGCAATCTCGGTTCACTGCAACCTCTGCCTCCTGGGTTCAAGCGATTCTCAAGCCTCAGCCTCCCAAGTAGCTGGGATTACAGGAATGTGCCACCATGCCTGGCTAATTTTTGTATGTTTAGTAGAGACGGGTTTCACCATGTTGGTCAGGCTGGTCTCAAACTCCTGATCTCAGGTTGATCCGGCTGCCTTGGCCTCCCAATTTCCAACCTTTTAAAATTCTCATTGTTTTGATGGTGATCACTGTGTTTGAGTAAGGATCATGGGGTCTTTGCCTTTGTGGGCGGAATATTGTATTCACAACATTGGGCACAAAACTGAACACAGTGCCTGGCTTCTAGTAGGTGCTTAAGATGTCGCTTTTTGGCCAAGTGCAGTGGCTCATGCCTGTAATTCCAACATTTTGGGAGGCTGGGGCCGACAGATCACTTGAGGTCAAGAGTTTGAGACCAGCCTGGCCAACATGGTGAAAACCTGTCTCTACTAAAAATACAAAAATTAGCCGGGTGTGGTGGTGGGTGCCTGTAATCCCAGCTACTCGGGAAGCTGAGGCAGGAGGATCGCTTAAACCCAGAAGGCGGAGGTTGCAGTGAGCTGAGATCATGCCACTGCACTCCAGCCTGGGGGACAGAGTGAGACCCTGTCTCAAAAAAAAAGAAAGAAAGATGTAGGGGTTTTTTTAGTTTTTTTTTTTTTCCAGTTTTCTTAAGGGAGCTTTTCAGCGAAAACTGGAAAGCCTGCTAGAGAAATTCTAAAAGAGTTGTAACACTAAGATGTAGTTGTTGAACAATAAAATAAATGAATGAATAAATGAATGAACTTCTGCTGTGGGATGTTCTTATTTATTTATTTATTTATTTATTTCTGTTGAGATGGAGTCTCGCTCTGTTGCCTAGGCTAGAGTGCAGTGATGCGATCTTGGCTCACCGCAACCTCTGCCTCTCAGGTTCAAGCGATTCTCCTGCCTCAGCCTCCCAAGTAGCTGGGATTATAGGCGTGTGCCACCATGCTCGGCTAATTTTTGTATATTTAGTAGAGACGGGGTTTCACCATGTTGGTCAGGCTGTTCTCAAACTCCTGACCTCAGATGATCCGCCTTCCTCAGCTTCCCAAAGTGCTGAGATTACAGGAATGTGCCACTGTGCCCGGCCTTTGCTGTGGGGTGTTCTAAGTGAATGGATAAATTTTATGTTGGAGAAAGTCCCGCCCACATTTATAGGGTTTATTTCCCTATTGCAGGTTGTTATAAACCTGTGCTCTAGAGTCCTTCATCTGAAGACTGAAGTCCAATCTAGTGCCGAGAACCACTCCCTTACTTAGAGCATTTAGCACAGCATAGGCATAATAATAGCTGCCTAATGACCTTTTCCTTTCTGCTTGGCTCAGAGCTACCTTCATTAAAAGTTTTTCTGGGGGGTTTCTCTTTGTTCCAAGACCCCTTCCTTCGTCTCTGTACAGGGTGGCTATTCTCTTCCTTCTTCCTTCTTTCTTGCTTATTAAACTTTATGCTCCTTAAAACCACAAAAAAAGAAAAAGTTTTTCTGGATTATAGTTTGAGCTCTTGGGTCAGAGGATTTGGGTTTTAATCCCTGTCCTACTGTTTACTCTTGTGTGACTTTGTGCAACTTTCTTTTCCTTTTTGACTTGCTTTTGTTGTTTTGTTTTATTTGAGACAGGATCTTGCTCTGTTGCCCAGGCTGGAGTGCAGTGGTGCCAGCTGAGCTTGCTGCAACCTCTGCCTCCGGGTTTCAAGTGATCCTCCCACCTCAGCCTCTCAACTAATCTCGGATCACATGTTCGTGCCAATACGCACAGCTTTCTTTTTCTTTTTTCTTTTTTTCTGAGACAGAGTCTCACTCTGTCGCCCAGGCTGGAGTGCAATGGCACAATCTCAGCTCACCGCAACCTCCACCTCCCGGGTTCAAACGATTCTCCTGCCTCAGCCTCCTGAGTAGCTGGGATTACAGGCATGTGACACCATGCCCAGCTAATTTTTGTATTTTTTAGTAGAGACGGGGTTTCTCCATGTTAGTCAGGCTGGTCTTGAACTCCTGACCTCAGGTGATCCGCCCACCTCGGCCTCCCAAAGTACTGGAATTACAGGCGTGAACCACCATGCCCGGCCCTGCTTTCATTTTTTCATCTGTAAAATAAGAAAGCTAGGCCAGGCATTGTGGCTCATACTTGTAATTCCAGCATTTTACTGATTTATTTATTTTTATTATTTATTTATTTTTTTTTTTGAGACGGAGTCTCGCTCTGACGCCCAGGCTGGAGTGCAGTGGCCGGATCTCAGCTCACTGCAAGCTCCGCCTCCCGGGTTTACGCTATTCTCCTGCCTCAGCCTCCCGAGTAGCTGGGACTACAGGCGCCTGCCACCACACCCGGCTAATTTTTTGTATTTTTTAGTAGAGATGGGGTTTCACCATGTTAGCCAGGATGGTCTCGATCTCCTGACCTCGTGATCCACCCGTCTCGGCCTCCCAAAGTGCTGGGATTACAGGTTTAAGGCACTGCGCCTGGCCTATTCCAGCATTTTAGGAGGCCAAGATAGGAGGATCACTTGAGCCCAGGAGTTCAGGATCAGCCTGGGCAGCATAAGGAGACTCCATCTCCACAAAAATAAAAAAATTAGCCAGGTGTGATGGCACACGCCTGTGGTCCCAGCTACTTGGGAGGCTGAGGTGGGAGGACTGCTTAAGCCTGGGAGGTCGAAGCTGCAGTGAGCCATTATTGTGCCACTCTGCTCTCACCTGGGCAATAGAGCAAGACCCTGTCTATAAATAAATAAATAAGGGAGCTAGCTGGGCGTGGTAGTTTGTGCCTGTCATCCCAGCTACTCAAAGGGTTTGGGTGGGAGGATTGCTTGAGCCTGGGAGTTCAAGTCCAGCCTGGGCAACATGGTGAGACCTCATCTCTTAAAAATTAAAAATCAACAACAAAAAAGAGGGAGGTAGTAGGCCCTATTTCATGGAATTATTGTATTAAAAGAATAGTTATGTTTGGCCAGGTGTGGGGGCTCACGCCTATAATCACAACACTTTGGGAGGCTGAGGTGGGCGCATCACAAGGTCAGGAGTTCGAGACCAGCCCAGCCAATATGGTGAAACCCCATCTCTACCAAAAATACAAAAATTAGCCTGGCGTGGTGTCGGGCACCTGTAATCCCAGCTACTTGGGAGTCTGAGGCAGGAGAATTGCTTGAACCTGGGAGATGGAGGTTGTAGTGAGCTGAGATCATGCCATTGCACACCGGCCTGAGTGACAGAGTGAGACTCTATCTCAAAAAAAAAAAAAAAGTTATGTTTGGATAATATTTACTGAGTGCTTGTTATGGACTCTGAATGTGTCTGCTCAAAATTCATATGTTGAAATCCAGTCCCCAATATGGTGGTGTTTGAGTGGAGGTGGGGCTTTTGGAAGGCAATAGGTTATGAGAGACGATCTCTCATGAAAGGGATTAGTGACCCCTTAGAAGAAGAAGCCACAGAGTTAGCTCGTCCTCTTTCCACCATGTGAGAATATAGGGAGAAGTCAGCTGCGTACAACTGGTAAGAAGGCCATCACTAGGGCCCAACCATACTGGTGCCCTGATCTTGGGAATTCCAGCTGTCAGAACTGAGAACTACATACTATTTAAGCCACCCAGTCTATAGTAATTGGTTACATGAGCCTGAACTAAGACAGTGCTTATTACATGTCAGACATTTTCTCATTCCTAATCATCACCATAGAATCCGTCAAGGTAAGTAAATTAAGTCATAAAAATATACCCCACCCAATGTAATAAAGCTCTTTGCATGACTATATATACCTTTACAAACATTTTCATCTTTTCTTTCTTTCTTGTTCTTTTTTTTTTTTTTTTTTGAGACAGAGTCTCACTCTGTCACCCAGGCTGGAGTGCAGTGGCACCATGTCGGCTCACTGCAACATCTGTCTCCTGGGTGCAATTCTCCTGCCTCAGCCTCCCGAGTAGCTGGGATTACAGGCGCCCACCACCACGCTCGGCTAATTTTTGTATTTTTAGTAGAGACAGGGTTTCACCATGTTAGCCAAGCTGATCTCCAACTCCCGACCTCAGGTGATCCGCCCACCTTGGCCTACCAAAGTGCTGGGATTACAGACATGAGCCACCGCGACTGGCCTCATCTTTTATGAATTGTCCCTTACACAAACATCTTTGCAAACCACTGGTTTAGGAGATGGTGGAATAAAGTAATGGAAAAAATAGCTGTGGATTTTTAGGAAATAGTAGAATATTTTAAAAATAGGAAAATAAAATATAGGTCTTTTTTTTTTTTTTTTTTTTTTTTTTTGAGACGGAGTCTCGCTTTGTCGCCCAGGCTGGAGTGCAGTGGCCGGATCTCAGCTCACTGCAAGCTCCGCCTCCCGGGTTTACGCCATTCTCCTGCCTCAGCCTCCCGAGTAGCTGGGACTACAGGCGCCCACCACCTCGCCCGGCTAGTTTTTTGTATTTTTAGTAGAGACGGGGTTTCACCATATTAGCCAGGATGGTCTCGATCTCCTGACCTCGTGATCCGCCCGTCTCGGCCTCCCAAAGTGCTGGGATTACAGGCTTGAGCCACCGCGCCCGGCCAGGTCTTTTTTAAAAAAAAAAAAAAACAAGGATGACTCACATTTTATCCTCTTGAAGAATTCAGTTGTTCTTTGAAGAGTGACTAGTTCTATGGTCAATAAATTCAGGAAATATAATCTCCCCTTGGAAATCTACAGCACGTGTTCATGTGTAATTTTACATAAATACAAGAAGCTCTGTAGGAAAGAAAACAGTTTGATTTTCTCTAACCCAGCATGTCCTATGCTGATTTGACCACAGAAATTTCTGTTGTAGTGTATTCTATGACTTATTAACATTGTAGAATATAGTCTGGAAAACTCTAACATAGTGCTGTGTCTACAAGAAACCCAAGCAAGCATGGTACACTCATCAGAACCAGAACGTAATTTCACATGAGATGTTGGTTAGAATCCAGGAGCAAGGCAGGCAGATGACCAGCTCATTCCTTTTTCTTTTTTTTTTTTTTTTTTTGAGATGGAATCTCACACTGTCGCCCAGGCTGGAGTGCAATAGCTTGATTTCGGCTCATTGCAACCTCTGCCTCCAGAGTTCAAGCTATTCTCCTGCCTCAGCCTCCTGAGTAGCTGGGATTACAGGCATGCGCCACCACGCCCAGCTAATTTTTTGTATTTTTAGTAGAGACATGATTTCACCATGTTGGTCAGGCTAGTCTCGAACTCCTGATCTCAGGTGATCTGCCAGCCTCGGCCTCCCAAAGTCCTGGGATTACAGGTGAGAGCCACCATGTCCGGAAATATTATTTAATTGAGAAATTTATGTATTTGGTTTTTCTATTTACACTTTCTTGGCTTTTTCTCATGCCCACTCTGCACTCAAGTTTTCTCTCTGTATTATTTATTTATGTTTTCTTATTAAAATTTATAAATAGAGGTGGGGGTCTTGCTACATTGACCAGGCTGATCTTAAACTCCTGGCCTTAAGTAATCCTCCCACCTCAGTCCCTTTCAAAATGTTGGGATTGGCCAGGCGTGGTGGCTCACGCCTGTAATCCCAGCACTTTGGGAGGCTGAGGAGGGCAGATCACGAGGTCAAGAGATCAAGGCCATCCTGGCTAACATGGTGAAACCCTGTCTCTACTAAAAACTTCAAAAAATTAGCCACGTGCGGTGGTGGGCGCCTGTAGTCCCAGCTACTCGGGAGGCTGAGGCAGGAGAATGGCGTGAACCCGGGAGGTGGAGCTTGCAGTGAGCCGAGATCGTGCCACTGCACTCCAGCCTGGGAGAGAGAGCGAGACTCCGTCTCAAAAAAAAAAAAAAAAAAAAAAATGTTGGGATTACAGGCATGAGCCACCACTCCAGGCCAAGTTGTTTCTCTGCTTCATATGTTCCCAGCTCTTCTGAAAAGAGATTTTGCTATTGTCTAAACCGCTTGTGTTCAGCTTTAAAGAAAAGTACAAAGAGACTTGAAGTCATCTAAGATTCTACTACATAAAAAAGAGCATCCTTAACTCTTAGTGAACATCATTTTAGGCTTCTCTTACACAGTAATTTTACATAAATACAATTATACTCTACAAATTCTGTGCACTATATCACAGACTTTTTTTTTTTTTTTGAGACAGAGTCTCGCTCTGTCGCCCAGGCTGGAGTGCAGTGGTGCGATCCCAGCTCACTGCAACCTCTGCCTCCCGGGTTCAAGTGATTCTTTTGCCTCAGCTTCCTGAGTAGCTGGGACTACAGGTGCCTGCCACCACGCCCCACTAATTTTTTTTTTTTTTTTTTGAGATGGCTAATTTTTTGTATTTTTAGTGGAGACAGGATTTCACCGTGTTAGCCAGGATGGTCTCGATCTCTTGACCTCATGATCCGCCTGCCTCGGCCTCCCAAAGTGCTGGGATTACAGGTGTGAGCCACCGTGCCCGGCCTCGGGCTAATTTTTGTATATTCAGTAGAGACGGGGGTTTCACCATATTGGCCAGGCTGGTTACAAACTGCTATCTTTGTGATCCGCCCACCTTGGCCTCCCAAAGTGCTGGGATTACAGGCATAAGTCACTTGCGCCTGGCCAGTCAGAGACTTTTTAATGCAATAATAAACATAAATTAACATTGCTAATGGTTGAACCATAGGTTTGTTTGTTTGTTTGTTTATTTATTTATTTGAGAAGGAGTCTCACTGTGTTTCCCAGGCTGGAGTGCAGTGGCACCATCTCGGCTCACTGCAATCTCCACCTCCTGGGTTCACGCCATTCTCCTGCCTCAGCCTCCCAAGTAGCTGAGACCACAGGGGCCTGCCACCATGCCCGGCTAATTTTTTGTAATTTAGTAGAGACGGGGTTTCACTGTGTTAGCCAGGATGGTCTCGATCTCCTGACCTCGTGATCTGCCCGCCTCGGCCTCCCAAAGTGCTGGGATTACAGGCGTGAGCCACCGCGCCCGGCCGCAACCATAGTTTATGCAACCCTTTGACAGCTTTTTTGTTTGTTTTTTGTTTTTTGAGATGGAGTCTCACCTTTTTGCCCAGGCTGGAGTGCAGTGGCATGATTTCGACTCATTGCAACCTCTGCCTTCTGCGTTCAAGCAATTCTCCTGCATCAGCCTCCCGAGTAGAGTAGCTGGGATTACAGGCGCCCACCACTGCACCCGGCTAATTTTCGTATTTTTAGTAGAGACAGGGTTTCGCCATGTTGGCCAGGCTGGCCTCAAACTCCCGACCTCAGGTGATCCAGCCCACCTTGGCCTCCCAAAATGTTGGGATTATAGGCGTGAGCCACTGTGCCCAGGCTTTTCTTTTCTTTTTTTCTTTTTTTTTTGAGACAGTGTCTTACTCTGTCACCCAAGCTGGAGTGCAGTGGCGTGATTTCGGCTCACTGCAACCTCCACCTCCCAGATTCGAGAGATTCCCCTGCCTCAGCCTCCTGAGTAGCTGGGATTACAGGTAGGTGCCACCACCCCCAGCCAATTTTTGTATTTTTAGTAGATGCGGGGTTTCTCCATGTTGGCCAGGCTGGTCTCGAACTCTTGACCTCAGGTGATCCGTCCCTCTAGGCCTCCCAAAGTGCTGGGATTACAGGTGTGAGCCACCGCATCCAGCCCCCTTTGGCAGCTTTTGAGGGACATTTAGTTTCTTTGCAATTTATGATTATTCCAAATTTAACCCTGTGCAAACATCATTGTGTGTCCAGACTTTCACATCTGAGAGATGCTCTCCCTTTTTTTTTTTTTTTTTTTTTTTTTTTTTGAGACAGAGTCTCGCTTTGTCGCCCAGGCTGGAGTGCAGTGGCCGGATCTCAGCTCACTGCAAGCTCCGCCTCCCGGGTTCACGCCATTCTCCTGCCTCAGCCTCCCGAGTAGCTGGGACTACAGGCGCCCACCACCTCGCCCGGCTAGTTTTTTGTATTTTTAGTAGAGACGGGGTTTCACCATATTAGCCAGGATGGTCTCGATCTCCTGACCTCGTGATCCGCCCGTCTCGGCCTCCCAAAGTGCTGGGATTACAGGCTTGAGCCACCGCGCCCGGCCTCCTTTTTTTTTTTTTTTTATGCCTTTTCTCACTTTGTGGTCCAGGCTGGAGTGTAGTGGCGCCATCTCTACTTGATGTAACCTCTGCCTCTCAGGCTGAAGTGATTGTCGTGCCTCAGCCTCCCAAGTAGCTGGGACTACAGGTGCACACCACCACGCCCAGCTAATTTTTGTATTTTTTGTAGAGATGCGTTTCCCTATGTTACCCAGTCTTGTCTAGAACTCCTGGGCTTGAGTGATCTGCTCTCTTCGGCCTCCCAAAGTGCTGAGATTATAGGTGTGAGCCATTGTGCCCAGCCTGATATCTGTACTTTTTTTTTGCGGGGGGATGGAGTCTCACTCTGTAGCCCAGGCTGGAGTGCGGTGGTGCGATCTTGGCTCACCTCAACCTCCACCTCCCGGGTTCATGCCATTCTCCTGCCTCAGCCTCCTGAGTACCTGAGATTACAGGCACACGCCACCACACCTGGCTAATTTTTGTATCTTTAGTGGAGACGGGTTTTCGCTATGTTGGCCAGGCTGGCCTTGAACTCCTGACCTCAGGTGATCCGCACGTCTTGGCCTCCCAAAGTGCTGGGATTACAGGCGTGAACCACAGTGCCCGGCCCATATCTGCACTTTTTTTTTTTTTTTGAGACAGAGTCTCGCTCTATTTCCCAGGCTGGAGTGCGCGGTGCGATCTCGACTCACTGCAACCTCCACCTCTTGGGTTCACGCCATTCTCCTGTCTCAGCCTCCTGACTAGCTGGGACTACAGGCGCCCGCCACCAATGCCAGGCTAGTTTTTTGTATTTTTAGTAGAGATGGGATTTCACCGTGTTAGCCAGGATGGTCTCGATCTCCTGACCTTGTGATCTGCCTGCCTCGGCCTCCCAAAGTGCTGGGATTACAGGCGTGAGCAACTGTGCCTGGCCCCATATCTGCACTTTTTTAACCATTTATGAGACCACTTCACTATCTTGAGATCTCCACTTTAATGTATTCAAGGAAAAATGCTTAGTTGTATTGTGAAATGGATCACTTTAGAGAAAAGAAAAATGCCGGCCGGGCGTGGTGGCTCACGCCTGTAATCCCAGCACTTTGGGAGGCCGAGGTGGGCGGATCACAAGGTCAGGAGATCGAGACCATGGTGAAACCCCGTCTCTACTAAAAATAGAAAAAATTAGCCGGGCGCAGGGGCGGGCGCCTGTAGTCCCAGCTACTCGGGAGGCTGAGGCAGGAAAATGGCGTGAACCCGGGAGGCGGAGCTTGCAGTGAGCCGAGATTGCGCCACTGCACTCCAGCCTGGGCGACAGAGCGAGACTCCGTCTCAAAAAAAAAAAAAAAAAAGAAAAAAAGAAAAATGCCTACAATACAGTAAGCTAGTCAATTTTCCAATGCCGAAAGATAAACGTGAATACCCCTTTCAGGGAATTAGCCAATGTTTTAAGCAGCATGAAGGCAAAATTTGGGTTCAACATTGTAATACAAATAGCTCTTGAGAAATTCTTATGAGTCCCTTTAAATATATGTAAATCCATTAAATCAAAGATTTAATTACTTAACATATAATAAGCGACCCACTATTAATAATATAAGAGGTAAGACTGCCTTTCAAATTTCTCCCTTTCAAATTCTTGGCATTATTGACTATGTATGCCCCAAATAATGGGTTTCTGATGATGTATTTCCCTCTGGAAAACAGCCTTCTATGCCATGCCGAGTTTCCAGTACATAGTAGACATTCAATTAAAAAAAAAAAGTTTAGGCTGGGTGTGGTGGCTCACACTTGTAAGCCTGCTGCTTTGGGAGGCTGAGGTGGATGGATCACATGAGGCCAGGAGTTCAAGAATAGCCTGTCCAACATGGCGAAAACATGTCTCTACTAAAATTACAAAAATTAGCTGGGTGCGGTGGCGCACGCCTGTAATCCCAGCTACCTCAGGAGGCTTAAGCATGAGAATTGCTTGAATTCAGGAGGCAGAGGTTGCAGTGAATTAAAATCCTGGCGCTGCACTCCACTGCACCCCAGCCTGGGTGACAGAGGGAGACTCTGTCTCAAAAAAAAAAAAAAAAAAAAGAAGTTGAATGAATAAACGGCATATTACAAAGTTAAAAAGTAAAGTGTCGGCCGGGCGCGGTGGCTCAAGCCTGTAATCCCAGCACTTTGGGAGGCCGAGACGGGCGGATCACAAGGTCAGGAGATCGAGACCATCCTGGCTAACACGGTGAAACCCCGTCTCTACTAAAAAATACGAAAACCTAGCCGGGCGAGGTGGCGGAAGTCTGTAGTCCCAGCTACTCGGGAGGCTGAGGCAGGAGAATGGCGTGAACCCGGGAGGCGGAGCTTGCAGTGAGCTGAGATCCGGCCACTGCACTCCAGTCTGGGGGACAAAGCGAGACTCTGTCTCAACAACAACAACAACAACAACAACAACAAAAAAAAAAAGTAAAGTGTCTGTCCTATCAGTCAGTTTATCTAATCAACCAGTTGTTTAGGAGCCATTAATAGGTAACCGATGGTGTAAGTCCAGTATGTTTTAAATAATCCTTTTCTGCACTTTTATGTTCTTCCTAAGGAGAGATAGGAAACTGGTGGACAAGTGTTGGCTTTGCTACAGTCATGTTTTCTTTGGCTCAGATGGTTTTCAAACATTTTGAAATAGTTGCCAACATTTCTAAAGCTTCTACATAAAAATTGGGATCTCTGGCTTTCCTTAACAAAATGCGAGCTCTGGCCACACCAAGTCCAAACTCCAAGCCTCATGGCCATAGAGGGGCTGTGGGCAAGGGACACCTGCCCCCTCCCCTTTGATTGCCACGGCCCCCACCTGGCGGCCGGCCTCTCTTTTGCCACCTGCCTGGACCCCAGGAGGCATTTTGACTTTGCCACAACCTGTTTCTCTTTTTAAGTTTGGTGTGTGTACATTGAAGATCTTAGATTATTGCCTCAATTCAAAAAAATTTTCTTGCTGTCTCTCTCCCAAATTTTCACTGCTCCTCAGCATGGCCTGGGCTTTGTTCTTTGTCGTCACCAGAGTAGCAGGAACAACTCTCTCGAGAGACCCATCTCTCAGCCGACTCTACTGTAGGGTTGATGGCGATCAAAGACATCGGAATACTTTCTCCTGTGTGTGCGGGGTGGGGGAAGGGAAGGCTGCCAGAAAGGAAGAGGCATGAAGATTAGCGGGGCTGTTGCTCAACCTTCCTGTTCTGGGCCAATCGTACCTGTCAGACCAGCTACAGAAAGACATGCACTTGTGGTATGTTTTTTTGGGGAAAAAAAAAATCTTGATTCTACTCTGCTTTGAGAAAAAAAAAAAAAAAAATACCGTTGACTGTCTTTCTCTGTATAATTAGACATCAAAATACAGAGAAATGTTCTTAGCACTTTGCTATCAGAAAAGCAGACATTTTCGACGTTGCAGATTCCATACAAGATAAACGCCTTGACCCTTGTTCCCCATCCCCAAATAAAATGCCAAACTTCAATTACCAATTCGTAAGTAGTCTACATCGCTTTATTTTTCCTTCTGACAGTAGGTGTTTGGTGTCAATGTACATTTTCTTACCACAATGCTTTCCTTCCCCAAACTGTTAATTTTGTTTTTATGAATAATACAGTATGCCCCAGTTATTATTTAGTTTGATTGTATGCTAGCCTCATGCTCTGCATTTTAATTTAAGGGTAACTGCGCAGGAAAAAAATGCAAATCTCTTCTATTCAAATTCAAAAGAAAATAAATGGATTTTTTATGGCCTAAAGGATCTATTCATTACCAAATCATTTATCTTTTCAGGAAGAACAGTTTATGTATCCAATATGCTCTCGTGCTGTCTTTATTTTCTTTATTTTTTTCCTCTTTTGATAAATATGCTCACTCTTTCACATCTCTCTTGAATCTCTGCCGACAAGGGCAGCTTATAGCAGCAAGAACAAGAATATAATTAATAGCCTTACACAGAAAGCAAAGGTTGCAGAGAGAGCTTGAACATATTGGATATTTTAAAAATAATGGTAAACAAACCTAAAATTGGATTGTGTCAAATGAATTTTTATTTTAACAATTGCAACATTAAGAAAAAGAGATACACACTTGGCCCTACCAAAACAAAATGACAAAGGAGGGGGAGGAGAAGTCTGTTTTCAACAGACTAGCTTTTTTGGAGTCTTGTTGCAAATAGCCTGAAGAGGTAGAAACATTCCTGATTTTGATTCTAACATGATCTGCTCTTGCAAGTTTGGCATTTTGAATTCTGGGCTATATTTTGTTTTATTTTTATTTATATCTTGATTAAATAAACCAGTTTAGAGGTCACTGCGTCTGGGAGGGTGGCGTAATACACAAACAGCTGTGATACACAAAGCAGTTTTCAATAAATATCTTTCATGTAGCAGCTGGAATGGCTTTTTCCTGAATGAGAAAGGCCCCTAAGTGAGAATAGTGGCAAGTGTGAGTTTACGTATGTCATTTTTTTTTTAAAGACATTTGTCTTTTTCTAGAGTACTGTACTTTTAAAATCATATAATTGTGTTAAAGTTACCCAGAATGTTGACTTTCCCCTATTCATGTTTATGTATCAAATTGGATTTCGGGGCAAATTGAATAGGTTTCTTTGTTCTTTCTAGATTAAGTCCCGAAAAATAATCTGGTTTAGTTGTGGCTGCATTGTTTAAATCATGCTAATTATAGTGCTTACAATACAATGGCAGAGGGGGCAATTTAAATGTTCATTTGAGGAAGAAAAAAATCTAATGCCAAGCTCAAAAATGTACAGTCACTCTAACCGCTCCCTGAAGGCCAATTTGAGACTGGTTTTCAAACACTTGTTTACCTTGAAATTCTTACACACCAGGCTTCTGTCCTCACGGCTGAGGTACGGAACGTTAGTGGTCTCCAAGCTGACTTGGAGTCTCATGCAGATCTGGGAGGGTGTCGTAATACACCAACAGCTGTGATACACAAAGCAGTTTTCAATAAATATCTTTCATGTAGCAGCTGGAATGGCTTTCTTCTGAATGAGAAAGAGAATCCTGAATCAGAAAGAGTTCTGATTTCAGACCAGGCTGCTGGCTGCTTCCATGCCTCTTAGGAGAAGGAGCAGGGAGACCTCCCCAGTCACAAACTTATAGTCCTTTTTGACTGAAGGCTTCCAAAATGAAAGGAAGGGGTTGGCTTTTGAAGAGGTGAAAGAGAGATCCTTTGAGGGAAGGACTGATGAATGAGCAGCCTCAGGCCAGGGCGAGATAATCAAAAGACTATCTGACTTCTAATTCCTTCAGAGACAAAAATAAATCAGTGCTCAAGGAGGCGCCTTTATTAATCACTGCATGTTTCCTATCTTGAGAAATTATGGGATTAGGATGGGAAGAGAATACAGGGGACACATAAACAAATGTTTACCTAGGCTGCTTCTTTCTGGATCTTTGGGATTGGTTCTTAACTTTTTTTTTTTTTGAGACAGTCTTGCTCTGTCACCCAGGCTGGAGAGCAGTGGCATGATCTCAGCTCACTGCAACCTCTGCCTCCCAGGTTAAAAGGAGTCAGGGTTTCGCCATCTTGGCCAGGCTGGTCTCGAACGCATGACCTCAAGTGATCCGCTCACTTTGGCCTCCCAAAGTGCTGGGATTACAGGAGTGAGGCGTTGCACCCAGCCTGGCCTGGCTTTTAACTTCAATTGTCCTCTATTTTATGATTTACGATTTATTTGGGAAATTCCTGAGGTGGGGGCAAAGGGACACATCCAGTTCTTGGCACCGAGAACTAAAACAAATAGCACATTAGACTATATTTAGCAGATGATAATGCAGACACTGAAAAACAGATTACGGATGATAAAAAAGAAATAAATAGTGCTGTCCTGGCTTGAAAGTGATGGAATACTGAATGCAAGGCGTGGATTGTTTAGGGAATGAGTGTGGAATTTCTCTCCATAAATCACCCATTGCTCAGAGGTTAGGTGACTATAGGAGGTGGGCACATAAATATATCACCTCTTGAGGAAGGAAAGAGAAGAGACTAGATGAGAATCACAACGCCAATGCCAAGGTTGGCACTGTGGCAAAAACAGTAATACAGACAATAGATGTTGCAGAAAAAAAGAATTGGGAGCTGGTGTGGTGGCTCACACCTGTAATCCCAGCACTTTGGGAGGCTGAGGTGGGCAGATCACCTAAGGTCAAGAGTTGGAGACCAGCCTGGCCAACATGGTGAAACGCGATCTCTACCATAAATACAAAAATTAGCCGGGCTTGGTGGCAGGCCCCTGTAATCCCAGCTACTCGGGAGGGTGAGACAAGAGAATCACTTGAACCCTGGAGGGAGAGGTTGCAGTGAGTCGAGATCGTGCCATTGCACTACAGCCTGGGTGACAGAGCCAGATTCTGTCTAAAAAAAAAAAAAAAAAAAAAAAAAGAATTGGGGAAAAAAAAATAATTGGGAGTGGACTTTTGCTTTGCCCCCATTTCCAGGAATTGTGCATGACTCAGAGTTACTGCTCAGTTGTTGGGCTGATCTGCTCCACTCTTTAAGACCCTGAACAAATTCATCAAGCTTTTGCTTTGCACCCTTGTTCCCTCAGCTATAAAATGGGTTTAATAAAAATTCATTCCGGCCGGGGGTGGTGACTCACACATGTAATCCCAGCACTTTGGGAGGCCAAGGCAGGTGGATCAACTGAGGTCGGGAGTTTCAGACCAGCCTGACCAACATGGAAAAACCCCATCTCTACTAAAAATACAAAATTAGCCGTGCGTAGTGGCACATGCCTGTAATCCCAGCTCCTCTGGAGGCTGAGGCAGGAGAATCGCTTGAACCCAGGATACGGAGTTTGCGGTGAGCGGAGATTGCACCGTTGCACTCCAGCCTGGGCAACAAGAGCGAAACTCCATCTCAAAAAAAAAAAGGAAAAGAATTCATTCCATCTGGCTGTTGCAAAGATAATAGGCGATAGTGTACATAGAACATTTAGCTACACCTGGCTAAAGCTAGGTCTTAGAAGTTGTCTAGTATGTGGTCACAGTTATGCTTAAAATCACTTCCATAACTTCTATTTTGATGAGTTGGCTTTTGTGTGTTTGTTAATAACTTAAAGTAGAATGGCTTGCCTGTGGATCCAGCTACCTGGAAAATGTTCCTATGCTATAGAAAACAGCGTTTGGAAGTTGGACAAAATTATTTTCTTTTCTTTTCTTTTTCTTTTTCTTTTCTTTTTTTTTTTATTGAGAGTGAGTCTTGCTCTATCGCCCAGGCTGGAGTGCACTGCAACCTATGCCTCCCAGGTTCAAGCGATTCTCGTGCCTCCCAAGTAGCTGAGATTCCAGGTGCACACCACCACACCCAGCTAATTTTTGTATTTGTAGTAGAAACGGGGTTTTGCCATGTTGGCCAGGCTGGTCTTGAACTCCTGACTTCAAATGATCTGCCCACCTCAGCCTCCCAAAGTGCTGGGATTGCAGGCATGAGCTACCACACCTGGCCTGGAAGTTGGAAGTTGGACTTAATTATTTATTTTTTTAGACGGGAGTCTTGCTCTGTTGCCTGGGCTGGAGTGCAGTGGTGCAATCTCAACTCATTGTAACCTCCTCCTCCTCCTGGGTTCAAGCAATTCTCCTGCCTCGGCCGCCTGAGTAGCTGGGACTACAGGTGCGTGCCACCACTGTGGCTAATTTTTGTGATTTTAATAGAGACAGGGTTTCACCTTGTTAGTCAGGATGATCACGATCTCCTGACCTCATGATCCGCCCGCCTCGGCCTCCCAAAGTGCTGGGATTACAGGCATGAGCCACTGCGTGCGGCGTGGAAAAGTATTTTATGGAAAGCACGATAAACTCAGGTTTGGAGGAATGAAGCTACGCTGGTAATAGCAAGTAACTGCTGATTTTCATGTGTAAAGAAGAAGGGACCAGGTGCAGTGGCTCATGCCTATAATACCAACACTTTAGGAGGCTAAGGCAGGGGAACTGCTAGAGCCCAGGAGCTCGAGACCAGCCTGGCACCACAGAAAGACCTTGTCTCTACAAAAAATTTTTAAGAATTAGCTGGGCATGGAGGTGCTCATTTGTAGGCCCAGCTATTTGGGAGACTGAGGCAGGCAGATCCCTTGAGCCCAGAAGGCTGCAGTGAGACATGATCTTGCCACTGTATTGCAGCTTGGATGACAGAGTGAGACTCTGTTTAAAAAAAAAAAAAAAAAATGGGCGGGGGAAAGAGCATTAAGAGATTATGAGAGGCCAGGTGGGGAGGCTCACACCTGTAATCCCAGCACTTTGGGAGGCTGAGGCGGGTGGATCACCTGAGGTCAGGAGTTCGAGACAAACCTGGCCAACATGGTGAAATCCCGTCTCTACTAAAAATACAAAAATTAGCCAGGCGTGGTGACAGGCGCCTGTAATCCCAGCTACTTGGGAGGAGAATCGCTTGAACCTGGGAGGTGGACGTTGCAGTGAGTCTAGATCATGCCATTATACTCCAGTCTGGGGGACAAGAGCAAGACTTCGTCTCAAAAAAAAAAAAAAGAGATAACGAGAATGAGTCTGGGCATAGTGGCTCATGCCTATAATCCCAGCGCTTTGAGAGGCCAAGGCAGGAAGATTGTTTGAGACCAGGAGTTCAAGGCCAGCCTGGGCAACATAGTGAGACCACTGTCTCTACAAAAAAAAAAAAAAAAAAAAGAGAGAGATAATGAAAACACACCAAATTTGCAGAAATGTCAGATAATCTTATTTTAGCTATTCCTTTTTGGCTTCTTTTTGTTTTGTTTTGTGTGCAGTGGCACGATCATGGCTTAACGGCAGCTGTGACCTCCTGGGCTCAGCCTCACAAGTAGCTGGGACCACAGGTGCATGCCATGCCTGGTTAATTTTTTTTTTTTTTGAGACAGAGTCTCTTTCTGTTTCCCAGGCTGGAGTGCAGTGGCGCAATCCCGGCTCACTGCAGCCTCTGCTTCCTGGGTTCAAGTGATTCTCTTGCTTCAGCCTCCCGAGTAGGTGGGACTACAGGTGCGCACCACCACACCTGGCTAATTTTTGTATTTTTAGTAGAGACTGGGTTTTGACATTTTGCCAGGCTGGTCTTGAACTCCTAACCTCAAGCAATTTGCCTGCCTCAGCCTTCCAAAGTGCCGGGATTATAGGGATGAGCCACTGTGCCTGACCAAAAAGAGTTACTTTTATAAAAAACTATTGCAGCCTGGGCAACATAGTGAGACCCCATCTCTATAAAAACTAAAAACAATTTAGCTGAACATTGCACCTGTAGTCCCAGCTACTTACTCCAGCCTGGGTGACAGAGTAAGATTCTGTCCCCAAAAATATATATACTATTGTTTCTTTATATACTGTATGATAAAGGCCATACCATATAATTTAAGAGCTGCAAAGTTCTTTACTGTTCTTTTACAGATTGGCTTGAAGTTGTACAAAATTAAACACAAGAAACATATGTGGCCAGGCACAGTGGCTCACACCTGTAATCCCAGCACTTTAGGAGGCTGGGGTGGGTAGATTGATTGAGCTCAGGAGTTTGACACCAGCCTGGGCTACACGGTGAAACCCTGTCTCCACTAAAAATATGAAAATTAGGCTGGGTGCAGTGGTTCACAGTTGTAATCCCAGCACTTTGGGAGGCCGAGGCGGGCAGATCATGTGGTTAGGAGTTTGAGACCAGTCTGACTAACATGGTGAAACCCCATCTCTACTAAAAATACAAAAATTAGCTGGACATGGTGGCGTGCACCTGTAATCCTAGCTACTTGGGAGGCTGAGGCAGGAGAATTGCTTGAACACGGGAGGTGGAGGTTGCAGTGAGCCAAGATTGTACCACTGCACTGCAGCCTGGGTGACAGATGAACTTCGGAGGTGGAGGTTGTAGTGAGCTGAGATTGAGCCACTGCATTACAGCCTGGATGACAGAGCAAGACTCTGTCTCAAAAAAAAAAAGAGAGATCTAACAGAAGTTGAGACTCACAATATACCTAGCACGGTGCTCAGTGATTAGCTTATTTAATCCCCAGAACAGCTTAGTGAAGGAGGCATTATTTATTCCCATTTCACAGATGAGAAAACAGAGGCTTAACAACATGAAGTGACCATGTAAATTCACATGGCAGTGACAGTGGAGCTGGGATTTGAACGTTAGCAGCCTTGATGCTTAACTCGATTTTTCTTTCTTCTGTTTTCTTACCATTGTACTAATGAGGGACTTAATACCATTTGTTCCCTACCTATTTGGCATTCATTCCTACCTACCTTTGCTCACTGGCATTACTGATTGTCCACTAGATGTGACACCTATGCTAAACAATGGGGAATACAAAGATCTTAGGGATTTTTTTTTTTTTTTTGAGACAGAGTTTTGCTCTGTCACCCAGACTGGAGTGCAGTGGCGCGATCTCGGCTCACTGCAAGCTCTGCCTCCCGGGTTCACACCATTGTCCTTCCTCAGCCTCCCGAGTAGCTGGGACTACAGGTGCCCACCACCATGCCCAGCTAAATTTTTTTGTATTTTTAGTAGAGACGGAGTTTTACCGTGTTAGCCAGGATGATCTCAATCTCCTGACCTTGTGATCTGCCTGCCTCGGCCTCTCAAGTGCTGGGATTACAGGCGTGAGCCACCGCGCCCGGTCGATCTTAGGGATTGATTAATTGATTGATTGACTGATCTATCTTTTTTCAACCCTGGCCTACAGAATATCTTAAGAATTCATATAAGGATTTTCTTGGGCTGGGCGTGGTGGTTCACGCCTGTAATCCCAGCACTTTGGGAGGCCGAAGTGGGTGGATGACCTGAGGTCAGGAAGTTGAGACCAGCCTGGCCAACATGGTGAAGCCCTGTGTCTACTAAAAATATAAAAATTAGCCAGATGTGGTGGTGGGCACCTGTAATCCCAGCTACTTGGGAGGCTGAGGCAGAAGAATTGCTTGAACCCAGGAGGTGGAGGTTGCAGTGAGCCAAGACCATGCCATTGCCCTCCAGCCTGGGTGACAGAGAGAGACCCTGATGCAAAAATAAATAATAAATAAGTGTTTTGTTTTGTTTTTTTTTGGAGGCAGGGTCTTGCTGGATCACCCAAGCTAGAGTGCAGTGGCACAATCTCGGCTCACTGCAACCCCTGCTTCCCAGGCTCAAGCCATCTCCCACCTCAGCCTCTTGAGTAGCTGGGACTATAGGCACGTGCCACCACACCTGGCTAATTTTTTTGTAGTTTTGGTAGAGACAGGGGTCTCACTATGGTATCCAGGCTGGTCCCAAACTCCTGAGCTCAAGTGATCGTCCCACCTCAGCCTCCCCAAGTGCTGAAATTACAGGCGTGAGTCCCTGCCCTTGGTCCATTTTAGGAATGTAAAGGCTGGTAGAGCAGTTCCAACTCCCTGAGTTTGGATTCACGGATTCTTCATGGAGCGTTTCCCCAGGAAAAGACACACCAACAGATTAGGTGCACAATTACAGGAGTTTCATTCATATTCTCCAAGTTGATGGATTCCCTAGACTTCCAAGATAAGGACACTTGGTTTTACAGCATAATCCCCAGATTTTATCCCCCATAGGTTTACAGGAGTGGGTGACTTGTTCAGGAGACTTAGTGAAGTGTTGTTTGTTTAATGTCTATGCTAGGTGAGTAAACGAAATGTATGGTCCTCAGTATTCTCAAGCCTAAGTTATGGAATCGCTAGACACAGGGCCAGCCTCATGGGTATGTATCTTGGGCAGCAGTTGCTTAGGGCTGTGTGCTCAGAAGCGGCTGGTCTCAAATGTCTGGGCTGAAGCAATCTTCCCTCCTCAGCCTCCCAAAGTGCTGGGACTGCACGCATGCACTACCGCACCCGGCCACTTTGAAATTTTTAATAATTTTTTGAACAAGAAGCCATGTGTTTTCATTTTGCACTGGACCTTACAAATTATGTAGCTGACCCTGATTAGACATTGTGACACCTAAGACAGACCACCCCCCAGGAAGACTGAACACTTGAAAAAATAATATTTATTGAGCAGGTATTAATTCATTTAACCTTCACAATGACCCAGTGTGACAGGTTCTGATTTTACCCACATTTTACAGATGAGGAAAGCATTCTGTAAATGCAGCCAATTTTTGAAATGTCTAGTGTTGCTTAGTAACTAGAGGGCCTTACTTATGACCAGTAAGTTTAGAATTTTGCCTATTTGCATACATTCTCCATCTATTTTAAACAAACAAGAGACAAAACAAAACAAAACAAGAAAAAGTTGAGCCCCAGCTGTGCAGATTTCTTTCGGAAAACAGTGGGTTATTATCTTGAGTGCTTTAGTACTAATTCAGAAAGTATTTTGATCTTGATTCATCTACTGATCATGTCAGAATCCAACTCTGAATAATACTGAATGTGATTAGAGTCTCCAAAAGTGAGGCAGACTGACTCTGCAGAAAGTTCCTACAGCTACCAAAGATGGCTTGATATGTGTCTGGTGGGGGTAGGGAGGAGAGTGTGGCCTGTGGTTCCTCACAGCGGGAAGCAAGTGGCCTGTGGGTGGAGGAAGCTGTCACTTCGGCTGCAGTTGGGGGCACCCATCTTATTCATTACAAGGTCTGAGGAAGCTGGTTTACCAGGTCAGAATTCAGAAACGTGAATTTCACCTTTACCAGCTACTCAGCCCAAGGCAGTTCACAATCTGAATATCTGTGGGCTGCTGAATTGTGATTGTTTAAAAATAATATGGCCCAGCCCGGGCACTGTGGCTCACGCCTGTATTCCTAGCACTTTGGGAGGCCGAGGTGGGTGGATAGCCTGAGGTCAGGAGTTCTACACCAGCCTGGCCAACATGGTGAAATCCCATCTCTACTAAAAAAAATACAAAAATTAGCCGGGCGTGGTGGCGGGCACTTGTAATCCCAGCTACGCAGAAGGCTGAGGCAGGAGAATCGCTTGAACCCAGGAGGCAGAGGTTGCAGTGAGCCGAGATCATGCCACGGTACTCCAGCCTGGGCAACAAGAGCAAAACTCTGTCTCAAAAAATACAATAATAGTAATAATAATAATAATATGGCCGGGTGTGGTGGCTCACGCCTGTAATCCTAACACTTTGGGGGGCTGAGGCGGGCAGATCACCTGAGGTCAGGAGTTTGAGACCAGGCTCCAATATGGTGAAACCCCATCTCTACTAAAATCACAAAAAAATTAGCCAGGTGTAGTGATGCGCGCCTGTAATCCCAGCTACTCAGGAGGCTGAGAAAGGAGAATCACTGAAACTCAGAAGGCAGAGGCTGTGGTGAGCCAAGATCATGCCATTGCACTCCAGCCTGGGCTAGGAGCAAGACTCTGTCTCAAAATAAAATAAAATAAAATAAAATAAAATAAAAATAATATGGATTGTTAACTCAAAAGAGAACTCAAAGTTTTCTCTCTTTGCGCTAAATAAAACCTCCCAAACTGTGGGGCCTTTAAATGCTAACAGAAATGTTACATTTTCTTATTAGTCTTCTCTAATAAAATACTTTTACAGTTTTTTGTGTCAACTGGTATATTATTCCCGTAATTATTTGATTAAAAAGGAATGAAGTTCTTTGAAAACCATATTATGGTAATATTAGAACTGAAATTATACTTGTCATTTCATACTATTGCCTATGGAGTGTTTGAGCTTTCTCATTATACCAATTTGTGAGATTTCTTTTTCTTTCTGTGGGAAAATGCTGTGACCTTCTCTTCTTCCCTCTCTACCTTCTTTCCTTCCTCTCTTCCTTCTTTCCTTCCAAAAGAAATGAACTGGTGTGTTATTTTGTAGGATATGCATTATTTCCTCTATAATTTTGGGACAAGCTGATTTCCTTTCATAGTAATTTATTAATACACTGTATTTGAAAAATCTAAATATAGGGGAGTGGGGATGGGGAAAAAAAGAAAAAAACCTAAATATTATAATTGAGCCTGATTGCATGACATGTATTCATGTATTTCAGCTTAAACATGAAAATAAATTCCCAAGTGTCTTTTTAAACACCCAGTATTTAAAAGTGCCAGGCTCTGCAACAGGTGCTGTAAATACCGAGCTGATGAAAACCAGTTTAAACAATTATTGCTTTATTTTTAACATTTATTGAGGTTCTATGCTAAGAACTCTAAATAGATTCTCTGAATTTTTTTTCTACTTTAAAAAATAGAGACGGGATCTCACGATGTTGCCCAGGCTGGTCTTGAATTCCTGGGCTCAGTGATTCTCCCACCTTGGCCTCTCACAGTGCTAGGAATAAAGGCATGGGCCACCATATCCAGCCTAGATTGTCTCCTTTAATCCAGAGAAACATCCAAGGAGATGATATTATTATCCATGTATTACTCATGAGAAGGGCCCAGAGAGATTAAGTAACTTGCCCAAGGACATACAGCTATTGAATGGTGGTGCTGGTTATAAAACTAGATCTGTCTGATTGCAAATCAAGATCACTTAGAACTGCTGGGTGTGGTGACTGACACATAGAATCCCAGCACTTTGGGAGACTGAGGTGGGAAAATTGGCTTGAAGCCAAGAGTACCAAACCAGCTTGACCAACATATCAAGACTGTCCGTACAAAAATAAAAAAAACAAAAAAATTAACTGTGCATCATGGTGCACACCTGTATTCCCAGCTATTGGGGAGGCAGAGGCTGGAGGATTGCTTGAGCCCAGAGGTTTGAGGCTGTAGTGAGCTGTGGTGGCATTGCTGCACTCCAGCCTGGGCGACAGAGAGAAGGAAAGAAAACCAAAAACCAAACATAACAACTTTCATTCTAGGAGTCCTGTTGAATTGAGAAGAAAACCAAGAAGGTGAAGGCATTCACAGGGCTTAGTGCCTTATTTGACTTACGTGACTCACATCTGTTCCTGTCCCTCAAATAATACTACAAGTGTGACGTCTTTTGATTTGATTCAGTTTATTTTGGTTTCCAAATAAAAAAAGACTCACCTGCTTCTTGTTTTTTTTGTGTTTTGTTGTTGTTGTTGTTGTTTGGTTTTTGAGATTCAGTCTTGCTCTGTAGCCCAGGCTGGAGTGCAGTGGCACGATCTTGACTCACTGCAACCTCTGCCTCCTGGGTTCAAGCAATTCTCCTGCTTCAACCTCCTGAGCAGCTGGGACTACAGGTGCACACCACCACGCCCAGCTAATTTTTGTATTTTTAGTAGAGACGGGGTTTCACCATATTGGCCAGGCTGGTCTCAAACTCCTGACCTTGTGATCCACCTGCTTCGGCCTCCCAAAGTGTTGGGATTACAGGCGTGAGCCACTGGGCCTGGTCGTTGTTTTTTTTTTTTTTTTTTTTTTTGAGATGGAGTTTTGCTCTTGCTGCCCAGACTGGAGTGCAATGGTGTGATCTTGGCTCACTACAATCTCTGCCTCCCGGGTTCAAGTGAGTCTCCTGCCTCAGCCTCCTGAGTAGCTGGAATTACAGGCATGTGCCACCACACCCAGCTAATTTTTTTTTTTTTTTTTTTTTGAGAGAGAGTCTAGCTCTGTCACCAGGCTGGAGTGGAGTGGCTCCCTCTCAGCTCACTGCAACCTCTGCATCCCGGGATCAAGCAATTCTCCAGTCTCAGCCTCCTGAGTAGCTGGAACTACAGGTGTGTGCCACCATGCCCAGCTAATTTTTGTATTTTTAGTAGAGACAGGGTTTCATTCACCATGTTGGCCAGGATGGTCTCGATCTCTTGACCTCGTGATCCGCCCGCCTCGGCCTCCCAAAGTGCTGGGATTACAAGCGTGAGCCACTGTGCCTGGCCAAATTTTGTATTTTTAATAGAGACAGGGTTTCTCCATGTTAGTCAGGCTGGTCTTGAACTCCTGACCTCAAGTAATCCGTCCTCCTCAGCCTCCCAAAGTGCTGGGATTACAGGCATAAACCACTGTGCTTGGCTATTATTATTATTATTATTATTATTATTGAGATGGAGTCTTGCTCTGTTGCCCAGGCTGGCATGATCTTGACTCATTGCAACCTCTGCCTCCCAGATTCAAGTGATTCTCGTGCCTCAGCCTCCCAAGTAGCTGGGACTACAGGTACGTACCACCATGCCCAGCTAATTTTTGTATTTTTAGTAGAGATAGGGTTTCACCATGTTGGTCGGGCTGGTCTCAAACTCCTGAGCTCAAGTGATCCACCTACCTTGGCCTCCCAAAGTGCTGGGATTACAGGCGTGAGCTAATATGCCCAGCTTTGTTTCTAAGCATTTAAACTCTGGAGCTAGTCTGTGTCTGTTTGAATCTCAACTCTGCCCCTAACAAATCATGTGGATGTGTACAGGTTGTTTCACTTTCCTGAGACTCAGTTTCCCAGTCCAGAAAATCGGGATAATGACAGTGACCCACTTAAAGATTTGATGGGGATCAAATGAGAAGATCCAGGTAAAACACAGGCAGAAACTGCAGTCTGTCTTATTAAGCTCAATAGCTTTGCCCGATGATTGAATTTTCTTTTTTTCTTATTTATTTTTTTGGTGATGATTGAATTTTTTTTTTTTAAGTTGACAAATTTAACAATTAGAAAAAACATTTTTTTCAAAGAGGCTCTATATGGGCGCAGTGGCTCACGCCTGTATCCCAGCACTTTGGGAGGCCTAGGTGGGCAGATCACGAGGTCAGGAGATTGAGATCATCCTGGCTAATACGGTGAAACCCTGTTTCTACTAAAAAAATACAAAAAATTAGCTGGGCATGGTGGCACGCGTCTGTAGTCCCAGCTTCTTGGGAATCTGACACAGGAGAATCACTTGAACCCAGGAAGTGGAGGTTGCAGTGAACTGAGATCACACCACCGCACTCCAGCCTGGGTAACAGAGCAAGACTTCGCCTCAAAAAGAAAAAAAAATGGCCCTAGATTTCTGGCTTCTAAAACTTTATACTTTTTGAAATTGAAAAAAGAGATAGACTTTAAAGAATGAATTAGAGGAAAAAAATTCAGGGTGAATAGATGGGGAAAAGTGAGCCAACATGAGGAAAACAGGCAGATATCTTTAGATAAGAACAAGTAGCACTGGGCGTGGTTGCTCACGCCTGTAATTCCAGTGCCTTGGGAGGCTGAGGCAGGAGGATCACTTGAGCCCAGGAGTTTGGGACCAGCTTGGTCAACATAGTGAGACTTCATCTCTACAAAAAAGAAAAAAAAAATTAACTGGACACGATGGCAGGAGGATCACTTGAGCCCAGGAATTGGAGCCATGATTGTACCGCCGCACTCCAGCCTGGGTGACAGAGCGAGATCCTGTCTCAAAAAGAAAAAAACCAAACAAAACAAAACAAAAAAACACCAGTTTACTCAGGCAGCAGAAGAGGGAGACAGATTGTATAAGCACAAGAGTGGAAGTCAAGGGTCCAGTGTGGAAGCTCCTGCAATTATCAAATGTAGGAGGTTAGATTGGAGGGGTGTCCATGGGGGAGATGAAGATGGGTGAACAGTTTTGAGAGATTCTTGGGCAGCAAAATTGGCAGGGCAGGCTGATGGTTTAGACAAGCAAGGCGAGGAGGAAGGAGGTATCACGGCTGACTCATAGTGTTTTTAACCAGGGAAGCAGGAAAAACTGGAAGAAGAGACGCTATTAAATTATGTAGGTAAGAGGTCCTGAAGATGCTGAGTCAATGACAGTAGGACTGGCAGAAGAACTCCAGGCCACCGCAGGGATATAATCAATAGGGTTTGACAGCTGATTGGCCATTGGGAGAAGGCTTTATGGGACAAGGAAGGATCTAGAAGCACTTCAGCCCCAAGCAGGGGTTGCTGTTTTTGTCTTGAATGTGTAGAGTGGGATTATGAAGATGTGTCACATGAGATACCTTCAAATATGTCCATTTATACATACATGAGCTGGTCTGTGAATGGTTGGAGGGAAGCAGCTCAAAAAGGGGATAGTAGAGCTTTTCAGCCTCAACAAGGTATGATCATTAGAGTCAAAGGGAAAAAAGACTTCGTCAATGAACCCATCAGGGACACTTTGGAACTGCAGCCATAGAAACTGACCAGGAGGCTGGGTGCGGTGGCTCATGCCTGTAATCCCAGCACTTTGGGAGGCTGAGGTAGGTGGATTTCCTGAGGTCAGGAGTTCGAGACCAGCCTGATCAACATGATGAAACCTCATCTCTACTAAAAAATACAACAATTAGCCAGGCGTGGTGGCAGGAGCCTGTAATCCCAGCTACTCGGGAGGCTGAGGCAGGAGAATTGCTTGAACCCGGGAGATGAAGGTTGCAGTGAGCCAAGATCACGCCACTGCACTCTAGCCTAGGCGACAGAGCAAGACTCCGTCTCAGAAAAAACAAAAAACCAAAAAAACAAAGGCCCTTCCAGTAGCCTCTGACTCTCTCTCTCTTTAGACTATTTCATTACCATTGGAGCACTTTTCATCCCTTTCAGGATTAACCTGTCTTAGCTGTATGTGTTACCTGGTTTATACCTGTGTCTCTCCTACTTGGATGTCACCTCCATCAGGGCCGTGTCCCCCGGCCCAGCCACCCCCCTTGTTCAATCCCATTTGCTGCTGTATGTCCAGATGTGATGGCACTGCCTGACACTCAGTAGGTGCTTGAAACATGTTTTGTGAAGTGGATTGGCTTAAGCCATCCTGAATGCTAAACGCTAGTATTTGGGGGCACCATAGTGACCGTTCTCCTAGGGAAAGCTTTTCACATATTCAAATCTGTTGCTGCAGGCAGCATTCATGCACACACAAACAGATCCAAGTGGTGGCTACAACCCAGTCCTGAGTCAATGGGTTTGGCAGGACAGCAATTAGCTACACATTCTGAGGAAGTGCAGCATCAATCATCCAACTCCTTTTAAGGCATGAGTTAGCTCTATACTTTTAAAATTAGCTTTATAGAGGCATAAGAATGATATCATGGACTTTGGGGACTCAGGGGAAAGAGTGGGAGGGGGTTGAGGGATAAAAGACTACACATTGAATGTAGTGTACATTGCTCAAGTGATGGGGCCACCAGAATTTCAGAAATCATCACTAAAGAACTTTTCCATGCAACCAAACACCATCTGTTCCCCAAAAACTAGTTAAATAAATAAATAAAAGATTGTTGGGATTCACAGAAAAAAATAAGATAAAATTATCTTTATTGAAATATAATTCTCATGCCATATGACGCACTAAAGCGTACAAACGCAATGATTTTTAGCATATTCACAGAGTTGTGCGACCATCACTGCTATCTCACTCAGAACATTTTCATCACCCCAAAAGGAAACCCCTTATTCATTACACTCTCCTCCCATTTCCCCTCCAACGCTAGGAAACCACGAATCTACTTTCTGTTTCTTTAAATTTGCCTATTCTGCACATTGCGTATAAGTGAAATTATACAGTATGCGGCCCTTTGTGTCGATCTTCATTCACTAAATATAATGTTTTCTTTTTTGTTGTTGTTGTTGTTTTGAGACAGAGTTTCGCTCTTGTTGCCCAGACTGGAGTACAATGGTGTGATCTCCGTTCACTGCAACCTCCACCTCCTGGGTTCAAGCTATTCTCCTACCTAAGCCTCTCAAGTAGCTGGGATTACAGGCACCCGCCACCACACCTGGCTAATTTTTTTTATTTGGTAGAGACTGGGGTTCACCATGTTGGCCAGGCTGGTCTTGAACTCCTGACCTCAGGTGATCCACTTGCCTCGGCCTCCCGAAGTGCTGAGATTACTGGTGTGAACCACTGCGCCCGGCCACATAATGGTTTCAAAGTTCTTCCATGTTGTAGCATGTATGAGTACTTCATTCCTTTTTATTGCAAAATAATTTTCCATTTTACAGATTGATTCTTCTGTTGATGGACATTTGGGTTATTTCCATTTTTCGGCTACTATGAATATATGTTTTCTTTTTTTTTTTTTGAGATGGAATCTGACTCTGTCGCCCAGGCTGGAGTGCAGTGGCACAATCTTGGCTCACGGCAACCTCTACTGCCTGAGTTCAAGCGATTCTCCTGCCTCAGCCTCCCAAGTAGCTGGAATTACAGGTCCCTGCCACCATGCTTGGCTAATTTTTGTAGTTTTTAGTAGAGATGGGGTTTCACCATCTTGGCAAACTCTTGACTTCATGATCCACCCGCCTCGGCCTCCCAATGTGCAGGGATTACAGGTGTGAGCCACTGGCCCAGCCGAATTTTTTTTTTTTTTTTTTTTGAGACGGAGTCTTGCACTGTTTCCCAGGCTGGAGTGCAGTGCAGTGGCGTGATCTTGGCTCACTACAAGCTCTGCCTCCTGGGTTCACGCCATTCTCCTGCCTCAGCCTCCCAAGTAGCTGGGACTACAGGTGCCCGCCATCATGCCAGCTAATTTTTTGTACTTTTAGTAGAGACGGGGTTTCACTGTGTTAGCCAGGATGGTCTCGATTTCCTGACCTCATGATCTGCCCACCAGGGTCTCCCAAAGTGCTGGGATTACAGGCGTGAGCCACCATGCCCAGCTGAATTTGTTTTCAATTCACTTAGGCATACAGCCAGGAGTGGAATGGCTGAGTCACGGGCTATCTCCACGTTTAGCCTTTAGAGGAGCTGCCAGAATATTTTCCGAAGCGGACCAACATGTGTTTTCCAAAGTGGACCATTTGGTCATGGTGTGTTAGTTCTTGAGGGCCAGTCAACTCAGCCAGCAAGATAGCAGGTGTTGGAGTCACACTGGGGTAGTGTGGAGTGCTGGTGAGGGGTGGTGAAGGAAGCGGTGATTCCTGCTAGACAAAAACCTGGTTGTTGTAATGTGAATGGAGATTTGACGATATAACAAAGTGGTTCCCTGTTTATGGCATGGGAGAGGATTTTAGTGATACGAGGAGGAAGCATTAATCTCACAGAATCCCAAAGTGAGATCATAATGCCCTTCCTTATGATGATGCACTCTTATGCTTACAGAAGAATGCCTCAGTTTAACGTTAATAAGTCTTTTTTTTTTCAGACGGAGTCTCACTCTGTTGCCCAGGCTGGAGTGCAGTGGCACAATCTCGGTTCACTGCAACCTCTGCCTCCCAGGTTCAAGCAATTCTCCTGCCTCAGCCTCCCGAGTAGCTGGGACTACAGGTATGCACCACCACGCCCGGCTAATTTTTGTATTTTTGGTGGGGCCGGGTTTTGCCATGTTGGCCAGGATGGTCTCGAACTCCTGACCTCAGGTGATCCACCCACCTTGGCCTCCCACAGTGCTGAGATTACAGGCATGAGCCACCGCGCCCAGCACTGTGCTAATATGTCTTAAACAACTTTCTAATACTTGAAAACCTTTCTTTGGAACCAAGAGAGCTGGTCTCTCCTTCATCAGGGCCTTCGGCAGGCAATGCTACCTGACTAGAAGTTAGGTTTTTTTTTTTCCCGGCATATTTTTCAGTGGTTACCTTTTGTTTGTGGAAAATGATATTGATTTTTCATTTACAGAAGTGATACAATTTCCTTTTTTTGGCCTTGATTCATCACCTCTAACAGTTTGATTTTACAAAACTAATTTAAAGTAGAAGCTGTCGGCTGGGCATGGTGGCTCACGCCTATAATCCCAGCACTTTGGGAGGCTGAGGCGGGCAGATCACGAGGTCAGGAGATTGATACCATCCTGGCTAACATGGTGAAACCCCGTCTCTACTAAAAATTAAAAAAAAAAAATTAGCCAAGGGTGGTGGTGGGCGCCTGTAGTCCCAGCTACTCGGGAGGCTGAAGCAGGAGAATGGCATGAACCTGGGAGGCAGAGCTTGTAGTGAGCTGAGATTGTACCACTGCACTCTAGCCTGGGCGACAGAGCGAGACTCCGTCTCAAAAAAAAAAAAAAGTAGACGCTGTCTATTAAAAATAAATGATAGTAATAATCTAACATGGTTCATGAGGAAATTTAAAAACAATAAGGCGCCTGTAATCCCAGCACTTTTAGGAGGCCGAGGAGGGTGGATCGCTGGAGGTCAGGAGCTCAAGACCAGCCTGGCCAACATGGTGAAACCCCATCTCAACTAAAAATACTAAAATTTGCAAGGCGTGGTGATGCATGGCTGTAATCCCAGCTACTCAGGAGGCTGAGGCAGAAGAATCACTTGAATCCGGGTGGCAGATATTGCAGTGAGCTCACACCACTGCACTCCAGCCTGGGCGACAGAGTGAGAGAGAGTCCATCTCAAAAACAAACAAACAAACAAAAAACACACAAAACACACACACACACACACACACAAATAAGGCTCTTAGCAAGATCATAGCTAAGTGTTTTTATTTTATTTTATTTAAACTATAGATGAAACTAAGTGTTTTTTTATATCTTCATTGTGTGACAGTTTTTCTTTTTTTTAATTCTTTAGGGATGGGAGTCTTGCTTTGTTGCCCAGACTGGTTTCGAACTCCTGGCTTCAAATGATCCTCATGCCTCAGCCTCCCAAAATGCTGAGATTACAGGTGTGGGCCACCACTCCCAGGGACCAATCACAGTTTTAAGATTTTTACGTACATCAACTTTGTTCTGTCCTCACCATTCTCATTCCACAGATGAGGAAACTAAGTCACAGAGAGGCTAAGTGCATTGTTCAGGGTCACACAGCTGGTTGTGAAGGTGGTGTGTGAATGGCAGGTTTGGAAAGGCCATGTGTAGGGGCTACATTGCGGAATGCCCCCAGCTCACGATGACTCCTTAACTTCCCTCTCCCCTCTTTCCACGCCGTGGGCGCCCAGCTTCTGGCTTGTACTAAACACTCTGCTCTCCCAGCTGTTATGGAATGAGACGGTAGCAAGACTTGGTGCATACTGGGTAAATCTCACCCTGCCCTGAACATTTGGAATGAGTACTGAAGGAGATGCCGTCTGCGCAGTAGCACTGAAGTAAGGCCAATTACTCAGGGGAGCCCTGGACGCCGTCATTTTCCACAGATGCAGTCAATCTGCAAGAGAGAGAAGAACCAACGTATGCGGAGAGAGGCAGAGTGGAGAGATGGGATCTTCCTGAGCCCCAGTGTTTCCACTCCTCTGCCTGGTCCTTTCTCATCCATGTCAGGCTGCACCCCTCAACTTGTCTTTTGGTAAGTGACTTCATTCCACCTAAGCTAGCTGGGGTTGATTTTTGCCTTATTTAACAAAAAACATTTCAAAATAAGATATGCAAGCTCTATGTGGAAGCAAAAGGGGGAAGTAGGGAATTCAAGATCTACAAAAGGAGCTTTTAGGAAATGAAAGGGGTGTTCTCAAGAGCGGGTTGGCTGGGCACAGTGGCTCACGCCTGTAATCTCAGCACTTTAGGAGGCTGAGGCTTGGGAATCGCTTGAGCCCAGGAGTTCAAGACCAGCCTGGGCAACTTAGCAAGACCTTATCTCTACAAAGAATAAAAAAAATTAGCTGGGCATTGTGGTGCACGCCTGTGGTCCCAACTAGTTGGGGGGCTGAGGTGGGAGGATTGCTTGAGCCCAGGAGGCTGAGATCACACCACTGCCTTTCAGCCTGGGCGACAGAGAAAGATCTTGTCTCAGACAAAAAAAAAAAAAAAAAAAGGAGGCCAGGTGCAGTGGCTCACGCCTATAATTCCAGCACTTTGGGAGGCTGAGGCGGGCAGATCACCTGAGGTCGAGAGTTTGAGACCAGCCTGACCAACATAGAGAAACCCTGTCTCTACTAAAAATACAAAAAATCAGCCGGGCGTGGTGGCAGGCACCTGTAGTCCCAGCTACTTGGGAGGCTGAGGCAAGAGAATCGCTTGAAACCAGGAGGCAGACGTTGCAGTGAACCGAGATTGCGCCATTGCACTCCAGCCTGGGTGACAAGACCAAAACTCTTGTCTCAAAAGAGAAAAAAAGAAAAGAAAAGAAAGAAAAGAGAAAGAGAGAGAGAGGGAGGAAAGGAAAAGAGGAAAAGAGGGGAGGGGAGGGGAGGAAAGGAAAGGGAGGGAAGGGAGAGAAGGAGGGAAAGAAGGAAGGGAGGGAAAGAAAGAAAGGAAATAGGCTGGGCACAGTGGATCACACCTGTAGCCCTAGCACATTGGGAGGCCGAGGTGGGTGGATCACAAGGTCAGGAATTCAAGACCAGCCTGGCCAGCATGGCGAAACCCCGTCTCTACTAAAAATACAAAAAATTAGCTGGGCATGGTGGTGTGTGCCTGTAATCTCAGCTACTTGGGAGGCTTAGGCAGGAGAATTGCCTGAACCCGGGAGGCAGAGGTTGCAGTAAGCTGAGATCGTGCCATTGCACTCCAGCCTGAGGGACAGAGCGAGACTCCATCTCAAAAAAAAAAAGGAAAGAAGTTAGGAAGTTGATAATCTTTCAAATTGTAGAGTCTGGTTATTTTCCCAGGTCAGGCTGGCTGAGCAGAGTGAACTCCCCTCTCCAGGGGTCCCACCTTAGCATCATTTCACATGTACTGGGGCTTGCTGAGTGGGCTATCTAGAGCCAAATAGAGATCTAGAGCCAAAGAAAGTGCACTTTCTGTCAAACTCACAAGAAAGAGGAATGGTCAGCATCTGAAAGGTTTTTTTTGAGACGGAGTGTCGCTCTGTGGCCCAGGCTTCAGTGCAGTGGCCTGATCTCAGCTCACTGTAACCTCCACCTCTTGGGTTCAAGCAATTCTCCTGCCTCAGCCTCCTGATTAGTAGCTGGGATTACAGTCACACGCCACTACGCCTAGCTAATTTTTGTATTTTTAGTAGCAACGGGGTTTCACCATGTTGTCAGTTTGGTCTGGAACTCCTGACCTTGTGATCCACCCGCTTCAGCCTCCCAAAGGGTTGGGATTACAGGCATGAGCCACCGTGTCCGGCAAGAGTTCTTATACCTCAAGCCCACCATAGTTAAGAACTCAGGCTCTGGAATCTAAGATGTCCAGGTTCAAGTCCCAGCCCTGCTACCCCCTTGCTAACTGTCACCACTTGGACAGGTGATTTAACCTCTTTGAGCTCCAACTTCCTCATCTGTAAAATGATCAAATCCATTTATTTTTAGTTTCTATTTTACTAATTTTTGCATTTCAGTGTGTTCATCCCTTCTATTCTTTCTTATGTTTCATTATTATTCTCCTTTCTTCTTTTTGTTTTGTTTTGTTTTGTGATGGAGTTTCGCTCTCGTTGGCCAGGCTGGAGTGCAATGGCACGATCTTGGCTCACTGCAACCTCTGCCTCCTGGGTTCAAGTGATTCTCCTGCCTCAGCCTCCTGAGTAGCTGGGATTACAGGTGCCTGCCACCATGCCTGGCTAATTTTTTTGTATTTATATTAGAGATGAGTTTTCACCATGTTGGTCAGGCTGGTTTCTTTCTTTTCTTTTTTTCTTTCTTTCATCTTTTATGCTTTGTTAGCCAAGGCTGGAGTACAGTGGCACAATCATAGCTTACTGCAGCCTCAAATTCCTGGGCTCAAGATCCTCCCATCTCAACCTGTCAAGTATCTAGCTAACTTTTTATTTATTCATTTATTTATTTTAGAGATGGGGTCTCACTATGTTGCCCTGGTTGGTCTCCAACTCCTGGCCTTAAGGGATTTTCCTGGCTCACCCTTCTCAGTTGCTAAAATTACAAGTGTGAGCCACCGTGCCCAGAGAGCATTTCTACACATAAAAGAACAATCTGGGACTGTCAGTTACCTCCTGAACTGATAGGGTGACCACGTGGTTCCAGTTGGTCTGGGACTTTCCTGGTTTTAGCATTAAAATGCTCATGTTCTGGGAAAACCCTCAGTTCTGAGCAAACTGGAATGGCTGGCCACCTTACCAGGTGGCTTGGGAATTCCAGAACATTCTGATGATAGAATGATCCAGTGATACCCAAATGCAGAGTAAGATTGAAGGACATCCACATACCTGAAGCACCGATTGCAAATGAGGAGACCTCGTCCTGCTTCAGACTGTCAAAAAATTTACTGGGATGTGGCCCAAGAATGTGTATTTTTCCCAGGGGATTTTATGTATACTTAAGTTTGGAGAACCAAAGTTCTCAAATTGTAGCTGGTAGCCCAAGACAGAGGTCCTGATAACAGCCACTGTGGTTGGGCTAGGAAAGAAGAGAGGAGAAGAAAAAACCTGGGCGTTGGAGCTGAGCTGGCACCTGACTTCCCATTTATTTCTGGGTAATAAATGACCTCCTCAAGGCTCAGTTTTTTAATGTATTAAATGGGGATAATTAAAGGCTATACTATGTGTAAAGCCCCTGACATCCAGTAAATGTCTGATAAATTTTAGTTCCCCTTTCTTAGACTTTGATTGAGAATTGCAAGAACTGGCCATAAAAAGCAATTCTGCACATGGAAAAACTACTTTTCAGAATATTTCCTCATTAGGACCTCAGTTTCAAAACCTCCCAGGAAGTATCTTTTAGACATTAACATCTGAAAAATACAATAAAGAGTTGCTCTGTTTCTTTCCAGATGGCTTCTCTTTATGGCTTGGCTGTCAGGAAGTTCAAAGTCAAATACTGAAAATCTAATCATTTAAAAGCCACTCTTTTTTTTTTTTTTTTTTTTTTTTTGAGACAGAGTCTTGCTCTGTCACCCAGGCTGGAGTGCAGTGGTGCAATCGTGGCTCACTGCAACCACTGCCTCCTGAGTTCAAGTAATTCTTGTGCCTCAGTTTTCCAAGTAGCTGGGACTACAGGCATGCACTACCACGCCTGGTTAATTTTTGTATTTTTTTTTTTTTTTTTTTTTGAGACGGAGTCTCGCTCTGTCACCCGGGCTGGAGTGCAGTGGCCGGATCTCAGCTCACTGCAAGCTCCGCCTCCCGGGTTCACGCCATTCTCCTGCCTCAGCCTCCCGAGTAGCTGGGACTACAGGTGCCCGCCACCTCGCCCGGCTAGCTTTTTGTATTTTTTAGTAGAGACGGGGTTTCACCGTGTTAGCCAGGATGGTCTCGATCTCCTGACCTTGTGATCCGCCCTTCTCAGCCTCCCAAAGTGCTGGGATTACAGGCTTGAGCCACCGCGCCCGGCTTAATTTTTGTATTTTTAGTAGAGACGGAGTTTTGCCATGTTGGCCAGGTTGATCTTAAACTCCCAGGCTCAAGCGATCTTCCCGCTTCAGCCTCCCAAAGTGCTGGGAATACAGGCGTGAGCCATTGTCCTCAGCTGAAGTGTTTTATAGCCTACATATTATTGATTTCTTTTTTTTTTCTTTTTTTTTTTGTGATGGAGTCTCGCTCTGTTGCCCAGGCTGGAGTGCAGTGGTGCGATCTTGGCTCACTGCAAGCTCTGCCTCCCGGGTTCACACCATTCTCCTGCCTCAGCCTCCTGAGTAGCTGGGACTACAGGCGCCCACCACCACGCCCAGCTAATTTTTTGTATTTTTAGTAGAGATGGGGTTTCACCGTGTTAGCCAGGATGGTCTCGATCTCCTGACCTGGTGATCCACCCGCCTCGGCCTCCCAAAGTGCTGGGATTACAGGCGTGAGCCACCGCACCCAGCCCTATTACTGATTTCTTTCAACGTTTTATTTTGTAATCACTATAGTTTCACAGGAAGTTGTAAAGACTGCAGAGAAGTCTCATGTACCCTCCATCTAGTTTCCCCCAATGGTTACATCTTATAAACGGTAGTACTGTGCTAACACCAGGAAACTGACAGTCCTACAATGGGTGTGTGTAGGGTTCTATGTCATTTTGTCATATGTGTAAATTCATGTAACCACCACCACAATCAAGATACAGAGCTGTGCCATTACCACATAGATCTTCCCCAACTTATCCACTTTTAGTTATCCATACCCACCTCTCTCCTCTTCACCATCACAACCCCGGCAGCCACTTACCTATTCTTTGTCTTTATAATTTTTTGTCATTTTTGAGAATGTTATATAAATGGAAGCCTATAGTGCACGACCTTTTGAGATTGGCTTTTTACTTTTTATTTGTTTACTTTTAAGACAGGGTCTGGCTCTGTCACCCAGTCTGGGGTACAGTGGCGTGATCTTGACTCACTGCAACCTTTGCTTCCCAGGTTCAAGCGATCCTCCCACCACCTCAGCCTCTCGAGTAGCTAGGACCACAGGCTCAAGCCACCACTAATTTTTTTTGTAGTTTTTGTAGAGACCAGGTTTTGTCATGTTGCCCATGGCTGGTCTTGAACTCCTGAGCTCAAAGCGATCCACCCACCTCCGCCTCCCAAAGTGTTGGGATTACAGGCGTGAGCCACTGTGCCCAGTCGGGTGACTTTTTTCCTTTCAATATGCCCTTGAGGTCCATCCAAATTGTGGCATGTGTCCACAGTTCATTCCTTCCCATTGCCAAGAATTTTCCTCATATTATATTATAAGCAATAATATATTATTTTATTTAAATCACTCAAAGTAAAAAATGGAGCTGTAAAGGCAATATTTTACTAAAAAAGCTACTCATGGCTTTATGCTGCTCATGTACTGACTCGTTTGATCCTTAAAACAGGCCTGCGGCCGGGCACAGTGGCTCATGCCTGTAATCCAGCACTTTGGCAGGCCGAGGCAGGCGGATCGCCTGAGAGCAGGAGTTTAAGACTAGCCTGCCCAACATGGTGAAACCCTGTCTCTACTAAAAATACAAAAAAATTAGCCAGGCGTGGTGGCGTGCACCTGTAATCCCAGCTACTCGGGAGGGTGAAGCAGGAGAATCGCTTGAACCCGGGAGGCTGAGGTTGCAGTGAGCCAAGATCACACCACTGCACTCCAGCCTGGGCGACAAGAGCAAAACTTCGTCTCAAAAAAAAAAAAAAAAGGCCGGGCAAGGTGGCTCGTGCCTGTAATCCCAACACTTTGGCAGGCTGAGGCAGGTGTATCATGAGGTCAGGAGATCGAAACCATCCTGGCTAACAAGGTGAAACCCCGTCTCTACTAAAGAAATACAAAAAAATTAGCCAGGCATGGTGGCGGACGCCTGTAGTCCCAGTTACTCGGGAGGCTGAGGCAGGAGAATGGAGTGAACCTGGGAGTCGGAGCTTGCAGTGAGCCGAGCTTGTGCCACTGCACTCCAGTTTGGGCGACAGAGCAAGACTCCATCTCAAAAAAAAAAAAAACAAAAAAACCCAGCAAGTCTTCGAATAGGATAGCGGACATTACAGAACCATGGCGAGTGGAAAGAAGATGAAACATGTCAACCTTCAGGGTATCACCTGTGTTGTTACATAGAATAGAGCAGACTCAGTGTTTATAAATAGTGGGGGTGGGTGGGCGTGGTGGTTTATGCTTGTATCCCAGCATTTCTCCCGCCCTCTTAGATCACTCAACTGCACTCTAGCCTGGGCAACAGAGAGAGACTCTGGCTCAATAATAACAATGATAATAATAAAAGCCTGGTTTGGTGCTGCACACCTGTAGTCTCAGCTACTCAGGAGGGTGAGGCAGGCAGATCACTTGAGTTGGGGAGGCCGAGGCTGCAGTGAGCCATGACTGCACCATTGCACTCCACCCTGGGCAACAGAGCAACACCCTGTCTCGAATAAAGAAATACCTAAGAAACTACAAACATTTACGGAGTCTTGCTCTGTCTCCCAGACTAGAGTGCTGTGGTGTGATCTCAGCTCACTGCAGCCACCATTTTCTGGGTTCAAATGATTCTCCTGCTTCAGCCTCTCAAGTAGCTGGGACTACAGGCATGCACCACCACGCCTGGCTAATTTTTGTATTTTTAGTAGAGATGGGGTTTCACCATGTTGCCTGGCTGGTCTCAATCTCCTGGCATCAAGTGATCTGCCAGCCTCAGCCTCCCAAGTTGCTGGGATTACAGGCACGTGCCACCACACCCAGCTAATTTTTTATATTTTTAGTAGATACAGGGTTTCACCATGTTAGCCAGGCTGGTCTTGAACTCCTGACCTCAGATGATCCGCCTGCCTCGACCTCCCAAAGCACTGGGATTACAGGCATGAGTCACTGCGCCTGGCCCACTTAGCATGATCTCAATGTTGTAGCACATATCAGAAGTTTACTTTTTAAAACTTTTATTATTTATTTATTTATTGAGACAGAGTTTTTTGCTTTTGTTGCCCAGGCTGGAGTGCAATGGCACGATCTCAGCTCACTGCAACCTCCACCTCCCAGGCTCAAGCTATTCTCCTGCCACAGTCTCCCAAGTAGCTGGGATTACAGGTGTGTGCCACCATGCCCAGCTAATTTTTTTTTAATTTTTAGTAGAGATGGTGTTTCACCATGTTGGTCAGGATGGTGTTGAACTCCTGAGCTCTAGTGATCTGCCTGCTTCGGCCTCCCAAAGTGCTAGGATTACAGGCGTGAGCTGGCCTATTATTTATTTATTTATTTTGAGACGGAGTCTTGCTCTGTCGCCCAGACTGGAGTGCAGTGGCGCGAACTCGGCTCACTGCAGGCTCCACCTCCCGGGTTCATGCCATTCTCCTGCTTCAGCCTCCTGAGTAGCTGGGACTACAGGCACCCACCACCGTGCCTGCCTAATTTTTTTTTTTTTTTTTTTTGTATTTTTTAGTAGAGACGGGGTTTTACTGTGTTAGCCAGGACGGTCTCGATCTCCTGACCTCATGATCTGCCCGCCTCAGCCTTCCAAAGTGCTGGGATTACAGGTGTGAGCCCCCATGCCCGGCTATTTATTTATTTTTAGATGGAGTCTTGCTCTGTGTCAGGTGCGTGCCACCACGTCCAGCTGATTTTTGTATTTTTAGTAGAGATGGAGTTCCACCATGTTGGCCAGGCTGGTCTCCAACTCCTGACCTCAAGTGATCCGCCTGCCTTGGCCTCCCAAATTGATGGGATTATAGCTGTGAGCTACTGCGCCCGGTGTGTTTTTAAATTTAATTTAATTTAATTTAATTTTATTTTATTTTTTGTAGAGACGAAGTCTTGTTATGTTGCTGAGGCTGATCTCAAACTTCTGGTCTCATGTGAACCGCCTGCCTCAGCCTCCCAAAGTGCTGGGATTACAGGCATAAGCCACTGCACCCAGCCTGTTCATTTCTTTTAAAAACTGGATACTGGCCGGGCGTGGTGGCTCAGGCCTGTAATCCCAGCACTTTGGGAGGCAGAGGAGGACAGATCACGAGGTCAGGAGATGGAGACCATCCTGGCCAACATGGTGAAACCCCGTCTCTACTAAAAATACAAAAATTAGCTGGGCATGGTGGCGCGTGCCTGTAATCCCAGCTACTTGGGAGGCTGAGGCAGGAGAATTTCTTGAACCAGGGAGTTGGAGGTTGCAGTGAGCCGAGATTGTGCCGCTGCACTCCAGCCTGGCAACAGAGCAAGACTCTATCTCAAACAAAAACGAAAACAAGAACAAAACAAAAAGTGGATACTATTCCACTGCAAGGACGTACCACATCTTATTTATCCATTCATCCCTTGATGGAATTTGGGTTGCTTCCATATTTTAGGTATTGTGTGTAGTGTTGCTATGAACATGGCTGCACAAATATCTGTTTGATTTCCTGTTTTCAATTTTTTTTTTTTTTTACCTAGGAGTGGGACTGTTGTATCATATGATAATGCTATGCTTAATTTTTGAGGTACTGCCAGAATTCCAAAAAGGAGAAGAAGAAAACAAATAAAAAGAAACCACAACAAACCTCACATCCTGGCTCAGAATAGGTATGTGCGCTAATTATATTTTTCCCCTTTCCTCCCAAGCCTTCCATCTGTGATTCTGCTAGTTAATATTCAGAAAGAGAGACTTAGGAAAATATAGTCTGGGGTTTTCTTTGAAAGCAAGTCTTCCCTTTAGAGGTCCTGATAAAATAAAATTTCTCTAGAACTTTTTGTATTTAAATTAAATTAAATTAATTAATTTATTTTTGAGACAGAGTTTCACTCTTGTTGCCCAGGCTGGAGTGCAGTGGCGCAATCTCAGCTCACCGCAACCTCTACCTCCCAGGTTCCAGCGATTCTCCTGCCTCAGCCTCCCGATTAGCTGGGATTACAAGCACGCATCCCCATACCCGGCTAATTTTTTGTAGTTTTAGTAGAGACAGGGTTTCTCCATGTTGGTCAGGCTGGTTTTGAACTCCCGACCACAGGTGATTCACCCGCCGCAGCCTCCCAAAGTGCTGGAATTTAGGCGTGAGCCACCGCGCCTGGCCTTTTATTTTATTATTATTATTATTTTGAGACAAGGTCTCACTCTGTCGCCCAGGTCGGAGTGTAGTGTCATGATCTCAGCTCACTGCAACCTCCTCCTTCTGGGTTCAAGCGATTCTCCTGCCTCAGCCTCCTGAGTAGCTGGGATTACAGGCGTGTGCCACCAAGCCTGGGCTAATTTTTGTGTTTTTAGTAGAGATGGGGTTTCACCATGTTGGCCAGGCTGGTCTCGAACTCCTGACCTCAAGTGATCCACCCACCTTGGCCTGCCAAAGTGCTGGTATTATAGGCGTGAGCCACCGTGCCTGGCCAAACTTTCGTATTTTTAAATAATGCTTGACACTCAAGCCAAAATTAGTTCCTTTTCTGGGTGTATTTTTATTGTAATGTTCAAGGATACACATGAACAACTGCACACAATTGTAGGCTAGACCAATATTAGGCAAGCTGCATTCATACATCTCTTTCCTCAAGGCTGTGTTTGCTTGAATTTTCAAATTCTTGGTCACAATTAGGAAGTCAGTTTTCCTCATGCGACTTCACCTTACCAGCAGGTAAGTTCTTAACTATATGCAACATTTGATTTCACCACGTGTGTGACTTTTCTAAGATTGTAACTCAGGCACCAAGGCATAATCAATTGAGGATAAAATTCTTTCGGAAACTCAAAACATTTCAGGAATCTTAAATATGCTACTTACAGATGGGATAAAATGTGTTCTCCGTCCATGGAACCAGAACATGTGGTGAGCGCAATTCCCTGAAAAATAAAATAAAAAAAAAACCGCCCTGTGTCTACATTCTGTGCGTTTTGCTGTCTGTGTGTTCTTGAATTGAAAGATCCTCTCTGCCGGTTCTGAGAAGCAATTTGTTATTTTCCTCTAAACCCCTCGGTTGTGGCGAGACTTTCCTCCCAGCTGAATCGGTCTGCTGCAAGAATGTGCTTGCGTGATATTTAATCCCTTACTGGGAGCCCAGATAGAGTTTCTTGCCAGAACTAGAGATTGCCCCTTTTACAAATTCCCCTTTCTAAGCAAGCTATGATAACCCACATTTGGGGCCTGCAACATCCTTTCAGTGCATTTTTAAACAAGAGAAAAGGGCTCCGTCTTGTATCATAAATTACAGCAACATCCTTTCTAACCACAGAGGTGCAGTTCACGTGAGCAGAGACAGTCTATTTCAGGATCTCATGGGTAAGCTGTATACCCATGAACAACTGTATAAAGCAACTGTTTATAACTCCTAGACCAGTGGCACGATGGTTAACTGGTTCTAGTGGGTGGAGGCAGAGGAGCCTTGATTGTGTTTGTCAATTTCCATGGTGTAAATATTCCCACCATGTCTAATTTTAGACTGCAGTCTGTGAGGGTAGAGTTGAAAAGAGATGTGCAAAATCAGCTTTCCAGAGCCAGTACAAAGAGCTCTGATGCACCACATTCTCAAACCTTCCTTTGACTTGAGACTCAGAACCTAAATCTCTTCAAACAGCAGCATCCCATTCTTTCCTGGACAAAGTTAAAAATGAGGTTTTGTTACAGCCATGATATCTGTCTCCATCGCAAAACCCCAGAGGCCTTGCTAATTCTTTCCAAGTAACAGAATTTACCTAAATTGTTCCAAAGTTAATATTAAACCTCAATCACTGTTCTGACCCAGGGCATAAACATCCTGAGAAATCAAATGCTTTTTTGTATTAAATACATGTGTACGCACATACACACAAGCTCACACACACATGCACACACATACACACACACACACAAGCACACACATATATACAAGCGCACACATACACATGCACACAGGCTCAAACACACACACACATACACATGCACTCACACATATACATACACATATACACAGGCACACAATACACACCTGCACACATACACACACAAAGCATCTCATTAGTGACTCCCTGCTGTGAAAGGACTTTTATTTAAAAATAATTGTCACATGTACTTTTGGACTAGTAGTTATTTTAACAAAATGTTCTTGTCATGTCGATATCATTCTAATGACATGTTATTGGTATTTTTGTTCTCCAAATGCGAATGTTTCCCAGGAAACTGACCAGTGGGAAGGAAGGTGGGTGGGGAAGTGAAAGTGTGTCAGAAACTGCAAGTTAGAGTTCTGCTTAACTCGTTTAGTTTAAGTTCTAGGGTGACTAACATTTTCTAGGGAGGAAGAGCGTTCTGGTTTCTTAGGAGTAACTGCAAATCCCTTCTCTGGGATCCTCTGAGCTTCCTCTGCATCCTGAGCAAATGTTTGTGACACAGAGTTGGTGCTTTTGATTTCTTTATCTGATTATCCCATTAGATCAGGCTCTTCATCAACTAGCACTCTCTTTAACACTCTCCAGTGTCCAGAAAAGTACCTGAATTTGTGTGTGGAACAAGTGACATGACTTATTTTCAAAACGAAAATGATACCATTGAGATTTCAAGATTTAAATGAGCTCATCTTTTTTATGAATTCATCCTATGCAATTCAGTCCCTTTTAAGGTCTCTGCCTTAGCAGCCAGCTCTATTGAAAGTAGCATGGGAGGTAGTTGTTTTTGCAAATGGCTCAAGCAAATGATAAGGGGGTGATGTGTGGGTTAAAGGCAGCAGGTTAATAGTGTGGGCAGAGAGAGGAATGTGGAACGGAATCACAGCTTTGTTGCTCCCCACCTGAGAAAGGCACTTAATCGCTTTGAGCATTGGTTTGCTCATCTGTAAACTAGGATCACATCTAAAGCCTGAGGACGTTGTAAAGATTAAATGAGATAATACAGGTAGAAGGCTTAACAGGCTGACTGGTCCAGAGTCAGTTTCACTCAACAAATGTAGTTCCTGTCCCTGCCTTCCTCCCTCCACCAACTACCTCTTTTTTTTTCAGTTAAGTGTGTTTTTTAAAATTGTGGTAAAATAGGCCGGGTGTGGTGGCTCCTGCCTGTAATCCCAGCACTTTGGGAGGCCAAGGCGGGTGGATCATGAGGTCAGGAGATCCAGACCATCCTGGCTAACACGGTGAGACAAACCCCGTCTCTACTAAAAATACAAAAAATTAGCCGGGTGCAGTGGCGGGTGCCTGTAGTCCCAGCTACTCAGGAGGCTGAGGCAGGAGAATGGTGTGAACCCGGGAGGCAGAGCTTGCAGTGAGCGGAGATTGCTACACTGCACTCCAGCCTGGGCAACAGAGTGAGACTCTGAGAAAAAAAAAAAAAAAAATTGTGGTAAAATATACATAAGACAAAATCTACCAGTCTAACCATTTTTCTTTTTTTCTTTTCTTTTCTTTTTCCTTTTCTTTCCTTTTTCTTTTCTTTCTTTCTTTCTTCTTCTTCTTTTTTTTTTTTTTTTTAACAGGGTTTCACTCTTTCTGTTGCCCAGGCTAAAGTGCAGTGGCATAGTCACAGCTCACTGCAACTTTGACCTCCCCAGGCTCAAGCCATCCTCCCATCCTAGCCTCCAGAATAGCTGGCACTAAAGGCATGCACCACCATGCCCAGCTAATTTCTCTCTCTCTTTTTTTTTTTTTTTTTTTGTAGAGATGGGGTCTTGCTATGTTGCTCAGGCTGATCTCTTGAACTCCTGGGCTCAATCAATCCTCCCACCTCAGCCTCCTAAAATGTTGGGCTTACAAGCATGAGCTACCATGCATGGCCTCATTTTAACCATTTTTCAATGCACGGTTCAGTGACAGTAAGTACATTGACCTCGTTGTGCACCCACCACCACCATCCATCTCCAGAACTTTTTCATCATTCCAAACTGAAACTCTGTTCCTGCTAAACACTAACTCCCCGGCCAGGTACAGTAGCTCACGCTTGTAATCCCAGCACTTTGGGAGGCCGAGGTGGGTGGATCACAAGGTCAGGAGTTTGAGAGCAGCCTGGCCAAGATGGTGAAACCCCATCTCTACAAAAAATACAAAAATTAGCCAGGCGTGGTGGCGTGCACCTGTAGTCCCAGCTACTTGGGATGCTGAGGCAGGAGAATTGCTTGAACCCAGTAGGCGGAGGTTGCAGTGAGCTGAGATCGCGCCACTGCACTCCAGCCTGGCTGACAGAGCGAGACTCTGTCTCAAGAAAAACAAAACAAAACAACAACAACAAAAAAACACACTAACTCCCCACCTGCCCCTTTCCCACCTCCTGGCAACCTCCACTCTACTTTCTGTCTCTATACATTTCACTATTCTAGGTATCTCATGTAAGTGGAACCATACAATATGCCCTTTTGTATCTCACTTCATGCACTTAGCATAATGTCCTCAAGGTTCATCCACGTTGGGGCATGTATCAGTATTCCTCCTTTTTTTTTTGAGACCGGATCTCGCTCTGTTGCCCAGGCAATCACAGATCACAGATCACTGCAGCCTTGACCTCCCAGGCTCAGGGCTCAGGCAGTCCTCCCACCTCAACCTCCCAAGTAGCTGGGACCACAGGGGCACACTGCTACGTCCAGCTAATATTTCCTATTATTTTTGTAGAAGAGGATCTCCCTGTGTTGCCCAGGCAGGTCTTGAACTCCTGAGCTCGAGTGATCCTTCTTGGCCTCCCAAAGTGATGGGATTATAGGCGTGCCACCACACCCAGCCCAGAATTCTATTTTTTAAGGTGGAATAATATTCCATTGAATGTATATATTACATTTTGTTAATCCGTTCACCTGATGATGTACATTTGGGTTATTTCCACATTTTCACTATTGTGAATAATGCTGTGGTGAGCCCTGGTGTACAAATATCTGTTTGAGCCACCTCCTTTTTCAAAAATGTGTTTGAGAGTCTTGGATTCCATTCTTTTTCTTTTTTTTTTTTTGAGACGGAGTCTCGCTGTGTTGCCCAGGCTGGAGTGCAGTTGCGTTCCACTGCAACCTCTGCAACCTCTGCCTCCCGGGTTCATGCCATTCTCCTGCCTCAGCCTCCTGAGTAGCTGGAATTAACAGGTGCCCGCCACCATGCCTGGCTAACTTTTTATATTTTTAGTAGAGACAGAGTTTCACCGTGTTAGCCAGGATGGTCTCGATCTCCTGACCTCGTGATCCAACCACCTTGGCCTCCCAAAGTGCTGGGATTACAGGCGTGAGCCACTGCGCCCGGCCTTGGACTCCATTCTTGCGTATGACATTGATGGTATGTGTTCCAGAACAGCCTCTAACCTCCCTCCTTAAGATTCCTTGAGTCCAGGAGTTCGAGACTCGCCCAAGCAACATAGTGAGACCCTGTTTCTACAAAAAATAAAAAATTAGCCAGGCCAGGCATGGTGGCTCACACCTGTAATCCTAGCACTTCAGAAGGCCAAAGTTGGTGAATCATCTGAGGTCAGGAGTTCGAGACCACCCTGGCTAACATGGTGAAACCCCGTCTCTACTAAAAATACAAAAATTAGCCAGGTGTGGTGGCGTGCGCCTGTAATCTCAGATACTCAGCAGGCTGAGGCAGGAGAATCGCTTGAACCCTGGAGGTGGAGGCTGCAGTGAGCCGAGATTGTGCCTCTGCACCCCAGCCTGAGCGACAGAGTGAGACTTCATCTCAAAAAAACAAAAATAAATAAATAAAATAAAAAAGTGAGCTGGGCATGGTGATGCATGCATATAGTCCCAGCTACTCGGGAGGATTGAGGTGAGAGGAGGATTGCTTGAGCCCAGGAGGTCGAGGCTGCAGTGAGCTATGATTACGCCACTGCACTCCAGCCTGGGTGACAGAATGAGATCCTTTCTCTTAAAAAAAAAAAAAGAAAGAAAAGAAAAATCCAGAAAACCCCAACCCACCCTTTTCCAAGAGGCTTTCCCTGTCTGCCCTACTTAAAATAGCCCCCCTCTGTTATTCTCTAGCCCTTGATTCAGCTTCAGTTTTCTCGTAAGAATTACCAGCATCTAGGCTGGGCACGGTGGCTCATACCTGTAACCCCAGCACTTTGGGAGGCCGAGACGGGCGGATCACGAGGTCAGGAGATCGAGACCATCCTGGCTAACAGAGTGAAACCCCATCTCTACTGAAAAAGACAAAAAAATTAGCCGGGCGTGGTGGTGGGCGCCTGTAGTCCCAGCTACTCTCGGGAGGCTGAGGCAGGAGAATGGCGTGAACCCAGGGGGTGGAGCTTGCAGTGAGCCGAGATCATGCCATTGCACTCCAGCCTGGGCAACAGAGCGAGACTCCATCTCAAAAAAATAAATAAATAAATAAAAGAATTACCAGCATCTTATGGTAACGGATGGCAACAAGGGGAGACCCCATCTAAATAACAGAAAATATTAGCCTGGCGTAGCAGTGTGTGCCTGTGGTCCCGGCTACTTGGGAGGCTGAGGTGGGAGCATTACCTGAACCCCGAGCCCGGGAGGTCGAGGCTGCAGTGATCTCTGATTGTGTCACTGTACTCCAGCCTGGGCAACAGAGCAAATCATAAACATTGATTTGTTTATTAACTATCTCCATGGACTACTCTGCCAGTTCAAGGAGGGAGGGCAGGAACTTAGCTGTAGTTGTATTCCAGTGACTAAAACAGTGCCTGGTATACAGTAGGTGCTCAACAAAAACATATTTAATGCCTGAGCGGCAACTGGTTGCCTTACCTCTGCTTGTCTGCTACCTGCTCAACCTGAACCACCGCTGGGGACAAACACAGCCTAGTGTAGAAACACGTCTGTAGGTCTGAGAACGAACTCATATGCAGCACTTTACCAGAGTCCGCTGACAAACACCAGCGCGAGTGCATCTGCAGCCAGTGTGGCAAGCCACGTCCTCAAGTTGTTTGGGATTCTGGAACAATACAGGTGGTGAATGCTGATTCTGGCCTTGCCCTTCCCCAGACTTGGTCTGACACATGACCCTGATTCCTAAGGTTCAGGGTGAGCTCTGACTCACACGTGCCAACAGAGGTGAGTAAGGCTCGGAGAGGACAGTGCATGACACACGACAACCGTGTTTTAAAACAAACTGATTTCACTCACTTGCTCCTCGTTGTTCTATGTAAACATTGCCTCATGGTGTCCACTGGTTCCACTGACTACCTGCTTCATTCCTGCGCATTTGAAGAACTTCAACTTTCTCTCTCTCCTTTCCTCCCTCCCTCCCTCCTTTGCTCCTTCCTTCCTTCTTTCCTTCCCTCCTTCCTTCCCTCCCTTTTTTCTTCCTTTCTTCCTTCCCTCCCTCCTTCCTTCCCTCCCTCCCTCCTTCCTTTTCCTTCCTTCCTTCCTTCCCTCTTTCCCTCCCTCCCACCCTCCCTCCCTCATTGTTTTATGTAAAAACATTGCCTCATGGTGTCCACTGGTTCCACTGACTGCCTGCTTTGTTCCTGATACATTGATTTGAAGAACTTGAAGTTTTCCTTCCTTCCTTCCTTCCTTCCTTCCTTCCTTCCTTCCTTCCTTCCTTCCTTCCTTCCTTCCTTCCTTCCTCCCTCCTTCCCTCCCTCCCTCCCTCCTTCCCTCCCTCCCTCCCTCCCTCCCTCCTTCCCTTCCCTTCCCTCCTTCCCTTCCCTTCCCTCCCTCCCTGTTTCCAGGGGCATCACAATGACCCTCAACTGAGGCTTATGTCCAAACAGGCTGCAGCTGGCCAAGCTGCGTCCTTCCTTCGGGCATTTAGCAAAACAGAAACCCCGGGAGCAGGCTGGAAATGGAAAGCGGGCCCCAGGGTACTTCACTTAACCCTTCAGGCACTTTGAGGTTAAAAGGGCCAACATGAATGCCCTTTGCCAACTCAAAAAGGTATCATTTGGCAGCATTCCCACTAGTTCGTGCAGGTTAGAAATGAATGGTCCGCTTGCTTGGCAGCGAGCTATGTGAACTTGGGCAGGTCGCTTAACTCCTGTGAGCCCTGGTGTCTTCATTTGCAAAACAAAGCAGCTGAATCACTAACAACCACAACAAACTGACAAGTATCTTGAGCGTGGATGTGACATCCATCGGCTTGAGTTCCACTGAACTCACTCTGGAAAGGGGTTTTGCAGGGAAACTCAGGTGTCCTGTGGTGTCTCAGTTTTCCTCTGATGTCCTCCGCTTGGTTATTGCAAAATCTACCAGAGTTGCTGGAAACCAGGCGTCAGTGACGTGGAGGTGAGGAAAGAAGAGGGCAGCTTACCGTAAAGCAGTGGCTGATTCCAAGGCTGGTCAACGTGTTGAAACCCCGTCTCTACTAAAATACAAGAATTAGCAAGGCATGGAGGCCTGATTTGGCAATGTCTGGAGACATTTTGGTTTTCTCAACTGTGGGGAGGACCACCATGGGTGATCTAGTGGGTGAAGATGCTGAGATGCTGCACGATATACAACGCACAAAGCAATCCCCACAAAGAATTATCCAGCTCCAAATGTGCGTGTGCTTGAGAGACTCTGCCCTTCTGGGGGCTGGGGTGAGCCAGGCTGTGAATACTCCCTTTCTCTCACTAGCCAGCACCCATGATGGGACTTTAGCTTAGGGACCAGATCCTGGGGCCAGGATTCTTTTTTTTTTTTTTTTTTTTTTTTTTGAGATGGAGTTTTGCTCCTGTTGCAATGGCGCGATCTCAGCTCACTGCAACCTCGGCCTCCGGGGTTCAAGCAATTCTCCTGCCTCAGCCTCCCACGTAGCTGGGGTTACAGGCACATGCCACCACGCCTGGGGCAGGATTCTGCACCAACTCTTCCCCAAACCCAGGTCCCCTCCTTCCTGCAGCCCCTTCCCCTCCCAGGGAGTCTGCCTGGCAACCCCAGTGAGTCCCTCGGGTCTAGCTGTGTTTGCTGGACTTCATTCCTGCACTCAACAAACACTGAGCACCCCTCTGCACCTGATCCTGCCGTCAGCAGCAGGGGACAATGATGACCATGACAGAGGATCATGCCCTTGCTTGCTATAACCTTCCCCAAATGGGATGAAGAGGAATCTCCCCGACCAGGCGGTCCGGGGCTGTGGGTGGACAAGGGCTGGTGCACAGAATCATCAAATTCTTCCTTTCAACCCCAGCCCAAGGGGGGTCCTTGTGCTTCCCAGAGCACCAAGTGTGCCTGGCCGAGGTGGAGAAAACCCCCAGGGGTCAGGGAGACGCTGAAACACTCCCTCTCCTCTGCCTTATGCAGCGTGGTCCCCAGCCACCTGGCTTGTACTGAAGACCCAGCACCTCCAACGACTGCGGAAGGCGACAGGTCAGGTGAGAATGATGAAAGCTGAGCAGGGGAGCTGGGGGAGGGGCCTGCACCGCAGACCCTTCAACCCCCACACCTGCCCTTGCCTTTCATCCCCACAGGCTCCTCTTGGCCACTGTGCTTTTCTCCTCTCCCTCCTTCTCTTCTTCCACAGGTGTCCCAGAGGTGCTGGCTCCACTTTCCTTTCCTCCTTCATGTTTTTCCTTCTTAACTCTCTTCCCTGGTCTCTATCTCCAGAAAACTGAATTTCCTTATTTTCTTTCTTTCTTTCTTTCTTTTCTGAGACAGTCTCTGTTGCCCAGGTTGGAGTGTAGTGACTCAATCTGCAATCATCGCCTCCCAGGTTCAAGCGATTCTCCTGCCTCAGCCTCCCAAGTAGCTCGGATTATAAGCACGCATCTCCACACCCGGCTAATTTTTATATTTTAGTAGAGATGGTGTTTCACCATGTTGGCCAGGCTGGTCTTGAACTTCTGACGTCAGGTGATCCACCGGCCTCGGACTTTGGGCCGAGGCCGGTGGATCACCTGAGCCACATTGCCTGGCCTCTGAATTTCTTTCTTGCCTTAGGCAGAGCAGCTTAGAGGTCAGTTTCTCTAGTGGTCACCTGAAGCCATCTTTGCTTCCCACTCTGCAGACCTCCCAGCCGCCCAGGCTGCCTATTCTTCCTTCAAAATATATTTCCTATTGGTTTCCTCCTCCCATTCCCCTGATCCCACCTGGTGCTGGCAAAAACTTCCTTGGCCAACTTGCAGCACCAACCTAAGGATGCCATGGGCCTCTTCCTGGAAGCCCAGTCATTCATTCTGCAGCAGTGCATCGTAAGGGTGCTGGCTCTGGAGGCAGACGAACTAAACAGCATCCCGACTGCACCCTTTCCTAGTTGTGTGACCTGGGACAAGTGACTTAACTTCACTGTGCCTCAGTTTCTTCATCTGTAAAATGGGTACCATGATCGTCCCTGCCTCTTAGGATTATTGTGAAGGTTAAACAAATGAGTGAATATATAAAATGCTCAGAACAGTGTCTGGCACATAAGAAGTGCTCGATAATATTGACAATTCCTTTTATTATTATTTTGTAATCCTCAAGATTAAGAGTCTACTTCTTGTTGGTCAGGTGCGGTGGCTCATGCTGATAATCCTAGCACTTTGGGAGGCTGAGGCGGGAGGATCACTTGAGGCCAGGAGTTTGAGACTAGCCTGGCCAACATGGGAAAACCCCGTCTCTACTAAAAATACAAAAATTAGCTGGGCGTGGCGGTGTGCACCTGTAATCCCAGCTACTCAGGAGGCTGAGGAAGAGAATCACCTGAACCCAGGAGGCAGAGGTTGCAGCGAGCCGAGATCATGCCACTGTACTCCGGCCTGGGTGACAGAGCGAGACTCCATCACACACACACAAAAAAAGTCTACTTGTTTCCTTTCCCATAAAGAATCAAACACTGAGTTTTTTCCTCCAGTTGCTGCTACCGAAGCTCTCTACGCATGTCTGCTTCTCACCTATGCAAATCTAGATCTATCATAGGTAGGTCTATCATACAGATCTTCCTCTCATCTAATCCTGAGCTCCTGCTAGACAAGGGATATGTGGAAGGTTTTCAGGAAACACAGCCCCTTCTCTTGAGGGAGTTTATGGTGTAAAACAATTCAGGAAAACTGATGACCCAGGTAGATCCCAGTCTGGCCCCAAGACGGCCAAGGTCGGCTCCAGGGTATGCAACCTGGGCAGCTGCACAGGTCCCTGATCTCAGAAAGTCCCATGCTTGGTTTAATGTTTTGATACTGATATCTTAAAACCCTTCATAAATTTGAAACAGTGGCACCAGAGTTTCCATTTACAGTGGGCCCTACACGTAATAAAGCTCTTCATAAGTCTGGCTTGCACCACTAATTATTCTTTTTTTTTTTTTTTTTTTTTTTGAGATGGAGTCTCACTCTATTGCCCAAGCTGGAGTGCAGTGGTGCATTCTCAGCTCACTGCAACCTCTGCCACCCAGGTTCAAGCAATTCTCCTGCCTCAACCTCCCAAGTAGCTGGGATTACAGGTACCTGCCACCATGCCCAGCTAATTTTTGTATTTTTAGTAGAGACGGGGTTTCACTATGTTGGCCAGGCTGGTCTTGAATTCCTGACCTCGTGATCCACCTGCCTCAGCCTCCCAAAGAGATGGGATTATAGGCGTGAGCCACCATGCCTGGCCTAATTATTCTTTTTAAAAAATTATTTAATTACACTTTAAAAGTAGGATGCTGGGGATGATGGCTCATGCCTGTAATTCTAGCACTTTGGGAGACCGAGTTGGGTGGATTACTTGAGGTCAGGAGTTTGAGACCAACCTGGCCAAGATGGCGAAAGCCCATCTCTACTAAAAATAAAAAAAATTAGCTGGGCGTGGTGGCGTGTGCCTGTACTCCTAGCTATTAGGGAGGCTGAGGCACGAGAATAGTTTGAATGTGGAAGGCAGAGGCTGCAGTGAGCCGAGATCACGCCACTGAACTCCAGTCTGGGTGACAGAGCAAGACTCTGACTCAAAAAAAAGGGAAAAAAAATCAAAGTATTTTCTTTCCCTCTGAGTCTTCCTATTGGCTGAGAATGGTGCCAGTGATAAAACAATAGTTTGTCTCTGACTGAAGGGGGCAAGGAGATGTGAAGACTCAGCCCAGTGTGGTGTCTTGGATGGGATTCTGGAACAGGAAGAGGACATTAATTGAAAAGCTGATGAAACTGTAATAAACTCTGAAGTTTACTGAATAGTATTTCATCAATGTAAATTTCTTAGTTTTAGTAAACGACTTAGGATTACATAAGATGTTAATAATTAGGGAAGTTGGGTAAATGGCTCGTGGGAACTCTGTAGGTCTGTAAAAATCAAATTATTTCAGACTAAAACTACCAAAGAAACTACAAAGAAAATAGAAGTTTAGGATGTTTCCCATTCTCCCTCAGTGCATCAATATTATAATAATTAATAATACATACAATAATAATTAATCATACATTTTATTTTGGGAGGTATTATTTCAACTTTTTTTTTTTTTTTTTTTTCTGAGACTAATTCTGTTGCCCAGGCTAGAGTGTAGTGGAGCGATCTCTGCTCACTGCAACCTGGGCCTCCTGGGTTCAAGCGATTCTCCTGCCTCAGCCTCCTGAGTAGCTGGGACTACAGGTACCAGCCACCACGCTGGCTAGTACATAAAAGTATATAAAAGTTTAAATATATATATGGTTTTTTTTCAATGAATACATGCCATGATACCAAATTCATAAGGTACAAAGGATTTTGAGCCTCCCTCCTGTTTTCAAGTCCCTTCCCTGTAGAAAACTTATTATTTCAAGTTTCTCATATATATTTCCCGTGTTGTTTTATGAATCTAGAAGCAAACTCTGTGGCGTGTATTGTGTACATTTTCTTTTCTTTTCTTTTTTTTTTTTTTTTTTTGAGACAGAGTCTTCCTCTGTCGCCAGGCTGGATGCAGTGGTGCATTCTCGGCTCACTACGACCTCTGCCTCCTGAGGATCAAGTGATCCTCCTACCTCAGCCTCCCAAGTAGCTGAGACTACAGGCATGAGCCCCACGCCCGGCTAATTTTTGTATTTTTAGTAGAGACGGGATTTCACCATGTTGGCCAGGCTGGTCCTGAACTCCTGGTCTCATGTCATGTGATCCTCTCACCTTGGCCTCCCAAAATGCTGGGATTACAGGCACGAGCCTCCAGGCCTGGCTGTTGTTATTTCACAGTGATTTTGGTATCGCTTCCTAACTGCCAGCACCTCCTTACTCTGCTGTAACTGCTGCATAGTATTCCTTTTAATGAATTAATTTCTGTCACCGGTCTCCTGTGAATGAGCATTTCAATAATTTCTGCTCCTTTGCTCTTTTTTTTTTTTTTTTTTTTTTTTTTTTTTTTTTTGAGACAGAGCCTCACTCTGTCGCCCAGGCTGGAGTGCAGTGGCCGGATCTCGGCTCACTGCAGGCTCCGCCTCCCAGGTTCACGCCATTCTCCTGCCTCAGCCTCCCGAGTAGCTGGGACTACAGGCGCCCGCCCCCTCGCCCGGCTAATTTTTTGTTGAGACGGGGTTTGTTTCACCGTGTTAGCCAGGATGGTCTCGATCTCCTGACCTCAGGATCCGCCCGCCTCGGCCTCCCAAAGTGCTGGGATTGCACGTGTGAGCCACCGCGCCCGGCGGTGCTCCTTTGCTCTTACAATCAGTGCTGCAACAAATAACCTTGTACGGTATTTCATGTGTGTGGGAGTACCGCGGAGGGGATACATTTCTGGGAGTTACACACACATTTTGGAGAAAATAATGAAAAGCAAATCTCCCCTGAATTTTCCCATTCAAGGCGTGAGAGGTGATAAAACACATTCTCGGAGGCCAGTGTCTTATTTTGGAAATACCACGTTCAAGGAGGCACCCGTCTCCAGCCCCGCGGAGGCATGAGGGCCTGCTTCAGTTCACTAATCTGGCATTAATACCCTCCTGAAAGCGGGGCAGAGGACAATGGCACCCAGAGAGTTGCCACACTTGAGAAATGACTGGAAAGTAATTGGAGCTGGTAGCCATCTGCCTGGCTCTTTCTTTAGAGAGGCAGCACGTTTATCCACTGTAGGCACCAGAAGAGCCCCACGTTGGCTTCAGTCTCCCTCAGCGCTCACCCATCATTCTGGGGGTCAGAGTGGGAGCTGGTTTTCCTTGAAGCTCTCACATTTGTCTCCAGGATGAACGGGCCTTGCAGAAAGATGCCTCCTTACCCATCTCCTCTGTCTGCCAATGAGAAAAGAGAACTTTTTTTTTTTTTTGGCCTTTCAGCGTTTCACAATATTCTTCAAAATCTTTTCTTCTTTGCTTGGTAAACAATGATCACTACTTGTGAAATCCGGCCGGGCGCGGTGGCTCAAGCCTGTAATCCCAGCACTTTGGGAGGCCGAGACGGGCGGATCACGAGGTCAGGAGATCGAGACCATCCTGGCTAACACGGTGAAACCCCGTCTCTACTAAAAAAAAAATACAAAAAACTAGCCGGGCGAGGTGGCGGGCGCCTGTAGTCCCAGCTACTCGGGAGGCTGAGGCAGGAGAATGGCGTGAACCCAGGAGGCGGAGCTTGCAGTGAGCTGAGATCTGGCCACTGCACTCCAGCCTGGGCGACAGAGCGAGACTCCGTCTCAAAAAAAAAAAAAACAAAAAAAACAAAACTACTTGTGAAATCCAGTTTTTCATTTCACTTGGAAAGAAAGACTATTTGATTAGCTTATGAGCTTTTCTTTTTTCTTTTCTTTTTTTTTTTTTTTGAGACAGTCTCACTCTGTTGCCCAGGCTGCAGTGCATTGGCGTGATCACAGCTCATTGCAGCCTCAACCTCCCAGGTTCAAGTGATCCTCCCAATTCAGCCTCCCTGGTAGCTGGGACTATAGGCACACACCACCGCACTTGACTAATTTTTTATTTTTTGTGGAAATGGGGTCTCACTATGTTGTCCAGGCTGGTCGCCAATTCCTGGATGCAAGCAATCCTCCTGCCTTGGCCTCCCAAAGCTCTGGGATTATGGGCATGAGCCACCATGCCCAACCTTATGAGCTTTTTCTGTCTGTCACAGATAGGGGTAATTGTCTGAGCTGCTCACAAACCTGCAAAGCTCAGAGTGGGGACTGCTCTTGAAAGCTATGATGATGATTAATAATAATAAAATTATACTAGCTACCATTTGTTGAGAATTTATTGTTTTACAGGTGCTATGGACTGAATCGTGCCCCCTCCCGATTCATATATTGAAGCCCTAACCTCAAATGTGACTGTATTTGGAGTAATAAAGTAATTAAGGGTTAAATATGGTCATATGAGTGGAGCCTTTATCTGATGGGATTAGTATACTTATAAGAAGAGACGCTAGGCCTGGTGAGGTGGCCCACATCTGTCATCCCAGCACTTCGGGAGGCTGAGGTGGGTGGATCACCTGAGGTCGGGAGTTTGAGATCAGCCTGACCAACATGGGGAAACCCTATCTCTACTAAAAATACAAAATTAGCCAGGCGTGGTGGCACAAGCCTGTAATCCCAGCTATTCGGGAGGCTGAAGCAGGAGAACTACTTCAACCCAGGAGGAGGAGATTGCAGTGAGCCAAGATCACGCCATTGCACTCCAGCCTGGGCAACAAGAGCAAAACTCCACCTCAAAAAAAGAGACACCAGGCTGGGCGTGGTGACTCATGCCTATAATCCCAACACTTTGGGAAGCCAAGGTGGGTGGATCACCCAAGGTCAGGAGTTCGAGACCAGCCTGACCAATCTGGTGAAACCCTGTCTCTACTAAAAACACAACAAGTTAGCCAGGTGTGGTGGTGGGCACCTGTAGTCCCAGCAACTTGGGAGGCAGAGACGGGAGAATCACTTGAACCCGGGAGGCAGAGGTTGCAATGAGCCAAGATCGTGCACTGCACTCCAGCCTGGGTGACAGAGCGAGACTCCAATCTCAAAAAAAAAAAAAAAAAAAGACACCAGACTAGCCTGAAGAAAAAACCATGGCAAAACCCCATCTCTACAAATACAAAAAAAAAAAAAAAAATAGCCGGGTGTGGTGGTGCACACCTGTAGTCCAAGCCCCAAAGCATTTCAGTCGCATATTTGCGTCCTCTATTTTTCTGAGAGCCATAAATCCTAATTAAATACAGTATGATCAACATTGTGAAAATCAGAATTATATGAATTTGAAATAATGCTACATTGAATATTAAAAATGCCTAACTGTCCACAAAATTTGATATGTTGTGAATTTTCTTTCACATTACAAATTTTTCAAGAGACCAGGTTCGGTGGCTAACGCCTGTAATCCCAGCACTTTGGGAGGCTGAAGCTGGCGGATCACCTGATGTCACAAGTTCGAGGCTAGCCTGGCTAACGTGGTGAAACACTGTCTCTACTAAAAATATAAAAAATTAGCTGGGAGTAGTGGTGCACGCCTGTAGTCCCAGCTACTCTGGAGGCTGAGGCAGGAGAATCGCTTGAACCTGGGAGGTGGAGGTTGCAGTGAGCTGAGATTGTGCCATTGCACTCCAGCCTGGGTGACAACAGTGAAACTCCATCTAAAAAAATCCCAAAAACCCAAATTTGTCAAGAAACACAATTTTGGCCGGACACGGTGGCTCACGCCTGTAATCCCAGCACTTTGGGAGGCCAAGGCGAGCAGATCTCCTGAGGTCAGGAGTTCGAGAAGAGCCTGACTAACATGGAGAAACCCTGTCTGTACTAAAAATACAAAATTAGCCGGGTGTGGTGGCACATGCCTGTAATCCCAGCACTTTGGGAGGCCGAGATGGGTGGATCACGAGGTCAGGAGATCGAGACCATCCTGGCTAACACAGTGAAACCCCGTCTCTACTAAAAAATACAAAAAACTAGCCGGGTGAGGTGGCAGGTGCCTGTAGTCCCAGCTACTCGGGAGGCTGAAGCAGGAGAATGGCGTGAACCCGGGAGATGGAGCTTGCAGTGAGCTGAGATCCGGCCACTGCACTCCAGCCTGGGCGACAGAGCGAGACTCCGTCTCAAAAAATAAAAATAAAAATAAAAAATAAATAAAAAATAAAAATACAAAAATTAGCTGGGCATGGTGGTGCTCACTTGCAGTCCCAGTTACTTGGGAGGCTGAGGCAGGAGCATCACTTGAACCTGGGAGGCAGAGGTTGCAGTGAGCCAAGATTGCACCACTGCACTCCAGCCTGGTGACAGAGTGAGACTCTGTCTCAAAAAAAAAAAAAAAAAAAAAAAAAGATATTCTTCAATCAACACTCTGTATACTTCTGTATAATTCTTCATAGAAATTATCATCAAACTTGTAATTATCCCCACACATACAAAGTTGCCTTTGAATGTGATATTTCTATAGAGTACAAAGCTGAATTATTTTATTTTATTTATTTATTTATTTATTTTGAGATAGAGTTTCGCTCTTGTTGCCCTGGCTGTAGTGCAATAGTGTGATCTCGGCTCACCAAAATCTCTGCCTCCCAGATTCAAGTGATTCTCCTGCCTCAGCCACCCGAGTAGCTGGGATTACAGTTATGCACCACCACACCTGACTAATTTTGTATTTTTAGTAGAGACGGGGTTTCTTCATGTTGATGAGGCCGGTCTCAAACTCCTGACCTCAGGTGATCTGCCTGCCTCGGCCTCCCAAAGTGCTGGGATTACAGGAGTGAGCCACCGTGCCTGGCCAAAGCTGAATAATTTTAGATTGTTCCTGTGTGTGAGTCTTCTGAAATGTCTCTGGGCATCTATAGTTGAAAAGTGTGTTTATTCTTTAGTGAAAATGATTGCCATTGTCGTGAGAGATACTGAAAAATGACATCAAATTGCTCAGACCTTGCAGCAAATCACAGTGGAAATGCCTCTTAAATCTCATATGCTCCTTGAATGGTCTTTGCTAATTGGAGCCACAGCAGGAATGACGAAGAGACACTAAAATTATGACGGAAGATTGCTTCCTGGCTTACCTACTATATTTGGGTCTATTCTCATTTCAGTGAATGAGTCACAGTGAGGTACAATTTGTTTTTCCAAAGACAAAAAGAATTAGAATAAAAGAGGAGTTGACAAAACTTTTTGGTAAATGGTGAGATATTAACTATTTAAAAAAAAACCATATTTTAGGCTTTGAAGGCCAGATGGCCTCTGTAGTAACTTTTTTTATTTTTTTCTTTTTGAGACAGGGTGTTGCTCTGATGCTCAGGCTGGGGTGCAATGGTGTGATCTTGGCTCACTGCAACTTCTACCTACTGGGTTCAAATGATTCTTGTGCCTCAGCCCATAGCTGGGATTACAGGCCTGCACCACCATACCTGGCTAATTTTTGTATTTTTAGTAGAGACGGGATTTCGCCAAGTTGGCCAGGCTGGTCTTGAACTCCTGGCATCATGTGATCCTCTTGCCTCTGCCTCCCAAAGTTCTGAGATTACAGGCGTGAGCCACTGCGCCCACCTGGCCTGTCTGTAGCAACTACTAAACTCTGCCTTGCCCTGTGAAAGCAGCCATACACAATATGTAAATGAATGTGCATGGCTGTTTTCCAATAAAACTTTATTTATATAAACAGGCAGTAGGCTTAGTTTGCCAACCCCTGGAATAAAGCATAAATATTTAAAGATATAGATATGAATTGGCTGGGCACAGTGGCTCATGCCTGTAATCCCAGCACTTTAGGAGGCCAAGGTGGGCAGATCACCTGAGGTCAGAGTTTGAGACCAGCCTGGTCAACATGGTAGAACCCTGTCTCTACTAAAATATAAAAATTAGCTTGGCATGGTAGCGCATGCCTGTAATCCCATTTACTCAGGAGGTTGAGGCAGGAGAATTGCTTGAAGGAGGTGGAAGTTGCAGTGAGCTGAGATCGTGCCACTGTACTCCGGCCTGGGCGACAGTGAGACTGTCTCAAAAAAAAAAAAAAAAAGATATGAAGTGATAGACATAAACAGATACTTGAAGTGTGGCAGAGAATGTTACCTGCCAACCCACCATCCCTGTTCCTTGTGAACAGAGCACCATACTTTTGGGGTCAGCAATGTCCTCAGTTAAATATATCTGTATCCTAGTCTCACTTGCCAATAGGGGTGACTCCTGCAGTGAAAGCAAGTATAGATGAGACATCTGGGAATGCTCTGTAAAAAGGCCTTATTTTGTTTTTTTATTTTTTATTTTTTTTGAGACAGGGTCTCACTGTGTCACCCAAGCTGGAGTGCAGTGGTGCAATATCAGTCAGCTCACTGCAACCTCCACTTCCCAGGCTCAAGTGATTCTCATGCCTCAGCCTCCCTGGTAGCTGAGATTACAGTTGTGTGCCGCCACACTCAGTTAATTATTTCTATTTTTAGTAGAGACAGGTTTTCACCATGTTGGCCAGGCTGGTCTTAAACTCCTGGCCTCAAGCTGATCTGCCCACCTCAGCCTCCCAGAGTGCTGGGATTACAGGCGTGAGCCACCGCGCCCAGTCTAGGCCTTATCTCTTGGGCAGGTGCCATTTTGCCTTCTACTTTTCTCTTTTTATCTGCCTGGAATATGGGAATGATTGGTGGAGCTTAAGTGGCAATTTTGTGACTAAGAGGGCAAGTCCGAGAAAATATTAGAAATTAGGCCGGGCGCGGTGGCTCAAGCCTGTAATCCCAGCACTTTGGGAGGCCGAGACGGGTGGATCACGAGGTCAGGAGATCGAGACCATCCTGGCTAACACGCTGAAATCCCGTCTCTACTAAAAAATACAAAAAACTAGCCAGGCGAGGTGGCGGGCGCCTGTAGTCCCAGCTACTCCGGAGGCTGAGGCAGGAGAATGGCGTGAACCCGGGAGGCGGAGCTTGCAGTGAGCTGAGATCCGGCCACTGCACTCCAGCCTGGGCGACAGAGCGAGACTCCGTCTCAAAAAAAAAAAAAAAAAAAAAAAAGAGAAAAATATTAGAAATCTCATCCTTTGCATCCTTGAACCAATGAATCAAAAACCAGCAGGAGCTGACCTCTGGACTTCTTGTTACATGAAGGAAACAACCTTCCTATGCCTAAGCCACTGTTTCATTTGGGTCTGTATTTACTGCTGAATCAAAATTCCAATATATTTAATAAAAATGACAAACATATAGTCCAGCTTACAAGTAGTCAAAGTAAGAGTAATTTAAGGCTATGTGAACTATAGAGAGGTAGTACTTCTGATTGAAGACTTCAAATCCATCAGTTGGATCTGGGTGTCAAATCCTGCCCTCACCACTAACTCGGTGGTGTTTTGTTTCATTTTGTGTTTTGAGATAGGATCTCACTCTGTTGTCAGTGCTGGAGTGCAGTGGCATAATCTTGGCTTACTGCAACCTCGACATCCTGGGCTCAAATGATCCTCCCTTCTCAGCCTCCTGAGTAGCTGGGACTGGTGGCACACACCATCACACCCTGCTAACTTTTATATCTTTTGTAGAGATGGGTTTTTGTCATGTTGCCCAGGCAGTTCTCAAATTCCTGGGCTCAAGCGATCTGCCCACCTTGGCCTCCCAAAGTGCTGGGATTACAGGTGTGAGCCACCACGCCCCCCACCCCCACCACTTACTCTCTCTATGCCTCAGCTTCAGCCCTGGAAAAACAGAGATCATAGTATGATATGATTTATGGTATTGTTGAAAGACTTAATTACAATAATGCATACATAAAGTGCTTGGCACATAAGAACTGCTCAAAAAAAGAGAATATTATTGTTATTGCTACTATTATCATTTTGTTGACCAGAGATGAATGACTATTCACTTCTCCGAAACAAAGGTGCAGGTGAAAACACTGATGACATTTCTTCCCCACTCCTCACTCTTCAGGCCTCTCCATTATGTAGAACAATACGTGGAAATCCACTCACAACCTCCAAGTTTTTAATAATTACGATATGTCAGGCTGAGTGCTTGGTTCCGGGAGTTCTGGATGAATGAGACAGTTCCTGTATTCAGTGTTATCAGGGCAGAGTAAGCAGAGGTAGCCTGGAGGACAATCAAGAATAAAAAGTGTTGGGTGGAGAACAGAAATATGAATGGGGTACAATGGGGAGAAACCAAGAAGAGGTTCAGTTCTATTATTGGGTGGGAAAGTGGTCTAAAAATATTTTATAGAGGAACTGGTATCTAAAATTTGAGTATTGAAGAAGGTGGTGTTGGCCATTATCTACTATTATTAGGAAGAATTTTTTTTTGAGACAGAGTCTCACTCTGTCACCCAGGCTGGAGGTCAGTGGCATGATCTCGGCTCACTGCAGCCTCAGCTCCGGGACTCAAACCATCCCACCCCAGCCTTTCAAGTAGCTGGGACTACAGACACGCACTATCATGCCCAGCAAATTTATGTATTTTTTTTGTGGAGACAGGGTTTTGTCATGTTTGGCCAGGTTGGTCTGGAACTCCTGAACTCAAGGGATCTGCCCACCTAGGCTCCCGATGTGCTGGAATTCGAGCTGTGAGCCGATATGCCTGGCCAGGAAGAATTTTAAAATCAATTATGGCCTGTAAATATCTTTCTTGGTCTGTCTTTTTTTTTTTTTTTTTTAACAGAGTTTTTGCTCTTTGTATCCAGGCTGGAGTGCAATGGCACAATCTCGGCCCACTTCAACCTCCATCTTCTGGGTTCAAGCGATTCTAAAACATTAGAGGTGCCTGTCACCACGCCTGGCTAATTTTTTGTATTTAGTAGAGACGGAGTTTCACCATGTTGGCCCGGCTGGTCTCGAACTCCTGACCTCCGGTGATCCACCCGCCTCGGCCTCCCAAAGTGCTGGGATTACAAGCATGAGCCACCGCGCTGGCCATTTTTTTTTCTTTTTCTTTTCTTTTTTATTTTATTTTTTTTTGAGACGGAGTCTCTGTTGACCAGGCTGGAGTGCAGTGGCAGATCTCGGCTCACTGCAAACTCCGCCTACTGGGCTCAAGCGATTCTCCTGCCTCAGCCTCCCGAGTAGCTGGGACTACAGGCGCCCGCCACCATGCCCGGTGTATTTTTAGTAGAGACGAGGTTTCACCATATTGTCTAGGCAGGTCTCGAACTCCTCCTGATCTCAAGTGATCCGCCCGCCTTCGCCTTTCCAAAGTGCTGGGATTACAGGCCCCGCGCCCAGCCCCAGCCATATTTTTCATCTCCCCTTCTGGACCTCCTCTCCGACCCTCCCCTCCGGGCTCTGTGGCGGCCTTCCCTGGACGCTATTAACACATTCCCCTACTCTATAGTTTCCAGTTGGGTTTAGCCAACGGGAGACACCTGGAGGAGATGGAGGGAGGAGAAAGGGAGGTTGGAGCATTTATTTCCCTGGGGCCGTCTCTGCTAGGTTGCTCCAGTTTGGCTGCTTCTCTCTCCTGAAGGTCACAGCCCTGTTCAGGTCGCTTTCTGTACAGCTGTGTTCTTCAGATTCTGGGAACCACACCTACCTTTGCCTTTCTGGCCTGGGGGCAATAATGGCTCCCTGCTGCTGCCATTAGCCTCAGGGCGTTCACTACTTCTTGCTTCTCTCTCTCTCTTTTTTTTTTTTTGAGATGGAGTTTCACTCTTGTTGCCCAGGCTGGAGTGCAATGGCGCAATCCTGGCTCACCACAACCTCCGCCTCCTGGGTTTAAGCGATTCTCCTGCCTCAGCCTCCTGAGTAGCTGGGATTACAGGCATGTGCCACCACGCCAGGCTAATTTTGCATTTTTAGTAGAGATGGGGTTTCTCCATGTTCTTCAGGCTAATCTTGAAGTCCCAACCTCAGGTGATCCGTCCACCTTGGCCTCCCAAAGTGCTGGGATTAGGGGAGTGAGCCACCGCGCCCTGCCTGATGCTAACCCTATTTTAAGGAGGCATCTGTTTCCTGCTGGGATCACTAGCAGACTCAAATGCCCACCAGGGCAGGATATGGGTAAAGTGGACCAAGTCTAATGCAATAGGGAGGGTTGGTGACTGGTGAACTGGAGAGCCCTGAAATGGGCAGCTGCTACTAGGCTCCAGCTGCTTGTGCCCTTTGAGAGTACAAGGGTGTAATGATTCTAGCATTAATTTTTCTTTTCTTTTTTTTTTTTTTTTTGAGATGGAGTCTCGCTCTGTCACCCTGGCTAGAGTGCAGTGGCGTGATCTTGGCTCACTGCAACCTCCGCCTCTTGGGTTCAAGTGAGTCTCCTCTACCATTAATGTTTCTAATTAAAAAAATTTTTAAACTTTTTCTAATTTTTGGACCTACTTTTTTCTATGTAAACTGAAAGTATACATTTTATTAGAAGAACTTTCCACATTTATAAAAACATTCTCTGGGCCAAAGAGCATGTGCTTGAATTTGACCTGTGGCTGACACTGCTGTAAGGGCGACCGCCCTGGTAGTCAGAGAATGAGTTAAACTATGATAATATTAAGTATTGTCACCTTGTGCAGACACAGCATGCATTATTTCATTTAATCCTTAGGACAATATCAACTTGAGGGAGGTTATATCTCTATTTATTATATGGATAAGAAAACTTTTTTTTTTTTTTGGAGATGGAGTCTCCCTCTGTTGCCCAGGCTAGAGTGCAGTGGTGCAATCTCAACTCACTGCAACCTTTGCCTCCTGTGTTTAAGCGATTCTCCTGCCTCAGCCTCCTGAATAGCTGGAATTACAGGCACCCCCCACCACACCCAGCTAATTTTTAACTGGGTTTCACCATGTTGGCAAGGCTAGTCTCGAACTCCTGACCTCAAGTGATCTGCCCGCCTTGGCCTCCCAAGGTGCTGGGATTACAGGCATGAGCCTCCGCACAAGGTGAGAAAACTCTTTAAAGAACTTCAAGGAGGTTAAATGCTTCAACTAAGGTTGCCTCTGGACAAGAATCCCCAGTAGGATTCTGGAGCCTGGGAACTTCAGCTGGGACTCTCTGCTACCTTCTTGGCTGAGTCCTTGAGTGAGGCACTGGGTTTCAGACTGTGATCATCTCCCTGCCTGCTGCACAGACAATATCAATCCACCAGACCATGGCACTAAAATAAAGACAGAGTTTAATTAATGCAAGGCCAGCTATGCCATGTGGAAGATGGAGTTACTACTCAAATCAAGCTCCCTGAAGGCTTGGAGCTTAGGGTTTTTCTGGACAATCTGGTGGGCAGGGGGCTAGGGAATAAGTGCTGCTGGTTAGTTGGGGAAGCAATCACAGGGATGTGCAGCACTTGCTGTTGGGTGGAGCCATAGGATCAGTTGAGCCATGAGTCAGGAGTCCTCTTGGGTTCAATCTGAAAAAAAATCTCAAAAAAACAAAAAAAAAAAACAAAAAAACAAAAAACAAAAAACGCTGGGTGCGGTTGCTCGTGCCTGTAATCCCAGCACTTTGGGAGGCTGAGGCGGGTGGATCAGTTGAGGTCAGGAGTTGGAGACCAGCCTGGCCAACATGGTGAATCCTTGTCTCTACTAAAAACACAAAAATTAGCCAGGCGTGGTGGCGGGTGCCTGTAATCCCAGCTACTTGGGATGCTGAGGCACGAGAATTGCTTGACCCTGGGAGGCGGAGGTTGCAGTGAGTTGAGATTGCGCCATTGCACTCCAGCCTGGGGGACAGAGACTCTGTCTCAAACAAAACAAAACAAAACAAAACAAGTGCAGTTTTGTTCCATGGATATATTGCATAATGGTGAAGTCTGGACTTATGGTGTAGCCATCACCTGAATAATATACATTAAACTTATTAATTTTTTAAATAATTTTTTTTTAGAGACAGGGTCTTGCCATGTTGCCCAGGCTGGTCTCCAACTCCTGGGCTCAAGTGATCCTCCCACCTCAGCCTCCCAAGGTGCTAGAATTACAAGCACGAGCCACCACGCCTGAACACATTAAACTCATTAAATAATTTATCATCTCTCATCGCCCCCACTCCCCTCACCCATCTGAGCCCCCAATCTGTTATGCCACACTCTGTGTCCATATTTATTTATTTATTTAAGGGCAGAATCTAGCTATGTTGCCCAGGCTGAACTGACTCTTGGACTCAAGCCATCCTTCTGCCTCAGCCTCCTGAGTAGCTGGGACTACAGATGTGAGCCACCTCACCCAGCATAAGAAAACCTCAATTTTGCCGGGTGCGGTGGCTCACACCTGTAATCCCAGCACTTTGGGAGGCTGAGGCGGGCGGATCACGAGGTCAGGAGATCGAGACCATCCTGGTTAACACAGTGAAACCCTGTCTCTACTAAAAATATAAAAAATTAGCTGGACGTGGTGGCAGGCACCTGTAGTCCCAGCTACTGGGGAGGCTGAGGCAGGAGAATGGCGTGAACCCGGGAGGTGGAACTTGCAGTGAGCCGAGATTGTGCCACTGCACTCTAGCCTGGGCCACAGAGTGAGATTCCATCTCAAAAAAAAAAAAAAAAAGAAAGAAAGAAAACCTCAATTTTGTTTCAAGTGAGAAAATATTCAGGCCCAAAGAATTAGGATTGGTCTAAGTATGAGGTGACAAGCATGGAGAAGAAAAGTCAACCTGTGAACAACAGTAGAGCAAAGAAAGAGATCAGGTCTATACCACATAGTTCCTTCAGTCTTCTCGCCGTGTGAGGTAATGAAAGGTGTTTCTTGCTTAAGCTATTGTTAGTCGGATAAGCAGCACTCTGGGAAGCCGAGGCGGGTGGATCACTTGAGGTCAGGAGTTCAAGACCAGCCTGGCCAACACGGTGAAACCCCGTCTCTACCAAAAATACAAACATTAGCTGGGCATGGTGGCAGGTGCCTGTAATCCCAGCTACTTGGGAGAATGAGGCAGGAGAATCCCTTGAACCCAGGAAGCAGAGGTTGCAGTGAGCCGAAATTACACCTCTGCACTCCAGCATAGGTGACAGAGTAAGACCCTGCCTCAAAAAACAGTACTTGTACCTTGAGGTTTGCCTTCTTACTTCTCCTGGGAACCCTATAACTTCATGTGAAGGAGCTCGCCTGTTGGATGTGACATCCAGACATGTGACCCAGTTGCTCTTGTTAGCCGGGTGATAGCCTCCAGCCACCACATAGACAGGAAGCCGTCTTAGGATCATCTGGCCACCAGCTGACCACAGACACCTGGGGACACCCAGCAGTGATCCGATGAGCTGGCTCAGAAAGGAAGAACCACTCAGCCCACCTATAAAGTCACAAGCTAAACAAATGGTTGTTTTTAGCCACTAAATGTTGGAGTGGTTTGTTATGTGGCAAAACTAATGGATACACTGACTTTCATTATATCAGACAAATGTTGCAAATAATTGAGTGAAATGGATAGATATTGAGAATGAGATAGAGAATGTTTAATGTAAAAGTTTAAGTTAAATCTCTCTTTTATGTAAAATACATGCCCATGTTCTGTTCCCTTTTTCTTTTTCTTTCTTTTTTTTTTGAGATGGAGTCTTGCTCTGCCAGGCTGGAGTGCAGTGGTGCGATCTTGGTTCACTGCAACCTCTGCATCCCAGGTTCAAGCGATTCTCCTGCCTCAGCCTCCCGAATAGCTGGGATTACAGGTGCCCGCCACCATGCCCGGCTAATTTTTGTATTTTTTTTTTTTTTTGAGACGGAGTCTTGCTCTGTCGCCCAGGCTGGAGTGCAGTGGCCGGATCTCAGCTCACTGCAAGCTCCGCCTCCCGGGTTCACGCCATTCTCCTGCCTCAGCCTCCCGAGTAGCTGGGACTACAGGCGCTTGCCACCTCGCCCGGCTAGTTTTTTTTTTTTTTAGTAGAGACGGGGTTTCACCGTGTTAGGCAGGATGGTCTCAATCTCCTGACCTTGTGATCCACCCGTCTCGGCTTCCCAAAGTGCTGGGATTACAGGCTTGAGCCACCGTGCCCGGCCTTAATTTTTGTATTTTTAGTAGAGACAGGGTTTCACCATATTGGTCAGACTGGTCTTGAACTCCTGACCTTGTGATCCGCCCACCTCAGCCTCCCAAAGTGCTGGGATTACAGGCATCAGCCACCACATCCGGCCAGACATAACTATTCTTATAGTTATAATAATTCCATGAAATAGGTCCTACTACCTCACTCTTTTTTGTTGTTGTTGATTTTAATTTTTAAGAGATGAGGTCTCACCATGTTGCCCAGGCTGGACTTGAACTCCCAGGCTCAAGCAATCCTCCCACCTAAACCTCAGGTGATCTGCCTGCCTCAGCCTCTCAAAGTGCTGGGACTGCAGGCGTGAGCCACCGTGCCTGGCCTGTTCCCTTTTTCATTAGTGGTAAGATCCTTAGCCATTAAAAGCTGTCAATGAAGAAATATAGTGTCCCAGTGGCGAGGAGTATGAAAAATACATTCTATTTTCACATCTTAAATGTCATTAAGATATTGAAAGTGTTAAATATCAAATTCAAACTCAACTAGGTTTGACCAGCTTGTCCCAGTTTGGGATTTTTACATTTTAGTACTGAAAGTCCTGTGTCCAAGGAAACCCCTCAGTCCAGGAAAAACTGGGACAGTTGCTCACTGCTATGTTTTGTTTTGTTTTGTTTAAATCAGCCTACATCATGCTTTGATCTGCTGCAGTTTGAATACATATCCCTTTAAAATTTACATGTAGGAGGCCAGGCGCGGTGGCTCACACCCATAATCCCGGCACTTTGGGAGGCCGAGGTGGGTGGATCATGAGGTCAGGAGTTTGACACCAGCCTGGCCAAGATAGTGAAACCCTGTCTCTATTAAACATACAAAAATTAGCCAGGCATGGTGGCAGGTGCCTGTAATCCCAGCTACTCGGGAGGCTGAGGCAGGACAATCGCTTGAGCCAGGGGGGTAGAGGTTGCGGTGAGCCAAGATCACGCCACTGTACTCCAGCCTGAGTGACAGAGCAATACTCTGTCTTAAAATATATATATATATATATATGAGAAATATGTAGGAACTTAATCCCCAAGTGATAGTATTAAGAGCTGGGGCCCGGCCGGGCGCGGTGGCTCAAGCCTGTAATCCCAGCACTTTGGGAGGCTGAGACGGGCGGATCACGAGGTCAGGAGATTGAGACCATCCTGGCTAACAAGGTGAAACCCCGTCTCTACTAAAAAATGCAAAAAACTAGCCGGGCGAGGTGGCGAGGTGCAGTGAGCTGAAATCCGGCCACTGCACTCCAGCCTGGGTGACAGAGCAAGACTCCGTCTCAAAAAAAAAAAAAAAAAAAAAAAGAGCTGGGGCCCTTGAGAGGTGATTAGGCCATAAGGACTCTGCCCTTATGGATGGGATTAGTGCCCTTATAGAAGGACTTGAGAAAGACAGTTTTTCTCTCCTACTCTTCTGCCTTGTGAGGACCCTGTGTTCACTCCATTTAGAGGACACAACAGCAATGCTCCATTTTGGAAGCACAGGAAGTCCTTACTAGACACTCAATCTGATGGTGCCTTGATCTTGGACATCTCGGCCTCCAGAACTGTGAAAAATACATTTCTATTATTTATAAATTACCCAGTCTGTGGCATTTTATCATAGGAGCAGGAACGGACTAACACAATCACCTAAAGCTCAACTTTAGTGTTAGTTCCAGCAGGGAGGAATCTTGCAAATTCTTATTGATATATGACAGTAGATATTTAGAAGCTGAGAAGCTGAGTAACTTCTCACACGTTTAGGTGTAAGTTACAAATTAGTCTTGCTTTTGATACACAGCTACTCCATGAGTTTGCCCTAACCGCTCCCAGACAAGTCATATTCCTTTGAGAAGTCTCAATTGGCAAAAGTTCTTTTTCTTAATGCCTCTTGTAAAAACTATCAATTTTAAAAACATGCTTTTTGTGAAAACCATCAATACAATTTCTTTTTTTTTTTTTTTTCAGACAGAGTTTCACTCTTGTCACCCAGACTGGAGTGTAGTGTTGTGATCTTGGCTCACTGCAACCTCCCTATCCTGGGTTCAAGCAATTCTCCTGCCTCAGCCTCCTGAGTAGCTGGGTTTACAGGCACCTGCCACCATGCCCAGCTAATTTTTGTGTTTTTAGTAGAGATGGGGTTTCACCATGTTGACGAGGTTGGTCCTGAACTTTTGATCTAGGTGATCTACGCACCTTGGCCTCCCAAAGTGCTGGGATTACAGGTATGAGCCCCTGCTCCTGGCCAAGATTCTTGAATGTGTGATTAGTATTTACGGAAACTGACCCTGTCTATAATTTTCTGCCTTTCTTACCTACAAGTCATGAATTATATTTATGAACCGAATGTTAGAAAAATCTATGTGTCATTTATTCATTCACTCATTAATTCATCTCTAAGTGCCCAGTAGGTGCTATGTACTATGTTAAGAGATGAGGATAAATAAAATGGTGAGCAAAAATGGACACTGTTGACCGGACTCGGTGGTTCACGCCTGTAATCCCAGCACTCTGGGAGGCCGAGGCGGGCGGATCACCTGAGGTTGGGAGTTCGAGACCAGCCTGACCGACATGGAGAAACCCCGCCCTACTTGGCCATCGATCCTTGACATTCGTTGCAGCTAGTTCACTCCAATGTCTTCCTCTCTTGTCACATGGCTTTCTCCCTGTGGATCTGTGTCTCCTTATAAGAGCAGCAGTCCCATTGGATTAGGGACCCATCCTACGGTATTAGTACACTCTACCGAAAATACAAAAATTAGCCTGGCGTGGTGGCACATGCCTGTAATCCCAGCTACTTGGGAGGCTGAGGCAGGAGAATCGCTTGAACCTGGAAGGCGGAGGTTGCGGTGAGCCAAGACTGCACCATTGCACTCCAGCCTGGACAACAAGAACGAAACTCCATCTCAAAAAAAAAAAAAAAAAAAAAAAAGACACTGTTCTTGCCTTCCAGGAATTTTCAGTGTTGTGGAGTAGAAGACAGTCATCCAACAAGCAGATAAATGCAAAGCTACAGCCGTGACGAGAGTAGCAAATAAGACGTGGTGTTATAAAATTTTGTGAAATGAAAGGAATTTGACTTTGTCTGGGGGTGGAGTCATTTAAGAAAGGCATCCCCATCGGACAAGGGAGCCAAGATCTGGAGGTGAAATGAGAGTAGAGGTTGGAGTGGGGAAGGGGAAGATATTCCAAGCAGGGGGAAGTGTGAAACACCTGAACAAAATCCTGTGGCAAGAGGCAACCTGGACCATTTGAAACAGGCCTGTGCAGATGGAGTAAAAAAAATAGGGCAGAGGGTGATAGGAGAGAAAGCCAGAGTGGGAGGCACAGGCCTGGCTGAAGAGCATCTCAAAGCCTGTCGTGGGTTGGAATGTGTCCCTCCAAAAAGATGAAGTAGAGTCCTGTCTGCCAGTATTTCTGAACAGGACCTTATTTGGAAACAGGGTCATTGCACATGTAATTAGGGAAGATGAGGTCATACTGTAGGGTGGGTTCCTAATCCAGTGGGACTGGTGTTCTTATAAGAAGACACAGATCGCCAGGCGCGGTGGCTCACGCCTGTAATCCCAGCACTTTGGGAGGCCAAGGCAGGCAGATCATGAAGTCAGGAGATCGAGACCATCCTGGCTCACACGATAAAACCCCGTCTCTTCTAAAAAATACAAAAAATTAACCCGGCGTGGTGGTGGGTGCCTGTAGTCCCAGCTACTCGGGAGGCTGAGGCAGGAGAATGGTGTGAACCTGGGAGGCGGAGCTTGCAGTGAGTTGAGATCATGCCACTGCATTCCAGCCTGACTCCATCTCAAAAAAAAAGAAGACTCAGATCCACAGGGAGAAGGCCATGTGACAACAGAGGAAGACACTGGAGTGAACTAGCTGCAAGGAATGTCAAGGATCGATGGCCAAGTAGGGCGAGGCAAGGAAAGACTCTCCCCTCCAGAAGAAGGTGGCTCTCCCGACACCTTGATTCTGGACTTCTAGCCCCCAGAACTGTTAGGAAATAAATTTCTGTTGTTTTAAGTCACACAGTTGGTTGTACTTGGCTATGACATAGGTAGGAAATTAATACAAAGGCCATAGTAGGATTCTGGTCTTTGTCCCAAGAGCAGCAAGGACGCATGGCAAGAATTTAAACAAGGAAGGGAGAGCGGAGGGTGTTGGTTGGCTAAGGTGGGGATATGGATGGGAACGGAATAAGAATGTGTGCAAGGAGACCAGTTAAGAGGCTTGAGGGAGGGGGATTGCTTAGGAGGCTGCAGGGAGATGAGTTAGCAGTTGATGTGGTTGCCCGGGAGAGAGATGACAGAAGCTTGGAATAGGTGTTAAGGGTAAAGATGAAGCTGAATGAAAGGATTTTGGATCCCTATGGTGAGTGAGATACAGAGGCATGTCAACAATGACTTCAAGGCTTTGGGCTCGCTCAACTGGATGGATGGGGGCACCAATCACCAAGCAAGTGATCCTCGGGGAAGATCTGACTCCACTTAGCACAAGGTCTGACAGCCAGCAGAATGAGTTTCAACGTTCTCAAACACACCACAAAGAAAGTTTCCTTTTGAATTGTAATAAATACACTCTGCAATGCCTTCTGTTTTTACAGAATAATATTTCTGGGAGACCGGTACAAATAAGCACTTGGAAGTTGATCTCTTTCTTATTAATAACTGCCTGATAATTCATTGTGTGGATATAAGATAATTTATTTAACCAATCTATGTATGTATTTATCTTGTTTCCAGATTTTAAATTATTTTGCTGCAAGTTTTAAAAAATTTTCTAGCTTCATCCATTAAAAGAAATACATTTTTACATTGTTTACTATATACACATACAACACACAAATACACACACACACAGAGCAAAAAGTTTCACAAAATAGTACTTATCCTACCTATATGTCATTCTATTCTATTCTATTCTATTCTATTCTATTCTATTCTATTCTATTCTATTCCATTCCATTCCATTCCATTCCATTCCATTCCATTCATTTCCATCCCATCCCATCTAAAAGTAACAGCCATGACCCACTAAATTGATCTAACCACCTACTGACAGGTCACAACCTGCAGTTTGAAAAACACTTTCAATGCATATTTATTAAATGAAAAGGGAAAAGTAGGCCAGGTGCAGGGGCTCACACCTGTAATCCCAGCACTTTAGGAGACCAAAGTGGGAAGATCACTTGAGGTCAGGAATTCAAGACCAGCCTGGCTAACATGGCAAAACCCCGTCTCTACTAAAACTAAAAAAATTAGCCAGGCATGGTGGCAGGCACCTGTAATCCCAGCTACTCGAGAGGCTGAGGCAGGGGAATCACTTGAACCCGGGAGGCGGAGGTTGCAGTGAGCTGAGATTGTGCCACTGCACTCCAGCCTGGGAGACAAGAACAATACTTCGCCTCAAAAAAAAAAAAAAAAAAAAAGGAAAAGTACTTATTTATACTCCAATACTGTTCTGAACATTTTGTAAGTAATAACTTATTAATCCTTACAATGACAATGTCGCAGTGGGCTAGGAATTATCTCTCCATTTTCCTGATGATGAAACGGAGGCACAGAGAGGTAGACAAGTTACCCAAGGTCACATGCTAGTACGTCGGAGAGCTGTGCTTAAACCCAGGCAGTCTGGCTGCAGTTTATGCTCTTAATCATCAGCCTGTGGTATTTCCTCTAGCCTTAGGAATTGATGTGAGACTAACCAGGCATTTAGCAATGCACAGCTCTAAATACCCTCTCCAGTATTTCAGACCACAGCAGGGCAGGTTCCTTTACAAGATAGTCAAACAGGACATAAGTGTATTATTCTGCTATTTATATACCTCGATGGCTATAGAAGCCAAACAAAGACTCCTGAAATTTAATAATCTCCTCCAGAAACTTAGCTTCAGCAACACACACACACATTCTCTCTCTCTCTCTCTCTCTCTCTCTCTCTCTCTCTCTCTCTGTCTCTCTCCAAAAGCCCCAAACCTTCAAGCTCCCAAATAATCAATGATGACCACTCTCAGAGCTGCACTGGACTTAACGATAATATTACAGAGTCACTTCTTATTCAGAGGTAGTGCTCAACTTCCCCATTATTTATTGATTTTCCCCCAAAGTTATCAAGTTCTAAAGCCTAATTATTGGTGTAATAGCTGAGATGTTAAGAGAATTGTAAGCCCCTTTAGCTAATGCATGGCATATGTTGAAGGGATTCAGCTAATTCACATATCTGTCTGCACTATTAATAGAGAAGGTTACATGCCAATTATCCAGGCTTCAATCAGCCTGTTTGGATACAATAGAGGCAGTGTTCACACACTTGATGTGCCACATTCCTTCCCGACATCAGAAGCAGCTGGTCCAGATAAAGACCGCTGGGGTTTTGATATTTAGGAATCACGTCCACGGAAGAGCTGGAGTTGAGACTTGATTGCTTCATGGACAAATTACCTGCAGGTATCTTTAACCTGGACTCTTTTGAAAAATGCCTAGTAGGTTTGCAGTTCACTGGGCTTTACACTTTTCCTGCTCAGACTTGTTGGGTGGGTGGGTGGAGGTGCTGAGGAAGAGGAGAAAGACAAAGGAGCCAATAGCTCCAAGGACAAAGCAGGGAATAATAGGAACGGGCAAATGGATTCCAGTGAAATAAAGAACCCGCACACGTTCTTGTGCCCAGTTTTAGAACCAAACAGGCTAAGACATTTTCCTCCTAAGAGCTCAACTTCGTGCGTTGAAAAATAGGTAGATGGATAAATATCTCTGCATATTTCACCTGCATTATTTTCTTTTTATTTTTTTCCCTTTCCATTTCTTTTTTTCCTCTGATTCAGAAGCTGGACTGGAAGTGTTGTAATATCAGAAAATGCTGCTTCCGGTGGTATTTGTAACCAGGAACAGAAGCTGAAGTGTCTGAAACCACCGGAGAAAGCCCCTGCTCTCCTGAGAGCTGTTCTCTAATTTTGCTGGCAGAGAGCGTTGGATCAGTGATCAGAAAGTTAAAATGGCAGATGTTGGGGCTTCTAGGGGGAGGGGAGGCAGATACCTGATACTCTCCGGCATTTGTTTTTTTATCCTTCCCATTACCTTCCTTTCTCAGATCACAATATTAAAACAGAGCTGTTGTCCACTTTTCTAAGGCCACACAGCCAAATGCTGGCACAACAGCAAACAAACAAACAAAAACAACCAGCCCCAGGACCTGCCTCTCGGACTGTATCGTGACTCTCCCCACATTTCACCAACACAGCAGCGGACCTCAATACTTTTTACAAATATCACCAAAAGCTAATCAATAACAGGCAGATACCACACGTCAGCCGTTGTTTTGTGTGCTATTTCAGCTCCGCGTGTATTTTTTTCATCCTCACAGATGAAAATACAGTAATTAACTCCATACAGAGGAGGGGGGAATGGAGGGAGGAAACTCCTTTTTTTTTTTTTTTTTTTCCCTTCCCCTAGACTTGAAAAGAAATTCTGGCAGATAATTTGGCTGAACATGAAAAGGGAGAGGCTGCTTACAGCTGCCCAAATAAAGTGCTAGGTTGGTGAGGCTTTGCGGGCTGAGTTGGGTATTTCACGCCATGAAAAGCAGACATTTATCTGTTCCCATGGAGATGTGATTTCTACTAGTCAATCAGGCACTGGGGAGGTCAGACAATAGCCAGTGGTTCCCTTTTTCATCTCAAGAGACAGTCCATTCCTGTTCTATTGTAACAGTTCACCTACATTGAAAGGAATCCAAATGACTTCTCAGAAATACCTGCAAATGCGGCCATTATATTTTCAAGTGATCAAAATTAGCTGCCTCAGAGGAAGACGGGGCGTGCCCCCCACCCCCAGTTTCAAATCATAGGTTGTTCTAGCACCATCCTTATTTGGATAAGTTTGGCTTCCACACTTGATCCCTCCCTCCTGAATAAAATAATGAATAAGGTCATAAATTACATGTTAAAATTTGGGGAGTGGGCAGAGGGCTTCAAACAGAACATCGCGGGAGCAAGAGAACGCTGCCCAGTAGAGAGCAAAGCCCCGAACGACTGCAAGTTCGATAAACTGTAAACTTTGTTCCTGGTCACAGGACTGGGAACGGCCTGAAGACTACACATGCAGAAATGACTAGGGCTGTTATTTGATCTTCGGTGTTTGCTATCAATCCCAGAAAGCAGAATCATGTCTATTTGCTAAATATGTTTATTTCAGTAGGTGAATTGCAGTGTAAGCACCTAGAAACTAGGATTCACATAAGGACTTGGAAAATGATCTCCTGCATCATTTTCACACATGCCCAAGGCAGAAGAAAATGTGACGGGGCGGGGGGCCTTCTTAAAGCTAATTGAGAAGCAAGAGGCTATTTCCATGGGATCCCATTTTAAAACGCTGTCTGAGCGGCTTTTCCAACTCTCAGAGCATATTTGAGACGCAGACTGTCAAATGTGACTTACACAGAAGGCCGTTCACAGGATGGCAGCGTAACAGAAAACAGCAGACAGGCAAGGCCAGGATTTTATCATTAAGTAACTTCATGCTTGTTAATGGAGTCACTCAAGTGCAGCTCAACTGCACAAGGCAGGAAAGTAAACACAAATAGGACTCCTGGTTTGCAACAAGCCCGGCCACTACAGTGAGAGAACTGTGACTGTGTTTCCAGCTCCTTGAAGGCAGAGAGGCTCCTGCCTTTCCTGGCGGGCGGGCTGGAACAAAGACACCAACAGGGTCACCTCGGAAAGCCTTTTTGAGCAGTTTCAGCAAATAGCATTTAGGGGAAGGGAAAAAAAACTCCAATGTACCTAATAAAGTACAGCGTAATATCACATTATTGAGGAGCCAAAAGGCAGGGATTTCCCTCAAACGTTTTTGGGAGCTCGGTTTCTCTGGAAAGACAGGGCACGCATTTCTCATGTATCGTGGGCCAGTATTTGACCATTTCCTGTGACCATTTCGTTGTCATATTTTCTCAGTTTAGTTTTTAGAAATTAAAATAGAAGTCATACCTAATCTCTTTAAAATGTTCAAACAGTATAAAATTAAGGTAAAGGTGTTGAAGTTCCTCATTCCTTTTGCTCCATCCCACGTAGCTCATGATCTCACCAGAGATAGCTAATAACTACTTTTTAACGGTGTGAAACATATTTTCCAGACGTTTTCCATAAAATGCACATATACAAATACACATGCTTTGCTTTAAATACACCACTGGAATCATATTTATAGACACTGTTATACAACTTGCTTTTTTCACTTTGAGTATCGATCATGGACAATTTCCAATGTATGTATTTTTTTAGTGAGCTATACATTTTGGGGAACCATGTCATACATGCTCCTGGGGAAAATTCAAATGAAAGGGCTTGTGGGGAAGAGTGGGTCTCCCTCCTCCCCCGCAGACAATGACTCTTAGCAGTTTTTAGTGTATCATGCCAGAAATAGTCCACGCATAGATCAGCATATATGCATATCAAACACTCACACCTTTCGTCTTCACACAAGTATCTTTCAGCTTGCATTTTCCACTTGAATCTCTTAGACAGCACTCTATGTTAGAAAACTTGATGTTTTCAGTGGAGGCATAGTATTTCTTTAAATGGTATTCCTTAATGTATTTCGCTTGCCCTTTTTGACAGACTTTTTGGTGGCTTTCAGTGTTTGCTTCTACAGACAGTGCTACAATAAGTAGTCTGGTGGGTACCCAGTGATTCTCTGCTCAGACACACTCACTGCTTTCTGAAAGCGACTCCTATTACACCACACCTGTCCTAAAGTTGCCGTAATCCAAAGAAAAATGGATCGAATTAACTTCTTTTTTTAAAAACGAGGGTTTTAAGCAGAACATTATTAACCCATTAAAAATCTATGATAAACTCGTGCCCTTTCCTGTGGTTTTTAGTCTCTCCTTCAGTTTGAGAGTAAGAGACTCATGAAAATGAAAAGCAAAAGTCTATCCCGTCCCCACATCCCCACCCCCTATCAGCCATGTCAAGATCACTACATAGCATCCCATGCCTGCTTATTACAAATGCATACTTCACATTGAGTAATTCCTTTCCATCTACTCCTTTCATCTTGGGCTCACAGAAAGATCGCAGCTCACGCTTACAACTTAGGTACAGATTTCTGCTCTTTTTTTGTGTGCAAGAGTAAAGCCACTGGGGATTTAGAACAAAGTGTGTCCTTGGAAAGAAGTGGGTAGAATTTTGTGTGTGCAGTGGGTGGGGGAGGGGACCCCCTCCCGAGGGAGGAGTTCGATTTCATTATACAGTTGGAAACCCGGTGAAATCATGTATACGACTGGATCTTTTTGCTCAGCGACTGAGGTTTTTTTCTTTGTCTTGCAGTGTGTACAGCAAATTTCTGTTGTGCCTGGGAAGAAGGAAATCTGAGTTAAAGAGGAGGCCCGCTCCATATGCGGTGTCACAAGCACACTCACTGAAACATGAATTCACGAAGAGATTGCAACAAGACCAAAACGAAAGAGGAACAGGGCCTGCCAATGTTCAGAGAAGGAAAACCGAAGAAGTAACCATCCCCGAGTTAAAAATCACGTGAGGATGAAAAAAGTAGATTGCCTGTTGTATTTGTCATTGAAATGCACAATCTTGTTTACTGTTTATCTTGAGACTCTGGGAGCTCTCCTGCTGCTTGGGAAAAAAAAAGAAGCAAAGGTTTAGGAAGAAATACTAGTCATAAGAAAGGGAGGCATTAGAAACCCTACAGAGAATGGGAGGTGTAAATAGTATGTGGGCATTTGGCAATCACCACAAAGAAATGGGAGACAAAGGCAAGTGTCTGATGCCAGAAATCCTAAAAACTTGAGTGGAAAACCCAGACACAAGAAAAATGTCCAAAAGAAAAGAAAAAACGCGAAATCCCATGAGATCTTTTTTTTCTCTCTGTGATGTTACCTATTGGAGAAAATAAAGGTGGGTTTTTTTTTTTCTTTTTTCTTTTTTTAATTATTATTATACTTTAAGTTCTAGGGTACATGTGCATAATGTGCAGGTTTGTTACATATGTATACTTGTGCCATGTTGGTGTGCTGCACCCATCAACTCGTCAGCACCCATCAACTCGTCATTTACATCAGGTATAACTCCCCACTCCCCATAAAGGTGGGTTTTGCCACGGTGATCATGGTGCTGTATCCTAAAGGAAGTAGCTTCATGATAAGCCTTCAGAGGCTCTCTCCAGGCCAGCCCCAGCCTTAGGACAAAATGGGACAATCCTGGAGGATAACTTCTTTCTCCAAAAAGGAGGTGAGATGGGGCAGAAGAAACACTGGCAGGGCAGAGTTATTATCTCTCTCCCCAAAAAGTTTAATGAATTGTGGTCATTTGCAGATCTCTCTCTCCTTTCTTTGTTTCTCTCTCTCTCTTTCTTTCTTTCTCTTTCTTTCCTTTCTTTCTTCCTTTCCTTTTCTTTCTTTCTTTCTTTCTTTCTTTCTTTCTTTCTTTCTTTCTTTCTTTCTTTCTTTCTTTCTTTCTTTCTTTCTTTCTTTCCTTCCTTCCTTCCTTCCTTCCTTCCTTCCTTCCTTCCTTCCTTCCTTCCTTCCTTCCTTCCTTCCTCCCTTCCTTCCTTCTCTCTCTCTCTTTCTTTCTTTCCTTCTCTTCTCTGATGACTTCACCTTGAAAGGCATCAGTTAGGAAAGAGGGAAAAGGCATTTTTAGTCAAAAGCTAAGCTCCAATTAAATTCGTTGGGCAATGGAAACCTCTTCTGGAGGCTGTGCAGTAGAGTGTGACACTTCCTAATTTCATGACTTGGGCAGATTGCTTCATTTTCCTACTGTAAAAAAAGGAAAACGATAATAACAGGTAACGTTTGTTGAGCTCTTATGTGGAATAAGTATTTTATACACAGATCCGTTTCACCCTCTGAATCTAATGAGGTAGTATAATTGTTATCTCCATTTTATAGACGAATGGAGGCTCATTCAGATCACCCAGCTAGAAAATGGGGGAGACAGAATATAATTCTAGATCAGGGGTTAGCAATGACTGCCTGAGGGCCAAATTCAGCTCAGTATGTGTTTTTGTAAATAAAGTTTTATTGGAACCTAGACTTATTTGCTTATGTATGGCCTGTGGCTGCTTTTAAGCTACAATAACAGACACTGTATGACCAGTGAAACCCAAAATATTTACTCTTTACAAAAACCTTTACAGATTTTTTATCTAGATTATCCTAGCCCGTGCTCTTAATCTCACATATTTCCTGCTCCAAAAATACCTCTTTTTAAATATTTTTTTTCCTTGAGATAGTGTCTCCCTCTGTAGCCCAGGCCGGAGTGCAGTGGTGTGATCTCAGCTCACTGCAATCTCCATCTCCAAGGTTCAAGCCGTTCTTGTGCCTCAGCCTCCCAAGTAGCTGGGACTACAGGCATGCACCACCAGGCCCGGCTAATTTTTGTATTTTTGGTAGAGATGGGGTTTCTCCATGTTGGCCAGGCTGATCTGGAACTCCTGACCTCAAGTGATCCACTGGCCTTGGCCTCCCAAAGTGCTGGGATTACAGGTGTGAGCCACCGCGCCTGGCTAGAAAAATGCCTCATTCTAAATATGTGATGCTGACCAGGAAAAACAAAGCTAAAATGTCAAAAGTAGTAATAGTTATTAGAGAACTGAATCTATTCGGGGTCCAGGAAAATTAAAAACAAAACAAAGTTTTTATTTTTTTTTATTTTTATTTATTTTTTATTTTTTTAATTTTTTTTGAGACGGAGTCTTGCTCTGTCACCCAGGCTGGAGTGTAGTGGCCGGATCTCAGCTCACTGCAAGCTCCTACTCTCGGGTTCACGCCATTCTCCTGCCTCAGCCTCCCGAGTAGCTGGGACAACAGGCGCCCGCCACTTCGCCCGGCTAGTTTTTTTTTTTTTTGTATTTTTTAGTAGAGACGGGGTTTCATCGTGTTAGCCAGGATGGTCTCGATCTCCTGACCTCGTGATCCTGCCCATCTCGGCCTCCCAAAGTGCTGGGATTACAGGCTTGAGCCACCGCGCCCGGCCAAAAACAAAGTTTTTAAAATTTGTTTTCCCCTTTCTCCTTTTTTTCCCTCAAAACTTGAAAATGTTTATATCCTGAATTTACAACAGAGAAAAAACCTTTTCTGCCTCATCAGCTTTATTGAAACTGCATATAAATGCTATCCAAAAACCAAAAGTATATGCTAGGGAAATTGCCAAAATAATGATAAAATGGCTTTCCAGAAGACAACATTATTTTTCATGTTTATTTATTTATTTATTCCAAGAAGCATTTTGCACTTCTTTATTTATTTATTGACGCAGGGTCTCACTCTGTTGCCCAGGCTGGAGTGCAGTGGCAACATCATGGCTCGCTACAGCCTCCACCTCCTGGGCTTAAGTGATCCTCCTGCCTCAGCCTCTGGAGTACTACAGACAGGCACCCCCACCCCAGCTCACGTGTGTGTTATCGGCAAAATTGCAAGTAGAATAAATTTTTACAGTAAGAAGCTTCCATGTTTGAATGTGATATTTATAGATAGGTAAACTGAGGATGGGCTCTTGAAAATTGATTCGTGTTGCCATGTGAGCTAACTTTCTGTTTTCCGTGTTGGAATATGGCTTAATTTTTCATGGGTTTCCAGGATTGATGAATGTAGCCACATAACATATCCAGGTTTTAAAAATGTTAGTGAACAAGATTAATAATAATATCTTCTGGCTGGGTGCAGTGGCTCACGCCTGTAACCCTAGCACTTTGGGAGGCTGAGATGGGAGGATTGCTTGAGGCCAGGAGTTTGAGACCAGCCTGGTCAATATAGTGAGACTCCATCTCTTTAAAAAAAGAAAATTTAAGGCCGGGCATGGTGGCTCACATCTATAATCCCAGCACTTTGGGAGGCTGAGGCAGGCGGATCACTTGAGGTCAGGAGTTTGAGACCAGCCTGGCCAACATGGCAAAACCTGTCTCTGCTAAAATATAAAAATTAGCCGGGCATGGTGGCACGTGCCTGTGATCCCAGCTACTCGGGAGGTTGAGGTGGGAGAATCGCTTGAACCCTGGGGGTGGAGGTTGCAGTGAGCCAAGATCGCGCCATTGCACTCTAGCCTGGTTGACAACAGTGAGACCCTGTCTCAAATAAATAAATAAATTAATTAATTAAATAGGCCGGGCACGGTGGCTCACGCCTGTAATCCTAGCACTTTGGGAGGCTGAGGTGGGCAGATCACGAGGTCAGGAGATCAAGACCATCCCATCCCGGCTCACACAGTGAAACCCCGTCTCTACTAAAAATACAAAAAACTAGCCGGGCGTGATGGCGGGCACCTGTAGTCCCAGCTACTCGGGAGGCTGAGGCAGGAGAATGGCGTGAACCCGGGAGGTGGAGCTTGCAGTGAGCCGAGATTGCGCCACTGCACTCCAGCCTGGGCAACAGAGCGAGACTCCGTCTCAAAAATAAATAAATAAATAAATAAATAAATAAATAAAATTAAATTAAAAAAATAAAATATCTTCTGTGTTTCCAAAATTCCAGGCCCCTAGCTCTGAGTTCGGAATATTCTATGCTAAGCCTTCCCGATAACTCTGTAAGGCAGATGTCACTTTCCTTTTCTAGTTGAGAATGAGGCTGAGGTACACCAGGTGCCTCATCTAATACATGGCTGAATGACCCCAAATCCCATACTGTTTTCTCCTCTAAGAGGAGGCTGCCTGTGTTTGATCGTTCATGTTTTCATTCAGGCACATTCTTACCTACTTCAGAGCCCACCAGGCGCCAGGCACTGCCCTGTGCTCCGGGTATCCAGGAGTGAACAAGACAGATAGTAACTAAGTTGTAGTCAATGAACAGGATATTTTCAGGTGACGAGGAGGAATGCTAGGAAGGAAACGACATGGAATAGAAGAGACAGAAAGTGATCAAAGTTGGGTGTAGCAATAGGGGCCACAGAGACTAAGGAAGAGGCTTGAATGATGAATGCAAGCTACAAGGTGAAGATCTAGACACCTGAAGAGAGTTCCAGGCAGAGGAAACAGCAAAGTCAGTCTGTTCTTTCTTCCTTCCTTCCTTCCTTCCTTCCTTCCTTCCTTCCTTCCTTCCTTCCTTCCTTCCTTCCTTCCTTCTTCCTTCCTTCTTTCCTCCCTCCCTCCCTCCCTTCCTTCCTTCTTCCTTCCTTCCTTCCTCCCTCCCTCCCTCCCTCCCTTCCTTCCTTCCTTCCTTTTTTTGAGACAGGATCTCTATCTGTCACCCAGGTGGGAGTACAGTGGCAAGATCATGACTCAGTGCAGCCTCAATCTCCCGGGCTCAGGTGATCTTCCCACCTCAGCCTCCCAAGTAGCTGGGACTACAGGCACGTGCCACCATTCCCCACTCCTTTTTGTAGAGATGAGTTTTTGCCATGTTGCCCATGCTGGAGGCACATCTCTTGGAGTGGTAAACATTTTGGTAGGTTGAGAAATTATGTTTATTTTTTATGGCTTTTCCCAATTCAGGAGTCACTTAACCCTTATCCAAGCTTGAGGGTCTTAGGTGCTGCTTTCTTTTTTTATTTTTAAACTTTCTATTACTGTTATTTTTGAGACAGTCTTGCTCTGTTGCCCAGGCTGGAGTGCAGTGGCGCGATCTCAGCTCATGGCAAACTCTGCCTCCCAGGTTCAAGTGATTCTCAGCTTCCCCGAGTACCTGGGACTGCAGGTGTGCGTTAGGTGCTGCTTCTTAAGGGCCAAGGTTACCTGAGGGTTTGTCCTCAGGTCTGTGAAATGTGGCTCTGATTTCCTAACATTGCTTTCTCGTTCCCTTTGTCAGATGGGGGAGCAAGCTGTTCCTCATTCATCTGTGATTGGAAACAGTAAGTTACCAGTCACTGAGTACATGCTGTGTATTGTGCTAATTGCTTAGTTGTATTACCTCATTTAATCTGCAAAAAACCCAATGGAATATTGTGGAATAGTAGTCTTGAAACAGAAGCATGCCCCCTCTCTCTTCCTTTCTCCGCCATCGTGGTGTGTGCTTGACTCTGCTTCTTGCCATGTCTTCTCACAAGACTTTCAGGATTAAGTGATTCCTGGCCAAGAAACAAAAGCAGGCCAGGTGCGGTGGCTCACGCCTATAATCCCAGGCCTTTGGGAGACCGAGGCAGGTGGATCACGAGGTCAGGAGTTCAAGACCAGCCTGGCCAATATGGTGAAACCCCGTCTCTACTGAAAATACAAAAATTAGCTGGGCATGGTGGCGCATGCCTGTAATCCCAGCTACTTGGAGGCTAAGGCAGGATAGTTGCTTGAACCAGTACCTTGGAAGTGGAGGCTGCAGTGATTCAAGATCGTGCCACTGCACTCCAACCTGGGCTACAGAGCAAGACTCCATCTCAAAAAACAAAAAACAAAAACAAAAACAAAGAAGCAAACAAAAGCGAAATTGTCTCATTCCCCAGTGGATTCAGATGAAAACTGGTAATAAAATCAGGTAAGGCCAGGCATGGTGGCTCACGCCTGTAATCTCAGCACTTTGGGAGGCCAAGGTGGGCGGATCACCTGAAGTCAGGAGTTCAAGACCAGCCTGGCCAACATGGTGAACCTTCATCTCTACTAAAAATACAAAAAAATGGCCGGGCATGGTGGCTCACACCTGTAATCCCAGCACTTTGGGAGGCCAAGGCTGGTGGATCACAAGGTCAAGAGATTGAGACCATCCTGGCCACCATGGTGAAACCCCATCTCTACTAAAAATACAAAAATTAGCCAGGCATGGTGGCGCATGCCTGTAATCTCAGTTACTCAGGAGGCTGAGGCAGGAGAATCGCTTGAACCTGGAGGTGGAAGTTGCAGTGAGCCGGGATTACGCCACTGCACTCCAGCCTGGCAACAGAGTGAGACTCTGTCCCAAAAAAAGAAGCAAACAAACAAACGAAACCAAAAAAATTAGCTGGGCGTGGTGGCATGCTCCTGTAATCCCAGCAACTCGGGAGGCTGAGTCAGGAGAATCACTTGAACCCAGGAGGTGGATGTCGCAGTGAGCTGAGATTGTGCCATTGCACTCCAACCTGGGCTACAAGAGTGAGACTCTGCTTCAAATAAATAAATAAATAAATAAATAAAAATTAAAATAAAAAAAAAAAAATCCGGTACAGCTCTGAAAGGAGACACTGGAGAAGAACCAAGCTGGGTCTATAAGGAATTGCACACGAGATAGCACATATTTATACTGTATCAAGGTCATGATCATCTTACCATATCAAGCTGAAAATGTCACCACTATTTGAACCACTGGACATGTTTTATTGGGAACGTATTTTTTCTGTTTGTTTGTATGCTCTGCACTAGTAGGCTGGGTTCAGTAATAAATATGTGAGAACTTTTGTTTGAAAAAAAAACAAAAAAACAGGAGCATGCTGTACTGATAGTTTTAAGGGGATTAATTTCTGGAATCTACATGTTTATGCTTATATTTACTTATTCTGATTCCATGTGGATCTGGGTGTGACATGGGAGTCTGCATTTTTAACTAGCTTTTGGGTGATGCCAATGCTTCTGTTTTATAGAACACACTTTGATTAGCATCATTCTATCTCAGAAGTTGGCAAACTTTCTCTATAAAGAGCCAGATAGTTAATATTTTAGATTTGTAGTACACGAAATCTTTGTTACAAGTACTCAACTCTGCTATTGCAGCAGGCAGAAACATGTAAATGGATGGGTGTGGCTGTGTTCTAATAAAACTTTATTTTATAAAAACAGATGGTGGGCCAGATTCCTTGTGGTTGCAGTTTGCTGACTCCTGGCTTAGACCAATCATGGTTCATCTCCTGGACTCATCTCCTCTGAATATATTGCTGACTAAAGGCTGAACCAGTAGGGATTCTCCTAGTCAAGGAAGACATAGGTGAGGATTCTTGAGAAGCATGTCAATTGCTGTGATCTAAGCCATTGGCATGGAGCAATTCTCAGGTTATTTTTGGTGGAGGTGTTAGTGATTACCCCACAACCTAGCTACAGCTTATCATAAAATCAAGTCTCGGCTGGGCGCGGTGGCTCATGCCTGTAATCCTAGCACTCTGGGAGGCTGAGGCGGGAGGATCACGAGGTCAGCAGTTCGAGACCAGTCTGGCCAACATGGTGAAATCTTGTCTCTACTAAAATTATAAAAATTAGCTGGGCTTGGTGGCAGGCACCTGTAATCCCAGTTACTCGGGAGGCTGAGGCAGGAGAATCACTTGAACCCAGCAGGTGGAGGTTGCAGTGAGCTGAGACCATGCCACTGAACTCCAGCCAGGGTTACAGAGTGAGATTCTGTCTCAAAAAAAAAAAAAAAAAAACCAAAACAAATGTCTGTCCAAATTCTGCTACTCTTTTTGTTTTTTTCTTTTTTTGAAAAAGAATTTCGCTCTTGCTACTCAGGCTGGAGTGCAATGGCGTGATCTTGGCTCATTGCAATCTCCACTCCCCAGGTTCAAGAGATTCTCCTGCTTCAGCCTCCCAGGTAGCTGGGATTACAAGCACCCGCCACCACACCTGGCTAATTTTTGTACTTTAGTAGAGATGGGATTTCACCATATTGGCCAGGCTGGTCTCGAACTCCAGACCTCAGGTGATACACCAACCTTGGCTTCCCAAAGTGCTGGGATTACAGGCATGAGCCACTGCGCCCAGCCCAAATTCTGCTACTCGTATAGCCAAATATTTATTAGCAAAGCAGGCACAAAACAGTTCATACAACCTGTTCTGAAAGGTTGTTGACAAAGTCCCAACATTTTGTTCTTTTTTTCCTTTATTATTATCTTTATTTTTAAATTTAATTTAGTTTTTGGCTCTAATCAAATGACTGGTATATTATAATTTTTAATTGACACATAATAGTGATACATATTTATGGGGTACAGCATGGCACTTTGCTACATGTATACAATGTGTAATAATCAAATCAGGATAATTAGCATAGCCATCACCTCTAACATTCATCATTTCCTTGTGTTGTGAACATTCAAAATCCACTCTTGTAGCTATTTGAAAATATAAAACAGGCCGGGCGCGGTGGCTCAAGCCTGTAATCCCAGCACTTTGGGAGGCCGAGACGGGCGGATCACGAGGTCAGGAGATCGAGACCATCCTGGCTAACACGGTGAAACCCCGTCTCTACTAAAAAATACAAAAAACTAGCCGGGCGAGGTGGCGGGCGCCTGTAGTCCCAGCTACTCGGGAGGCTGAGACAGGAGAATGGCGTAAACCCGGGAGGCGGAGCTTGCAGTGAGCCGAGATCGCGCCACTGCACTCCAGCCTGGGTGACAGAGCCAGACTCCGTCTCAAAAAAAAAAAAAAAAAAAAAAAAAAAAAAGAAAATATAAAACAAATTGTTGTTAATGATAGTCATCCTATGTAGACTATATCGCCTAGCACTCACTCCGTTCTTATAGGTGCTCTGGTCACACCCTGCAGGAAGGGTGTATATTCAAAGCAGGCATAACAACATTCCAAAAGCTGGGCCCTGTGCTCTCTGGCCTGCATGAGGCAATCAGAAATTCTCTTAAACCAGTGACTGGAACGGAATCAGTTAGTGAATAAGGCAGGGAAGGGTATAGGTGAAGGGTAAATGGTTGCATCGTGTATCACATTCTAGTCAATCCACATGTCCTGAGTACCCTTAATTCCACCAATGGAAATCCATTTATAATATCGTCATATAAATTAACTAGTCACTAGTTTCACTAATAGAAACCCTATTCCTGAACTGCAGGAAGCACTCGCAATACCTGTGGCTGGAGTGTGGACCTTTCTAACATTGTGCTTGCGAACCATCCTGAATGACGTGTTCTTCATTGTTGATTAGCTGACCACTCCTATTATACAGCTGAGCTTAGATTCACTGTGTGGACAGTTTATCACACTGATGAATTACACGGAAGTATGTTCAAGTGCAGTACAGACCTGGTAACCAACTATGTCTACTACACGGCTTCTGGCAGGAATAGGGATGACATGGTTAAAATCCTGGCAGAGAGTAGGTACTCATTAAAAAAAAAAAGAGAGAGCAATAAAGAGTGCTATTACTGCTCTTCAGAGAACTTGTCAGAAATAAAGGAATACCAGTCTGCGTGCGTGCGTGTGTGTGTGTGTGTGTGTGTGTGTGTGTGCTCTCAGCCATATGGCTTCCTGTGCTTTCTGTGCTTTTCTGATTTTACAAGGTAGAGGTACAGATAAGAGAAAGGAGGCACTGATTGGATAAGAGCTGGGTTCAAATCTAGTTTGTTGCTCACTAGCTGTGTAAGTTTGTCAGTTGCTAGGTAAGTTGTTAAAACTTTACAAGCAGTCGTGTAGCACCGCTCAAAGTAGAAAATAGTGCTGTTGGTTTTTCCCCCTGCAGTTGTCAAGAAGGGGCGTCATATGCAACATGGGGATAATGTTGGTGATGATTAAGCAAGAAGGCATGTGAGACACAGCCTACTGTCTGCACACAGCAAGCTCTTGGTAAATGTTGTCTGCCATTATCCTCATCCTGATTTCGCAGACAAGATCAAGGCTTACAGAGCTTAAGTGATGCTCTCAAAGACAGAGGCAGAGCCTGGGAAAATAACAGCTATACAATAGTGCCACCCACACCAAAACAATATATTCCAGGGGTATGGGTGAATCTTTTTTCTAAGGCTTTTCTAGAATGTTAAGGACACCTGTCAGTTTGAGTCTTACATTTAAATGACAATGTTGAAAAAGTATTTAAACAGGGTCTTTGGCCAGTGTCAGCGGCATTAGATTAAAAAAAAAAAAGCAAAAACAAAAACAGAAAACAGTTATCCAAGTTCTTGCTTTTCTGTGTCCAGTAGAAAGTTCTGAGATTAGGGGTCCCCATCAACTGTAGGGGGCGCTTATCCTTGGTCTGCCATCTGAACTTGCTTGTTAAACTTGGGGAGTCCCCCCCCCTATTATTCTTGGTAGGAAGCAGAGCTGGCTTTTCACCACAGAAACTGAAAATGTCAAAAATTGATTTCCAGTCCTCCTGAGGGATTTAGGGTCACCCAAACCTGTATGATGTCATCTTACTCAATTACATCTGCAAAAATCCTATCTCCAAGAAGGTCCCACTCTGAGGTTCTGGGCAGACATGAATTTTGGGGGTGTCAGGGAGACTCTGTTGAGCTCTCTATGTCTACTAATAATCTTTATTTATTTTTATTTTTTTGAGACAGAGTCTTGCTTTGTCACCCAGGCTGGAGTACAGTGGTGTGATCTCAGCTCACTATAGCCTCCACCTCCAGGGTTCAAGCAACTCTCCTGTCTCAGCCTCTCAAGTAGCTGGGATTTTAGGCACCTGTCACCACACCCAGCTAATTTTTATATTTTTAGTAGAGATGGGGTTTCGCCATGTTTAATGTGAGAAATATTACATGCCTGTAATCCCAGCTCGGCCTATATTTCTCACATTTAATGTGACCTTTGTACGTTTCTTTTCTTTTTTTTTTTTTGGGATGAAGTCTTGCTCTTGTCACCCAGGTTCGAGTACAATGGCACGATCTCGGTTCACTGCAACCTCTGCCTCCCGGATTCAAGCGATTCTCCTGCCTCAGCCTCCTGAGTAGCTGGGATTATAGGCACCCGCCACCATGCCTGGCTAAGTTTTGTATTTTTAATAGAGATGGGGCTTCACCATGTTGGCCAGGCTGGTCTCGAACTCCTGACCTTGTGATCTGCCCGCCTTGGCCTCCCAAAGTGCTGGGATTACAGGCGTGAGCCACTGCGCCCAGCCAGACCTTTGTATGTTTCTTTGTGGACATATTGATGTATCAGATGGCACAGGGAGTGCTGCCCCAACCCCGCTGGTGGTGCAGTGTAATATCAGATATAGGCACCACATCACATTTCTAAAATATAAAAAGTGTAGAATTCCAAAGTGTATTGGGCTATAAGGGTTTGGATGAGAGATTTGGATGTATATTTTACGTCATTTTAAAGCTGAGGAATAGAGAGACTAAATATCAGTGCCGGTGAGCGGCAGTGCCTGGACTGGAATCCAGGGATTGGATCCCTGAGTTGAGTCTCTAACCACTAGACTCTCTTAAGAGAGGTAGACTGATGCTTATTAACTGCATGAACGAAGGAGTAAAGGAGGCTGACTGGGCCTTGTTCCAACTCCTGGGCTGTTTTGCCTGCTGCTAGGGAAATTCCTGTCTTTCTCTGGCAGAACATCTTTCTAAGCCCCGTGCTGCAACTGCAAGTGTGCATGCAAAACATGCATGGACACACACCACACACACAGACTCACACCTCGGAGAGGAGCTGCATGCTGTTATATTTCCTGGAGCTTTGTGGCTGCCTGTTGTTTCAGCGATCTCATCTTTATGAATGAGGCAAGAGAACCCACTAGTAACCAGGCGAGGGAGTGAAAACAGATGCTTTTCCAGCTAGGCAGGGCTGTGCTGAGCAGTTTGTCATTGTGGTTAAACCTCTGTCTCCATCAAGACACACTCCGTGTAAAAAATGATTACCGTTCTCTCTCTCTGACTTTAGGAACTGCTCCGGTCCTGAAAACTCAAAGTCACAGCTAACAGGAAAAGGATAATTTGTCTGTTGGGTACTTAGACCAGAATGGGGTAATGGGGTACAGTGATGCTATTTCTGAAAGCGTGAAGGCCTAATTTCCTCCAGTCAAGAGGGGAAGTGAGCCTGCTTTGCGTGCTTGAAAGCTTCCTTGAGAGGAGGTGAGGTTGCCTCTAGAAGGCAGTGGAAAATCAACGTGGTTTTAAGTGTGCAAAAGTCTTCAAAAAAGCCTCAGGAATGAGATAGGCTATATGTTTGGCCAAGGACAGACCGTCAAGCAATATTGTTGATTGAAACACAGTTGTAGAAAGGTGAATAGTGTATGATTTCCTCCATGTTTTAAAAAAGGACATATATCTGTACGTGTGTGTGTGCAGATGTGTAAAAATATTTAAAAAGGACAAGAAGAATACTCTCTTACCATTAACACAGGAAGTAAATCAAAAACGGGGTGGGGGTGGGGAAAGCCGTGTCAGACAGAGAGAAGGGTGAGTTTGTGAGTTTCTATTTTCAGTCATATATACTACAGTGTTTTTCCTTCACTTCTGTAATCTAAAATAAAAATAAATAAAGTCAACTGGCAAAAGCAAACACCCAGGCAACAACTACATAATAAACAGAAAGCACTTTAATTTCTAAGAATCAGGAGGCTTCAGAACACGAAAGAGCTTCCTGGTTCAAGGCATTCCTTGTGAAATCATGTTTGGAAGCTGATCTGGGATTCTAACCCCGCCCGGAACAAGGTAGATTCTGTAAAGTAGTTATTGAAATTTCCCTGTTGAACAACAAATAAATGTTTGATTCTTTCTCTCGACCTCCGTTTAAAGTTATTAACTCTTCTTTTATGCTTACTGTTGTGGTGGTTTGTGTATATATGTGTGTGTGTGTGTGTGTGTTTAAAGCATAGGAAATGTCCAAATGACTAATGTTGTTTACATTCTATTCTTTAAAATACACATCATACTAGATGAAGGCATAAAACAATATCTTTAAATATTAAAGAAAAAAAAATCCTGTTTAAAAACCAGCCTCTTCCAGAGCCTAAGAGAGATGCACTAGGCCCTTGAGGATGCTTGAGACTGTGTACAAAAAAATTGGGGTCTTTGGTTAATCTATTGTAAACCAATCAGGTTGCATTCTGGCTTTTAAGTGAAGTTTCACTACCTTGCTTGTTACTTTCGTTTAACTTATTCCTTATAAATTGGGTTAAGTAGAAAATAGGAAGAGAAAGAAGAGCTCAAGGAAGGTGGTGATGGCAGGTAAAGCTGGGAACAGGCGCCCCCCTTCTGCCTCATCTCCACTTGCAGAGACACCAGTAATTCAACAAATGGTGGCTGCCGGCAACGCCTCGGGTTGAGAAGCTTTCCTGGTTATGAACCTGAAACAGGCTTTTCTTACAGGCTTCTCTTAGGAAAACAATGTACTTAATTACTGGAATCTCAATCACATGCACTGAAAGAATAAATGACCAGCACGGGCAGATTTTGATTAAGACTTGTCAAGGGGTAAATGATTTTCTTAAGTTTGGGATTTTTAACTTTATAGGATACTCTTCTTGTTGGCAAAAGTTCATCAGTGTCCCTGGGGCTTTCAGGCTACAGAATTGTGTTAGAAACAGTCTGTGTGCCATCACCTTTTAGAATCTGCCCGTATTAAATGAGGATCAAGCAAAAAACATTTTGTTTCGATATATCAAATAAAATAAAGGTCCTTTGAAAGCTTGATCGAAACGTTAGGCTTTGTTACTGTCCTTTTCAAAGGACTATTACCATATTATTTCTTATTTGATTCTCTTAGCAACCGGGAGGTTGTAAGAGTAAACAATCTTTGTGTTATAGATGCAGGAGAAAATGCATAAAAGGCTAACTCATGCATGTAAACAACTGGTCAGAGAGTTCAGGATTCCTAGTCTGTTTTGCGCAACCTTTTCAGTGAAGGCAAATATAGCTCCTAGCAAGTTCTATTCAAGCATCTCCTCCAGGATTCATCTTGTACTAAAAGTTATGGAAAAAAATCTCGATGAGCTCAATAAAAAATCCAGAGAGGAGGCTTACTTAAGCACAATTCACCCCAAATCCCTACTTAAGACTTTTGGGAAGGGACTCATTTTGCCTTTGTCATCAGGTACACGCCAGAGGCATTTGTAAGTCTTGCCAGGAACTTAACTATTTTTGCTTTGTTTATTACCTGAGCTGGTTGTGCAGCTGTTAGTCTTAGAGAACCGTACTAGATCCCTGTGAGTGGGTGGCAATGTGATTCTGCAGACAGATAATAATTCTAGACAATCGTAGGCTCCTTTTATTCCAGGGGTGTGCCCTTCATTTACAGAAAGAAGCCTGAATCAGAGAATGGAAAACAGCTATGACACAGCAAAGCAGGAAACAAAAGAATGGGATTGGCTCTTACTTCCCCCGCCCCCCACCCCACCCCGCTTAACTTTTAGACTACATTGTCTTAAATGTAGACTTTGATCTAAATGTTGAGTCCCTTTTCATTACAACAGTAATTCAAAAGGCAGTATCTAGATATGCCTTTTGATGATCTGTTGGTCTTTGCTTAAGGAAAAACAAAGAAAAGTAACCTGGGCCAAATGCAAAACATGCAAATTAAGAATTCTGTGTGTGTGTGTGTGTGTGTGTGTGTGTGTGTGTCTGCGTGTACCAAATAATGGGTTTCTAGTATGCGCAAAAGTGATGTAAAAATAACAACAACAGTAATAATAATCACAACTCACTTACATGTCAGGCACTATTTTAGGTGCTTTACAAGTATTAATTCATTTAGTGCTCACATCAGCCCTATGAGGTAGATGCTGTTATAATCCTCACCTTATAGTTGGGGAAACTGAGGCGCAGGGGGTGAAGAAACGTATTCAAGGCTGGTAAGGAAGAAAAACCTCAGTCGCCATCCTTGCCTTGGTGATACATGTGAACATACCTTTTGGTATGGATTCATTCCATTTTAAGCTGGCTTCCACCAACACAAGCCCATTTGAGAACTCTGTGCTAATTAGAAAAAGAGGATCTCCTTCCTCAGCCCAGGGCAGGAGCTGCCTTTTTGGGTTGATGGCATTGAAGGGGATCTTCAAGAGCTCTGCGTGGCAAGCGGAGGCAGGGCTAGAATGCAATGGACTCCTTTCTGTTGGCTGGGAGCCCTGGTTTGGGGCCATACTTCCTGTTTGTGGCGATGCTGTGGCTCCCACACACACTAGTTGTGAGACTTTGGGGAGGATCCTCAACGTCTTTGAGTCTCTGTGTCTCCATCTAAAAAATTGGCACGATGCTGCTGAGCTCACACAAAGGCTTGTGAGGATTAAAGGTTGAATTGTATATGAAGTACTTGGTACGCAGGCAGGAAGCGCCAAGGAGGCAAAATCAAGCATGTGATAGAACCAGGCCAGAGTTTTTGGACAGGGTCCTAAACTCCTTCATGGGAGTTTATGGGGGCCAGAGTAGCCATTGGAGACGCATTCGGAAATACCATGGACTATATATCCTAGAAAAGGCACCGGGGTTCTATAAGCAATGGATTATGTCTTCACTCAGTTTTTAGCATGGAAAGATGCTGGTGCTTGAATAAACTGTACCATTAAGCTATGTCCTTAATAAACTATCTTTCTCGCATTGTGGTCTTGAGAGCCCCATGTTGAAATAAACAGAGTGGATACCACTAAACTTGGGAATTGCTTTCAGAATGCCTCACTTGAGTCTAAATGGGCTCACAGATATTCTCTGTTATGTTAACATGCCAGTGGGAAGTCACATGCCCCACATGTGCAATGAAGAATTGCCACTTAAAGTTGTGTGACTTTGGACACATTTTTTTTTTTTTTTTTTTGAGACAGAGTCTTGCTCTGTCACCCAGGCTGGAATGCAGCGGCATGATCTCGGCTCACTACAACCTCTGCCTCCGGGTTCAAGCGATTCTCTTGCCTCAGCCTCCCAAGTAGCTGAGATTACAGGCACGTGCCACCACGTCTGGCTAATTTTTGTATTTTTAGTAGAGATGGGGTTTCTCCATGTTGGCCAGGCTGGTCTCGAACTCCTGACCTCAAGAGATTCACCCACCTCGGCCTCCCAAAGTGCTGGAATTACAGGCGTGTGCCGCTGCATCCAGCCATATTTCTTTTTTTGAGACCAGGGTCTTGCTCTGTCACCCAGGCTGGAGTGCAGTGGCACAATCATGGCTCACTGCAGCCTCAACCTCCTGTGCTCAAATCATCCTCCCACCTCAGCCTCCCAAGCAGCTGGGACCACAGGCATATGCCACCACTCCCGAATAATTTTTATATTTTTTTTGTAGAGACAGGGTTTTACCATGTTGCGCATGCTGGTCTCACACTGGGCTCAAGGGATCTGCCCGTCTTGGCCTCCCAAAGTGCTGAGATTACAGGCATGAGGCACCATTCCTGGCCTGGACACATTTCTTAACTATGTTCTGCATTCGCTTTCTCATCTGTACAATGGGATAATAATAGTTTCTTCTTCATGGGCTTATGAGGCTTACATAAGAAAGATCCATGTGAAATGTGTGGCACCATTAATGGCAAATAATAAGTGCTCAAAAAATGCCAGCTAGCTTAGTTAATTGATTATTATTATTATTAAATAGAATATAAACCTAAAGGCAATATTGTCATTTTCTGATTCTCTTAAATTCCTAAGTTTGATCCCACAGGAAACCATACCCCGTAGACACACATTAATTGGTTGGCCTGTGTTGTTTCTCCTGCCTTCTTTGAGGATGCAGTATTTTTTCTTCTACCACCAGATTAGTGTAAAGTTTTGTTGCAGACTTCTACATCAGTGTCTGTCACTAGGAAGAAGCTCCAGGGCAGAAGATCAACTGGCATCTTTAATTGCTTACGTTACTAGGACTGAAGTTCTTGGACGCCCAAAAGCCAAGGAGGAATTTTCCTGCTTCTCTTAGCATTTGGATTGGCTTCGCTTTTTCTGCGTGCATCAAAGGGCAAGATCTAGTTTGAGCGTGGAAAGTTGATGACTTTCGATAAAAGGATTTCCCTCTCCCGCTGCTTATTTGGTGAGTTAAATGCTTGGGTGACGCATCTCCCCTGTATACCTTTGTATATGGAGAAGGAGGTTCCCCCCGAGTCCTGGAGAGCTGGCTGGATTAGCAAAGGTCACTTTAAGCTTTGCCGAGGTAGAACCCCCAGGCCCCTCTATGTGGCACATACCCCTGGGTGCCTCCCTACAGGTTAGATTGCCTTGGCTGCCTGTAGCGAAAACTACCAAATGGTGGGTTATTTCATGGGATTGTATTTATTTTTTTTCCATGTAATATGTAGTCTTAGCTTGCTGGGCTATTGGGGCATTTTAAGGAAGTTATCAAGGACCTAAACTCCTTCTCCCAGCTTCACTGTCCGTGTGTATTGCTCTCCATCTAATGGTTTTGCTTTTTTTAAAAATGTGATTATCTGCTGGGCACGGTGGCTCACGCCTGTAATCCCAGCACTTTGGGAGGCCGAGGGGGGTGGATCACAAGGTCAGGAGTTCTAGACCAGTCTGGCTAACATGATGAAACTCCGTCTCTACTAAAAATACAAAAACAATTAGCGGGACCTGGTGGCGGGCACCTATAGTTTTAGCTACTCAGGAGGCTGACATGGAGAATTGCTTGAACCCGGGAGGCGGAGAATGCAGTGAGCTGAGATGGCGCCATTCCACTCCAGCCTGGGCCACAGCGAGAGTCCATCTCAAAAAATAAAATAAATAATAAAAAATAAGATTATCTTTAACTTTTTTTTTTTTCTTTTTTGACAGAGTCTTGCTCTGTCGCCCAGGCTGGAGTGCAGTGGTGCAATCTCGGCTCACTGCAACTTCCGCCTGCTGGGTTCAAGTGATTCTCCTGCTTCAGTCTCCTGAGTAGCTGAGATTACAAGCATGCATCAGCATGCTCAGCCAATTTTTGTATTTTCAGTAGAGATGGGGTTTCACTGTGTTGGCCAGGCTGGTCTCAAACTCCTGACCTCAGGTGATATGCCCGACTTGGCCTCTCAAAGTGCTGGGATCACAGGCGTGAGCTACCGCGCCGGGCCTTAAGTTTGTTTTCAAAGTGCGTTTCGAACTTCGCCTGGCTCCCCGGAGGAATGCTGGATCGTTCATTCCGCGAGCGTGCCTACCTAGAAGATGATGTGCCAGCCGCGCAGACACGCTGCCACTTGCTGTGCGTTTATAGGGGCTGCCTGACCAGAGACCCTAAGGATGAGAAGCAACCAGCAATCTGGGAAATGGCCCTTTCCGCAGAGAACAGCAAGTGCAGGAACCCCGGGCAGGGAAGAGCCTGGCACATTTTAGGGACAGAGAGAAGACTGTGTGACCAGAGCAAGCTGTGCCATGGAGACTGAGGGTCGAAAATGTAGGAGGACATCCTAGTGTGACTTCAAATTCCGTTCAAAAAAGAAAATTCCTCAACATCTACTCAAGGTTTTGCAGGGGGCTTGAAGTGGTTGGCATTTGTCATAGAGCTCAAGAATATGTAGAAATCGGTTTTTTTTTTGTTTTTTTTTTTTGAGACGGAGTCTTGCTCTGTCGCCCAGGCTGTAGTGCAGTGGCACGATCTCGGCTCATCTCAAGCTCCGCCTCCCGCGTTCATGCCATTCTCCTGCCTCAGCCTCCCGAGTTGTTGGGACTACAGGCGCTCAGCTAATTTTTTTGTATTTTTAGTAGAGACGGGATCACCATGTTGGCTAGGATGGCCTTGATCTCTTGACTTCGTAATTCACTCGCCTCGGCCTCCTAAAGTGCCTGAGCCACCGCAACTGGCCATTTTTTGGTGTGTGTGTGTTTTAGCAGAGTCACAGGTTGTTTTTTTTTGTTTGTTTGTTTTGTTTTAGTAGAGACAGGATCTCACCATGTTGTCCAGGGTGGTCTCGAACTCCTGAACTCAGGCAATCTGCCCTCCTTGGCCTCCCAAAGTGCTAGGATTACAGGCGTGAGCTACCATGCCCAGCTAATATGAAGAAACCTTGAACATCATTTTGTGGCATTTTAAACCTTTAAGCATTTCAGAATCGTTGCTTCCTTAATAAGTGTCCAAACATAATTGAATATCTCTGTAATGATTTCTGGTCTTACCGGAGCAACAGCTCTGGGCCCAATGACCCAGGTTTAGTTCCCATGATCTTGCAGCAGCTTGAGCTGCACTTATGTGAACCTCAGGACTCCCCGAAGTGGAGTTTCTTTGGTTGTGGTTTAAAAATACATTTTGAGGCCGGGCGCGGTGGCTCAAGCCTGTAATCCCAGCACTTTGGGAGGCCGAGACGGGCGGATCACGAGGTCAGGAGATCGAGACCATCCTGGCTAACACGGTGAAACCCTGTCTCTACTAAAAAAAATACAAAAAACTAGCCGGGCGAGGTGGCGGGCGCCTGTAGTCCCAGCTACTCGGGAGGCTGAGGCAGGAGAATGGCGTAAACCCGGGAGGCGGAGCTTGCAGTGAGCTGAGATCCGGCCACTGCACTCCAGCCTGGGAGGCAGAGCGAGACTCCGTCTCAAAAAAAAAAAAAAAAAAATACATTTTGAGGCCGGGCGCGGTGGCTCAAGCCTGTAATCCCAGCACTTTGGGAGGCCGAGGCGGGCGGATCACAAGGTCAGGAGATCGAGACCACAGTGAAACCCCGTCTCTACTAAAAATACAAAAAATTAGCCGGGCGCGGTGGCGGGCGCCTGTAGTCCTAGCTACTCAGGAGGCTGAGGCAGGAGAATGGCGTGAACCCAGGAGGCGGAGCTTGCAGTGAGCCGAGATTGCGCCACTGCACTCCAGCCTGGGCAACAGCGTGAGACTCTGTCTCAAAAAAAAAAAAACAAAAAACAAACAAACAAACAAAAAACCATTTTGAATATTATTTTCTTGTGATTTACATTATTTCTAAAAATGGAGCACAAGGCCAAAAATAAGAATGAGAAGAAGGTAGGCTTTGTATAATCTGTTTCCAGTGAACCAAGATTTCACTGTCATTTGTATATGCCTCCACAGAGGGGACTCTTGGAGGACCCATGGCTTTGGCAGGTAAATAAGAGCTTTGAGTTAAGGGAAAATATTCATAGTCCAGTCAAATATTTTGCAACAAAAATTAATGCAATGGCACCATTTGGAATTGACACAGTTGCTTCATAGTCTGAGGAGAACAATCGTAGCACATTGGCCATCCTGATAGTTAAGGTATATTGGACTCCAATTGCTCACAGTTAGGGCCAGGGAAGCCCATCTAATTGCTTTTTTTTTTTTTTTTTTTTTTTTTTTTGTTGGAGTCTCACTCTGTCGCCCAAGCTGGAGTGCAGTGGCATGATCTTGGCTCACTGCAACCTCTGCCGCCCAGGTTCAAGCAATTCTCCTGCCTCAGCCTCCCGAGTAGCTGGGATTACAGGTGCCTGCCACTGTGCCCAGCTAATTTTTATATTTTTAGTAGAGACGGGGTTTCACCATCTTGACCAGGTTGGTTTTGAACTCCTGACCTTGTGATCCACCTGCTTCGGCCTCCCAAAGTGCTGGGATTACAGGCGTGAGCCACCGTGCCCGGCCTTGATTGCTTTTTAGAGGCAAACACTCAGAGCTTTTCACAGAACATTAATCAAGAGGAGAAATGAGAGTTCAGGGACCCTGGGTTAGAATCCCCAAATTCCTAATTCCTTGAAATGTGATCTTAACGTCCCTGACCCTCAACTTCCTCATCTGTAAAATGGGCGTAAAAACAGTACCTACTTTGCTGGGCTGTCTTGAGGATAATGATTACATTGATGTAAAGAAGTCAGTTCAGAGCCTGGGGTGAGTAAAGCCTCTGTTAACACTTCCATTTGCTTCTGTTCCCATCATATCCTTCCCAGCCCTTAGTCTGTGACCCCAGTGCTACTATCCTATGGCACATCATTGAGTGGCCTCAGAAGGCAGTAGGATGAATATCGCTAGGCCCATAGTGTGATAGAGAAAGAAGACATCACACTGTGCCTCCGTCGGCCAGGCTAGGGTGTAGTAGCGCGATCTTGGCTCATGCAACCTCCGCCTCTCGGGTTCAAGAGATTCTTCTGCCTCCTGCCTCAGCCTCCTGAGTAGTGGGGATTACAGGCGCCAGCCACCACGCCCAGCTAATTTTTGTATTTTTAGTAGAGATGGGGTTTCACCATATTGGCCAGGCTGATCTTGAACTCCTGACCTTGTGATCTGCCTGCCTTGGCCTCCCAAAGTGCTGGGATTACAGGCGTGAGCCACTGCACCTGGCCGAGAACCTGCTCCTTACAAGATTTGCTCTATGGCACGGTTTCTATTCTATTCACATTCTGGGAGAGGCTGTCCTTTGTTGAGGGGCCATCCTGTGCACTGTAGGATGTTTAGCAACTTCTGTGGCCTCTGCTCATTAAATACCAGTAACATGTACCCCATGTTCCAGGATGTGACAGAAAAACATGCCTTTGACCTTTGCCCAGTGGTTCTCTCAAGGCAAAATCATCCCCAGGTGAGGACCTCTGATTTACGGACATGTGCCTGAATGGGAAAATGGATCAAATGTTAGCGCTCACCTTTGTCCTTTTTTTTTTTCCCTGACAGGATCTCACTCTGTTGTCCAGGCTGGAGTGCAGTGGTGCAGTCATAACTCACTGCAGCCTCGAACTCCTGGTCTCAAGCAATGCCCCCGCCTCAGCCTCCTGAGTAGCTGGGACTACACGCACCACCACTTGTGGCTAATATTATTTTATTTTATTTTATTTTTTTGAGACGGAGTCTTGCTCTGTCACCAGGCTAGAGTACAGTGGCATGATCTCGGCTCACCGCAACCTCTGCCTCCTGGGTTCAAGCAATTCCTCTGCCTCAGCCTCCCGAGTAGCAAGGACTATAAGCACAGAGTCCAGGCATGCTAATTTTTTATATTTTAGTAGAGAGGGGATATCACCATGTTGGTCAGGATGGTCTTGATCTCTTGACGTTGTGATCTCCCCGCTTTGGCCTCCCAAAGTGCTGGGATTACAGGTGTGAGCCACCGCACCCTGCCCCATGTGTGATAATTTTAAATAATTTTTGTAGAGACAGGATCTTGCTCTGCCTGGCCTCTAATTCCTGATCTCAAGTGAGTCTCCCACCTTGGCCTCCCAAAGTGCTGAGATTACAGATATGAGCCACCATGCCCTGCCTCAGATGCTTCCAAAATATATGCTTGGTCAATGGGAAAATGGGATTCTTTTAGAGTGTTCAGGATTAGAGAAGAGATATGCATCTTCACTGATGGGAGAACTTTATTTATTTATTTATTTATTTATTTATTTTTGAGACGGAGTCTCACGCTGTTGCCCAGGCTGGAGTGCAGTGGCGCGATCTCGGCTCACTGCAAGCTCCGCCTCCCGGGTTCACGCCATTCTCCTGCCTCAGCCTCCCGAGTAGCTGGGACTACAAGCGCCCGCCACCTCGCCCGGCTAGTTTTTTGTATTTTTTAGTAGAGACGGGGTTTCACCGTGTTAGCCAGGATGGTCTCGATCTCCTGACCTTGTGATCTGCCCGCCTCGGCCTCCCAAAGTGCTGGGATTACAGGCTTGAGCCACCGCGCCCGGCCAATTTATTTATTTATTTATTTATTTATTTATTTATTTATTTATGAGACAGAGTCTCACTCTGTCTGCCCGGGCTGGAGTGCAGTGGCGCAATCTTGGCTCATTGCAACCTCCTCCTCTGGGGTTCAAGTGCTTCTCCTGCCTCAGCCTCCCGAGTAGCTAGGACTACAGGTGTGCATCACCACGCCCGGCTAATTTTTATAGTTTTTGGTAGAGACAGGGTTTCACCATGATGGCCAGGTTGTTCTCAAACTCCTGACCTCAAGTGATCCTCCCACCTCAGCCTCCCAAAGTGCTGGGATTACAGGCATGAGTCACCACACCTGGCTATTTTTTTTTTTTTTGGAATATTGAACTTGATTCTCATTAAGTATTGTTACCTTCATGATGCTGTAGGAGCTGGCTCTGTCTTTTTTTTTTTTTTTTTTTTGAGACGAAGTCTTGCTCTATCACCCAGGCTAGAGTGCAGTGGCCGGATCTCAGCTCACTGCAAGCTCCGTCTCCCGGGTTCACGCCATTCTCCTGGCTCAGCCTCCCGAGTAGCTGGGACTACAGGCGCCCGCCACCTCGCCCGGCTAGTTTTTTTGTATTTTTTTTTAGTAGAGACGGGGTTTCACCATGTTAGCCAGGATGGTCTCGATCTCCTGACCTCTTGATCCTCCCGTCTCGGCCTCCCAAAGTGCTGGAATTACAGGCTTGAGCCACCGCGCCCGGCCTGAGCTGGCTCTTTCTTGAGGCTAAGTAAGCCACAATCTCACCCACCACAGGTTAGCTACATTGGCTGCTTTCTGATTCTCAAACCCAAGCCCTTGTCTACCTCAGGACCTTGGCACTTACTGTCCCTCTGTCTGGAATGTCACCTCCGCAGACTACCTGTCACTGCCTGGCCTCTTTGAATTTCTGTACCTACATGATTTTTTCAGGAAGGGCCTCCTCTACCCTCTCCACCCCTCAGTTATTCTCTTTTTCATAATCTAGTTTTATTCTTCATAGTGCTCACCCATACCCAATTTATTGTTATTTTTTAGATTGTATATTGCCCATCTGCCCCTAAAAACATAACCTTCTTATCAAACATGTTCATCTGTGTATCCACAGTGCCCCTAGCCCAATATCTTGCCTACAATAGGTGCCAAATAAGTAGTCTCTGAATTTGCTGTTGACTTGGTGAATTTATAAATAGGTAATCAACATTTGGTTGCAGTCATCTTTGATTTGTAGGCAACTGCATTTTGTGTATTTCCAGTTGCCAAGCGTTGTCTTTATTTGGGATGACAGCATCAAAACCTTTGCTGTCTTGCACACCACCAATACGAAGCTGAGATGTCAGGTGATACCAGATAAAGAATATGTCATGGCAGCTCTTTAAACATGTAAACATATTAAACATTCAGGGCATCAGCCCCTGGCTCGTGGAGAATTCCATCCTTTAGCACATGACAAGTTGGGGTTTACAGTCAAAGTCCACTTAGCAAATGTTTGTTCTACAACGTGCTTTCCTTTTGTTTCCTGTAAGTATGGCTTCATGCCCTGCCAGGATCTGAGGTCATAGAAACACGAGGAGACTATTAGCATATCAATGGAGGAGTCTCTTTGGAATCCAGAATTTGGAATGATATTTGCATCTTGAGCTCAGAAGCCGAGCAGGCGGGCCTGCTTATTGATTGCCTTTAATTTCCCCTTAAAACAGTGTCTTTTTCTGAATAAAAGATTAATAGAGGAGGGCTCAGTTTGTCGCGTGATTTATGCTCAAGTCCTGCCTCCCTTGCATTCAGAAGTGCATTGCAAGCTCGTCCCCACCCCTGAGATGTTTGGATTCAGTTTCTCAAGAAAAATAGCTGCTGGTCACCAAAGCCTACAGCTTAATTGAATTTGTCTTTGTCCACTTAATCTTCATGCTTACACAAAGTGGGGGTGGGAGGATTTATACAGAAGGGATGTACCTAAAATATACACGCGATCATTAGGAGGGTGGGCTGAAGAAAGAGATATAAAATGAAAACGAGGGTGCCACTTAGAATTTCTGTGCTGCACTTCTCTTGCTTAAGACATTGATAAATACACTGGTATCTCCCCAGTATAAACATGAGAACCTAAAAAGTAAATTGTATTGTACCTGCTCTGAGCTGTGCATCATTTTTGTTTTGGCTATAAATTTGTTGTTTTTCTTTGAGGGAAGAAAAAGACACAAGAGGAAAGTGAAGATTTCTGTTTTGCATAAAATTTGGGACTTCTTTCTACAAATAAATAGCTGGCTATATACTGTGTCACTAATAATCAGAACATTAGTAGTCGCAATCAATTTATCAAGCACTTTTTTTTTTAGCCATTGTACTAAATGCTTTGTATGCTTTATCTTATTTAACCTTGACTCCAACTTTTTTTTTTTGAGACAGAGTCTCACTCAGTCGCCCAGGCTGGAGTACAGTGGTACGATGTCAACTCACTACAACCTCTGCCTCCTGGGTTCAAGCAGTTCTCTTGCCTCAGCCTCCTGAGTAGCTGAGATTACAGGCGCCCACCACCACACTCAGTTAATTTTTGTATCTTTTTTTAGTAGAGACAGGGTCTCACCATGTTGGCTAGGCTGGTCTCGAACTCTTGACTTCAGGTGATCCCCCCACCTCAGCCTCCCAAAGTGCTGGAATTACAGGCATGAGCCACCACACCTGGCTTTTTTTTTCTTTTTTTTTTTTTTCTTGAGAGACAAGGTCTCATTCTGTCACCCAGGCTGGAGTGTAGCGGTGCAATCTTGCCTCACTGCATCCTCCACCTCCCAGCTTAAGTGATTCTCCCACATCAGCCTCCTGAGTAGCTGGGATTACAGGTTCTCACCACCACACCCAGCTAACTTTTGTATTTTTAGCAGAGACAGGTTTCACCATGTTGGCCAGGCTGGTCTCGAACTCTGACCTCAAGTGATCTGCCCGTATTGGCCTCCCAAAGTGCTGGGATTTCAGGTGTGAGCCACCGTGCCCGGTTGAGTCCAGCATTCTGAAAGAGGCCCTATGATGTTATTCCCATACACACAAGGCTTAGAGAAGTAAAGGAAGCTGCCGAAGTTTGTCACATGGCAGACCCGGATTTTGAAGCTGGGTGTATTTGACTTGAAAATTGAAGCCTGCAACCCTACCAAGAGAAGGACATTCATTTGGGTTTGCTTCTGTCTACATTTATTTCTCCAGCATGGTGGATAGAGGAGGCATGAACTTTCTTTTTTTTTTTTTTTTTTTTTTTTTGGAGTCTCGCTCTGTTGCCCAGGCTGGAGTGCGGTGGCCGGATCTCAGCTCACTGCAAGCTCCGCCTCCCGGGTTCACACCATTCTCCTGCCTCAGCCCCCCGAGTAGCTGGGACTACAGGCGCCCGCCACCTGGCCCGGCTAGTTTTTTGTAATTTTTAGTAGAGACGGGGTTTCACCGTGTTAGCCAGGATGGTCTTGATCTCCTGACCTCATGATCCGCCCGTCTCGGCCTCCCAAAGTGCTGGGATTACAGGCTTGAGCCACCGTGCCCGGCCTTGAACTTTCCATTTACTCAGCCTTGAGCTTCTTGTCTTAAGTCTCCAAGACTTAACCAAGACTTAACCAGTGAGCCGTATCATCTACCATGGCCAAGTAAGATTACTGCAGAAAGTGTTCTTCAAATTTGTAGCCTTTCATTATTCTACATGGTCACTTTTAGTCTGACTTAAGATGCTTGAGTGACACAAGGAGCAGAGAGGGAAGCTAGGTCGGTAAGAATCTAAGTGTGACTCCGATGCACCATAAGATCCCCCTTGTGCCAGCCAACAAGATTAACATCCAAGGTACTAATAAAGGGAACGGCACCCCCCCAAGGTGTCACTCCTTGAAAAGTTAACAATTATATTTTTATCCTAAATAAACCCAATGATGCCAGGCATGGTGGCTCACGTCTGTAATCCTAGCACTTTGGGAGGCTGAGGTGGACAGATCACGAGGTCAGGAGTTTGAGACCAGCCTGGCCAACATAGTGAAACCTCGTCTCTACTAAAAATACAAAAAATTAGCCGGGTGTGGTGGTGGGCGCCTGTAATCCCAGCTACTCAGGAGGCTGAGGCAGGAGAATTGCTTGAACCCAGGAGGTGGAGGTTGCAGTGAGCCAAGATTGCGCCATTGCACTCTAGCCCAGGCGAGAGTGTGAGACTCCGTCTCAAAAAAATAAATAAATAAAAATAAATAAATAAAATAAAATAAACCCAATGATGCTGAAGGTTGGAATCTGAGTGTGTGGGAAGTAGTCATTTGACTGTTTCCGAGTTTCCTTCTTTGATGGCGGACATAGCGATGGACTGAATGTTTCTTTTCCCTCCAAATTCATCTGTTGAAATCCTAATCCCTAATGTGTTGGTATTTGAAGGTGGGGATCTTTGGGAGGTGATGAGGTCACGAGAGCGGAGCCCTCATGCATGGGATTAGTGCCCTTATAAAGGCAATCCCAGGAACTTTCCCTTTCTGCCACATTGGCAGTCTGCAGCCTGGAAGCCGGCTGTCACCAGAGCCTGATGGCAGTACTTAGAGGTCAGTGGAAGTCAGAGATCAGGATACCAGATGCTGACATTCTGATCTCTGACTTCCAGCTTCTAGAACTGGGAGAAATCAATGTCTGTTGCTCTAAGCTACCCAGTCTATGGTACTTTGTCATGACAGCTCAAAGGGACTAAGACAGACATGTAGAATGATTTCTGGCCTAGTGATCAAAATTGTGCTAGGATTATGTTTCTGGAAGAAAGAATGAAATTAAAAAAAAAATTTTTTTAAATTTTCTTTTCTTTTTTTGGGGTGGGGGGGATGGAGTCTTGCTCTGTCGCCCAGGCTGGAGTGCAGTGGCACAATCTCGGCTCACTGCAAGCTCCGCCTCCCGGGTTCATGCCATTCTCCTGCCTCAGTCTCCTGAGTAGCTGGGACTACAGGCGCCTGCTACCACGCCCGGGTAATTTTTTGTATTTTTAGTAGAGACGGGGTTTCACCGTGGTAGCCAGGCTGGTCTCTAACTCCTGACCTCATGATCCACCCACCTCAGCCTCCTAAAGTGCTGGGATTACAGGCGTGAGCCACTGTGCTGCGCCTGGCTATTTATTTATTTATTTATTTATTATTTTGAGATGGAGTCTCACTCTGTTGCCCAGGCTGTAGTACAATGGTGCGATCTTGGCTCACTGCAACCTCTGCCTCTCGAATTCAAGCAATTGTCCCAGCTCAATCTCCCAAGTAGCTGGGCTCACAGGCACATGCCACCACACCTAGCTAATTTTTTTTTTTTTTAGATAGAGTCTTGCTCTGTCGCCCAGGCTGGAGTGCACTGGTGCCATCTCAGTTCATTGCAACCTCCGCCTCCTGGGTTCAAGCGATTCTCCTGCCTCAGCCTCCTGAGTAGCTAGGACTACAGGCACACACCACCACGCCCGGTAATTTTTTGTATTTTTAGTAGAGACAGGGTTTCACCGTGTTAGCCAGGATGATCTCAATCTCCTGACCTCGTGATCCACCCACCTCGGCCTCCCAAAATGCTGGGATTACAGGCGGGAGCCCTGGCGCCCGGCCGAGATCAAATTTTGGAAGAAAGAAGTGAAAGTGCTTGCTTCCTGGTTTGGAATAATGATTTCGGATTCCCTAGTCCTATGGCTCTTTGCACTTCTCCTACACCTTTCCAATGATTGCTTCATATACTCAAACCAAACCAAAATAAGCCCCAAGTCCCCCAAACCTGTTAAAACATACCAGTGGAGCATTGGCTATGTGCAGGCTCTGTGACAGGCACCGGGAGTGAGATACCAAGACAGATAATCAAATGGAAGCACACATCAAAGAAATAATTTCACAGGTAAAACTTTAATTATCATTTTTTCCCCACAAAACATTTTATTACTATAATTGATATTTTACTTACAATTTTTGGCAACATTAATCAAATAATAAATTTCATCCGAAAGAACAAGCCAGCAAAATAGACAAGGAAATTCACAAAGGGTAATAACAAAATAGTAATCTTGACATATTCAATACATTTGTAAGCAAAACAAAGTGACATTGCATTAAAATATATAGAGGTATCAATAGAAAAACAGAGAAAGCTCCTGAAAGGGTTCAACTCATTATATTAATTTTCATTTGGTTGCAGTTTCATTACCATTTTTAACTTGCTGTGAAAAGAAACATACACGGGATGCGATGAGACTATGTCTGAGTTGCACCCAAACTTCTAACCTACCCCGTCTACCTGTGATTCCTTTTCCGTTCGCCTCACTGCAGTGTGTTGGCTAAACATGTAGATGGGTAGATCTGACTACAGGGTTTCAGATCTGGTTTTGGCCTTTCCTGGATGTGTAACCTTGGTTAAGTCACTGAACCTATCTGAGCCCTAGGTCCCTCAGCCTTCGAGTGAAAATAATAGAAGTACCTACTCCTAGGCTTATCATGAAAATCAAATGAGATGATCTGAGTGAAAGCACTTAGCCTTGGAATGGGGCACACAGCAGGCGCTCAATTAAGGCTAGTTGTTATTATTAGTCTCTGAAAGTGATCTCTACATTGTTCTCTGCCCCATGCCGAGAGGTACTGAATTAACTTACTCAAGATGCGACAAGGAACATGGTTTGGAGACTGACTTAGCACTGACCTGCCACGGTCAGAGCCTGGACATTGTTCAATAGCTGTGTATCTCGGGGCAAGTCACGCAACCCCCCCGGAGACCCCATTGCCCTCATCTACAAAAGGAAGATGAGAAATCCCTTTGACAATTCAAGTTAATAAGTAGAAAACACTTGGCTCAGGAAATGGCAGCTGCTGATATTATTATTATTATTTTTTAAATTTGTATTTTTGGTAATTTTATTGGAGCCTCTTTTTTTATTATACAACTGCTATTATTATTACATTGACATTATTTTTAGGCTCTGTACAAAACATAATAATTCCTGACTATGCCTTTTAATCCCACAGTTTTAGTGGTGTTTACACATCAATTTGAAAGTGGAATTTCAAAGTCCACTGAAAGTCTTTCTCTGAGGAGTGAATTGTCTTTATCCCTTAGCGTCTCTCCTGAAAGCTCTTATTTGGTGAGTAAATTTACGAGACGGGTGCTAGATAAGGGATTCATGTGGAGTTTGTCCTTAAAACACTTCTTTAATCTCGGCAGTTGCTGTGGAATTTGTGTCATTCTTGCTTGGGTGATCAGATTACATTTCATAAACAATATCCCCTATGTTTAAAAATCTTTAAACAGCCACTTGGAAGTAGCTTGATGTGGACTACAGTTAATGCCTTGTTTAATGTGACTCTTACATGGTAGGCAGGGCTGACAATCAACTGTGTATGCCCGCATCAGACTCCTAAGTAGATTCCTATATTTTACAGAATTTTTTTTCTTATTTGAACTAGTTTTTTGGTTTTCTAATATCCTTATATAGGATAATTTTGGCACAACGATGGTTCTTGTAAACTTCCAAAAATTGGAATTATTTTTATTGCTCTTTTTGCCCTTGTTAAATCTTGGTTTTCTTCATCCAGAACTTTCTTTCGAGATAGGGTCTCATTCTGTTGCCCAGGCTAGACTGCAGTGGTGTAGTCTTTGCTCACTGCAGCCTCAACCTCCCAGGCTCAAGCCATTCTCCCACCTCAGCCTCCTGAGTAGTTGGGATTACAGGTGTGTGCCACTAAACCAGGATAATTTATATTTTATATATATATTCTTTTGAGGCAGAGTCTCTCTCTGTCGCCCAGGCTGGAGTGCAATGGTGCAATCTCGGCTTGCTGCAACTTCCGCCTCCCAGGTTAAAGCAATTCTCCTGCCTCAGCCTCCCGAGTAGCTGGGATTACAGGTGCACGCCACCACACCCATCTAATTTTTGTATTTTTAGTAGAGACAGGTTTTCACCATGTTGGCCAGGATGGTGTTAATCTCCTGACCTTGTGATCCACCTGCCTTGGACTCCCAAAGTGTTGGGATTACAGATGCCTGGCCTGCCTGGCTCTTTTCTAACTGTTCCTGTTCAGCAAAACTGTTGCCTCCTCCAGAAGCCTTCCCTGACGTCCCTTGCCCCACTTCAGTGGCTTCGTAGCACTGAGCAGTATCTGGAATTGTCTTTTCTATTTAATTCTAACATTGTTTTCCCCCTCCCCTTCTAGAACAGAGTAGAATAGGAGCTCTCAATCTCAACACTCTTGACAGTTGGGCCCAGGTAACTTTTTGTTTCAGGAGCCATTCTGTACCTGACAGGGTCTGTAGTGTGTCCTTGGCCTTCAATCACTGGATGTCACCAGCGGCTTCTCCTTGCCCCCCACCAGCTGGACAAAAAAAAATGTCTCCAGATATTACCAAATGTCTTCTGGGGCAAGGGGGCAAAATCGCACTGATCTAGAATTTAAGGTTTTTTTTTTTTTTTTTTTTTTTTTTTAAGAGACAGAGTCTTGCTCTGTTGTCCAGGCTAGAGTGCAGTGGCATGATCTCGGTTCACTGCAGCCTCTGCCTCCTGGGTTCAAGCAATTCTTCTGTCTCAGCCTCCTGAGTAACTGGGATTACAGGCATGCACCATCGCGTCTGGGTAATTTTTTGTATTTTTAAAAGAGACAGGATTTCACCATGTTGGCCAGGCTGGTCTCGAACTCCTGACCTCAGGTGATCCGCCCACCTCAGCCTCCCAAAGTGCTGAGATTACAGGCATGAGCCACTGCGCCTGGCAATATCTGTCTGATTTTAGCTCCTGTTTTCTTAACCACTGTGCCATAGCACTTCTGTTAAAGCTATCAGGCAACAAATAAATCTTGTTTTAGCATTAAAAATACAAAAAATCATACTAAAAGATGGCCAGGTCTTCTGTTATTAAGACCTATGCTTCCTTCTTGTGCCTTTAAAAACATTCAATTGTTGCTGTTTATATTTTCTCTATTTTAAAATTTTAAACCATCCCCGCACAGCTTGCCTTGAAACTGTTAACACTGAAACATATAGGTTAAATTCGTACAAGCTGGCCTATTATAGTCTTTCCTGCAAAACGCACAGTGAATTGCAAATGTTTGCATTTCCCATTAACAAGAAAATTAGTGTCTCTAGGCATAGTAGTGTTCTCTGGGCCAGCATTAAATGCCTGGTTTGTTCTTTTAAAGTTGCTCAAGTTCACAATAGGGCTCTGGCCCTCATCTCTTTTTTTTTTTTTTTTTTTTTTTGGATACGGAGTCCCGCTCTGTTGCCCAGGCTAGAGTGTGCAATGGCGCATTCTCAGCACACTGCAACCTCCGATTCCAGGGTTCAAGCGATTCTCCTGCCTTAGCCTCCCAAGTAGCTGGGACTACAGGTGACCACCACCACATCCTGCTAATTTTTTTGTATTTTTAGTAGACACGGGGTTTTGCCATGTTGACCAGGCTGGTCTCTAACTCCTGACCTCAGGTGATCTGCCTGCCTGAGCCTCCCAAAGTGCTGGGATGACAGGCATGAGCCACCGCGCCCGGCCTGGTCCCGATATCTTTCACTTACTCTTCACAATTGTGTGTGACATCTTTCCTGGTTGCAGGATTGGTTACAACCTCCTATATTAAGCCTGAATTAATCTTTACTCTCTGCTTCCTGGACCACATCCTTGAATGCTTGCATCCTAACATCCAGTAAGACACCTCCATACCGCCTGTTTTATCCTGGCAAATCACAAACTGATACTTCTAGCACTTTGGGAACAAAATTCTTCTACAGGACACAAATGCATTGCTGCTAGGAAGCTCTCGATGCCTGAAAACATATGCCAGGACTCGGAGCTCAGGTGTGTGTGTGTGCGTTTGCGTGTGTTGGATTGTTATACATTTATTAATTTATTTTGGGCAGTTTTTGGAAAAGATAGCAAAACAGCCTCACAGGGAATCACTACTGTTCAGGGAAATATTAAATATGAAATGAGTGGGCCGGGCGCAGTGGCTCACGCCTATCATCCCAGCACTTTGGGAGGCCACGGCGGGTGGATCACCTGAGGTCAGGAGTTTGAGACCAGCCTGGCTAACATGGTAAAACACCTTCTCTACCCAGACTACAAAAATTAGCCAGGCATGGTGTTGTACGCCTGTAATCCCAGCTACCCAAGAGGCTGAGGCATGAGAATCGCTTGAACTTGGGAGGCGAAGGCTTCAGTGAGCTGAGATTGTGCCACTGTACTCCAGCCTGGGTGACAGAGCGAGATTCTGTCTGAAAAGAAAAAAAAGAAAAAAAGAGAATGAGTGAATCTTCATGTATTTTGAAAGGTGTTGGCCAGGCGCAGTGGCTCATGCCTGTAATCCCAGCACTTTGGGAGGGCAAGGCGAGTGAATCACGAGGTCAAGAGATTGAGACCATCCTGGCCAACATGGTGAAACTCCGTCTCCACTAAAAATAAAAAAATTAGCTGGGCGTGGTGGCGCACACCTGTCATCCCAGGTACTCGGGAGGCTGAGGCAGGAAAATTGCTTGAACCCGGGATGTGGAGGTTGCAGTGAGCCGAGATCGCAGCACTGAACTCTGGCCTGACAACAGAGCGAGACTCTGTCTCAAAAAAAAAAAAAAAGAAAAAAAAGAAAGGTGTCAGTCTTGCTGACTCTGATTCGGATTTCCAGTTAGCCTCACAGTTCTTCAGTGAGATCCCAAGTCGGGAGGCATGCCGGTGTAGGGCAGAGGTCAGCCCGCAGGTCAATCCAGGTTGCTGCCTAGTTTTGTAACTTAAAGATCATGTTTGAGCTGCATATTTGAGTAGGATTTTGCCATGCAGGTGGGGAAGCAAGAACATTCTAAGATGGCCTAGCAAACTCCAGTCTGGGGGCCAAACCTGTCACACTGCCTGTTTTTATAAAGAAGATTTTTTATTTGAACACAGCTACACTCATTATGTATTATCTCTGGTTGCTTTTACTCTACAATGGCAGAGACTGGATTGGCTCCAATGACTAAAAATATTTACTGTCTGGTCCTTTGCAGGAAAAAAAAAAAAAAAAAAAAAAATTCCACCCCTGGTGTAAGGCTTAAACATTTAGGCTATGAATCAACAGCCTGTGTTCAAATTCCAGCTCCACCAATCGACTTCTGTGTAATAGTGTGTAACCTTGGTTACACACTTATAAAATGGAAATATGAATTCCTCTGGGTTGATGTGAGAAGTAAAATCAGTAATCCTGGTAAGTGCTTATTCAGTGATAGTTATTATGATTCATCTAAATTAAAGAAGGTTTTCAGAGGCTTCCCATACTCTTAATGCCCTAGATTATGATCACACTAGATGTTTTCTGTCCTTATAAAAATTAAACATCTAAAATATTTGAGGAATTTGGGCAGCCACCTTTCCTGTTCCAGGAATGAAAGGTTCATAAAATACTGGCAGTACATTTTCAGTATATTTGATGTTGATTAATAGAGTCATGGAAACGTAGAAGTTCTCCAGGGGTGTGCCCTGGGACCCTGTCTTTGATCTATCCTGGATATCATTTTGATTCAGGACTAAAGAATTAAGGTTTTCAGATGAAATTTCTAGGAGACAAAATATTGGTATTAGAGGATCAAGATTCACAATGGTCTCCATAGCTTCACATGAAGGATTGGAAGAAATAAGAGAGCATTTACCAGGGATTGATGTGGATTCTGGCATCGATTACTCACGTCTGGGAATGGGGAGACTTGGCCAGACAGCAGTTCCTGGGAAGTAGTTCTGCGGCTTCTAGTTGGCCACAAGTTCAATTTGAGCCAGATGCATACGGCTGCCGACAAGCAAAGAATCTTAGGCTGCATTAATGGAGTTAGGATATGCCTCGTAGGCTCCAAAGACAATAAAGAAAGAAAACAATTTGAATGAGCTAGGCAACCCATGTTTGCAGAATGGAGGTTCGTTATGGAGACAAAGTACAATTTTTAATGAGGATCCTGCCAAAGTTTCATAGGTTGAGGGGGCGGTGGGGGAGGAGGCCAGTTGATGAGTCATCTGTGAACTATGTCATAATGAGGAATGGCTGAAGGATTTAGGGATGTTTCCCAGGAAAAGGGATGACCACAAGGGAAGAAAGCTTTGGGAAACCGCTGAAGGTCTTCCTTGTGGAAGAAGGTGCCTTATTATCTCTATTGCAAAACTTGGAGAAAATAAATGTGAGGTACTTATCTTTTGGGATATCAGCTCAGCTCACAATGGTTCCTGTATCCCTGCCCTGAGTCCCCTGTCTCAGCTGAGGGGAGTCCCTGGAAGCCATATTTGTTCTTCATAACCCTGTTGATAGCTGATCCAACAAGAGATGAATGCCTGCTGGAAATAAGAACAATCGAGTTCTCTCCCCCAGGGAACATGACAGTTGCCTTGAGGACTGTCAGTCGGCCTCAGCAGAGGCAAAGTTTCTAGCTAAAACTAGGCACCTGCCAGGTCTCTAGGCTGGAGTGAAGCCGCCATTGCACAACTTCAAATGTCCCAGAACAAAGGTAGACATTGGCTGGCTGGGAAGCAGCTGTTGTTCTGCCTCGGGGTGACAGGCATCATTTTGTTGAGTTGCTAGCTCTTGGTAAAGGTCTGCTTTCTACAGTGGAGACCTAGATGTGCAAGTCACAGCAAGCCTGGGGCTTGGGGGATCCGAGTACTAGCTGTGGTTTGATCACCCGTCATCGATGGCCTTAGGACTTTTTTTTTTTTTCAAGATGGAGTCTCACTGTCACCAAGGCTGGCGCGTAGTGGCGTGATCTTGACTCACCGCAACCTCCACCTCCTGGGTTCAAGCAATCCTCCTGCCTCAGCCTCTCTAGTGGCTGGCATTAGAGGCACTCACTGCCACGCCCTGCTAGGTTTTTTATTTTTAGTAGAGATGGGGTTTTGTCATGTTGACCAGGCTGTTCTCAAATTCCTGGCCTCAAGTGATCTGCCCACCTTGGCCTCGCAAAGTGCTGGGATTACAGGAATGAGCGACCACGCCCAGCTGGGACTTTTTCCTTTTCTGGAATCAGTTTTCCCACCTGGCAAAGGGGCAAATTGGACGAGATCATGTAATCTATGGTTTATGTAGTTATTTTAATAAATAGACCAAAAGGAGATAAGGGAATTCCTTGCTAACATGTAGAATTTTTCATATTTTCTTAAGTGGTCCTGGAGGTATCTGAACACCAGAGTAAAATGTAAATGAAACTGTTTTTATAATATTCATGTTTTAAAAGTTAAAATTTCAGGCTGTAATCCCAGCACTTTGGGAGGCCGAGGCGGGTGATCATCTGAGGTCGGGAGTTTGAGACCAGCCTGACCAACATGGAGAAACCCCGTCTCTACTAAAAATACAAAATTAGCTGGGCGTGGTGGCACATGCCTGTAATCCCAGCTACTCGGGACGTTGAGGCAGAAGAATAACTTGAACCCGGGAGGCGGAGGTTGTGGTGAGCCAAGATTGTACCATTGCACTCCTGCCTGGGGGACAAGAGCAAAACTCTGTCTCAAAAAAAAAAAAAAAAAAGTTAAAATTTCAGACAAGTGAAAATAGTTTCCCTCTCTTTTTTTGGTTGTGATCTCTTAGTTTTCATCTCCACAGACAAGCAGTTACAGGAGATCTTGCACAGGACAACTGCCCGTAGCAAAAAATTATCTGTTGCAAAATATCAACAGTGCTAAGGTTGAGAAATCTTGTTTTACACATATATTAGCAAATATAAGTGTACATGCACAAACATAGGCACACATACCCTTTCATACACAAATCCTAGCTATACTGCACATATTTCTACATGTCGTTGTTTTTACCTAACCATGGAGATAGTTCTGTATCTGCACAGATAGACTCTTTCACACTGCAGAATACTGTATTCTCCCGTACAGATAGATCACTTATTTACTTAGTCCCCTATTGATAGATATTCAGATTGTTGCCAGTGTCTACAAATAATATTGCTATAATTATTCTTGTTCATAGCTTTGTGTGCAAATCCCATATGCTATTGTATCTGTCTGATCATGCCTCTAAACAGAATAACCAGATCAGAAAGTATGCCACTTTAAAATGTTGACAGACCTCACAAAAGTCCTCCAAAGATGACTGATTTATGTTCTTACCAACTATGTAGAGATAGATCTTGCTGACACCTTTATTAACAAAATAGAGCCTTCTGTCTCTAAGTTGACTTAGTTTCAACTAATGATGTATTTGAAACCAACTGTAATTTCCAACCACTCATTTTTCAACAAACATTTATCCTTTGTGTCAGGAACTGGGATGAGAGGAATGAGGGGATACCCTCACAAGTATCCCCATTAGACTAGAGGCACGGAGACAGGCCAACACATAGTTTGTACTGCAGTGTGACAAAGGCTATGAATCAGGTAACATAACATAAAGGATATTTCATGTAGCTTTTAATTTTCATGGAGACCCAGGGTGTGTCCAATCTTCTAATTTTCTTTTCTTTTTTTTTGTTTTGAGATGGAGTTTTGCTCTTGTTGCCCAGGCTGCAGTGCTATGGCACGATCTTGGCTCACTGCAAGCTCCACCTCCCGGGTTCAAGCGATTCTCCTGCCTCAGCCTCCTGAGTAGCTGGGATTACGGGCATGCACTACCATGCCTGGCTAATTTTTGTGTATTTTTAGTAGAGACGGGGTTTCTCCATGTTGGTCAGGCTAGTCTTGAACTACTGACCTCAGGTGATCTGTCTGCCTCAGTCTCCCAAAGTGCTGGGATTACAGGCGTGAGCCACCGCGCCTGGCTTTTTTCTTTCATTCTTTTTTTATTTTTTATTTTTTGAGACAGAGTCTCACTCTGTTGCCCAGGCTGGAGTGCAGTGGTGTGATCTCAGTTCACTGCAACCTCAACCTCTTGGGCTCAAGCAATCCTCCCACCTCAGCCTCTCAAGTAGCTGGGACTACAGACACACCACCATGCCCAGCTAATTTTGTTTATTTTTTATAGAGGCCAGGTCCAACTGTGTTGCCCAGGCTGGTCTTGAACTCCTGGACTCAAGCAATCCTCCTGCCTTGGCCTCCCAAAGTGCCGGGATTATAGGCATGAGCCACCGCACTCAGCCTTAATTTTTCAAGAAAAGCCTGGAAACTAGGTTTTAATATCACAACTTTTAATTTTGAAATATTGGCCAAATATTTAAATATCATTTCACTTGACATAATGTCCTCAAGGTTCATCCATGTTGTAGCATTTTACTTAATTTTTTGAGACTGAGTCTCACTCTGTCACCAGGCTGGAGTGCAGTGGCGCGATCTGCAACATCTGCCTCCTGGTTTCCAGTGATTCTCCTTCCTCAGCCTCCTGAGGAGCTGGGATTACAGGTGCATGCCACCATGCATTTTTAGTAGAGACCGGGTTTCACCAGATTGCCCAGGCTGGAGTGCAATGGCGTGATCTTGGCTCACCGCAATCTCCGCCTCCTGGGTTCAAGCGATTCTCTTGCCTCAGCCTCCTAAGTAGCTGGGATTACAGGCATGCTCCACCGTGCCTGGCTAATTTTTTATTTTTAGTAGAGATGGTGTTTCTCCGTGTTGGTCAGGCTGGTCTTGAACTCTCGACCTCAGGTGATCCACCCACTTCAGCCTCCCAGGCTTGAGCCACTGTGCCCGGCGCTTGAGCCACCGTGCCTGGCAGAGTCCCAGTTTTCAATTCTTTTAGATATATATATCTTGGAGTGGAATTGCTGAATTATGTTCTAATTCTGTATTTACTTTTAAGATTTTTTAACTTTAAAAAATTTAATCTGTATTTAATGGAAAAACATAAAAAAAGAAAAATATCCCAGAGGAAAAATATGCAAATAAATTCTACCTCTGGTTAATATACAGTTATTAATAACAAAACTAGTGTGAGTTTAGAGACAATGTTTAGCAAACACAGATATATGAAAATAAAAAAATTACCAAAAACCCTGTTTCTGCAAAACAACCACTGTTAATAGTGATCTTTATTTTCAGAGAATACAAATATAGATCAAGATTAATAGTGAAAATAAGGCCAACATTTAGAATGGCATATGTAAAATCATTACTTAAAAACAAACAAGGCTGGGCGCGGTGGCTCACGCCTGTAATCCCAGCACTTTGGGAGACTGAGGCGGGCGAATCACCTGAAGTCAGGAGTTCAAGACCAGCCTGGCCAACATGGTGAAACCCCGTCTCTACTAAAAATACAAAAAAATTAGTGGGGCATGGTGGTATGCGCCTGTAATCCCAGCTACTCATGAGGCTGAGGCAGGAGGATCACTTGAACCCGGAAGGGGGAGGTTGTGGTGAACCGAGATCGCACCATTGCACTCCAGCCTGGGCAACAAGAGTGAAACGCCGTCTCAAAAAAGAAGAAAGAAAGAAAAAGAGTGTGAAGGGACTGGAACTCTCATATACCACTGGTAGGAAAGAAATCTGTTGCAACCATTTTGGAAAATAGTTTGACAGTTTCTTTAAAAGTTCAATGTCCATCTACCCTATGATCTAGCCATTTCATGCCTTGGTATTTATCCAAGAGAAAAGGAAATAGATGTCCATACAAAGGTTCGTACACAAATGTTTATAGTGGTTTTAATTGTAATAACTTCATACTGAAAATAAGCCATATGTCCATCAACAACTTAATAGATAAACAAATTGTGGTACATTGATACAATGGAATACCACTCAGCAATAAAAAGAAATGAACTATTGATACATGCAATGACATGAATCATTCTCAAAATTATTATGCTGAGTGAAAGCTGTCAGACAAAAAAGAGTACATACCATTTGATTCCATTTGTATAAAACACTAAAAAGTATACACTAATCTGCATTTAGTGACACTAATCTATAGTAACAAAAAGTAGACCAGTGGTTGCCTGGTAATGGGGGGAGGAGTAAAATAAAGCAATTACAAAGAAAATTTTGGACTAATGGATATGGTCACTATATTGACTTGTAGTGATGATTTCAGAACAAATTGTACCTTTTCAATGTGTGTAGTTATTGTATGTTAATTACACGTCAATAAAGATGCTTTAAAAAATCCCCCCAAATAGTCCAGGTGCAGTGACTCATGCGTGTAAGCCTAGCACTTTGAGAGGACAAGGTGGGAGGACTGCTTGAGCTCAGGAGTTTGAGACCAGCTTGGGCAACATGGTAAAACTCTGTCTCTACTGAAAATACAAAAATTAACTTGGCATGGTGGTGCATGCCTGTGGTCCCAGCTACTCGGGAGGCTGAGATGGGAGGATTGCTGGACCCTAGAAAGTTGAGGCTGCAGTGAGCCATGATCATGCCATTGTACTCCAGCTTGGGTGAGAGAGTGAGACCCTGTCTCAAAAAAAAAAAAAAAATTCCCCTCAGTACGGTTGGCCCTATGTATGTGTGGATTCTGTATCCACGAATTAAATAAACTCAACTGAAAATATTTGGGAAAAAAAAAAAATGATTGCCAGGCGCGGTGGCTCACGCCTGTAATCCCAGCACTTTGGGAGGCTGAGGTGGGTGGATCACCTGAGGTCAGGAGTTCGAGACCAGTCTGACCAAGATGGAGAAACCCCGTGTCTACTAAAAATACAAAAAAATTAGCCAGGCTTGGTGGCACACGCCTGTAATCCCAGCTACCTAGGAGGCTGAGGGAGAAGAATCACCTGAACCCGGGAGGTGGAGGTTGTGTTGAGCCGAGATTGCGCCATTGCATTCCAACCTGGGCAACAGTGCGGATGGAACTCTGTGTTTAAAAAAAAAAAGAAAAAGAAAAATTGCATCTGTACTGAACATGTACCAACTTTATTTCTTGTCATTTCCTAAATAATACTGTAAAACAACTATTTATATAGGCTTAGGTGTTGTAAGTAATCTACAAGTAATTTAATGTGTACAGGAGGATGTGTATAGGCTATATGCAAATATACATTTCTCTTTTGTTTTTTGAGACAGGGTGTGGCTCTGTTGCCCAGGCTGGAGTGCAGTGGCAAGATCTTGACTCACTGCAATCTCCGCCTACTGGGCTTAAGCCATCCTCCCACCTCAGCCTCCCAAGTAGCAGGGACAACAGGGGGATACCACCATGCTGAGCTAATGTTTGTACTTTTGTAGAGATGGGGTTTCACCATGTTGTCCAGGCTGGGCTGGAACTCCTGAGCTGAAGTGATCCACCTACGTTGGCCTCCCAAATACACCTTTTTCTGTCAGGAACTTGAGCATCTATGGATTTTGGTATCTGTGGGAGGCCCTGGAAAAAAATCCCCCAGGGATATGGAGAGACAACCGTATTACAATATTCTCATTGTTTTACTTAGTGTTGTTGTTTTCTAAGCAGGGGCACCGAATTTGGTCAGGCAGCCTGCCAGTTTCACAGTTCTCCACTTGGAGTGTCTATGTGGACACTCTAAATAGACATCCAAATAGACTAGGATGTGAACCACGCCCCCTGAAGCTGTGGAATTCAGCAGCCTCGCCAATGAGCTGAACATCGTGGCATCTGTTGATCAGCCTTTTACATTTCTTTTACGGCTGCTGCCTTTATTTTGAGGATTTTATATCCGTAAGCTCTCTTTATATAGGATATTAGGTGTCTGTCATACATGTTGCAAAGATGTTTTCCGGTCTTGCAATTTGGAGCTGACTTTTGACACCAATGAACCAGTGACAATTACTTCTGATCTGATAACTTATTTGTTGGCAAAAGCGCAGTCCTGTGAATTCCTTTCTTGGCACCTAGGATCATTGCTTCAGCATCTGTTCTTTTAGAAAACAGGTTCGTCCAGCAACTTGTATTTGTCATCTTCCTTGTGATTTGTTTGATCAAGTACATTGTCTGTTAAGTTGAGTTGCTGCCGGCTTTCAGGTCAAACGCATTAGGCTTTAATAGGCATTCTGAAGTGCTTACCAAACCCAACTCTGTAGTAAAGGAACTGTTAGGAGTGCTTCTTTTCTCTTTTCCTTCTCCTACTTTTATTTCAGTTTGTTGAGTTCCTCCCATAATCTGCCTCTGGGTTAAAGGCTTTACATTATCTTTTCACATCTAATTCTCATAACCTTGTGATCCTAGGTGTGGCTAGTTCCGTTTTTTATTTAAGGAAACTAACCTGTGGAGAAGTATTAAAAAAAAAAAAAAAATTCTACCACGATCACATGGGTAGCAGGTGAGGAAAGTGACTTTTGAACTTCTATTGGTCAGACTCCAAAAGTCAAGCTCTTAACCTTCACCCTACTACCACAAACTTACTTACCCTGGCTTTCAGTGAGTTGCTTGTGTGTTTCTTCATCTTTTAACCCTGATAAAGAGATCTGGTGCACAATAGGACCTGAGATCTATTGGGTTGAGGAAGAGAAAGAATATTCTATGTGGGGTGGGCTGAGGAGGTGTTTCCAAAATGTTTCCACTTCAGTTTCATACACAAACATACAACGGATGAAAAAGCAGGAAGGCAATAAGCTCACTTTGTTACACATTCCTTCTGCAATCAGCTTGTACATAATGCCGCTACCAGCAGTTTCTCAGCCTCAGCACTGTTGACATTTCGGGTGGATAATTCTTTGTTTCGTGTTGCTATCGTGTGCCTGGGATGTTCAGCAGCATCCCTGGCCTGTACCCACTAGATGCCAGTAGCACCTCCACCCCTGCTGTGACAACGGAAAATGTTTCCAGACATTGCCAGATGTCCTCTGGGAGGAAGAATCGCCCCTGGTAAACAACCACTGGTCTATGATTAATAAAGGCTTAACAATGCCTTTCACAGCTCCACAGAAATATCCATAGATTACAAGGCCAATAAAGATACACTGGGTCACACACTTCTCTCCTCTCTCTCTCTCTCTCTCTCTTTTTTTTCCCACTAGCAGAACTTCCTAGTGGAAGCTAAATGTTTGATTAGCACATTTAGAAACTGGAGAAATGTTTATTTAAATATATGGTTAATGCAAAGAAAACATTTTTATCATTCTTTTCTCATTACAGATAATTTCTTTTTGTGTGTGTGTGATGGAGTTTCGCTCTTGTTGCCCAGGCTGGAGTGCAATGGCATGATCTCAGCTCACTGCAACCTCCACCTCCCTGGTTCAAGCGATTCTCCTGCCTCAGCATCCCGAGTAGCTGGGACTTCAGGCATGTGCCACCATGCCCGGCTAATTTTGTATTTTTAGTAGAGACGGGGTTTCTTCATGTTGATCAGGCTAGTCTCGAACTCCTGACCTCAGGTGATCCGCCCGTCTCGGCCTCCCAAAGTGCTGGGATTACAGGTGTGAGCCACTGCACCCAGACATTACAGATCATTTTTATTGAAATCCTACTGTTTGCCAATCCCAATGCTAAACGCCTTACTATGTATTATCTCATTTATGACTCACAGCTTTTAAAAATAGACATGAATGTTATGCCCATTTTACTGATGAGGAAATTGAGATTTACGGAGATTAAATAACTTCTTTAAGATCACTGGAAAGATTAATGAAGCTGAAAACCCAAGTTTGTTTTACACTGGGGTTTATTTACACTACTGACTTCCAAAATTAATATTCATTCACAGTAGGACAATTAAATACAATCATTAAAAACCAAATGAAGACTGTAAAATCAATGCTATCTTACCACTCAGCAATAATCTGTATTGACATTTTGCTATGAATTCATTCAGTCTTCATTCTCTGCATTTGAAAACATACATGCAGGCCAGGTGCAGTGGCTCACGCCTGTAATCCCAGCACTTTGGGAGACTGAGGAGAGCGGATCACAAGGTCAGGAGATTGAGACCATCCTGCCTAACACGGTGAAACCCCGTCTCTACTAAAAAAAAAAAACTAGCCGGGCGAGGTGGCGGGCTCCTGTGGTCCCAGCTACTTGGGAGGCTGAGGCAGGAGAATGGCATGAACCCGGGAGGTGGAGCTTGCAGTGAGCCGAAATCGAGCCACTGCACTCCAGCCTGGGTGACAGAGTGAGACTCTGTTTCCAAAAAAAAAAAAAAAAAAAAAATACATGTTTCAGAAAAAATGAAACATGTTTAGTATCCTATGTTTTCTCTTTATATTTGGGACTACTTTTCCATCATGATGTTAAACATTCTTTTCCATCATGATGTTAAACATTCTTTACTAAGTACCATTTAAAAGGGCTATATAAAAATTTAAAAAATTAACCAGGCATAGTGGCATATACCTGTAGTCCCTGCTACTTGGGAGGCTGAAGTGGGAGGTTTGTTTGAGCTAAGGAGTTAGTGATCAGTCTAGACAACATAGTGAGACCCCCACCTCTAAAAAAGTAAAAATAATTAGCCAGGGGTAGTGGCGTGAGCCTGTTGTCCCAACTACTTGGGAGGCTGAGGCAGGAGGGTTGTTTGGAACCAAGAGTTTGAGTCTGCAGTGAGCTATGATCGTGCCACTGCGCTCCAACCTGGGTGACACAATAAGACCCTGTCTCAAAATGAATGAATGAATGAATGAATGAATATATGAAAAGGCTATTTCATATTCTACCAGGGAACATTTAAACAGTCTCCCATTGCCAGACATTCTGGTTGTATTTTTTCCTCTCTCCCTCTCTCCTTCTCCCACCCGCTCTCTTTCTTTCTTTTTCATGTTAGTTACACAAGATAAATTCCTAACAGTGAAATACTGGAGTAAAAGCAATCATAAGTATTTTGAAGAGTGCCAATGTCATCAAAAAGTGATATATTTTTAAGGCTCATGATGCATGCTGTCAAATGCATCCCCCCTAAAGGTTGTACTGATTTACATTTTACCTGCATTGGATGGGTGGATATACTTTTTTCCTCCAAAAAACAAAGGACTTCTAACTAATTTAAAAAAAAAAAAAAATGGCCACGCATGGTGGCTCACGCCTGCAATCCCAGCACTTTGAGAGGCTGAGGTGGGTGGATCACCTGAGGTCAGGAGTTCGAGAACAGCCTGGTCAACATTGCAAAATTCTGTCTCTACTAAAAATACAAAAATTAGCCAGGTATGGTGGCACATGCCTGTAGTCTCAGCTACTCATGAGGCTGAGGCAGGAAAATCACTTGAACCCGGGGGGCAGAGGTTGCAGTGAGCCAAGATCACACCACTGTACTTCAGCCTGGGTGACAGAGCGAGACTCCACCTCAAAAACAAACAAAAAAATACACACACATATGCATATTCACACACACACACACGCTTGTAGATATCACAGAGAAAGGCATATTGGCTTTTATCTGCATTTCTTTGACTGCTAGTAATATTTCTTTACGAAACATGAGAAATTTATGCACTTAACAAGAAGTAGCGGTGGAGTAGTAGTTAAAGATACACTCTGGAATACGAGGAATAGTGAGACCCATTTCACAGATGAAAAAGCGTGTAGACCTAAAATGTTATGTGTATGTTTAATTATACAACATAACTGCAAATCAATGTAAGAGACTAGGTTTAGACTCCTTACAAACTTAGTTCTTATATATCTCATAAATCTGAACCCTAAGACGAAAGCAAATTGACAAATTAATACAAACAAAACCATGAGGACTTTGAAACCCAAATTAGCAGCAATAACTTCATACGTGGATGAAACAACTGCACAGAAGTGCAATCTCTGTAAGCTTTGTGGATGCCTTGCCATGGCGCTTTCTGAGTCTGCAATGACTCAGCCCATTCTCCACTTTTCTCCTGAATCACGAAAAACAAAGCCTTCCTGCTGGCACAAATGCATCCTTTGCTTACCCCTCCTGCCTCTTTCTTCTTCCCATGCACTCCACAAGTAATATAACTTGGGGTCATTTATTGTAAACCCAAGTACACAATTAAGTGGGATGTTTAGTTAGCACACGGAAATATTTTTAGATCATTTGCGAAAGAGATTTGAAATGTAAACTACTTTCTTATAGGAAACTAAAACCCACCTAGTTAAACATTGAAAGCATAGACCGAGGATGAGACAGACTGAGCAAGTCAGAGCCACAGTGTTCTTATCTGTGAAATGGAGCAAATAATAGCTACCCCATAGGTTGTAGTAGATTGAGTCAGAATAATGCAGGTAGGCTGCTTACGACATGCAAACTATTATTACAACATGTTTTCCATTCATCAGTTGGTTTCTTAGGGACAGCCCAGACTTTCGTCTTCTTTTTTTTCAGACAGAATCTTGCTCTGTAGCCCAGGCAGGAGTGCAGTGGCGCAATCTTGGCTTACTGCAACCTCTGCCTCCTGGGTTTAAATGATTCTTGTGCCTCAACCTCACGAGTAGCTGGAATTACAGGCGCACACTACCGCACCTGGTTAATTTTTTTGTATTTTTAGTAGAGATGGCGTTTCGCCACGTTGGCTAGGCTGGTCTCGAACTCCTGAGCTCAAGTGATCCGCCTGCCTTGGCCTTCCAAAGTGTTGGGATTACAGGCGTGAGCCACCATGTCGGTATCTCTTTTTGGCTGTCGCTTTTTTCCTCCCTGTATCCATACCCTTTGCACATATTACCTTTGTGATCCCTTCCATGAAGAAGTGAGATCTATTTCCCACGCCTTGAATAGCAGCTGGATTTTTGTCTTGCTTTGGTCAACGGAATCCTGTTGTATTTAAGGAGGAATGTTTCATTCCAAAACAAGATTATTTTAAAAGCCCCCAAAGCAGGAGATCTGTGTTCCATGATCCCCCCACCCCTGCATTTGCTCCACTCAGCCAAGGGCTAGCTGGAGTGTTTTTTACACCAAGACTTCTGTTCATTTTCATTGATACAATTCAGTTGCACAGAGCGCTTCTTAATCTCTCTGCTCAAATAATTGGATGTGTTTTGAGTGATTTTCTAAGTGAGGGAATCGGTGGTTTCTATGCAGCATAAACACCGGGAACCTGATTCACAACTTTCTGATTTCTACAGAAGGCTCCCTACGGATCTTGACTCTCCTTCCTGGCATCTGACTCCAGGAAGGTGGTGTCTGAGCCACCTCCTGCCAACAAAATCCTGGGAAAATAAAGCTGGACCCATTCAAGGCAAAATTCCCCATAGCCACAGCAAGCTGGAATGAATTTACATGCACATTTAGTTGATATTTCCTGCTTGTCTCTTGAACATGTAAATGGATGCTACTCCCTTCTGTAGAAGCAGGGTCAGGTAAGGACACACTTAATGCCTACAGGTTTCCCCAAGGGCCCCCAGGCCCCCAATCTCCCAATCTCACACTTCCCTAATACGGTGACTCATGGAGCCTCACGCCCATGGTGAAACCCTGAAACCCTGCCAGTTCCTTCAAATATATATATATATTTTTTGAGATAGAGTCTTGCACTGTCGACCTGGCTGGAGTACAATGGCACAATCTTGGCTCACTGTACCCTCTGCCTCCCGGGTTCAAGTGATTCTCCTGCTTCAGCATCCCGAGTAGCTGGGATTATAGGCACCCACCACCACGCCTGGCTAATTTTTTGTATTTTTAGTAGAGACAGGGTTTTACTATGTTGGCCAGACTGGTCTCAAACTCCTGACCTTGTGATCCGCCTGCCTTGGCCTCTCAAAGTGCTGGGATTATAGGCATGAGCCACAGCACCCGGCCTCCTCCAAATCTTTCTAAGAAAGCATTTTGAAGCCCAACTTCATTTTCATTATTATTATTAATTGGGGTCCAATTTTGCATACAATCAATTGAAAAGGTTTTTTTTTTTTTTCAAATTTTTAATTTGAGATGGAGTTTCGCTCTTGTTGCCTGAGCTGGAATGCAATGGCGCGATCTTGGCTCACTGCAACCCATGCCTCCCTGGTTCAAGTGATTCTCCTACCTCAGCCTCTCAAGTAGCTGGGATTACAGGTGTACGCCACCACTCCCGGCCAATTTTTTGTATTTTTAGTAGAAACAGGGTTTCACCATGTTAGCCAGGCTGGTCTTGAACTCCTGACCTCAGGTGATCCACCTGCCTTGGGCTCCCAAAGTGCTGAGATTACAGGTGTGAGCTACCACACCTGGCAAAATTGCAAAGATTTTAAATGTAGTTTTATGTGTTTCAACAAAGCTCTACACCCTTGTAACCACTGCTCCAATTGACATAAGAACTCTTTTATCGCCGTACATTCTGTTATGTCATTTTCCAGTAACAATCCATCCTCTTCTGAGGTTTTGATTTCTAACACCATAGCTCAGTCTGGCCAGTTTTCGAACTTCATATAAATGGAACCAGACAAAATGATCACTTTTGCGTCTGGCTTCTTTGTATTGAAATGTTTTTGAGACGCTTCTGTGTTGTTATGTATGTCCTCAGTGCATTTTAAAATTACTTCTGAGCCATGGTCCCCTTTAACAATTCATCCACTGATGGACATTTTATTTATTTTTTCCAATTTTTGACTATTATGAATAAAGCTGCAGTGAACCTTTCTGTATGCATGTATATATTTCTTTTTGGAAACGTGTGTTTATTTCTCCTGGGTAAATACTTAGAAATGGAATTGCTAGGTCAGGGGTTAAAGTATGGTTAATGTATGTATAAGAAACTGTCAAACTGTTCTCCAAAGTGGAGAACTTACTTGATTTAGAGACTTGGGATTAAATTATGTGCTGCATTTCCTGCCCTTTATGAACACAATAGCTTTTTTTTTTCATCTTTGTCTGGGTAAGAGAGATTGTAAAAAGTGGCTGTATCTCTTTTTCCTCCCTGTATCCATACCCTTTGCACATATTTTTTGTGATCCCTTCTATGAAGAAGTAGGATCTCCCACTCCTTGAATAGCAGCTGGATTTTTGACTTGCTTTGGCCAACAGAATGCAGTAGAAATAGCAGTGTATCAGCACCAAGCTCCAGCCTCAGGACACCTCATGAAAGTCTGTATTTTGGAACGCTGCTACTGCCATAGGCACAAGCCTGGCCTGGCTAGACGGATGGGAGACCACGTGGAGAAGGGCCCAGTTGTCTCAGCTAAAGCTATCGTAGACCCACCTACTTCCTAACACGTGAAAGAGCCCTGTCTGGATTAACAGAAACACCTACTCAACACAAAGCTGATTGCAGAAGCATGAGCGATCTCAACTTTGAAGCGAAGAACCCCTTGGCAGAACCCATAAACTCATAAACAATAGCAAATGCTTATTGTTTTAAGTTGTGGAGTTTTGGGACGACATGTTATGCAGCCATATGTGACTGATACAGGCTAGATCTTTCCCTCTTCCCTAACCATTTGTGTAAACATAGTCAATGTAAACATAGTCAATGTAGTTAATATCTCTGAACTTAAAGATGTCCCATCTGTGTGATAGGATCGTGATGTTTACTTTAAAAAACAATTTGGAGGCTGGGCGCGGTGGCTCACACCTATAATCCCAACACGTTGGGAGGCCAAGGTGGCAGATCACGAGGCCAGGGGTTCAGGATCAGCCTGGCCAACATGGTGAAACCCCGTCTCTATTAAAGATACAAAAAATTAGACAGGTGTGGTGGTGTGCTCCTGTAATCCCAGCTACTCGGGAGGCTGAGGCAGGAGAAACGCTTGAACCCAGGAGGCAGAGGTTGCAGTGAACCGAGATTGCACCACTGCACTCCAGCATGGGAGACAAGACTCTATAATCCCAGCACTTTGGGAGGTCAAGGCGCGTGGATCACTTGAGGACAGGAGTTCGAGACCAGCTTGGCCAACACGGTGAAATCCCATCTCTATTAAAAATACAAAAATTAGCCAGGTGTGGGGGCGGGCGCCTGTAATCTCAGCACTTTGGGAGGTCAAGGCGAGTGGATCATTTGAGGACAGGAGTTCGAGACCAGCTTGGCCAACATGGTGAAATCCCATCTCTATTAAAAATACAAAAATTAGCCAGGTGTGGGGGCGGGCGCCTGTAATCCCAGCTACTCGGGATTCTGTCTCAGAAAAAAAAAATAGCTTGGAGGATTAGATGAAAAACGGAAAGAACGTGAACAGAGCTGATAATAAGGCTCAATACATTCTTTATCTAAAAATAATAATGATAAAACCACCACCTGTTCTTTTTACCTTAACACATTTTCTTTTTTTTTTTTTTTTTTGAGACAGAGTCTCGATCCGCCGCCCGGGCTGGAGTGCAGTGGCCGGATCTCAGCTCACTGCAAGCTCCGCCTCCCAGGTTTACGCCATTCTCCTGCCTCAGCCTCCCGAGTAGCTGGGACTACAGGCGCCCGCCACCTCGCCTGGCTAGTTTTTTGTATTTTTTAGTAGAGACGGGGTTTCACCGTGTTAGCCAGGATGGTCTCGATCTCCTGACCTCATGATCCGCCCGTCTCGGCCTCCCAAAGTGCTGGGATTACAGGCTTGAGCCACCGCGCCCGGCCTTAACACATTTTCTTACAGTAAAATCTTCTATGACTTTGAGACTAGAAAGGCCCAGACATGCTCAAGACTTGTCCTTCCAGTTTGGAGTATGAGTGCATTTTCCTTTGACAGATATTTCGTCATCACATGGTCTAGCTATTTATTTTCATTGATTGAGAAAAACCTGTGACAAATGCATAGTTGTAAAATCTCAGTTGTTTTGCCATGGATTTGTAGTTTATGAAATGACGATAGCCTTGCCAATGCCTTTAAAAGCTAGTGGTACACGAAAACCAAGATGCATTCGTTTGGTTTACAGATACTGTTCTGTGTGTATAACAAGTCACAGGATCCTTTCCTAGGATTTCCTAGCTTCTCAAACCCATCGCTTTCACTGCTGCAGGGGACTGGCCAACGGGCTGGAAACTGTTGATTAAGGCCAATAGCAGTATGAGACGAGGCCCTTCGTGGACCAAACTTTCCTTAAGCTTGCTTAATTCTGACCTTGTCATGCCTCTAAATTCACCTACTACCACCGTTTCGCTTGTTCATTTTGTTCTCTTTTTTTAGACAGAGTCTTGCTCTGTTGCCCAGGCTGGAGTGCAATGGTGCGGTCTCGGCTCACTGCAACCTCCGGTTGAAGTGATTCTCCTGCCTCAGCCTCCTGAGTAGCTGCGATTACAGGCGCCCACCCCTAAACCTGGCTAATTGTTGTATTTTTAGTAGAGATGGGATTTCACCATGTTGGACAAGTTGGTCTCGAACTCCTGGCCTCAAGTGATCCACTCGCCTCGACCTCCCAAAGTGCTGGGATTACGGGAGTGAGCCACTGAGCCCTGCCTTGCTCATTTTTTTCTATCCACATTGGCCTTCTGGCTGTTCTTCAACCAGGCAAAATGAGGTTTTTTGCTACTTCCTCTGCCTGGGAAGCTTGCTCCTGGCTCTTCGCATAGCCAGCTCATTTTTCCCTTCAAATGTGTGCCCAAATATCACCACAGCCGCTGAACACGGAGGTGGGAGGAGATGAGCAATAAGACCATTCCTTACATGGTGTTCCCATGACACAGGAAAATCACTGCAGGAGCACAGACGATAGCAGCAAAGTATGGGAAAATCGTTAGGAAGGGATGAGTTTCCACTCTTCATTTCCTTTGTTATTTCTATTTTTAAATTTTATTTAAATTTTTTTATTTTTAATTTTTTGGGTACATAGTAGGTGTGTATGTTTACGGGGTACATGAGATGTTTGGAGACAAGCACACAATGCATAATAACCACATCATGGAGAATGGGGTATCCATCTTCTCAAGCATTTATCCTTTAAGTAAGAAACAATCCAATTATAGTCTTTGAGTTATTTTAAAATGTACAATTAAGTTTATTTTTACTATAGTCACCCTGTCGTGCTGTCCAATAGCAAGTCTTATTCATTCTATTTTTTCTTTTTCTTTGAGACAGTCTTGTTCTGTCACCTAATTGGAGTGCAGTGGCGTGATCTTGGCTCACTGCCACCTCTGCCTCCCTGGTTCAAGCGATTCCCCTGCCTCAGCCTCCCAAGCAGCTGGGACTACAGGCACCTGCCACCACGCCCGGCTAATTTTGTTGTATTTTAGTAGAGATGGAGTTTCACTATGTTGGCCAGGGTGGTCTCGATCACCTGGCCTTGTGATCCACCTGCCTTGGCCTCCCAAAGTGTTGGGATTACAGGTGTGAGCCACCGCACTTGGCCATTCTATTTTTTCTTTTTTGTACCATTTCTATTTTTTTTTTTTTTTTTTTTTTAGAAACAAGGTCTTACTCTGTCACCCAGGCCGGAGTGCAGTAGCAAGATCACAGCTCACTGCAACCTGGAACTCTTGGGCTCAAATGATCCTCTCCCCTAATCCTCCTATGAGGTTGAGACTATAGGTATGCACCACTGTGTCTGGAAACTTTTTTTAAAAAATTTTATTTTGTAGAGACAGGTCTTGCTACATTGCCCAGGCTGGTTTCAAACTCCTGGCTTCAAGCAGTCCTCCTGCCTCAGCTTCCCAGAGTGCTGGAATTACATACTTGAGCCACTTTGCTTGCCTTTAAAAATTTTTTTTTTTTTTTTTTTTTTTTTGAGACGGAGTCTCACGCTGTTGCCCAGGCTGGAGTGCAGTGGCGCGATCTCGGCTCACTGCAAGCTCCGCCTCCCGGGTTCCCGCCATTCTCCTGCCTCAGCCTCCTGAGTAGCTGGGACTACAGGCGCCCGCCACCGCGCCCGGCTAATTTTTTGTATTTTTAGTAGAGACGGGGTTTCACTGTGGTCTCGATCTCCTGACCTTGTGATCCGCCCGCCTCGGCCTCCCAAAGTGCTGGGATTACAGGCTTGAGCCACCGCGCCCGGCCTAAAAATTTTTTTTTTTTTTTTTTGGTACAGAGTCTCGCTCTGTCGCCCAGGTTGGAGTGCAGTGGCGTGATCTAGGCTCACGGTAAGCTCTGCTTCCTGGGTTTATGCCATTCTCCTGCCTCAGCCTCCTGAGTAGCTGGGACTACAGGCGCCCACCACCACGCCCGGGTAATTTTTTGTGTTTTTAGTAGAGATGGGGTTTCACCATGTTAGCCAGGATGATCCTGAGCATTCAGTATAGTCACAACGTTGCATCGACATCACCACTGTTTTCAGAACTTTTCTTTTAAATCACCCCAAACACCAACTCGTTGAACACTTAACTGCCTGTTCCCTTTCCCTTCCCTCCAGCCTCTAGGAATCTCTCTTCTATCTTCTGTCTCTATGAATTGGCCTATTTTAGATTATTAAGACTTCACTTAGATATATGCACCTCATGTAAGTGGAGTCGTACAGTATTTGTCCTTTTGTGTCTAGATTATGTCACTTGGAATATCCTTTGGTTTTATTTTTAATTTTATTTATTTATTTTTTTGAGATGGAGTTTTGCTCTTGTTGTCCAGGCTGGAGTGTAATGACGAGATCTCGGCTCACTGCAACTTCTGCCTCCCGGGTTCAAGCCATTCTCCTGACTATACTTAATGACTATACTTAAAATGCCACTGAATTACACACTGGTTTAAAACGGTAAATGTCATGCTTTGTACATTTTATCACACACAGACATACACACACACACACACAAATTTAGGCCGGGAGCGGTGGCTCATGCCTGTAATCCCAGCACTTTGGGAGGCTGAGGCGGGTGGATCACGAGCTCATCACTTCAAGAAAACCCAAACCCTTCCGTTATTACCCTCTTCCTTCACTGTCCTCCCATCCCTAAACAACCACTGGCCTACTTTCTGTCCCTAATGATTTACCCATTCTGAACATGTCATATAAATGGAATTACATAATACGTGGTCTTTGTGACTGGCTTCTTTCACTTACTGTAATGGTCAAGGTTCATCCATATTACGACATGTGTCAGAACCTCATTTCTTTCTGTGGATGAGCAACTGTCTGCATATGCTACATTTTGTCTATCCATTCATCCTGTATGTCTATCCATTCATCCTGTAATGGACATTTGGGTTGTTTCCACCTTCTGTCTATTGTAACTATTGCTGCTATAACCATTCATGTGCACGTCTTTGTGTGAACATGTGTTTTCATTTCTCTTGGGTAAAATACCTAGGAGTGGAATTGCCGGGTGATATGGTAACTCTATATTTAACCAAACAGGGAACTGCCAGAATGTTCTCCAAAGTGGCCATACCATTTTACGTGACCACAAGTGGTACAGGCGGAGTCCAATTGCTCCACATCCTCAACAACCAGAGTACACGCATTTGCCTATCTATCACCTCCACCTGGGAATATAAGTGGCCTGAAGGTTGGAGCTGCTCACCCCTGTACATGTCTCCCACCCTGGAACATAGTGGACCATGCATAGCAGATGAATGAGCAACATCCCTCTTTTTCTCCTAGAACCTAGCATAGCACTTGGCAGAAGAAGGGTGTGTAGGCCGGGTGCAGTGGCTCACGCCTGCAATCCCAGCACTTTGGGAGGCCAAGGCAGACGGATCATGAGGTCAGGAGATCGAGACCATCCTGGCCAACATAGTGAAACCCCGTCTCTACTAAAAATACAAAAATTAGCTGGGCGTGGTAGCGCATGCCTGTAATCCCAGCTACTCAAGAGGCTGAGGCAGGAGAATTGCTTGAACCTGGGAGGCAGAGTTTGCAGTGGGCCAAGATCGCACCACTGCACTCCAGCCTGGTGACAGAGTGAGACTCTGTCTCAAAACAAACAAACAAACAAAAAACAACGACAAAGAAAGAAGGACTTGGAAACTGTTGAAACTTGAAGTCTGGTGGTTGTGGAGTCCGTTTGGCATGCATCCGATGTGCATTTAATTTTAGGCTGAATTTAAAAATCACTCGTTCTCCTCCCTCCCCCAACACAAACACACACTCCACGCACACAATGAAATCTCGCTCTCTCATTTAATTTTCACAACTGCAAACAAATCTATGAGCTCACATCAAGGTCATGGAGCCAAACCCCATGGCAAGCAAGGTGGCTTAGGCGGGCTCCACCGTCTGTCATGGAACGCTGGGATGTGGCAGCTGTAGTAAAGACAGGGTTGAGAATGTCACACCTGCAGGCACAGAGAGGTTTTTTGTGCTCATTTCTTTGGTCGAGCTCAGAGGATCTGCAAATCAGGGCAGTTGGTCAGGTGGTCTGGAATCAAGTCCAGACTCCATTGTTTACCATTTGTGCGGCCCTGGACAGGTTACTTTTTCTCTGCGGGCTTTACTTTTCTCTTTTTTTTTTGAGACGGAGTCTTGCTCTGTCGCCCAGGCTGGGGTGTAGTGGCCAGATCTCAGCTCACTGCAAGCTCCGCCTCCCAGGTTTACGCCATTCTCCTGCCTCAGTCTCCCGAGTAGCTGGGACTACAGGCGCGCGCCATCTCACCCGGCTAGTTTTTTGTATTTTTTAGTAGAGACGGGGTTTCACCGGGTTAGCCAGGATGGTCTCAATCTCCCGATCTCGCGATCCGCCCGTCTCAGCCTTCCAAAAGTGCTGGGATTACAGGCTTGAGCCACCGCACCTGGCCTCTTACTTTTCTCATGCATCAATGTGAATAACAATGTTTACCCCCAGAGTGTTATTATTAAGTATGATAATATTTTTATTTTTATTTTGAGATAGGTTCTCACTCGGTCGCCCAGGCTGGAGTATAGTGGCAGTGGTGTGATTATGGCTCATTGAGCCTCAACCTCCCGGACACAAATGGTTCTCCCACCTCAGCCTCCTGAGTAGCTGGAACTACATGTGTGCGCCCCCACACCTGGCTAAATTATTTAAATTTTTGGTAGACATGGGGATCTTACTATGTTGTCCAGGCTGGTCTCAATCTCCCAAGCTCAGTGATCCTTCTGCCTCAGCCTCCCAAAGTCCTGAGGTTAGAAGTGAGAGCCACCAAACCTGGCCTATTAATATGTAAATATAAGGATTAAGTGAACAGATATATAATCACCCCTTCAATAACTCCCCTCCCACTTAAAATAAAATCCAAAGTCAAAGAAACCAGGATGTCTGGTCATTCTAATTCTAGGTTACTTGGACTTCAAAGCTCATATGCAATAATGATGCCTGAAACCTGGAAGAAAAGGACCAGAATTCCAGAGGGTCCAAACTTACTTTCTGAATTCTGCTAAGGAGAAACAATATCCTATAAACAGCTTGGCAGCTAAGGGAGAAGGCAGCCGTGGTCCTTATCAACAGTGACCATCTATAGGATCATCCAAATTGGGACACTCGTATGGATAAAACAGATACTATTAATAATCATATGGGGACCGCAAGCATTAACCAGGACAGTCCTGGGCAAATTGGGCTGCAGGCTCATCCCAGTGTATCTATTTGCAGAATCTGGAGGGCGGGCCTCCTCAGCAAGCCTCTGGCGCATGTTTGAGTTGCTCTTAGGCTGTTAAGCTCTAAGCTCTCTCATCAAAGTGTTTTTCTGATAAGAAGCTCGAAGTCCACTGAGAAGAATCCAGTTGAGATAAATGGACTCTCTACTCTGTGTCTGTGTTACAGTTTTCAAGGTTCAATAGTTACCTGCCTAAGGTCTCCTCTGTAAGTCATCAATAACCCAGTTTGATTGTATTAAAAGCGCTGGAGTTTCTTAGGTCAAAAAGAACTGGCATAACTGATATAGAAATAGTGGTTATTATTTTCCCAGCAGCTCTTCCATGCCAGGCACTGTTCTGAGTCATTTCAGCATCGTGATCTTCCTTGGGGGTGGTCATTTTTAGACCCATTTTACGGGCGAGGACACTCAGGCTCAGAGTAAATAAGGAACTTGTCGGAGGTCACCCAGCTTATGAGGGGCAAGCATAAGAATATGAATCTGGGGAGGTCTGACAGCAGGTCCTGGGATCTTTATCTGTGTGGCCTCTTTCTTGTGTGGAGGTCTTTGATCTGCATCTCCTGGAACCCTTGGATTAATTGATCTCTCCACCGGAATCCTTAACCTGGTGTCCACAGACTCCCAAGCAATCCTGGGATGGACTTTATGATACATTGATTAACAGACAAACAAAAACACACATACACTCTAATCTGCATTTTCTCATTTTTCTATTTTCTTTCTTTTCCTTTTTTTTTTTTTTTTTGTTTGAGACAGAGTCTCGCTCTGTCACCCACGCGGGAGTTTAGTGGCACCATCCCGATTCACTGCAACCTCTGCCTGCCAGGCTCAAGCGATTCTTGTACCTCAGCCTCCTGAGTAGCTGGGACTACAGGCGTGTGCTGCCACGCCCGGCTGATTTTTGTATTTTAAGTAGAAACAGGGTCATGCCATGTTGGCCAGGCTAGTTTCGAACTCCTGACCTCATGATCTGCTCACCTCGGCCTCCCAAAGTGCTGGGATCACAGGCGTGAGCCACCACGCCTGACCTATTTTCCACCTTTTGAATATAGGCAAATCACAGCAGAATTAGCAGTCCTTGAGACTTTGTTGCCAATGGAAACCAGATATTTTCATATTACACCAGAGTTACAAATAATAGGAAGTATCCTTTATAGTTATTGCTATTTCAAAATGACAGTTGTGAGAGTCCCCACTGCATCTTGTCACTTAATGTGTTAATAAAAATGCACACATATTACCATATTATACTTTGTTTTAACATTTTTAGGGGAACTGCATTTGAATGTGATTGGATTTCTTTGCAAGCCTGCGCATTTTTTGTCCTGAGAATGGGATCACAGGCTTCCTCACACAGCCAACAGGGTGCATGGTACAAAAAGATGGAACCACTGCCAAGAGTTGAGGAATGGGCCAGTTAGTAAACAAATCATTCACTCTTTATGTGCAAAATTTTATATAATTTCTCCCTAACATCACCAAGACTTGCACATGTAGGTAGGATTCTCTATTGCCCAGGCTGGGGTGCAGTGGCACGATCTCAGCTCACTGTAACCTCCACCTCCTGGACTCAAGCGATTCTCCTGCCTCAGCCTCCCGAGTAGCTAGGGCCACAGGCACACGCCACCATGCGTGGCTAGTTTTTATATTTTTAGTAGAGACAGGGTTTTGCCATGTTGGCCAGGCTGGTCTCGAACTCCTAACCTCAGGTGATCTGCCCTCCTTGGCCTCCCAAAGTGCTGGGATTACAGGCATAAGCCACCACGCCCAGAACGTTTATTTCTTAAATGGACATTAATTGGGCACCTCGTGTGTACCAGGCCCTGTGAGTGGCATGGGAGATACAGGAGGGGACAGGACAAACATAGACGAAAGCCCCAGCTTTCGTGGAGCTGACATTGTAAGTGGTCAAGGCGACAATCAAACAATAATCACACATAGAATTAACTAACCCAAGTGTGACGAGCTGTGGTAGAATGCACTGAGAATTCTTTTTTTTTTTTTTTTTTTTTTGAGACGGAGTCTCGCTCTGTCACCCAGGCTGGAGTGCAGTGGCCTGATCTCAGCTCACTGCAAGCTCCGCCTCCCGGGTTCACGCCATTCTCCTGCCTCAGCCTCCCGAGTAGCTGGGACTACAGGCGCCCGCCACCTCGCCTGGTAGTTTTTTTTTTTTGTAGTTTTAGTAGAGACGGGGTTTCACTGTGTTCACCAGGATGGTCTCGATCTCCTGACCTCGTGATCCACCCGTCTCGGCCTCCCAAAGTGCTGGGATTACAGGCTTGAGCCACCGCGCCCGGCCGCACTGAGAATTCTTTAACCAAGTACTGCTTGGCCGAGATCTGAAAGATGATCGAGCGCCAACAGGCAGAGAGGGTTAGGCAGAGCAGCCCAGGCCCAGCAGCAGGGAGCTGGAGTCGGTTCTCTCAGGCTCACCAGAGCCAACTGTTAAATTTCCAGGAATTTTGTGATCTGATTGTTAAACATAGCCATTATTAAAATTGTTATATAAACTTACAATTAAACAAATTATATTGAAAATAAATATCTCTAACACAGCTCCAGAGGTCTTAACAGGTGGAGACTGCTGTATTCTTATACCATGCAAGGATAATGGAACCCTCCCTTCCTCCCTCCTCCCCTCCCTTCCTTCTTTCTTTCCTTCCTTCCTTCCTTCCTTCCTTTCTTCCTTCCTTCCTTCCTTCCTTCCTTCCTTCCTTCCTTCCTTCCTTCCTTCCTTCCTTCCTTCCTTCCTTCCTTCCTTCTTTCTTTCATTTTTTTTTTTCTGAGGCAGGGTCTTACTCTGTTGCCCAGGCTGGAGTGCAGTGGCTCAATCTTAGCTCACTGCAGCCTTGAACTCCTGGAATCAAGCAATTCTCTCACGTCAGTCTCCTGAGTAGTTGGGACTACAGGTGCATGTCACCATGTCCAGTTAATTTTTAAACTTTTGTAGAGATGTGATCTCACTGTGTTGCCAGGGCTGGTCTCAAACTCCTGGCCTCAAACAATCCTCCTGCATTGGCTTCCCAAATTACTGGCATTACAGGTGTGAGCCACCACACCCGATCTCCCACACATTCTATCCAATTGTATCTTGAACACCACTCCTTTCAGCAGTGAAAATTATTTCCAGTATCCTTTCCAGCAAACCCTCTGGTGCAGGGTCCTGTAACATCTGAAATGCTTAAGCAACTACCACCACCGGGTGGGTTCCTGATTAGCATACTTTAAATACTGACTCTGGGTTGCAAATTCAAGTTCATTAATACACACTTCCTCCCGCTTCACATTATTCACTCTGGAGACTTTTTTTTTTGGAGGCAGGGTCTCACCCTGTCACCCAAGCTGAAGTGGAGTGGTGGGATCATGGCTCACAGCAGCCTTGAACTCCAGGGCTCAAGTGATGCTCCCACCTCAGCCTCCCAACGAAGCGGAACTACAGGTGCATGCCACCCATGTTGGGCTAATTTTTTTTTTTTTTTTTTTTTTTTTTTGAGGCGGAGTCTCCCTCTGTTGCCCAGGCTGGAGTGTAGTGGTGCAATCTTGGCTCACTGCAACCTCCACCTCCTGGGTTCAAGCGATTCTCTTGCCTCAGCCTCCTGAGTAGCTGGGATTACAGGTGTACGTCACCACGCCTGGCTAATTTTTGTATTTTTAGTTGAGATAGGGTTTCACTATATTGGTCAGGCTGGTCTTGAACTCCTGACCTCGTGATCTGCCCGCCTCGGACTCCCAAAGTGTTGGGATTACAGGCGTGAGCCACCGTGCCTGGCCTTATCAGGCTAATTTTTAAAGTTGTTTTTGGAGAAACAAAGTCTCCCTGTGTTTCCCAGGCTGGTCTTGAATTTCTGGGCTCAAATGAATTGCTTGCCTCAGCCTCCCAAAGTGCTGGAATTATAGGCGTGAGCCACTGCTCCTGGTCACGTTATTTACTCTGAAGTACTCTTATAGTAAACAACAACACATATGAGATCACAATGTCTAACATCACCAGTTTATCCTGAGTTTTGTTACATTTCACTGTTTCTTCTGTTCAGCATCAAATGTCGAAGGTGGGTTGTGTTTTGGGGTCCTATCATTCAAAATTTCTGTACCTTTAAACCCTACAATGACACACAGCGGAGTGAGAAGTTGTCACCGTGAGAGATAAAAAGGAGCCAGGACCCCACTGAGGAAACCAGGGATTCATGCCTCTGACCTCCAGCTCACCCCAGGATGCACACCCAGTGATGAACTAATCCTAACCCTAAGCTGCATGCATTACATTGTTCTCCCTCCCCGTCCCTTTTCTTTGTTCCATCTCTTTTGCAAAACTCATGCAATTTGAGTGTGTTTCATGGTGCAACTGTAATGTATACAGTTTTCCCATTTGTGTTTTCATTTGCAAACTGACAGCCGCTTAACCCTGGCACTCACGGAGAATATTGCATTGGAAAACGACCTCATCTGACTATGGCATCCATGAGCAGCGAATTAAACTGATAGTGGTTAAAACCTGCTTGCTCCTCTGCTTTTGCACAAGTGGTGCCTCTGCCTGGAATACCTTGACCTGCCTCCTGAACTGTGTATCCAAATCTCAGTTCTGCCATCCCTCCCTCTGCAATGCCATCCCGGAGATCTCCAGCGGAGTCATCACGGCCTTCTTTGTGCCTGCCTCTTACATCCACTGTAATACTTTTCCCGGAGGTCAAAACACAAATGCTTAGAATGCTCAATATCCACAGAAGGCTAAGAAATGAACCAAGTGGGTTGGGGGTGAGGAACTGGGAACGATGGCACCAGAGTGAACTGGGAAGCCTGTGCTGGGTCCAAGGGTGCCGCGCTGCTCAGGCCTGGCCTGGTTTCTATGGGGAATGTGGGCTCAGGGTAGACAGAGCTCCTGATTTTTCAAGAGAACTGGAAATCTGGACTTCTTTTTTTTTTTTTTTTTTTTGACATATGTCTATCTTTAAAGGCTGCAATTGTTCCAGATTTTAAAATGACTTCATTCAGAAGTGATAAATCACACACATTCACAGAATAAATCCACTCCATGGGCCACCAGTGACAGCCCAAGCTCTAGGCAAAACTCTCCTGAGTCTGAAGCTCTGTCCTTTCTTCCTCCAATTCCCAGTGCCTGGGGCACGGAAGCTGGCATGAAGAGGCACTTAAGAAATGTTTGTGAAGTGAATAAATGAGGCAGCAAATCAATCAGGATATTAAAATTCTTTCCACTTTGCATGAGCCACACATATAGCGTAATTTGTATACTTATATATGCTTTCCTTCGGGCCCATGAACAAAACCAGGTACTTGCCAAAGGGCAAAGAAAGTTTGATATTTGATATAATAAACCCAGGGCTAGCGCAGTGGCTCACACTTATAATTCCAGCACTTTGGGAGGCTGAGGCAGGCAGGCAGACTGCCTGAGCTCGGAAGTTCAAGACAAGCCTGGGCAACAGAGTGAAATCCTGTATCTACAAAAATTAAAAAAAAAAATTAGCTAGGTGCGCATGCCTGTAGTCCCAGCTACTTGGAAGGCTGAAGTGGGAGGATGGCTCGAGCCCAGAAGGTGAAGGTTGCAGTGAGCTGAGATTGCACCACTGCACTCCAGCCTGGGCGACACAGTAAGACCCTCTCGAAAATAATTAAATAAATAACAGTAAATTAAGTTAAATAAAAATAGGACAGGCATGGCGGCTTATGCCTGTAATCCCAGCACTTTAGGAGGCCGAGGTAGGCAGATCACTTGAGCCCAGGAGCTCGAGACCAGCCTAGGTGACGTGGTGTAACTTTGTCGCTACAATAAATAAATAAATAAATAAATAAATAAATAAATAAATAAATTCGCTGGACATGGTGGTGCATGCCTGTAGTCCCAGCTACTCAGGAGGAGGGTCCCTTGAGCTTGGAAGGTTGAGGCTTCCATAAGCTGTGACTGTGTCACTGCATTCCAGGCTGGGTGACAGAGTGAGACCCTGTCTCAGAAACAAACAAAAAACCAGTACAAATAAAAATAAAAAGAATAAACCCAGCAGCCGGGCGTGTGTCGTCCTCTCATACTGGTCATTATAATTCTCAGTTAATTCATAAAACTGCTCCACAAGGTAGGTCATCTTATCAGCTCCATTTTACAGAAGAGGAAAAATCTGGAAAGCTCAGATCAATTCACCTGCCCAAGACCACACAGTTGGCAAGTTTCCTGTTATCCTCAGGGTAAAAGCCAAACTCTGTAAAATGGCGCTACAGGGTCCCCCTTTGCTCCCCATAGCCCAACTGACTTCATCTCTCCCTCTCTTTCATTCAACACCTGTCTCCTTGACTTCCTCAGACATCCCACATGTGCTCTGGCCTCAGGGCCTTGTCACTGACCCTCTGTGGGGGATGCTGTTGCCTAAGATCTTTGCATGACTTCCTCTTATCTCCTTCCAGTCTTTGTTCAAATATCACCTTTTCACTGAGAACTATACTGGACTCCCCCGCCCACTTAACATCACAGCTCCCATCACCTTCTGTTTCCCTCCCTTGTTTGCTTCATTTTTCTCCATAGATTTTTTTTTTTTTAATCACTTTCGAACATACTATGTAATGTAAGTATTCATTTTCTGCCTTCAACACTATCAGGTTAAACTCCATTAGGGCAATATATATATATATGTATATATATATATTTTTTTTTTTCCTATTTTCTTCCCTGCTATATCTCTAGTTCTAGAACTGTGCCTGGCACATAGGAGGCCTCAATACATATTTGTTGGATGGATGAATGTTGGGATTTGAACGCAGGCTTGATTATTTTATTTTATTTATTTTTTGAGATGGAGTTTTTGCTCTTGTTGCCCAGGCTGGAGTGCAATGGTATGGTCTTGGCTCACTGCAGCCTCTGCCTCCCAGGTTCAAGCCATTGTCCTGCCTTGACCTCCCAAGTAGCTGGGATTACAGGCACGCGCCACCATGCTTGGTTAAATTTTGTAATTTTAGTAGAGATGGGGTTTCACTGTGTTGGCCAGGCTGGCCTCGAACTCCCGACCTCAGGTGATCTGCCCACCTTGCCCTCTCAAAGCGCTGGGATTACAGGCATGAGCCACCATGCCCGGCCCAGACTTGATAATTTTAAAGTCTTCTTTTCTTTTTTTTTTTTTTTTTTGAGACGGAGTCTCGCTCTGTCGCCCAGGCTGGGGTGCAGTGGCCGGATCTCAGCTCACTGCAAGCTCCGCCTCCCGGGTTCACGCCATTCTCCGGCCTCAGCCTCCTGAGTAGTTGGGATTACAGGCGCCCGCCACCTCGCCCGGCTAATTTTTTGTATTTTTTAGTAGAGACGGGGTTTCACCGTGTTAGCCAGGATGGTCTCGATCTCCTGACCTCGTGATCCGCCCGGCTCAGCCTCCCAAAATGCTGGGATTACAGGCTTGAGCCGCCACGCTGGGCCAGGATAAGTATATTCTATTTAAAATGTACTACTTGGGGCATATATATACTAAAAAGTTATTCATCATTCATCTTAATTTCAAATGTAATTAGAGTCCTGTATTTTGTTTGCTAACTCTGGCAAACCTAGTTAAAAGATAAAAAAAATATGTTCTAGACCCAGTGAAATGGTAGTGTTTGTCTCATTAAGAAGTGTAAGTTGAATGAATGAATGAATGTAAGAAAAGTCTGGGCCGGGCACAGTGGCTCATGTCTGTAATCCCAGCACTTTGGGAGGCTGAGGTGGGCAGATCACCTGAGGTCAGGAGTTCGAGGCCAGCCTGGCCAATATGGCAAAAATCCATCTCTACTAAAAGTAGGTAAATTAGCTGGGTGAGTGGTGTGTGCCTGTAATCCCAGCTACTTGGGAGGCTGAGGTAGGAGAATTGCTTGAACCCGGGAGACAGAGGTTGCAGTGAGCCAAGATTGCACCACTGTACTCCAGCCTGGGAGACAGAGTGAGAATCCATCTCAAAAATAAATAAAATAAATAAATAAATAAATAAAATAAAAATAAATAAATAAATAAATAAATAAATAAATCCTGGCACATAGTAGGTACTCAGTAAATGTTAGATGTTATTATAAAATAGCTAGGACCAGGCACATAGTAGGTTCAGTGCTTGGCACATATTGGGTACTCAGTAAATGTTAGATGTTACTATAAAATAGCTAGGACCAGGTCCATAATTCAACAGACTCATGTCTACCGGCCTGTAGCTCCTTGAAGGTGCTCCCTTTGATCCCCAAGGCTTGTCAAAGAGCTTCCCACACTGAAAGAACCCAGTAATATTTATTCAATGAATAGAGGCCCCTTTTTTGCTCAATGAATGGAGAAACCCCCTTTTATAAAAATTTAGTGATTGCAGAGCCCCCACTTTGTTTCTTACCCCTTTTCTGCACTGATTCATTCATGGTTGCAGTCCTTTGAATGCACAGTGGGGCCACTTTGCTGGGAATAGTCTCTGAAGTCTGGAAAGAGAATCCTTTTAGATAAAGCCCCCACAATTAGCTCCTCTCCTCATCTGCCTCCTCCACCTCCTCCAGAGGCTGCTGCCTTCTAGGTTCTACCTTTGAGAGCTCAGGTGCCTGCTGCCAATTACATTTCCACCCTACTTGTGAAACTACTGTGTAATTAGCCTAATTACAGGATTGCAGGCAATGGCAGCAGGCTGCCTGGGAAGGGGTATTAACCCTGCATTTCCCATGCACGTTGCAAGCACTCAGCGTCCCAGGACTGGGGAGGTAGGCTGCAGGCCATCCACCCAGGCTCTGGGAGGCCACTCTTGCCAAGTTGTTCCTTTTCAGTGGCCAGAATATTCCACAGTCTTTTCAGAGTCTATCCACTACAAAGCAACAACAGCAACGTAGTAATACTAGCAGCACATACTCAGGGCCAAACATTTCAACAGGACAGAAGTATAAAGTGAGACATAAAAGTTGTCTGAACTTGCACAGTACTCCCTGATTCTAAAGTGAAAGTTGAAAAAAGAAAAAAAAAAACTGTCTGAACATTCATCACCTGCATTCAGCTCCACACCTCAGAAGTAACAATATCTAAAGTAACAATGCCTACCAAAGGTAGACAGAAATGTCCTCCCCACACGCAAGCTATATGTATAGATGTAGTCTTTGTTCTGCTAATGTTTAGTCTTTCTAAATAATAATAAAAAACTACGTACAGTTGTGTTTTATATAGATATATTCACCCATAAATGTGCTCACTTTGCTTCGCACAATGAGATTATACAATACATATGCTTTTGTGACTTGCTTTTGTTGCTAAATAATATATCCTATGTCTTTAATCCCTACATATTAGTGCTAATTCATTCTTTTTTATAAGTCCGTGTAATATTCAACAGGAGGAACATGTAAATTATTTAACTAGTCTTCCATTATGAAGCATTTAGATTGCAAACAGATTTATGCCATAAAAAGAATACATAATCCCAGCACTTTGGGAGGCTGAGGTTAGTGGATTGCTTGAGCCCAGGAGTTTGAAACCAGCCTGGGCACCATGGTGAAACCCTGTCTCTACAAAAATACACATACAAAAAAAATTAGTTGGGCAGGATGGGGTGTGCCTATAGTCTTAGCTACTACGGAGGCTGAGGTGGGAAGATTCCTTGACCTTAGGAAGTTAAGGTTGCAGTGAGCTCAGATCGTGCCACTGCATTTCAGTCTGGGAAATAGTGAGACCTTGTCTCAAAAAAAAAAAAAAAAAAAAAAAAAGGGCATGAAATCACACAAATAAGTTCCTGGTGCTTGTGAAGGAGATGAGGGTGGGAGGCAGCTTCCAAATAGTTAGGTGTGGTTCAAGAAGCAGGGGTAGAGAGGTCCACTGTAAAGCTGTGTGTTAACCCTTTAGTTAGTTGTTGGATCCTAGGAAGCCCTAGATGATTCCAGGGAGAGGCACTGAAGGGCAGCTGTTGACTAAGCAGTATGGAAACCATCCTATATGTTAACTACCAGTGTGGTCTTCCTGGTCATAGCTTTTTTTTTTTTAATTTTTTTTTTTTGAGACGGAGTCTCGCTCTGTCGCCCAGGTTGGATTGCAGTGGTGCAATCTCCACTCACCGCAACCTCCGCCTCCCGGGTTCACTCTATTCTCCTGCCTCAGTTTCCCAAGTAGCTGGCACTACAGGCGCCTGCCACCACGCCCAGCTAATTTTTTGTATTTTTGGTAGAGATGGGTTTTCACCATGTTAGCCAGGATGGTCTCGATCTCCTGACCTCGTGATGCGCCCTCCTCAGCCTCCCAAAGTGCTGGGATTATAGGCGTGAGCCACCACGCCCGGCGGTCATATCTCTTGATGTTGGCTATATTTGAGTATATTCACAGGTTTCTAACCCTAGAATTCTTGGTTCAAATGGTGTAACTCTTTTAGTCTCAATGAGTCTGTTATCAAACTTTCCCTTGGAGTCTTTTTTTTTTTCATAAAAATAAAACAGTAATAGTAATAGATTGCATTTATGAAAGCAAGGCAACACACTAAAGGCTTTTTATACTTGATGTCCTGCAATTTTCCCAAGAGGGCTATGCCACAGGCACTTTTATCACCCTCATTTTACAGATGGGGAATCTGAAACTCAGAGGCTAAATGACCTGTCAAGTTTTACACAGCAAATCAGAGGAGGTGCTGCGATTCTAATTCAGCAAATCAGAGGAGGTGCTGCGATTCTAATTCAGCAAATCAGAGGAGGTGCTGCGATTCCAATTCATTTCCCTGAAACAACCATCCTACTGGCTTTCTAAATCTTACTGAGCTGGAGACGGTGGCTCAAGCCTGTAATCCCAGCACTTTGGGAAGCTGAGGAGGGTGGATCACCTCAGGGCAGGAGTTCGAGACCAGCCTGGCCAACATGGCGAAACTCCGTCTCTATTAAAAACACCAAAAATTAGCCAGGCGTGGTGGCAGGCGCCTGTAATCCCAGCTTTTTGGGAGGCTGAGGCAGGAGAATTGCTTGAACCTGGGAGGCAGAGGTTGCAGTGAGCTAAGATCACACTATTGTGCTCCAGCCTGGGTGAAAGAGTGAGACTCTGTCTCAAAACAAACAAACAAACAAACAAACAAACAAAAAATCGTATTGGAACGTGAAGATCAGGAAGGAGGCTCACAGTCTTTCCACCACAGGGTCTGTGAGCACACCTGCATACATGTACAAGGACGCACTTGGATGGTCCGTGAGCACACCTGCGTACATGTACAAGGACGCGCTTGGATGGAGATGGAGAGAAGAAGCTGGGATGAAAACTAAAGATGGCAAAAAGAGAAACTGATATCAGGTCACTGTCAACAGAAATTTGTGTTACAGTGAATGGCACTTCTAACAATTGGCTACACAACCTAGGCCTTTTCAGACCTCAGATTTCTCATCAGTAAAATGGGAATGATTATCCAATCCAGTAGAACTGTTGAACAGAATTGAGTTAATCCATATGAAATGCCTGAGGCCTGGTAGGGCAATTCATAGTTACTATGAAGGTTTCGGTGCAATGACAGGAACATCTTAAACTCTTGACAGCATAGTTCCATAATATGTAACCAAGGAGGAGGATTGCCCTTTATGGGTCTGTCATTCCCCTCAACAATCCAGCAACGGTCCTGCTCCAACCACATTAAAACTAGTCCAAAAAATTTCCCCAATCCTATGAATACTTACTTACCATTAAAAAAATCAGAGATCCTGGCTGGGCGCAGTGGCTCACGCCTGTAATCCCAGCACTTTGGGAGGCCGAGGCGGGTGGATCACGAAGTCAGGAATTCAAGACCAGCCTGGCCAAGATGGTGAAACCCCATCTCTACTAAAAATACAAAAAATTAGCCGGGTGTGGTGGCATGCACCTGTAATCCCAGCTACTCGGGAGGCTGAGGCAGGAGAATCGCTTGAACTTGGGAGGCAGAGGTTGCAGTGAGCTGAGATCATGCTACTGCACTCCAGCCAGGAAAACAGAGAAAGACTCTGTTTCAAAAAAAAAAAAAAAAAAAAAAATCAGAGGTTGGGAGCAGTGGCTTACAACTATAATCCCAGCACTTTGGGAAGCTGAGGTGGGTAGATCACCTGAGGCCAGAAGTTTGAGACCAGCCTGGCCAACATGGTGAAACCTCTATCTCTACCAAAAAATACAAAAAATTAGCCAGGCATGGTGGCACACACCTGTAGTCCCAGCTATTTGTGAGGCTGAGGCAGGAGAATTGCTTAATCCCAGGAAGCAGAGGTTGCACTGAGCTGAGATCATGTCACTGCACTGCAGCCTGGGTGACAGAGTGAGACTCCCTCTCAAAAAAAAAAAAAAAAAAAAAAAAAAAGAAAAACAAATCAGAAACGTATGATTAAGTTTAAAAAGATAAAGGTGAAAATTAACTGTAACGCAATCTACAGTACTGTTAACATTTTGACATTTATGTTGATATACTGTCATGTCCTTTAGTTTACTTTTTGATATAAAGAGCCAAATTCCACCTGATTTAGTGCTAAAACATAGGATGTATGTTACATACATCTGATGTCTGATTGCTCTAGCTAGGACTTCCAGTACTATGTTGAATAACAGTGGTGAAAATGGACATCCTGGTCATGATCCAGATCTTTGAGGAAAGGTTTTCCATTTTTCTCCATTCCATATAATACTGTCATATGTGGCTTTTATTATGTTGACATATGTTCCTTCTATCCCCCTTTTTTGAGGCTTTTTTTTTTTTAAATCATTAAGGGATGTTGAATTTTGTCAAATACCTTCTCAGTATCAATTGAAATGATCATATAATGTTTGTCCTTCATTCTGTTGATGTGATTTGTCACATTGATTTGTGTATAAGCCATCCTTGCATTCCAGGGATGAATTCCACTTGGTCATGATGAATGATCTTTTGAACATTTTGTTGAAGTTGGTTCACTAGTATTTTGTTAAGAATTTTGGCATCAATATTGATCAGAGATAGTGGCCTGTAGTTACCTTTTTTTGGGTATGTCTTTGGTTTTGGTTTCAGGTTAATACTGGCCTCATAGAATGAGATTGGAAGGATTCCTTACTTTTTTATTTTTTGGAATAGCTTGAGTAGGATTGGCATTGGTATGTTGTGTTTTCATTATCATTTGGTTCAAGAAATATTTCAATTTCCTTCTTCATTTCTTCATTGACCCACTGGTCATTCAGGAGCTTATTGTTTAATTTCCATGTATTTGTATAGTTTCCCAAACTCCTCTTGTTATTGGTTTCTAGTTTTATTCCACTGTGGTCAGAGAAGGAGATTGATATTATTTCAATGTTTTTTGGATGTTTTAAGACTTGTTTTGTGATCTAACATATGGTTTATCCTTGAGAATAATCTATGTGCTGAGGAAAAGAATGTGTATTCTGCAGCTGTTGAATAAACTGTTCTGTAAATACCTATTATGTCCATTTGGACTACAGCATAGATTAAGTCTAATGTTTCTTTGTTTACTTTCTGTCAACAAAGAACTGTACAGTGCTGAAAATAGAGTGCTGAAGTCTCCAGCTATTATTGTATTGGGGCTTAGCTCTCTCTTTAGCTCTAATAATATTTGCTTTATATATTTGGGTGCTCCAGTGTTAGGTGCATATATATTTACAATTATTATATCTTCTTGCTGGGATTGATCCCTTTATCCTTATATAGTGACTTTCTTTGTCTCTTCTTAAACTTTTTGACTTGAAATCTATTTTGTCTGATATAGGTATAACTACTCCTATACTTTGTTTGGTTTCAATTAGCATGGAATATCTTTCTCCACCTCTTTATTTTTATTCTGTGTGTGTCTTTTTATTTATTTATTTAGATTTTATTTTTTTGAGATGAAATCTCACTCTGTGGCCCAGGCTGGAGTGCAGTGGTGTGATCTCAGCTCACTGCAGCCTCAGTCTCCTGGGTTCAAGCAATTCTCCTTCCTCAGCCTCCTGAGTAGCTAGGATTACAGGCGCTGCCACCACACCTGGCAAATTTTTTGTATTTTTAGTAGAGATGAGGTTTCACCAATTTGACCAGGCTGGTCTTGAACTCCTGACCTCAGGTGATCCGCCTGCCTCTGGCTCCCAAAATGCTGGAGCCACCACGCCCGGCTCTATGTGTGTTTTTAGAGGTTAAGTGGGTCTCTTATAGTCAACAGATCAATTAGGTATTTTTTTTTTTTTTAATTGATAAGTAAGGACTTACTCCTGGCATTTTGTTCTTTGTTTTCTGGTTGTTCTGTGGTTTTCCTTCTTTCTTTCCTTCCTGTCTTTTTTTTATGTTTTTTTTTTTTTTTTGAGACGGAGTCTCGCTCTGTCGCCCAGGCTGCAGTGCAGTGACCGGATCGCAGCTCACTGCAAGCTCCGCCTCCCGGGTTTACGCCATTCTCCTGCCTCAGCCTCCCGAGTAGCTGGGACTACAGGCGCCCGCCACCTCGCCCGGCTAGTTTTTCGTCTCGGCCTCCCAAAGTGCTGGGATTACAGGCTTGAGCCACCGCGCCTGGCCCCTGTCTTTTTTTTAAATGAAGATGATTTTCTTTGGTGACAGGATTTAGTGTCTTGTTTTTTATTTTTTTGTATGTTTTTTGTATTCATTGTATGTTTTTTGGTTTGAACTTACCATGAGGCTTGCTAATACTATCTTATAACCCATTATTTTAATCTGATAACAATTTATCACTGTTTGCATAAACAAACAAACAAAAAGAAAACTAATTTTCAAAAAGAAACCTTAATTTTTTCCACTCTTCTTTTTAACTTTCTATTGTTTCTATTTATATCTTATTGTAGAGTCTGTGTCTTGAAAAGTTGTTGCAGTTATTATTTTTGATTGGTTCATTGTTTAGTTTTTCTACTTGGGATAAGAGTAGTTTACATACCACAATTACATTATTATAATATTCTGTGTTTTTTGTGTACTTACCAGTGAGTTTTATACCTTCAGATGTTTTCTTATTGCACATTAACCTCTTTTCTTTCTGACTGAAGTACTCCCATTAGCATTTCTTGCAGGGCAGGTCTGGTGTTGAGGAAATCCTTCAGCTTTTATTTGTCTGGGAAAGTCTTTATTTCTCCTTCATGTTTGAAGGATATTTTTGCTGGATATACTATTCTAGAGTAAAAGGTTTTTCCTTCAGCACTTTAAAATGTCATGCTGCTGTCTCCTGGCCTGTAAGGTTTCCACTAAAAAGTCTGCTGCCAAAAGTATTGGAACTCAATTGACTATTTGCTTCTTTTCTTTTTCTGCTTTTTTTTTTGTTGTTGTTGTTGTTGTTGTTGTTGAGACAGAGTCTCGCTCTGCCGCCCAGGCTGGAGTGCAGTGGCCGGATCTCAGCTCACTGTAAGCTCCGCCTCCCGGGTTCACGCCATTCTCCTGCCTCAGCCTCCCGAGTAGCTGGGACTACAGGCGCCCGCCACCTCGCCCGGCTAGTTTTTTGTATTTTTAAAGTAGAGACGGGGTTTCACCATGTCAGCCAGGATGGTCTCGATCTCCTGACCTCGTGATCCGCCCGTCTCGGCCTCCCAAAGTGCTGGGATTACAGGCTTGAGCCACCGCGCCCGGCCCTTCTTTTTCTGCTTTTAGTATTTCTTACTTATCCTTGACATTTGGGAGTTTAATGATTAAATGCCTTGAGTTAGTCTTCTTTGGGTTAAGTGGGCCTGGTGGTCTGTAACCTTCTTGTGGTAGGATATTGATATCTTTCTCTAGGTTTGATCAGCTCTCTTTGTTATTATTTGATAAGCTGTTTCTCTCTGTTATTATCCCTTTGAATAAACTTTTTACCCCTGTCCCTTCTCTGCCTCCTTCTCTGCCTCCTCTTTAAGGCCAGTAACTCTTAGATTTGCCCTTTGGGGCTATTTTCTAGATCCTGAAGTCATGCTTTGTTGTTTTTTATTCTTTTTTTTTTTTGTCTCCTCTGACTGTGTATTTTCTTTCTTTTTTTTTTTTTTTTTTTTGAGACGGAGTTTTGCTCTTGTTTCTCAGGCTGGAGTGCAATGGCACGATCTCCACTCACTGCAACCTCTGCCTCCCGGGTTCAAGCAATTCACCTGCCTCAGCCTCCTGAGTAGCTGGGATTACAGGCATGTGCCACCACGCCCGACTAAGTTTGTATTTTTAGTAGCGATGGGGTTTCTCCATGTTGGTCAGGCTGATCTCGAACTCCCGACCTCAGGTGATCCACCCACCTCAGCCTCCCAAAGTGCTGGGATTACAGGTGTGAGCCACCATACCTAGCCCCTGACTGTGTATTTTCAAATAGCCTGTCTTCAAGATCACTAATTCTTTCTTCTCTTAATCAATTCTGCTGTTAAAAGATTCTGATGCATTCTTCAGTATGTCAGTTGCATTCTTCAGATCCAGAATTCCTGGGTAATTCTTTCTAATTATTTCAATTATCGTTGTTAAATTTACCCAATAGAATTTTGAATTCTTTCTCTTTTTTGTTTTTGTTTTTGAGACAGTGTCTTACTCTGTTGTTCAGGCTAAAGTGCAGTGGTGCAGTCATGGCTCACCGTAGCCTTGATCTCCCAGGCTCAAATGATCTTTCCACCTCAGCCTCCTAAGGCGCTGGGACTAGAGTTGTAAACCACCATGCCTGCCTAATTTTTAAATGTTTTGTAGAAACAGCATTTCCCTATTTTGCCCAGGCTGGTGTCAAAGCCCTGGGTTCAAGCTATCCTCCTGCCTCGGCCTCCCAAAGTGCTGGGATTACAGGCATGAGCCACTATGCCTGGCATCCTTTCCTTTCTTATCTTGAATTTCTTTGAGTTTCCTCAAAACAGTTATTTTGAATTATCTGTCTGAAAGGTCACATATCTCTGTTTCTTCAGGATTGGTCCCAGGTGCCTTATTTAGTTCATTTGGTGAGGCCATGTTTGTCTGGATGGTGTTGATGCTTGTAGATGTTCTTAGGTGTCTGGGCATTGAAGAGTTAGATATTTATGGTAGTCTTTACAGACTGGGCTTGTCTGTGCCTGTCCTTGGGAAGGCTTTCTAGATATTCAAAAGGACTCGGGTCTTGTGATGTAGGTTGTGTCTGCTTTAGGGGGCCCAAAGCTCAGTAACACTGTGGTTCTTGCAGATTTGTAGAAGTATTGCCTTGATGGTCTCAGACAAGAGGCAGTAGAATTCTCTGGATTACCAGGCAGAGACTCTAACTCTCTTCTCTTACCTCCTCCCAAACAAATGGAAACTTTCTCTCTGTTCTGAGCCACTTGGAGCTGTGGATAGGGTGATACAAGCACCGCTGTGACCACCACCACTAGGACTGCACTGAGCCAGGCCTGAAGCCAGCATAGCACTGGCTCTTGCCCAAGACCTGCTGTAACAACTCCCTGGCTAAGGCTTATGTTCACTCAAGGCCCTGGGGCTGGATAATCAGCAGATGGCAAAGCCAGCCAGGCTTTTGTCCTTCCCTTCAGTGTGGCAAGTTGCCCCAGGCCCTGGGCATGTCCACAGGTGCTGTTTGGGAGCCAGGGACTAGAATTGAAAACCTTAGAAGTCTACCTGTTGTTCTATCATACTGTAGCTGAGCTGGCACTTCACCATAAGATGCAGTCCTTCCCACTTTTCCCTCTGCTTTCCAAAGGTAGAGGAGCCTGACCACGTGGCCGCCAGCTCCACAGGCCCATGGGGAGTACTGCCAGATTACCACTGATGTTCCCTTAGAGCCCAAGGGCTCTTCGGTCAGCTTGTGGTAAATGCTGCCTGGCCCAGAGACTCGCCCTTCAGGGCAGTGGGCTCCCCTCTCACCCAGGGCAGGTACAGAAATGTTGCTTAAGAGCCAGGCGTGTGCCACCACACCTGGGTAATTTTTGTACTTTTAGTAGAGACGGGGTTTCACCATATTGGCCAGGCTCGTCTCAAACTCCTGATCTCAGGCGATCCGCCCACCTCGGCCTCTCAAAGTGCTGAGATTACAGGTGTGAACCACTGCGCCTGGCCCTAGTCTATGGTCTTTTCAAATTAAAAGTATTTATGAAAACATTTTATATTATTTTACCTTTTTTTTTTTTTAAAGACAGAGTCTCCCTCTGTCACCCAGGCTGGAGTGCAGTGGTGCCATCTTGGCTCACTGCAACCTGCACCTCTAAACACAACTAAAAACCAAAGCACCTACAATGACCACAAAAACAAAAAAAAAATCAAACAAAATCAAGAACTTACATGTGGACTACAAAGGGATATGAGAGGATTTTCTGGGGTGCTGAAATATTGTTTTGATCTAGCTGCCAGTTACCCAGGCGTGCTCCGTGTGATAATTTATTGGGCTATATTTTTAAGATTCAGCCTTAGCAAATGGAATCGTGCTTACAGCAAGATTGTCAGTTGCTGGTAAAAGGAGCTCTGGGGCCCAGCGCGGTGGCTTATGCCTATGATCCCAGCACTTTGGGAGGCAAAGGTGAATCACTTGAACCCCTACTCTACAAAAAATTACAAGAAATTGGCTGGGCATGGTGGTGCGCACCTGTAGTCCCAGCTATTTGGGAGGCTGAGGTGGGAGGATGGCTCAAGGTGGGAGGTCGAGGCTGCAGTGAGCCACGATTGCACCCACTGCACTCTAGTCTGGGGGACAGAGCAAGACCCTGTTCCCCCACAAAAAGACAGTCGGATAGACACTGGAGGGAAGAGCATCCCCCAAAGTGGCTCCAAGCAGGGACAAAAGCTCTGAAGTCAGAGCCAGGCTTCGGGGCATATTGAGGGAATGAGAATGAGACCCAAGTGGCTGGAGCCCAAAGGGCCATGGGGAGGAGCCTGGCAATGAGGTGAAATAGATGGTTCAGGTGGGCAGGTGAAGAGACAGATCTTGGAGGGACTCAGGTTGTAGGAATGTTTATATTTACTCTGAGGGAAATAGGGAGCCATGGGAGGGGTGGGAGCACAGGATTTGTATGACCTGGCTTAGATCATTAAAAAGATCACCCTGGCCGCTATTAAGATGTTTATTGGGGGTAAGAATGGAATCAGGAAAACTAGTTTGGAGCCTATTACAACAATCTGAGTGGGAAAAAATTGTTCTTTTTCTGATATTTATTGTTGTTTAACAAACTACTTCAAAACTTGTGGCTTAAAACATCAATGGTTTTTATTTTTCATGATTCTGGAGGTTTCTGGCAATTCTGTGCTTCGTGAGTATTGGCTCAGTCATATTGTCTCTCTTCTTTGCTTGCCTAATAATTTTTATTTTTTTATTTTTATTTATTATTTATTTTGAGACTGCGCCCAGCCAATTGCCTAGTAATTTTTAAAAAACTGTTTGCCAGTAAGGCACGGTGGCTCGTGCATGTAATCCCAGCACTTAGGGAGGCTGAGGCAGGAGGACAGCTTCAGCCTAGGAGTTTGAGAATAGCCTGGACAACATAGCTAGACCCTGTGTCTATTAGAAAATTATAATATTTTTTAAAAAATTGTTTACCAGGAATGTACTTTACTTTGTTGGGTGCAGGATATTATGTTTCTATGAATTATCTCAAGCTGTGTTCTGGGATGCAGTTAAGTTCCTTGGAAATAGTTTGATCCTTTTAGGGTCCCAGATGTGTTAAGTAGTATCAGAGCAGTGTTTAGTCCAGAGCTAATTATTCTCCACTACTGAGGCAAGACTATTCTGAGGGCTCTGCCCAGTGCCTTGTGAATTGTGAGGTTGTCCAGGCTGCCTGTGTGAGCTCCAATACTCTTTCCTCTAATCCAATGCTCTAATCTAAGAAAATATGACTGAGTTGATTGTTGTGAAGCAGAATTGCCCAGGAAGCCCACAGACTCATGAGAAATAATAAAAATTTATTAAACAATAAATAACTGAAAAAAACAAAAAGAGTGGGATCCAGGTCTTTGCACAACCTCAGGTAGGTGTTGCTAGTGTGTGCCGATCAGAGCTCAGCTGAAGGCCTCTGGTGGGTCCTTTGCCGATCTCTGGAGCTTTCTCTGCAGTATTTTGCTCTCTGGTACGCTGTCCACCTGAATTCCCTCACTGCCTCAGTCTCCCCTGCCTCTCAGCTTCATCTCGTCTCAGGGAGAGCCTGTCCTGACCCTCCTGGACATTTTGAGTTTAAGGTGCCTCTTACCATACTAGTGAAGATTCCTTGAAGTGCTGTCTGGAAGAGATCCCTTATAAACAAACCCCTAGACTTCATAACTCAGAAGGGGGCAACCAAACATCGTGTGTCCTCAGTTATAAGTGAGAGCTAAGCTTTGAGGATGCAAAGGCATAAGAATGATGCGATGGACACTGGGGACTACGGGGGGAGGGTGGGAGGGGGATGAGGGATGAATGACACATTGGGTACAGTGTACACTACTCGGGTGATGGGTGCACCAAAATCTCAGAAATTACCATGAAAGAACTTATACATGTAACCAAATACCACCTGTGCCCCCAAAATTATTGAAACAAACAAACAAACAAAACTCCTGGACTTCAATTGTCCAAGGTGAGTCAAAGACTCAGGCAAACCTCCTATGGAATGGCAGGTTGTCTATCAATTAATTGCCTTGTCATTTGGGATCTGATTTGGGATCAAATTGGCATCTGTAACTCCTCAAATTATTTCAAGTACTGGGTCTTTGATTTGGTCTATGAGCCACAAAACCTTGTCTGTCTCCTTCCTGTTCAGCTAAAACAAACAAACAAATAAATAAATAGGTGATTCTGATAATGCCTTATTTCAAAAGTACATGTAACATGTAAGAGGTTTTACATGCGACCTATGAACTGCATTGTTATTTGTTACTAATAGTAGCCGAAATACTGACATTGATGAATGATAGGCTTTTCAAAATATTAGTTAGATGTAGTTAGTGTGTTCTTATAATAGCACTCACTCACCAGCTTCTGTGTTAGCCAGGACTCTTGCTTGAAAATCATGGAAGTCAACTGAGAGTAGTTTAAGAAAAACTTCTACAACAAATCCCCCTACAGAAATGAAATTTAGAGGCCCATTTAGCTCAAAAGCCTAAGAGGTAGGGCCTGATTCAGTCTTCAGATCTCTCTCCTTCCCTGTCAATTGTTTCCTTCTCCCTGTCTTCATTTTCAGCCTGTTGGGACCAGATTTATGTCAGCCTTTAGGTTTTGATCTCTAAATAAATAAATAAAAGAATACTTTCTCTGATATCTCTGGCAATGTCCTGGTGAGGGGGAATCTTGGGTGGCTAGGTTTGGGTCCCATGCCCCTCCTAGGTGTGGGGTCGGAAGCGGGTAGGCCCACAGGGTCATGTGACTTCAGTAGGATTCCTGTGAAGTGGGCTTTTTCATCCTTGGCAACATTGATACCTTGGGCTGGATGATTGTCTGTTGTGAGGCTGTCCTGTGCATTACAGGATGTTTAGCAACCTCCCTGGGCTCTCCCCACTAAGATACCACCAGTAGTACCTCTCTCCTTTCCCTGTAGTTGTGACAATCAAAAATGTCTCTAGATGTTGCCAAATGTCTTCTGGTGGGCAAAATTGCCCCCATTAAGAAGTACTTCTATGAAGCAAGAGTACTTTCCCTTGGGTAGAGATGCTGGGCAAGGCAGGGCAGGGTGGCTCACACCTAGAGTCCCAACACTTTGGGAGGCTGAGGCAGGAGGATCATTTGAGTTCAAGAGTTGGAGACCAGCCTGGGGCAACATAGTGAGACCCTGTGCCTACCAAAAATAAAATTAAAAAAAAATAGCCAGGTGTGGTGGTGCATGCCTGTAGACTAGCTACTTGGAAGGCTGAGGCAGGAAGATTGCTTAAGCCCAAGAAATAGAGCCTGCAGTGTGCTATTATTATACCACTGCACTCCAGCTTGGGCAACAGAGTGAGACCCTGTCTCAAGAAAAAAAGAAAAGAAAAGAAAAAAAGAGAAATTGGGTAGGAAGACAGGCCCACCACCCAAGTCAATATGTTTTCTGAGCAAAACAGAAGGAGGTGGCTCTACAGATGTGATCTGTTACTGTACCATGAACAATTTTAGTGGCTGCAACGTTGTGCAGTGCTTTAATTTCTCACAAAATAATTTTGAGAGAGGGTTCATAAAAACTGGGAAATACCTATGAAAATGTGAGATTAATGTAAGCATCACAGCAGAACCAGAATAAATGAAAACTCCCTGGTGTCATGATGAAAACTATTAACTATTACTATTAACTAAGACTGTGTCTGACTCATTGCTTATAACACAATCCTTGAAACTGGGTGATTTATAAGAAACAAAGTGTACTCCTTACAGTTCTGGAAGCTGATTGAGAACAGTCATCTGGTGAGAGCCTTCTTGCTGATGGAGCCTCTGCAGAGCCGCAAGGCTGCACAGGGCATCACATGATCACATGGCTAAGAGGCTGAACATTCTAGCTGAGGTCTCTCTTCCTCTTCTTATAAAGACACCAGTTCCACTCCCATAATAACCCAATAACCCATTAATCCATGAAAGAATTCATTCATTAATGAGGACAGAGCACTTGTGACCCCAATCACCTCTTACAGGTCCAACCCCTCAATACTGCCACATTGGCAATTAAGTTTCAACGAGAGTTTTGGAGGTGACAAACAGTCAAACCATAGCAGACTGAAATACCAAGTTTTATTTTGGCTCGATATTGTACTAGGTGCATGATCATTCTTAAATCATTTGATCTTTTAAATCATTGGTTTCCTCCAATATAAAAGATGATTAATGATATCAGGCAACCAATTGCTGATGTATGTGAAACTGTGAAGTGCTAGGCAAATGGAGTATTATTTGAACATACTTTTCAATTAGTTGAATATGAAAGCTACTTTGGTGACTTCTGATTTTTTAAAATCAGATTTTTAGAATCAGAAAATTTCCTCCCTTCTTCCTTTTGTCCCTCCCTCCCTCCTTTTTTTCTCCCCGTCCTCCTCCCTCTTTGTCTCTTCTTAATTTTTTCTTTCCTTTTCTTTTTGGCTTGTTGGTTAATGTAGATATATCAGTGTTGTAACAAATAAGTTACTTTTATTTTCTAGTATGTTCCAAGAAGCAAAAAAAAAAAAAGAAGAAAAACAATTGCTTGCCTGATTTATTATCAGTTTATTCTGTTCCTGCTGTTAAAAAATTAGAAAAAAAAAAAAAAAAAAAAAGGGAAAGGAAAGAAAAACATTTCCAGTTCGTTGAGCTAACTGGTGGGTGAGAGGCCGAGAAATGATACCATCCTTGCGAAGGCAGATATTATGTCCCAAGAGTACACGTATGTTCTCAACCTTCTGGCTCTGTTCCACCTTGGTAGTAATCCAACCAGTTAATTCAGTGGGATTTAAGCTTCTGGTCTTTGTCTGAACAAATGAGAAATTGCCAGAAAATGTTAGAACAAATTGTAGATCCCAGTTGTAGTGAAGGGTAGAATATATCCCAGAAACAAAACAAATGACCTAATCCACTGTCAGATGTGGGGGCTTTATGATTCATTTTTTAAAAGAGAGTTATGCTAGGGCTTACTTCCCAAGTGAAAGAAAGAATATGTGCTCTTCTTCCATCTAATTCAATTGTAGGAAAATTTCGGAATGTCAACTTATAGAGTAAACATTGCTTGACTCTTAGATTAGGTCTGTGATTTATTATGCAGGATCTCCTTTAGAGTTTTCAGTAAAGAATGCTGTATTTGTTCCTTTTCTGTTTGTAAAAATAGGCGTTTGGGTGTGACATCCCTTAGGGTGATCATTATCAGTGGATCATTTTACATATGCTTGTGCCAATTCTAAAAACTGCTGAAATAAACACATGTATTTCTCAACCAGTTGAGTATCTCCTAAATGAAGCTTTCTTCTCAGTGGGAAGCTTTGGATACTTATGAAAAAAAAAAAAAAAAAATCAGCGTTCTTTAAGTTGGAGAGTCCACGCTGATATTCATCACAATTTACATTTGAATGGCACAAACTACAGGAAACCCTGGTGGGGCGGGGGAGGTGAAATTTTTATTATGTGCTTGGCGAGGAGTCTCTGAGTGTTTATAGTTTAGGAACGGATACTAGCAGAAGATTTTCTGTTGTTGTTAGGGACGGCTCGCATTCCCTTCCCACCCACTCACTGCCATCTACGGCTCAGCTTTGGAGTCAAAATAGCACTTTTCCTACATTCAGTAGGACTATGAGAGATTTTTTTTTTCCTCCCCTTGGCGTATTCCTACAGCTGGATATTAGGGAAGCAAGGAAGCTGTTGAATAGCTTTCTAGCTAACCACATTCATAGTATTCTTTCTCATCTTCCTTCAGAGTTTCTGTTTGGTTTTGTTGTAAGCACCTATTTCCTGTCTAATGAAATTTTCGTAGGATCCTGTTGTTTGAATGTTTGTTTCTGGATCTTTTGAGTTTTCTTTACTGGCATTGTTATTTTGATTGGAGAGCCGATCTTGTATCTGTGAACTTTTGCAGATGCGTGAACAGTGAGTGAGATAGAGAGGTGAGATATATTTGAGTGTGTGGTACAGGGGAGACAGAGTCACTTTTTGTGCTCTTCCAGGCACATCATCAAGCTTACCGTGCTGTCCACACACAGCGAGTAGAATTATCCTAACTGTTTTTAAGTTTTAAAGTACCAACAAACAGAAAAAACAACCCAAATAATGTTCTCTTCAAGGATCTCTGAGAACTCTGGCCACACCTCATTTTTAAAAGCATAACATGTGAGTGACTAGGACAGAATTCTTTCCCTGGATTCCCTTAGAGAATGTCTCACGAAATAATGTCTCATGGCCATGAATCATCGGCTCAGGATCCGACCAGTAAGCCACTGGCCACATTTCTATAAGAGTCACTAGGAAAAGGTGGAAATAATTTTAGGAAATAAAGAAAATACTTTTTGGCCTTTCTTTCATTTTCTTTTCATTTGGGAAGTAAGTGGAGAATGGGGGAAGAGATCTCACACTTTTGATTCATGTAAAGCCAAGTTCTGGAAACACAGTAAACACAGGAGAACTTTTTCTTAAGTGGTAGGAAGAGTCCTAATTCCCACAGTTTAGGTTATCTGGTCTATTTCAAGGTTTTGGTGTGTGAGGTTTGGTGTCAACAGCGTAATATGATCTGTGATATACTAAGGGTTTCCAAATATGAATGCAGAAACATTGAAATAATTTATTTTATTGGATTTGAATTCACTAAATATAGCCCTTGAGTCATGTATAAAATCTCATTGTTCTAATATGAAACAAACGCTGAGTTTATTGTCAAGCCTAATTAACATGTCATGAACATGGGGCACCTGTATATGATAGCATCTGAGTTAACAACAGCTCTCTGACTGTGTGCACACGCTGTTTGAAGAGCTTCTTCATGCTCAAAGTTCAACGGCATTTAGAGTTTCAACAGTTCGCTGCCTCAATTTTTGTTTACTTTCGTTTCCCCTGGGCAGAACTCTCTAATCTGGGCTTCAGTTTTTATACTATACTTGTGAGAGGTGCTCAAATTACCCTACTCCAATAATAGCATACTCTTCATACGGGAAATGTGAAAAGTGCCTCTGCCCAGTCTATACAGAATTTCCTCTGCTGTACATTTATCCTGCTGAGACAGGAAACACAATTATTGTTTGGAATTAAGCTAGACCCTTGAGGAACATGAAGTTCTGCTTATGGTTTCCCCACCCCCCTCCATCAGCAGACATGGGTGTTGTTTTATCAGAATTAAATAAAAATGGATAATCTAGCTACAAATAGCTACAGGGAAGGAAAAATCTATTTGCAAGATTTTTATTACTTGTGCCTAAATAAGATAGTTCTCTGAACATTTGCTTGACAGTTTACAAGAGAAAGTAATTATTCCTGGCTTGTAAGCCTGGCAGGCCATCACAGAAGAAGGTACAAACTATTTCCACTTTGTTTACTCCCTCAGTTTCTCTATGATTATTCATTGACTATTTTAGCTGGAGATACAATGAAGAAACAGAATCCAAGCAATTTCTCTAGGAATCAAGATTTATCTGCATCTTTTTTTTTTTTTGACCCAGAGTGGCACGATCTCGGTTCCCTGCAACCTCCGCCTCCCAGGTTCAAGCGATTCTCATGCCTCAGCCTCCCAAGTAGCTGGGATTACAGGCACATGCCACCAGGCTTGGCTAGTTTTTGTATTTTTAGTGGAGACGGGGTTTCGCCATATTGGTCAGGCTGGTCTTAAACTCCTGATCTCAGGTGATCTGCCCACCTTGGCCTTCCAAAGTGCTGGGATTATAGGCGTGAGCCACCGCGCCCGGCCTTGCATCTTTGGATAATCAAATATTACCTCTTCAGAAAAAATTGCCACAGAAGCCCCCTATGAAACACTGCCAGAGCCCTCACCTCCCATATGGCTCCATTTTCTTGTCCTGTTCACTTTCTTCAATGCATTCATCACTCTGAAGTATTATATTAATATATGTATTATTTACTAGCTTATACGCCTCTAGGACGGTGCTACCCAATAGAAATATAATGCAAGCCACATAGGAATTTAAAATTTTCTGGGAGTCATATTAAGACGGTAAAAAGAGGCCAGGCATGGTGGCCCACCGCTGTTATCCCAGCATTTTGGGAGGCCAAGGCAGGCAGAGAGCTTGAGCTCAGAAGTTCGAGACCAGCCTGGGAAACATGGCAAAACTCCATCTCTACTAAAAATACAAAAGTCATACTAGCCGATCATGATGGTACACACCCGTAGTCCCAGCTACTCAGGAGGCTCATGTGGGAGGATCGCTTGATCTCAGGGAGGTCAAGGCTGCAGTGAGCTGTGATCACACCACTGCACTCCAGCCTGGATGACAGAGTGAGATCTTATCTCAAAAAAAAAAAAAAGAAGGTAAAAAGAAAACGAATACTATTATATTTATTATAATAGTACGTTTCATTAAACCCAGTGTGTCCATAATATTATCATTTTAACATGTAATCAACATAAAATAATTGTTGAGATATTTTATATGCATTTTTCGAACTAAGTCTTTGAAATCCAGTGTGTGTTTTACTCTCACAGCACATCTCAGTCCCGACCAGCCCCATTCAAGTGCTCAGTGGCCACTTGAGGCCTGTGGCTACTGTGTCAGCCCGCGTGGCTCATCTATAAACTCCAGGTGGTCAGCAACTTTGTTTTGTTCCCTAGAGCATTGACGCACACATACTAAAGACACAGTAAATAGTCAGTGAAGTAGCAAATCAATGCTAAAATTATAAAGACCACAACTATTTAGCCAAAGGTCTGTGTATTTGATGCCTTCCAGCATGTTGCAATGACTCTAGTTTTTCTCTTTTTCCTAATGTTTCCCTCTTGTCCACCGCTCTAAGAATATCAAAATGCAAGGAATGTCACTATAATCATTTATTTTGTCATTGAACTAGTTTTTCTGGGAAAAGCCAGATACCATATCCTGTGGTGATTCTCTGCCCACACACCCCTCTGAATGGGTTCATTAAAGTTCCATTCTTGTGCATTTTTTTCCTCTTGGCTCTATGCTCCATCCCTTTAATCAGTTCTTGAGCTGCTTAATTAGCAATGGTTCAAAACATTTTTTAAAAGATCACGCATCCCTTGATATTTTGCCAGCACCTCCTTCCTTTCATCAAGTCCAATAAACAAAAATGCATTTGGCACCTTCTTTGTGCCAGATCCCATTGAAGTAGGAACTGCAGATATACATTAGGGTAGCATAGACCCCAGCCCTCTCCCTCAGTCCAGTGGGGAGAAAGTTTGTCATTACGATGAGGATCAGGAGAGGCTGGTGGTACAGACTCTGGTGATGGACAATGGAGGTTCAAATCCTGGTGCTGCCACTTACAGCTATATGGGCTTGAGCCTGTCACAAGATATCTCTAGCCCTTAGTTTTTCCATCTGTAAAATGGGGATAGTAATAGTAAGAACATGTGTTAGTCCATTTTTATACTGCTATGATGAAATAACAGACTAGGTAATGTATAAAGAAAAAGAGGTTTAATGGATTCACAATCATGGTGGAAGGCAAAGGAAGAGAAAGGCACATCTTACATGGTGGCAGGCAAGAGAGTGTGTGCAGGGGAACTGCCCTTTATAAAACCATCAGATCTTGTAAGACTTATTCGCTATCACGAGAGCAGCATGGGAAAAACCCGCCCCCATGATTTGATTTAATTACCTCCCACCGGGTCCCTCCCATGACACATGGGGATTATGGGAGCTACAATTCAAGATGAGATTTGGGTGAGGACACAGCCAATCCATATCAGGTACCTCATAGTGTTATTGTGAGGATTAAATTTTACATGTGTTCTGTAGTGAGCAGGTCTATGCAAACCTACCCCCAAAATCCTAAGAAGCTAAAAGGCCAAAGAAAGTGGCTGACACAACGATTTTCTTGAAAAGAAACATTTCATAGGGACTTACAAACAGAAAACATGTTTGTGTCTTGGGCGGTGGTGAGACAAGATGGTGGATCCTTGTGTCATTATCCCCTAGATCCAGTACTTCTTTGCCACAGGGAAAGGTGACTCCAAAGGGATGTTTAGGACAACTGAAGTGCAATAACATCTAGATTGTTTGACCTCAGAGCAGGATTTACAGTAACTACCTGCTCTTACACAGGAACAATGGATAAACTGGAAATCTTAGAGGCCTTCTGGGGAACTAGTGTTAATCAGAAGCAAACATGGTGGATTAGCTTCCAAGATGGCACTGCTTTGGCTTCCACAATACATGTCTTTGTTACTCATTGTCTTTATTACACATCATAAACCCTGTTAAGGGGTGGCCTTGGCTCACTGCTAACAGTGGTTAAGAGACATACATATCTAATACATAAAAGTAATGGCAAAAACCACAATTACTTTTGCACCAACCTAATATTAATATTAAAACATGGCCCTTTAGAGAAATTCACAAGGCACACCAGCCCCGACACTGACGGGTCAGGTGACATTTCTTAGGGAAAGCACTGTCTCAACTGAAAGTGAGTGGCGAGTCCGAGTTGGCTGGATAAAATGTTTAATCGGGAGGGAAGTGCGTGTGCAAAGACCCGGGATGAGGAACTATTCTGGCAGTTTGAGGAACTGGGATAAGTCAAGCCTGGCTAAGACACAAGCTCCAAAGCCTCTGGGGACTAGGTAGAATATATTAGGGTGAATCATATAATATTCAACCACTTTCAGACTGTAACAACAGTGATTACCTATGGTTCAGCCTAAGAGTATGGCTAAAGTGTGCTGTGTGTTAAAAACAAAAATATAAACCAGAACGACAGCAAGTTCCTTGATAAATCATGGGGCAAGAAACACTGGGTCTCACTGAGCAGCCGTGGCCACTTGGATAGGCAGAACACGCGGAGTAGAGCACCTGGCAAAGGGTGGCCCCAGTGCATTGCCACCATAGGCGCCCTGCGTGACTACATACTCGGCTATGTGCATTTTTAAAGAGAAATCCAAAAAGTACGCTATATAGGTTGTCTTTTGATTTTCAAATGTTAGCGCTTTCTGTCTCTCTCTCTCTCTTTCTCTTTTGGCTAGGGGAGCAAAGTAGGGACCAGAGTATTTGCAGGCTGAATGTGGCCCCTAAACTACTCGAAGCCAATCTTTGGCCCAGAGTTTAGACTAAGGTGGGCAGGAATGAGGCACCTTCTGATTTTTCTTGCTCTGCTTGAAATCTTTTCCTTTTATTTGTTGAGACAGAGTCTTGCTTTGTCACCCAGGCTGGAGTGCAGTGGCGTGATCTCATCTCACTGCAACCTCCACCTCCTAAATTCAAGCAATTCTTCTGCCTCAGCCTCCAAAGAGCTGGGATTACAGGCATGCATCACTACGCCTGGCTAGTTTTTTGTTTGTTTTTCTTTTCGTATTTTTAGTAGAGACAGGGTTTCGCCATGTTGGCCAGGCTGGTCTCAAACTCTTGACGTCAGGTGATACACCTGCTTTGGCCTCCCAAAGTGCTGAGATTACAGGTGTGAGTCACCGCACCTGGCCAGTAAATCTTTTCCTTCTAAAGCCCTCCAGTGGCCACCACGGCACTTAGAATCAAGTTCAAATTCTTTGCCACGGTTTATAAGACTCTCTCCCGCCCTGACCTGTTATGCCCTGTAGTCTCTCAACTGTTGAGAGGAACCTCTTCTACGACGTTCCTCCCTAACAGTGCTCCAACTGCACTTAACTTTAAAACAATTTTTTTTTTTTTTGAGACCGAGTCTTGCTCTGTCACCAGGCCGGAGTACAGTGGCGTGATCTCAGCTCACTGCCACCTCTGCCTCCTGGGTTCAAGCGATTCTCCTGCCTCAGCCTCCTGAGTAGCTGGGACTACAGGCATGCGCTACCATGCCCAGCTAATTTTTGTACTTTTAGTAGAGACGGGGTTTCACCATGTTGACCAGGATGGTCTTGATCTCTCGACCTCGTGATCCGCCTGCCTTGGCCTCCCAAAGTGCTGGGATTACAGGCGTGAGCCACCGCGCCCGGCCGCATATTGTCGTTTATTTAATATAATCATAAAAGTTCTGTAACACTGTCATTCAGGTAGAATTT